>NW_027663935.1:0-600000 GCF_964034855.1 Anser brachyrhynchus | reverse complement strand
CCTTGGAGGAGAACAAATCCTCCAAAAACAAGACCATACCTCTTTACCTAGAGCTACCCCTCAAAGTGCTAACAGTGACCAGACCCAATATAATTGATTAATGGACCAAGCTACCCCAGGGATAACAGCGCAATCCCCCTCAAGAGCCCATATCGACAGGGGGGTTTACGACCTCGATGTTGGATCAGGACATCCTAATGGTGCAGCCGCTATTAAGGGTTCGTTTGTTCAACGATTAACAGTCCTACGTGATCTGAGTTCAGACCGGAGCAATCCAGGTCGGTTTCTATCTATGACACACTCTCCCCAGTACGAAAGGACCGGGAAAGTGGGGCCAATACCACAAGCACGCCCCCCCCCTCTAAGCAGTGAAACCAACTAAACCGTGAAGAGGGCCTTCCCCCACCACTTTCAATCCTAGAAAAGGACCAGCTAGAGTGGCAGAGCCCGGCAAGTGCAGAAGGCTTAAGCCCTTTCCCCAGAGGTTCAAATCCTCTCCCTAGCTTCACCCATGATTCAAATAACAACACTAAGCTGCCTCGTTATATCCCTCCTATACATCATCCCAATCCTGATTGCCGTAGCCTTCCTAACCCTAGTAGAACGGAAAATCCTAAGCTACATACAATCCCGCAAAGGCCCTAACGTTGTCGGGCCTTTTGGCCTACTTCAACCATTTGCGGACGGACTGAAACTATTTACCAAAGAGCCCATCCGACCCTCTACCTCTTCCCCACTTCTATTCATTCTGATACCAATACTAGCCCTTGTCCTAGCCCTCACCACTTGAGCACCACTACCACTCCCATTTCCCCTAGCAGATCTAAACCTCGGAGTTCCCTTCCTAATAGCCATGTCAAGCCTAGCCGTCTACTCAGTCCTATGATCAGGCTGAGCCTCGAACTCAAAATACGCACTAATCGGAGCCCTACGGGCAGTAGCACAGACCATTTCATACGAAGTGACACTGGCCATAATCCTGCTATCAATAATCATACTAAGCGGAAGCTACACACTCAGCTCCTTTGCCGTCGCACAGGAGCCTCTATACTTCATTTTCTCCTCATGACCCCTAGCAATAATATGATACGTATCCACCCTAGCAGAGACAAACCGAGCTCCTTTTGACCTCACAGAGGGCGAATCTGAGCTAGTCTCAGGGTTTAACGTTGAATACGCCGCAGGACCCTTCGCCTTATTCTTCCTAGCTGAATATGCGAACATTATGCTAATAAATACACTTACAGCCATCATATTCCTAAACCCAAGCGCCCTAGGGCCACCCACAGAACTATTCCCCGTCATCCTAGCCACAAAAGTCCTCCTACTATCTTCTGGTTTCTTATGGGTCCGAGCTTCATACCCACGATTCCGATATGACCAACTAATGCACCTACTATGAAAAAACTTCCTACCCCTCACACTAGCTCTGTGCCTCTGACACATCAGCATACCTATCTGCTATGCAGGCCTACCTCCTTACATAAGGAAATGTGCCTGAACTACAAAGGGTCACTATGATAAAGTGAACATAGAGGTATAACAGCCCTCTCATTTCCTGTTGACCTTAGAAAAGTAGGAATTGAACCCACACAAGAGAAATCAAAATTCTCCATACTTCCCTTATATTATTTTCTAGTAGAGTCAGCTAATCAAGCTATCGGGCCCATACCCCGAAAATGATGGTTTAACCCCCTCCTCTACTAATGAACCCTTACGCGACCCCAATCATAACCTTCAGCCTCATCTTGGGCACCACAATCACAATTTCCAGCAACCACTGAGTTCTGGCCTGGACAGGACTGGAGATCAACGCACTAGCCATCATTCCCCTAATTGCCAAATCCCACCACCCACGAGCAGTAGAAGCCGCAACGAAATACTTCCTAACCCAAGCAGCTGCTTCCGCCCTGGTCCTATTCTCTAGCATAACCAATGCCTGAGTCACCGGCCAATGAGACATCACACAAATAAACCACCCAACCTCCTGTCTACTACTGACAGCAGCAATCGCTATTAAACTGGGCCTAGTGCCATTTCACTTCTGATTCCCAGAAGTACTACAAGGATCGCCACTAATAACAGCCCTGCTACTCTCGACCCTCATAAAATTCCCCCCACTAACCCTGCTCCTACTAACATCCAAATCCCTTGACCCAGCTCTACTCACCGCCATGGCCCTAGCCTCAACAGCACTAGGAGGCTGAATAGGACTGAACCAAACACAAACACGCAAAATCCTAGCCTTCTCGTCCATCTCCCACTTAGGCTGAATCGCCATCATCCTAGTTTACAGCCCCAAATTGGCCTTACTTACCTTCTACCTATACACAATCATAACATCAGCCGTATTCCTAGCCCTTAACAAAATCAAAGCCCTTAACCTATCCATGATCACAACCTCATGAACAAAAACCCCAGTGCTAAACGCCACCCTAATACTAGTACTTTTATCCCTAGCAGGCCTCCCCCCATTAACAGGCTTTATACCAAAGTGACTTATCATCCAAGAACTAACTAAACAGGAAATAACACCAGCAGCCATGGCAATTGCCATGCTATCACTGCTCAGCCTCTTCTTCTACCTACGCCTCGCATACCACTCAACAATTACCCTTCCCCCCAACTCCTCTAACCACATAAAACAATGATACACTAGCAAAGCCCCAAGCACACCTACTGCGGTCCTTGCCTCACTATCAATCCTCTTACTTCCCCTGTCCCCAATAATACATGCCA
Organism: Anser brachyrhynchus; assembly: GCF_964034855.1. Taxonomy (NCBI): domain Eukaryota; kingdom Metazoa; phylum Chordata; class Aves; order Anseriformes; family Anatidae; genus Anser; species Anser brachyrhynchus. Next base: position 597,261 of record NW_027663935.1, on the reverse strand, counting down.
TTGTCTAGAAACTTAGGATAACACCCCAAACCGAAGGCCTTCAAAGCCTTAAATAAGAGTTAAACCCTCTTAGTTTCTGCACATTAAGACTTACAGAATATTAACCTGTATCTTCTGAATGCAAGTCAGACGCTTTAATTAAGCTAAAGCCTCCCTAGACAGATGGGCTTCGATCCCACAAAACTCTAGTTAACAGCTAAATGCCTAAACCAATTGGCTTCTGCCTACAAAGACCCTGACGCACCCTAGTGCGCATCGATGAGCTTGCAACTCAACATGAATTTCACTACAGAGCCGATAAGAAGAGGAATTAAACCTCTGTAAAAAGGACTACAGCCTAACGCTTCAACACTCAGCCATCTTACCCGTCACCTTCATCAACCGATGACTATTTTCCACTAACCATAAGGATATTGGCACCCTGTACCTCATCTTCGGGGCATGAGCAGGAATAGTCGGCACCGCACTCAGCCTATTAATCCGCGCAGAACTAGGACAACCAGGAACTCTCCTAGGCGACGACCAAATTTACAATGTAATTGTTACCGCTCACGCCTTTGTAATAAGCTTCTTTATAGTCATACCCATCATGATCGGAGGATTCGGCAACTGATTAGTCCCCCTCATAATCGGTGCCCCCGACATAGCATTCCCGCGAATAAACAACATAAGCTTTTGACTCCTCCCCCCATCATTCCTCCTCCTACTAGCCTCATCCACTGTAGAAGCTGGCGCCGGCACAGGCTGAACTGTCTACCCTCCCCTAGCAGGTAACCTTGCCCACGCCAGAGCTTCAGTAGACCTGGCTATCTTCTCACTCCACTTAGCCGGTATCTCCTCCATCCTTGGGGCCATCAACTTTATCACCACAGCCATCAACATAAAACCCCCCGCACTCTCACAATACCAAACCCCACTATTTGTCTGATCCGTACTAATTACCGCCATCCTACTCCTTCTATCACTCCCCGTACTCGCCGCCGGTATTACAATATTACTAACTGATCGAAACCTAAACACCACATTCTTCGACCCCGCTGGAGGAGGAGACCCAATCCTGTACCAACACCTATTCTGATTCTTCGGACACCCAGAAGTCTATATTCTGATCCTACCGGGGTTCGGAATCATCTCACACGTAGTCACGTACTACTCAGGCAAAAAGGAGCCCTTCGGCTACATGGGAATAGTCTGAGCCATACTATCCATCGGCTTCCTAGGATTCATCGTCTGAGCTCACCACATGTTTACAGTAGGAATAGACGTTGATACCCGAGCCTACTTTACATCAGCCACTATAATCATTGCCATCCCTACTGGAATCAAAGTATTTAGCTGACTAGCCACCCTGCACGGAGGAACAATCAAATGAGACCCCCCCAATACTATGAGCTCTAGGATTTATCTTCCTATTTACCATCGGAGGATTAACAGGAATCGTTCTTGCAAACTCTTCCCTAGACATCGCCCTGCACGACACGTACTACGTAGTTGCCCACTTCCACTACGTCCTATCCATAGGCGCCGTCTTTGCCATTCTAGCAGGATTTACTCACTGATTCCCACTACTCACTGGGTTTACCCTACACCAAACATGAGCAAAAGCCCACTTCGGGGTAATATTTACAGGAGTAAACCTAACGTTCTTCCCCCAGCACTTCCTAGGCCTAGCAGGAATACCCCGACGATACTCGGACTATCCCGACGCCTACACACTATGAAACACCATTTCCTCCATCGGCTCCCTAATCTCAATAGTAGCCGTAATCATACTAATATTCATCATCTGAGAAGCCTTTTCGGCCAAACGAAAAGTCCTACAACCAGAACTAACTACCACAAACGTTGAATGAATCCACGGCTGCCCTCCCCCATACCATACTTTCGAGGAACCGGCCTTCGTCCAAGTACAAGAAAGGAAGGAATCGAACCCTCACATGCTGGTTTCAAGCCAACTGCATTCACCGCTCATGCTTCTTTCTTATGAGACGTTAGTAAACCAATTACATAGCCTTGTCAAGACTAAATCACAGGTAAAAATCCTGTACATCTCATGTGGCCAACCACTCCCAACTAGGATTCCAAGACGCCTCATCACCCATCATAGAAGAACTCGTTGAATTCCACGACCACGCCCTAATCGTTGCCCTAGCTATCTGCAGCCTAGTTCTCTACCTTTTAGCCCACATACTAACAGAAAAACTCTCGTCCAATGCTGTAGACGCCCAAGAAGTAGAGCTGATCTGGACAATCCTACCTGCTATCGTCCTGGTACTCCTCGCCCTCCCATCCCTACAAATCCTCTACATAATGGACAAAATCGATGAACCAGACCTCACCCTAAAAGCCATCGGCCACCAATGATACTGAAGCTACGAATACACAGACTTCAAAGACCTATCATTCGACTCCTACATAGTGCCCACCCCAGACTTACCCAACGGCCACTTCCGACTGCTAGAAGTTGACCACCGCGTAGTTATCCCAATAGAATCCCCCATCCGCGTGATCATTACTGCAGGAGACGTACTCCACTCCTGAGCAGTCCCAACGCTCGGAGTTAAAACAGACGCAATCCCAGGCCGACTAAACCAAACTTCATTCATTACCACCCGGCCTGGGATTTTTTACGGACAATGCTCAGAAATTTGCGGGGCTAATCACAGCTACATACCCATTGTAGTAGAATCAACCCCACTCCCACATTTCGAGGCCTGATCGTCCCTTCTATCATCATCCTAATCATTAAGAAGCTATGCAACAGCACTAGCCTTTTAAGCTAGCCAAAGAGGGACTTCCCCCTCCTTAATGATATGCCACAGCTTAACCCCGCACCATGATTTTCAATCATAATTATAACCTGATTAACCCTAGCACTCCTCATCCAACCAAAACTACTAGCCTTCACCACAACCAACCCCCCATCAAATAAGACCTCCCTCACTACCAAACCCACACCATGATCCTGACCATGAACCTAAGCTTCTTTGACCAATTTTCCAGCCCCAATCTATTTGGCATCCCCTTAATCCTACTATCCCTACTCTTCCCAGCCCTACTATTCCCGTCCCCAAACAACCGATGAATCAACAACCGCCTTTCTACTATCCAAACATGACTCCTTCACCTAATCACAAAACAACTAATAGTCCCACTCAACAAAAATGGCCACAAATGAGCCATAATATTTACATCCCTAATAATCATACTTCTTACAATCAACCTTCTAGGCCTCCTTCCATATACATTCACCCCAACCACCCAACTATCTATGAACATAGCCCTAGCCTTCCCACTATGGCTCGCCACACTACTAACAGGCCTACGAAACCAACCATCAGCCTCTTTAGCCCACCTATTACCCGAAGGTACCCCTACACCCCTAATCCCCGCACTAATCCTGATCGAAACAACCAGCCTACTAATCCGCCCCCTAGCCCTCGGAGTCCGCCTTACAGCCAACCTTACAGCAGGACACTTACTCATCCAACTCATCTCTACAGCCTCCATTGCATTAATACCCACCCTTCCTGCAGTATCCATCCTAACAATAATCATCCTACTACTCCTAACCATCCTAGAAGTAGCAGTAGCCATAATCCAGGCCTACGTCTTCGTGCTCCTTCTAAGCCTATACTTACAAGAAAACATCTAATGGCACACCAAGCACACTCATACCACATAGTTGACCCAAGCCCTTGACCAATCTTCGGGGCAGCCGCCGCCCTACTCACAACCTCAGGATTAATCATGTGATTCCACTACAACTCATCCATACTACTAACCCTAGGCCTCATCTCAATACTCCTAGTAATACTCCAATGATGACGAGACATTGTACGAGAAAGCACCTTCCAAGGCCATCACACTCCCACAGTCCAAAAAGGCCTACGATACGGCATAATCCTTTTCATCACATCCGAAGCATTCTTCTTCTTAGGGTTCTTCTGAGCATTCTTCCACTCGAGCCTGGCCCCAACCCCAGAACTAGGAGGCCAATGACCCCCAACAGGAATTAAACCACTCAACCCGATAGAAGTCCCCCTACTAAACACAGCCATCCTACTAGCCTCAGGCGTTACCGTAACGTGAGCCCATCACAGCATCACAGAAGGAAACCGAAAACATGCCATCCACGCCCTAACCCTAACGATCCTCTTGGGATTCTACTTCACAGCCCTACAAGCAATAGAATACCACGAAGCCCCATTCTCAATCGCCGATAGCGTCTACGGATCTACCTTCTTCGTTGCCACTGGATTCCACGGACTCCACGTAATCATCGGATCCTCCTTCCTGACCGTCTGCCTCTTCCGACTGATCAAGTTCCACTTTACATCAGACCACCACTTCGGATTCGAGGCAGCAGCCTGATACTGACACTTCGTAGACGTCATCTGACTATTCCTCTACATAACCATCTACTGATGAGGATCTTGCTCTTCTAGTATATTAATTACAATTGACTTCCAATCTCTAGAATCTGGTATAAACCCAGAGGAGAGCAATGAACGCACTCATGTTCATATTCGCCCTATCATCAATCCTAAGCGCCGCCCTAACCGCATTAAACTTCTGACTCGCCCAAATAAACCCCGACTCAGAGAAACTCTCACCGTACGAATGTGGATTCGACCCACTTGGATCTGCTCGATTACCATTCTCAGTCCGATTCTTCCTCAGTAGCCATCCTGTTCGTCCTATTCGACCTAGAAATCGCCCTCCTACTCCCCCTGCCATGAGCCGTCCAACTCCAATCCCCCCTAATGACCCTCACCTGAACTGTAGTGATCCTCCTTCTCCTAACACTCGGACTGGCCTACGAGTGAATTCAAGGGGGCCTAGAATGAGCAGAATAACAGAAAGTTAGTCTAACCAAAAAGATAGCTGGTTTCGACCCAGCAGATTACAGCCAACCCTGTAACTTTCTTATGTCGCCCCTACATTTAAGCTTCTACTCAGCCTTCATTTTCAGCGGACTAGGGCTAGCCTTCCACCGAACCCACCTAGTATCCGCCCTACTATGCCTTGAAAGCATAATATTATCGATATTCGTAGGCCTATCAATATGATCCATCGAAAACCAAGTCTCCTCATTCACCATGGTACCAATTCTCATGCTAACCTTCTCAGCGTGTGAGGCGGGCACAGGCCTGGCCATCCTAGTAGCCTCCACCCGCACACATGGCTCTGACCATCTACACAACCTAAACCTCCTGCAATGCTAAAAATCATCCTACCCACAATCATACTTCTTCCAACAGCCCTGCTGTCTCCACCAAAATTTCTATGGACTAACACCACCTTATACAGCCTCCTAATCGCTGCCCTAAGCCTACAGTGATTAATCCCAACCTACTACCCCTACAAATTTTTATCCAACTGAACAGGAATTGACCAAATCTCATCCCCCCTCCTAGTACTATCCTGCTGACTACTCCCACTCATAATCATAGCAAGCCAAAACCACCTGCAACAAGAACCCCTACAACGCAAACGAATCTTTATCTCAACCTTAGTCGCAGTCCAGCCATTCATCCTACTAGCCTTTTCCACCACAGAACTAGCACTATTTTACATCTCATTTGAAGCAACCCTCATTCCCACCCTAATCTTAATCACCCGATGGGGGAACCAACCAGAACGCCTAAGCGCTGGCATCTACCTGCTATTCTACACGCCAGTAAGCTCTCTACCCCTGCTAATCACAATCATACACCTATACGTGAAAATTGGCACCCTGCACCTGCCAACCCTACAACTAACCCACCCAACCCTATCCACCTCATGGACAGGAATACTATCAGGTCTAGCACTGCTCATAGCATTCATAGTAAAAGCCCCACTATACGGCCTACACCTCTGACTGCCAAAAGCCCACGTAGAAGCACCCATCGCAGGCTCAATACTCCTCGCCGCCCTACTACTAAAGCTAGGAGGATACGGAATTATACAAGTCACTCTATTTATGGGCCCACTGTCCAACCTCCTGCACTACCCCTTCCTAACCCTGGCCCTATGAGGCGCCCTAATGACTAGCTCAATCTGCCTACGACAGACAGACCTAAAATCACTAATCGCTTATTCATCCGTTAGCCACATAGGCCTAGTTATCGCCGCAGGAATAATCCAAACCCACTGATCATTCTCAGGGGCAATGATCCTAATAATTTCCCATGGACTAACTTCCTCCATACTATTCTGCCTAGCCAACACAAACTATGAACGTACGCACAGCCGAATTCTACTACTCACACGAGGCCTACAACCTCTCCTACCACTCATAGCTACCTGATGATTGCTGGCCAATCTAACAAACATAGCCTTACCCCCAACAACAAACCTCATAGCAGAGCTAACCATTATAATCACCTTATTCAACTGATCTGCCTTCACGATCATCCTAACAGGAATCGCAACCCTACTAACCGCCTCCTACACCTTATTCATACTACTAATGACCCAACGAGGCTCAATCCCCTCCCACATCACATCTATGCAAAACTCAACCACGCGAGAACACCTGCTCATAACACTCCACATTATCCCAATATTCCTCCTAATCCTCAAACCCGAACTGATCTCCGGAATCCCCTCATGCAAGTATAGTTTAAACCAAACATTAGACTGTGATTCTAAGAATAGAAGTTCAAACCTTCTTACCTGCCGAGGGGAGGGTTTAACCAACAAGAGCTGCTAACTCTTACATCTGAGCCTAAAACCTCAGCCCCCTTACTTTTAAAGGATAACAGCAATCCACTGGTCTTAGGAACCACCCATCTTGGTGCAAATCCAAGTAAAAGTAGTGAACCCCACACTACTAATCAACTCCCTCACACTACTCACGCTGACAATCCTCCTAACCCCAATCATCCTGCCATTTCTATTTAAAAACTTTAAAAACACCCCAAAAGCCACCACCCGCGCTGTTAAAACCGCATTCCTAATTAGCCTAGCCCCTACAACCGCATTCATCTACTCGGGAGTAGAATCTGTCACCTGCCACTGGGAGTGAAAATTCATTATAAACTTTAAAATCCCCCTGAGCCTAAAAATAGACCAATACTCAATAACATTTCTTCCAATCGCCCTATTTGTAACATGATCAATCCTACAATTCGCCATATGATACATGGCCTCAGAGCCATACGTAACAAAATTTTTCACCTACCTACTGACATTCCTAGTCGCCATACTCCTCCTAACAACCGCAAACAACATATTCCTCCTATTCGTAGGCTGGGAAGGAGTACGAATCATGTCCTTCCTTCTCATCGGCTGATGACAAGGCCGAGCAGATGCCAACACCGCCGCCCTACGAGCCGTAATCTACAACCGAATCGGAGACATCGGACTGATCCTGAGCATAGCATGACTAGCTTCAACATTCAACACCTGAGAGATCCAACAAGCCGTACACCCCCACCAAACCCCAATCCTCCCCCTCATAGGATTAATCCTCGCAGCCGCAGGAAAATCCGCCCAATTTGGACTCCACCCATGACTGCCCGCAGCAATAGAAGGCCCCACCCCAGTATCAGCCCTACTGCACTCCAGTACCATAGTAGTAGCCGGAATCTTCCTGCTCATCCGCATGCACCCCCTGCTAGCCACCAACCAGACAGCCCTAACTGCCTGCCTATGCCTAGGTGCTCTATCAACCCTATTCGCTGCCACATGCGCCCTAACCCAAAATGACATCAAAAAAATCATTGCTTTCTCAACATCCAGCCAACTAGGACTAATAATAGTCACTATCGGACTAAACCTCCCACAACTAGCCTTCTTACACATCTCAACCCATGCCTTCTTTAAAGCCATACTATTCCTATGCTCAGGGTCTATCATCCACAACCTAAACGGAGAACAAGATATCCGAAAGATAGGAGGCCTACAGAAAATACTCCCAGTCACTACTTCCTGCCTAACCATCGGAAACCTGGCGCTGATAGGAACCCCATTCCTAGCCGGATTCTACTCAAAAGACCTCATCATCGAAAGCTTAAACACATCATACCTAAATACTTGAGCCCTACTCCTAACCCTTATAGCCACAGCATTCACCGCAACCTACAGCATCCGCATAACCATCCTAGTCCAAGCTGGACAAACCCGAATCCCCCCAATAGTATCAATAAACGAAAACAACCCACTAATCACCGCCCCCCTAACCCGACTCGCCCTAGGCAGCATTACAGCAGGAATAATCATTACCTCTTTCATCACACCAACCAAAACCCCCCCAATAACCATACCCCTTATCACCAAAACCGCTGCCATCCTCATAACAATCCTAGGAATCATCCTAGGCCCCTCATGTACAGGGCCACACCCCTCTAACGGCGCAAGCTTACATAGAAACATTATTAACAGACCTAGACAGATACAAAAACCCCTACAAGACCACGTATTAACTAACCCTGTTAACCCGACTCAGGAGCGCCTATAAGAGCGATTAAAATCTGTGAAAGGAACTCGGCAAATTAATAAGGCCCGACTGTTTACCAAAAACATAGCCTTCAGCAAATTAAACAAGTATTGAAGGTGATGCCTGCCCGGTGACTTAGGTTTAACGGCCGCGGTATCCTAACCGTGCAAAGGTAGCGCAATCAATTGTCCCATAAATCGAGACTTGTATGAATGGCTAAACGAGGTCTTAACTGTCTCTCACAGATAATCAGTGAAATTGATCTCCCCGTGCAAAAGCGGGGATGTGAACATAAGACGAGAAGACCCTGTGGAACTTAAAAATCAACGACCACCGCGAATCCTCAATCAACCCCACTGGGGCCACTACCATCGCAGAGCCTGGTCGATATTTTTCGGTTGGGGCGACCTTGGAGGAGAACAAATCCTCCAAAAACAAGACCATACCTCTTTACCTAGAGCTACCCCTCAAAGTGCTAACAGTGACCAGACCCAATATAATTGATTAATGGACCAAGCTACCCCAGGGATAACAGCGCAATCCCCCTCAAGAGCCCATATCGACAGGGGGGTTTACGACCTCGATGTTGGATCAGGACATCCTAATGGTGCAGCCGCTATTAAGGGTTCGTTTGTTCAACGATTAACAGTCCTACGTGATCTGAGTTCAGACCGGAGCAATCCAGGTCGGTTTCTATCTATGACACACTCTCCCCAGTACGAAAGGACCGGGAAAGTGGGGCCAATACCACAAGCACGCCCCCCCCCTCTAAGCAGTGAAACCAACTAAACCGTGAAGAGGGCCTTCCCCCACCACTTTCAATCCTAGAAAAGGACCAGCTAGAGTGGCAGAGCCCGGCAAGTGCAGAAGGCTTAAGCCCTTTCCCCAGAGGTTCAAATCCTCTCCCTAGCTTCACCCATGATTCAAATAACAACACTAAGCTGCCTCGTTATATCCCTCCTATACATCATCCCAATCCTGATTGCCGTAGCCTTCCTAACCCTAGTAGAACGGAAAATCCTAAGCTACATACAATCCCACAAAGGCCCTAACGTTGTCGGGCCTTTTGGCCTACTTCAACCATTTGCGGACGGACTGAAACTATTTACCAAAGAGCCCATCCGACCCTCTACCTCTTCCCCACTTCTATTCATTCTGATACCAATACTAGCCCTTGTCCTAGCCCTCACCACTTGAGCACCACTACCACTCCCATTTCCCCTAGCAGATCTAAACCTCGGAGTTCTCTTCCTAATAGCCATGTCAAGCCTAGCCGTCTACTCAGTCCTATGATCAGGCTGAGCCTCGAACTCAAAATACGCACTAATCGGAGCCCTACGGGCAGTAGCACAGACCATTTCATACGAAGTGACACTGGCCATAATCCTGCTATCAATAATCATACTAAGCGGAAGCTACACACTCAGCTCCTTTGCCATCGCACAGGAGCCTCTATACTTCATTTTCTCCTCATGACCCCTAGCAATAATATGATACGTATCCACCCTAGCAGAGACAAACCGAGCTCCTTTTGACCTCACAGAGGGTGAATCTGAGCTAGTCTCAGGGTTTAACGTTGAATACGCCGCAGGACCCTTCGCCTTATTCTTCCTAGCTGAATATGCGAACATTATGCTAATAAATACACTTACAGCCATCATATTCCTAAACCCAAGCGCCCTAGGGCCACCCACAGAACTATTCCCCGTCATCCTAGCCACAAAAGTCCTCCTACTATCTTCTGGTTTCTTATGGGTCCGAGCTTCATACCCACGATTCCGATATGACCAACTAATGCACCTACTATGAAAAAACTTCCTACCCCTCACACTAGCTCTGTGCCTCTGACACATCAGCATACCTATCTGCTATGCAGGCCTACCTCCTTACATAAGGAAATGTGCCTGAACTACAAAGGGTCACTATGATAAAGTGAACATAGAGGTATAACAGCCCTCTCATTTCCTGTTGACCTTAGAAAAGTAGGAATTGAACCCACACAAGAGAAATCAAAATTCTCCATACTTCCCTTATATTATTTTCTAGTAGAGTCAGCTAATCAAGCTATCGGGCCCATACCCCGAAAATGATGGTTTAACCCCCTCCTCTACTAATGAACCCTTACGCGACCCCAATCATAACCTTCAGCCTCATCTTGGGCACCACAATCACAATTTCCAGCAACCACTGAGTTCTGGCCTGGACAGGACTGGAGATCAACGCACTAGCCATCATTCCCCTAATTGCCAAATCCCACCACCCACGAGCAGTAGAAGCCGCAACGAAATACTTCCTAACCCAAGCAGCTGCTTCCGCCCTGGTCCTATTCTCTAGCATAACCAATGCCTGAGTCACCGGCCAATGAGACATCACACAAATAAACCACCCAACCTCCTGTCTACTACTGACAGCAGCAATCGCTATTAAACTGGGCCTAGTGCCATTTCACTTCTGATTCCCAGAAGTACTACAAGGATCGCCACTAATAACAGCCCTGCTACTCTCGACCCTCATAAAATTCCCCCCACTAACCCTGCTCCTACTAACATCCAAATCCCTTGACCCAGCTCTACTCACCGCCATGGCCCTAGCCTCAACAGCACTAGGAGGCTGAATAGGACTGAACCAAACACAAACACGCAAAATCCTAGCCTTCTCGTCCATCTCCCACTTAGGCTGAATCGCCATCATCCTAGTTTACAGCCCCAAATTGGCCTTACTTACCTTCTACCTATACACAATCATAACATCAGCCGTATTCCTAGCCCTTAACAAAATCAAAGCCCTTAACCTATCCATGATCACAACCTCATGAACAAAAACCCCAGTGCTAAACGCCACCCTAATACTAGTACTTTTATCCCTAGCAGGCCTCCCCCCATTAACAGGCTTTATACCAAAGTGACTTATCATCCAAGAACTAACTAAACAGGAAATAACACCAGCAGCCATGGCAATTGCCATGCTATCACTGCTCAGCCTCTTCTTCTACCTACGCCTCGCATACCACTCAACAATTACCCTTCCCCCCAACTCCTCTAACCACATAAAACAATGATACACTAGCAAAGCCCCAAGCACACCTACTGCGGTCCTTGCCTCACTATCAATCCTCTTACTTCCCCTGTCCCCAATAATACATGCCATTGTCTAGAAACTTAGGATAACACCCCAAACCGAAGGCCTTCAAAGCCTTAAATAAGAGTTAAACCCTCTTAGTTTCTGCACATTAAGACTTACAGAATATTAACCTGTATCTTCTGAATGCAAGTCAGACGCTTTAATTAAGCTAAAGCCTCCCTAGACAGATGGGCTTCGATCCCACAAAACTCTAGTTAACAGCTAAATGCCTAAACCAATTGGCTTCTGCCTACAAAGACCCTGACGCACCCTAGTGCGCATCGATGAGCTTGCAACTCAACATGAATTTCACTACAGAGCCGATAAGAAGAGGAATTAAACCTCTGTAAAAAGGACTACAGCCTAACGCTTCAACACTCAGCCATCTTACCCGTCACCTTCATCAACCGATGACTATTTTCCACTAACCATAAGGATATTGGCACCCTGTACCTCATCTTCGGGGCATGAGCAGGAATAGTCGGCACCGCACTCAGCCTATTAATCCGCGCAGAACTAGGACAACCAGGAACTCTCCTAGGCGACGACCAAATTTACAATGTAATCGTTACCGCTCACGCCTTTGTAATAAGCTTCTTTATAGTCATACCCATCATGATCGGAGGATTCGGCAACTGATTAGTCCCCCTCATAATCGGTGCCCCCGACATAGCATTCCCGCGAATAAACAACATAAGCTTTTGACTCCTCCCCCCATCATTCCTCCTCCTACTAGCCTCATCCACTGTAGAAGCTGGCGCCGGCACAGGCTGAACTGTCTACCCTCCCCTAGCAGGTAACCTTGCCCACGCCGGAGCTTCAGTAGACCTGGCTATCTTCTCACTCCACTTAGCCGGTATCTCCTCCATCCTTGGGGCCATCAACTTTATCACCACAGCCATCAACATAAAACCCCCCGCACTCTCACAATACCAAACCCCACTATTTGTCTGATCCGTACTAATTACCGCCATCCTACTCCTTCTATCACTCCCCGTACTCGCCGCCGGTATTACAATATTACTAACTGATCGAAACCTAAACACCACATTCTTCGACCCCGCTGGAGGAGGAGACCCAATCCTGTACCAACACCTATTCTGATTCTTCGGACACCCAGAAGTCTATATTCTGATCCTACCGGGGTTCGGAATCATCTCACACGTAGTCACGTACTACTCAGGCAAAAAGGAGCCCTTCGGCTACATGGGAATAGTCTGAGCCATACTATCCATCGGCTTCCTAGGATTCATCGTCTGAGCTCACCACATGTTTACAGTAGGAATAGACGTTGATACCCGAGCCTACTTTACATCAGCCACTATAATCATTGCCATCCCTACCGGAATCAAAGTATTTAGCTGACTAGCCACCCTGCACGGAGGAACAATCAAATGAGACCCCCCCAATACTATGAGCTCTAGGATTTATCTTCCTATTTACCATCGGAGGATTAACAGGAATCGTTCTTGCAAACTCTTCCCTAGACATCGCCCTGCACGACACGTACTACGTAGTTGCCCACTTCCACTACGTCCTATCCATAGGCGCCGTCTTTGCCATTCTAGCAGGATTTACTCACTGATTCCCACTACTCACTGGGTTTACCCTACACCAAACATGAGCAAAAGCCCACTTCGGGGTAATATTTACAGGAGTAAACCTAACGTTCTTCCCCCAGCACTTCCTAGGCCTAGCAGGAATACCCCGACGATACTCGGACTATCCCGACGCCTACACACTATGAAACACCATTTCCTCCATCGGCTCCCTAATCTCAATAGTAGCCGTAATCATACTAATATTCATCATCTGAGAAGCCTTTTCGGCCAAACGAAAAGTCCTACAACCAGAACTAACTACCACAAACGTTGAATGAATCCACGGCTGCCCTCCCCCATACCATACTTTCGAGGAACCGGCCTTCGTCCAAGTACAAGAAAGGAAGGAATCGAACCCTCACATGCTGGTTTCAAGCCAACTGCATTCACCGCTCATGCTTCTTTCTTATGAGACGTTAGTAAACCAATTACATAGCCTTGTCAAGACTAAATCACAGGTAAAAATCCTGTACATCTCATGTGGCCAACCACTCCCAACTAGGATTCCAAGACGCCTCATCACCCATCATAGAAGAACTCGTTGAATTCCACGACCACGCCCTAATCGTTGCCCTAGCTATCTGCAGCCTAGTTCTCTACCTTTTAGCCCACATACTAACAGAAAAACTCTCGTCCAATGCTGTAGACGCCCAAGAAGTAGAGCTGATCTGGACAATCCTACCTGCTATCGTCCTGGTACTCCTCGCCCTCCCATCCCTACAAATCCTCTACATAATGGACGAAATCGATGAACCAGACCTCACCCTAAAAGCCATCGGCCACCAATGATACTGAAGCTACGAATACACAGACTTCAAAGACCTATCATTCGACTCCTACATAGTGCCCACCCCAGACTTACCCAACGGCCACTTCCGACTGCTAGAAGTTGACCACCGCGTAGTTATCCCAATAGAATCCCCCATCCGCGTGATCATTACTGCAGGAGACGTACTCCACTCCTGAGCAGTCCCAACGCTCGGAGTTAAAACAGACGCAATCCCAGGCCGACTAAACCAAACTTCATTCATTACCACCCGGCCTGGGATTTTTTACGGACAATGCTCAGAAATTTGCGGGGCTAATCACAGCTACATACCCATTGTAGTAGAATCAACCCCACTCCCACATTTCGAGGCCTGATCGTCCCTTCTATCATCATCCTAATCATTAAGAAGCTATGCAACAGCACTAGCCTTTTAAGCTAGCCAAAGAGGGACTTCCCCCTCCTTAATGATATGCCACAGCTTAACCCCGCACCATGATTTTCAATCATAATTATAACCTGATTAACCCTAGCACTCCTCATCCAACCAAAACTACTAGCCTTCACCACAACCAACCCCCCATCAAATAAGACCTCCCTCACTACCAAACCCACACCATGATCCTGACCATGAACCTAAGCTTCTTTGACCAATTTTCCAGCCCCAATCTATTTGGCATCCCCTTAATCCTACTATCCCTACTCTTCCCAGCCCTACTATTCCCGTCCCCAAACAACCGATGAATCAACAACCGCCTTTCTACTATCCAAACATGACTCCTTCACCTAATCACAAAACAACTAATAGTCCCACTCAACAAAAATGGCCACAAATGAGCCATAATATTTACATCCCTAATAATCATACTTCTTACAATCAACCTTCTAGGCCTCCTTCCATATACATTCACCCCAACCACCCAACTATCTATGAACATAGCCCTAGCCTTCCCACTATGGCTCGCCACACTACTAACAGGCCTACGAAACCAACCATCAGCCTCTTTAGCCCACCTATTACCCGAAGGTACCCCTACACCCCTAATCCCCGCACTAATCCTGATCGAAACAACCAGCCTACTAATCCGCCCCCTAGCCCTCGGAGTCCGCCTTACAGCCAACCTTACAGCAGGACACTTACTCATCCAACTCATCTCTACAGCCTCCATTGCATTAATACCCACCCTTCCTGCAGTATCCATCCTAACAATAATCATCCTACTACTCCTAACCATCCTAGAAGTAGCAGTAGCCATAATCCAGGCCTACGTCTTCGTGCTCCTTCTAAGCCTATACTTACAAGAAAACATCTAATGGCACACCAAGCACACTCATACCACATAGTTGACCCAAGCCCTTGACCAATCTTCGGGGCAGCCGCCGCCCTACTCACAACCTCAGGATTAATCATGTGATTCCACTACAACTCATCCATACTACTAACCCTAGGCCTCATCTCAATACTCCTAGTAATACTCCAATGATGACGAGACATTGTACGAGAAAGCACCTTCCAAGGCCATCACACTCCCACAGTCCAAAAAGGCCTACGATACGGCATAATCCTTTTCATCACATCCGAAGCATTCTTCTTCTTAGGGTTCTTCTGAGCGTTCTTCCACTCGAGCCTGGCCCCAACCCCAGAACTAGGAGGCCAATGACCCCCAACAGGAATTAAACCACTCAACCCGATAGAAGTCCCCCTACTAAACACAGCCATCCTACTAGCCTCAGGCGTTACCGTAACGTGAGCCCATCACAGCATCACAGAAGGAAACCGAAAACACGCCATCCACGCCCTAACCCTAACGATCCTCCTGGGATTCTACTTCACAGCCCTACAAGCAATAGAATACCACGAAGCCCCATTCTCAATCGCCGATAGCGTCTACGGATCTACCTTCTTCGTTGCCACTGGATTCCACGGACTCCACGTAATCATCGGATCCTCCTTCCTGACCGTCTGCCTCTTCCGACTGATCAAGTTCCACTTTACATCAGACCACCACTTCGGATTCGAGGCAGCAGCCTGATACTGACACTTCGTAGACGTCATCTGACTATTCCTCTACATAACCATCTACTGATGAGGATCTTGCTCTTCTAGTATATTAATTACAATTGACTTCCAATCTCTAGAATCTGGTATAAACCCAGAGGAGAGCAATGAACGCACTCATGTTCATATTCGCCCTATCATCAATCCTAAGCGCCGCCCTAACCGCATTAAACTTCTGACTCGCCCAAATAAACCCCGACTCAGAGAAACTCTCACCGTACGAATGTGGATTCGACCCACTTGGATCTGCTCGATTACCATTCTCAGTCCGATTCTTCCTCAGTAGCCATCCTGTTCGTCCTATTCGACCTAGAAATCGCCCTCCTACTCCCCCTGCCATGAGCCGTCCAACTCTAATCCCCCCTAATGACCCTCACCTGAACTGTAGTGATCCTCCTTCTCCTAACACTCGGACTGGCCTACGAGTGAATTCAAGGGGGCCTAGAATGAGCAGAATAACAGAAAGTTAGTCTAACCAAAAAGATAGCTGGTTTCGACCCAGCAGATTACAGCCAACCCTGTAACTTTCTTATGTCGCCCCTACATTTAAGCTTCTACTCAGCCTTCATTTTCAGCGGACTAGGGCTAGCCTTCCACCGAACCCACCTAGTATCCGCCCTACTATGCCTTGAAAGCATAATATTATCGATATTCGTAGGCCTATCAATATGATCCATCGAAAACCAAGTCTCCTCATTCACCATGGTACCAATTCTCATGCTAACCTTCTCAGCGTGTGAGGCGGGCACAGGCCTGGCCATCCTAGTAGCCTCCACCCGCACACATGGCTCTGACCATCTACACAACCTAAACCTCCTGCAATGCTAAAAATCATCCTACCCACAATCATACTTCTTCCAACAGCCCTGCTGTCTCCACCAAAATTTCTATGGACTAACACCACCTTATACAGCCTCCTAATCGCTGCCCTAAGCCTACAGTGATTAATCCCAACCTACTACCCCTACAAATTTTTATCCAACTGAACAGGAATTGACCAAATCTCATCCCCCCTCCTAGTACTATCCTGCTGACTACTCCCACTCATAATCATAGCAAGCCAAAACCACCTGCAACAAGAACCCCTACAACGCAAACGAATCTTTATCTCAACCTTAGTCGCAGTCCAGCCATTCATCCTACTAGCCTTTTCCACCACAGAACTAGCACTATTTTACATCTCATTTGAAGCAACCCTCATTCCCACCCTAATCTTAATCACCCGATGGGGGAACCAACCAGAACGCCTAAGCGCTGGCATCTACCTGCTATTCTACACGCCAGTAAGCTCTCTACCCCTGCTAATCACAATCATACACCTATACGTGAAAATTGGCACCCTGCACCTGCCAACCCTACAACTAACCCACCCAACCCTATCCACCTCATGGACAGGAATACTATCAGGTCTAGCACTGCTCATAGCATTCATAGTAAAAGCCCCACTATACGGCCTACACCTCTGACTGCCAAAAGCCCACGTAGAAGCACCCATCGCAGGCTCAATACTCCTCGCCGCCCTACTACTAAAGCTAGGAGGATACGGAATTATACAAGTCACTCTATTTATGGGCCCACTGTCCAACCTCCTGCACTACCCCTTCCTAACCCTGGCCCTATGAGGCGCCCTAATGACTAGCTCAATCTGCCTACGACAGACAGACCTAAAATCACTAATCGCTTATTCATCCGTTAGCCACATAGGCCTAGTTATCGCCGCAGGAATAATCCAAACCCACTGATCATTCTCAGGGGCAATGATCCTAATAATTTCCCATGGACTAACTTCCTCCATACTATTCTGCCTAGCCAACACAAACTATGAACGTACGCACAGCCGAATTCTACTACTCACACGAGGCCTACAACCTCTCCTACCACTCATAGCTACCTGATGATTGCTGGCCAATCTAACAAACATAGCCTTACCCCCAACAACAAACCTCATAGCAGAGCTAACCATTATAATCACCTTATTCAACTGATCTGCCTTCACGATCATCCTAACAGGAATCGCAACCCTACTAACCGCCTCCTACACCTTATTCATACTACTAATGACCCAACGAGGCTCAATCCCCTCCCACATCACATCTATGCAAAACTCAACCACGCGAGAACACCTGCTCATAACACTCCACATTATCCCAATATTCCTCCTAATCCTCAAACCCGAACTGATCTCCGGAATCCCCTCATGCAAGTATAGTTTAAACCAAACATTAGACTGTGATTCTAAGAATAGAAGTTCAAACCTTCTTACCTGCCGAGGGGAGGGTTTAACCAACAAGAGCTGCTAACTCTTACATCTGAGCCTAAAACCTCAGCCCCCTTACTTTTAAAGGATAACAGCAATCCACTGGTCTTAGGAACCACCCATCTTGGTGCAAATCCAAGTAAAAGTAGTGAACCCCACACTACTAATCAACTCCCTCACACTACTCACGCTGACAATCCTCCTAACCCCAATCATCCTGCCATTTCTATTTAAAAACTTTAAAAACACCCCACAAGCCACCACCCGCGCTGTTAAAACCGCATTCCTAATTAGCCTAGCCCCTACAACCGCATTCATCTACTCGGGAGTAGAATCTGTCACCTGCCACTGGGAGTGAAAATTCATTATAAACTTTAAAATCCCCCTGAGCCTAAAAATAGACCAATACTCAATAACATTTCTTCCAATCGCCCTATTTGTAACATGATCAATCCTACAATTCGCCATATGATACATGGCCTCAGAGCCATACGTAACAAAATTTTTCACCTACCTACTGACATTCCTAGTCGCCATACTCCTCCTAACAACCGCAAACAACATATTCCTCCTATTCGTAGGCTGGGAAGGAGTACGAATCATGTCCTTCCTTCTCATCGGCTGATGACAAGGCCGAGCAGATGCCAACACCGCCGCCCTACGAGCCGTAATCTACAACCGAATCGGAGACATCGGACTGATCCTGAGCATAGCATGACTAGCTTCAACATTCAACACCTGAGAGATCCAACAAGCCGTACACCCCCACCAAACCCCAATCCTCCCCCTCATAGGATTAATCCTCGCAGCCGCAGGAAAATCCGCCCAATTTGGACTCCACCCATGACTGCCCGCAGCAATAGAAGGCCCCACCCCAGTATCAGCCCTACTGCACTCCAGTACCATAGTAGTAGCCGGAATCTTCCTGCTCATCCGCATGCACCCCCTGCTAGCCACCAACCAGACAGCCCTAACTGCCTGCCTATGCCTAGGTGCTCTATCAACCCTATTCGCTGCCACATGCGCCCTAACCCAAAATGACATCAAAAAAATCATTGCTTTCTCAACATCCAGCCAACTAGGACTAATAATAGTCACTATCGGACTAAACCTCCCACAACTAGCCTTCTTACACATCTCAACCCATGCCTTCTTTAAAGCCATACTATTCCTATGCTCAGGGTCTATCATCCACAACCTAAACGGAGAACAAGATATCCGAAAGATAGGAGGCCTACAGAAAATACTCCCAGTCACTACTTCCTGCCTAACCATCGGAAACCTGGCGCTGATAGGAACCCCATTCCTAGCCGGATTCTACTCAAAAGACCTCATCATCGAAAGCTTAAACACATCATACCTAAATACTTGAGCCCTACTCCTAACCCTTATAGCCACAGCATTCACCGCAACCTACAGCATCCGCATAACCATCCTAGTCCAAGCTGGACAAACCCGAATCCCCCCAATAGTATCAATAAACGAAAACAACCCACTAATCACCGCCCCCCTAACCCGACTCGCCCTAGGCAGCATTACAGCAGGAATAATCATTACCTCTTTCATCACACCAACCAAAACCCCCCCAATAACCATACCCCTTATCACCAAAACCGCTGCCATCCTCATAACAATCCTAGGAATCATCCTAGGCCCCTCATGTACAGGGCCACACCCCTCTAACGGCGCAAGCTTACATAGAAACATTATTAACAGACCTAGACAGATACAAAAACCCCTACAAGACCACGTATTAACTAACCCTGTTAACCCGACTCAGGAGCGCCTATAGGAGCGATTAAAATCTGTGAAAGGAACTCGGCAAATTAATAAGGCCCGACTGTTTACCAAAAACATAGCCTTCAGCAAATTAAACAAGTATTGAAGGTGATGCCTGCCCGGTGACTTAGGTTTAACGGCCGCGGTATCCTAACCGTGCAAAGGTAGCGCAATCAATTGTCCCATAAATCGAGACTTGTATGAATGGCTAAACGAGGTCTTAACTGTCTCTCACAGATAATCAGTGAAATTGATCTCCCCGTGCAAAAGCGGGGATGTGAACATAAGACGAGAAGACCCTGTGGAACTTAAAAATCAACGACCACCGCGAATCCTCAATCAACCCCACTGGGGCCACTACCATCGCAGAGCCTGGTCGATATTTTTCGGTTGGGGCGACCTTGGAGGAGAACAAATCCTCCAAAAACAAGACCATACCTCTTTACCTAGAGCTACCCCTCAAAGTGCTAACAGTGACCAGACCCAATATAATTGATTAATGGACCAAGCTACCCCAGGGATAACAGCGCAATCCCCCTCAAGAGCCCATATCGACAGGGGGGTTTACGACCTCGATGTTGGATCAGGACATCCTAATGGTGCAGCCGCTATTAAGGGTTCGTTTGTTCAACGATTAACAGTCCTACGTGATCTGAGTTCAGACCGGAGCAATCCAGGTCGGTTTCTATCTATGACACACTCTCCCCAGTACGAAAGGACCGGGAAAGTGGGGCCAATACCACAAGCACGCCCCCCCCCTCTAAGCAGTGAAACCAACTAAACCGTGAAGAGGGCCTTCCCCCACCACTTTCAATCCTAGAAAAGGACCAGCTAGAGTGGCAGAGCCCGGCAAGTGCAGAAGGCTTAAGCCCTTTCCCCAGAGGTTCAAATCCTCTCCCTAGCTTCACCCATGATTCAAATAACAACACTAAGCTGCCTCGTTATATCCCTCCTATACATCATCCCAATCCTGATTGCCGTAGCCTTCCTAACCCTAGTAGAACGGAAAATCCTAAGCTACATACAATCCCACAAAGGCCCTAACGTTGTCGGGCCTTTTGGCCTACTTCAACCATTTGCGGACGGACTGAAACTATTTACCAAAGAGCCCATCCGACCCTCTACCTCTTCCCCACTTCTATTCATTCTGATACCAATACTAGCCCTTGTCCTAGCCCTCACCACTTGAGCACCACTACCACTCCCATTTCCCCTAGCAGATCTAAACCTCGGAGTTCTCTTCCTAATAGCCATGTCAAGCCTAGCCGTCTACTCAGTCCTATGATCAGGCTGAGCCTCGAACTCAAAATACGCACTAATCGGAGCCCTACGGGCAGTAGCACAGACCATTTCATACGAAGTGACACTGGCCATAATCCTGCTATCAATAATCATACTAAGCGGAAGCTACACACTCAGCTCCTTTGCCATCGCACAGGAGCCTCTATACTTCATTTTCTCCTCATGACCCCTAGCAATAATATGATACGTATCCACCCTAGCAGAGACAAACCGAGCTCCTTTTGACCTCACAGAGGGTGAATCTGAGCTAGTCTCAGGGTTTAACGTTGAATACGCCGCAGGACCCTTCGCCTTATTCTTCCTAGCTGAATATGCGAACATTATGCTAATAAATACACTTACAGCCATCATATTCCTAAACCCAAGCGCCCTAGGGCCACCCACAGAACTATTCCCCGTCATCCTAGCCACAAAAGTCCTCCTACTATCTTCTGGTTTCTTATGGGTCCGAGCTTCATACCCACGATTCCGATATGACCAACTAATGCACCTACTATGAAAAAACTTCCTACCCCTCACACTAGCTCTGTGCCTCTGACACATCAGCATACCTATCTGCTATGCAGGCCTACCTCCTTACATAAGGAAATGTGCCTGAACTACAAAGGGTCACTATGATAAAGTGAACATAGAGGTATAACAGCCCTCTCATTTCCTGTTGACCTTAGAAAAGTAGGAATTGAACCCACACAAGAGAAATCAAAATTCTCCATACTTCCCTTATATTATTTTCTAGTAGAGTCAGCTAATCAAGCTATCGGGCCCATACCCCGAAAATGATGGTTTAACCCCCTCCTCTACTAATGAACCCTTACGCGACCCCAATCATAACCTTCAGCCTCATCTTGGGCACCACAATCACAATTTCCAGCAACCACTGAGTTCTGGCCTGGACAGGACTGGAGATCAACGCACTAGCCATCATTCCCCTAATTGCCAAATCCCACCACCCACGAGCAGTAGAAGCCGCAACGAAATACTTCCTAACCCAAGCAGCTGCTTCCGCCCTGGTCCTATTCTCTAGCATAACCAATGCCTGAGTCACCGGCCAATGAGACATCACACAAATAAACCACCCAACCTCCTGTCTACTACTGACAGCAGCAATCGCTATTAAACTGGGCCTAGTGCCATTTCACTTCTGATTCCCAGAAGTACTACAAGGATCGCCACTAATAACAGCCCTGCTACTCTCGACCCTCATAAAATTCCCCCCACTAACCCTGCTCCTACTAACATCCAAATCCCTTGACCCAGCTCTACTCACCGCCATGGCCCTAGCCTCAACAGCACTAGGAGGCTGAATAGGACTGAACCAAACACAAACACGCAAAATCCTAGCCTTCTCGTCCATCTCCCACTTAGGCTGAATCGCCATCATCCTAGTTTACAGCCCCAAATTGGCCTTACTTACCTTCTACCTATACACAATCATAACATCAGCCGTATTCCTAGCCCTTAACAAAATCAAAGCCCTTAACCTATCCATGATCACAACCTCATGAACAAAAACCCCAGTGCTAAACGCCACCCTAATACTAGTACTTTTATCCCTAGCAGGCCTCCCCCCATTAACAGGCTTTATACCAAAGTGACTTATCATCCAAGAACTAACTAAACAGGAAATAACACCAGCAGCCATGGCAATTGCCATGCTATCACTGCTCAGCCTCTTCTTCTACCTACGCCTCGCATACCACTCAACAATTACCCTTCCCCCCAACTCCTCTAACCACATAAAACAATGATACACTAGCAAAGCCCCAAGCACACCTACTGCGGTCCTTGCCTCACTATCAATCCTCTTACTTCCCCTGTCCCCAATAATACATGCCATTGTCTAGAAACTTAGGATAACACCCCAAACCGAAGGCCTTCAAAGCCTTAAATAAGAGTTAAACCCTCTTAGTTTCTGCACATTAAGACTTACAGAATATTAACCTGTATCTTCTGAATGCAAGTCAGACGCTTTAATTAAGCTAAAGCCTCCCTAGACAGATGGGCTTCGATCCCACAAAACTCTAGTTAACAGCTAAATGCCTAAACCAATTGGCTTCTGCCTACAAAGACCCTGACGCACCCTAGTGCGCATCGATGAGCTTGCAACTCAACATGAATTTCACTACAGAGCCGATAAGAAGAGGAATTAAACCTCTGTAAAAAGGACTACAGCCTAACGCTTCAACACTCAGCCATCTTACCCGTCACCTTCATCAACCGATGACTATTTTCCACTAACCATAAGGATATTGGCACCCTGTACCTCATCTTCGGGGCATGAGCAGGAATAGTCGGCACCGCACTCAGCCTATTAATCCGCGCAGAACTAGGACAACCAGGAACTCTCCTAGGCGACGACCAAATTTACAATGTAATCGTTACCGCTCACGCCTTTGTAATAAGCTTCTTTATAGTCATACCCATCATGATCGGAGGATTCGGCAACTGATTAGTCCCCCTCATAATCGGTGCCCCCGACATAGCATTCCCGCGAATAAACAACATAAGCTTTTGACTCCTCCCCCCATCATTCCTCCTCCTACTAGCCTCATCCACTGTAGAAGCTGGCGCCGGCACAGGCTGAACTGTCTACCCTCCCCTAGCAGGTAACCTTGCCCACGCCGGAGCTTCAGTAGACCTGGCTATCTTCTCACTCCACTTAGCCGGTATCTCCTCCATCCTTGGGGCCATCAACTTTATCACCACAGCCATCAACATAAAACCCCCCGCACTCTCACAATACCAAACCCCACTATTTGTCTGATCCGTACTAATTACCGCCATCCTACTCCTTCTATCACTCCCCGTACTCGCCGCCGGTATTACAATATTACTAACTGATTGAAACCTAAACACCACATTCTTCGACCCCGCTGGAGGAGGAGACCCAATCCTGTACCAACACCTATTCTGATTCTTCGGACACCCAGAAGTCTATATTCTGATCCTACCGGGGTTTGGAATCATCTCACACGTAGTCACGTACTACTCAGGCAAAAAGGAGCCCTTCGGCTACATGGGAATAGTCTGAGCCATACTATCCATCGGCTTCCTAGGATTCATCATCTGAGCTCACCACATGTTTACAGTAGGAATAGACGTTGATACCCGAGCCTACTTTACATCAGCCACTATAATCATTGCCATCCCTACCGGAATCAAAGTATTTAGCTGACTAGCCACCCTGCACGGAGGAACAATCAAATGAGACCCCCCCAATACTATGAGCTCTAGGATTTATCTTCCTATTTACCATCGGAGGATTAACAGGAATCGTTCTTGCAAACTCTTCCCTAGACATCGCCCTGCACGACACGTACTACGTAGTTGCCCACTTCCACTACGTCCTATCCATAGGCGCCGTCTTTGCCATTCTAGCAGGATTTACTCACTGATTCCCACTACTCACTGGGTTTACCCTACACCAAACATGAGCAAAAGCCCACTTCGGGGTAATATTTACAGGAGTAAACCTAACGTTCTTCCCCCAGCACTTCCTAGGCCTAGCAGGAATACCCCGACGATACTCGGACTATCCCGACGCCTACACACTATGAAACACCATTTCCTCCATCGGCTCCCTAATCTCAATAGTAGCCGTAATCATACTAATATTCATCATCTGAGAAGCCTTTTCGGCCAAACGAAAAGTCCTACAACCAGAACTAACTACCACAAACGTTGAATGAATCCACGGCTGCCCTCCCCCATACCATACTTTCGAGGAACCGGCCTTCGTCCAAGTACAAGAAAGGAAGGAATCGAACCCTCACATGCTGGTTTCAAGCCAACTGCATTCACCGCTCATGCTTCTTTCTTATGAGACGTTAGTAAACCAATTACATAGCCTTGTCAAGACTAAATCACAGGTAAAAATCCTGTACATCTCATGTGGCCAACCACTCCCAACTAGGATTCCAAGACGCCTCATCACCCATCATAGAAGAACTCGTTGAATTCCACGACCACGCCCTAATCGTTGCCCTAGCTATCTGCAGCCTAGTTCTCTACCTTTTAGCCCACATACTAACAGAAAAACTCTCGTCCAATGCTGTAGACGCCCAAGAAGTAGAGCTGATCTGGACAATCCTACCTGCTATCGTCCTGGTACTCCTCGCCCTCCCATCCCTACAAATCCTCTACATAATGGACAAAATCGATGAACCAGACCTCACCCTAAAAGCCATCGGCCACCAATGATACTGAAGCTACGAATACACAGACTTCAAAGACCTATCATTCGACTCCTACATAGTGCCCACCCCAGACTTACCCAACAGCCACTTCCGACTGCTAGAAGTTGACCACCGCGTAGTTATCCCAATAGAATCCCCCATCCGCGTGATCATTACTGCAGGAGACGTACTCCACTCCTGAGCAGTCCCAACGCTCGGAGTTAAAACAGACGCAATCCCAGGCCGACTAAACCATCAACAGTCCTACGTGATCTGAGTTCAGACCGGAGCAATCCAGGTCGGTTTCTATCTATGACACACTCTCCCCAGTACGAAAGGACCGGGAAAGTGGGGCCAATACCACAAGCACGCCCCCCCCCCTCTAAGCAGTGAAACCAACTAAACCGTGAAGAGGGCCTTCCCCCACCACTTTCAATCCTAGAAAAGGACCAGCTAGAGTGGCAGAGCCCGGCAAGTGCAGAAGGCTTAAGCCCTTTCCCCAGAGGTTCAAATCCTCTCCCTAGCTTCACCCATGATTCAAATAACAACACTAAGCTGCCTCATTATATCCCTCCTATACATCATCCCAATCCTGATTGCCGTAGCCTTCCTAACCCTAGTAGAACGGAAAATCCTAAGCTACATACAATCCCGCAAAGGCCCTAACGTTGTTGGGCCTTTTGGCCTACTTCAACCATTTGCGGACGGACTGAAACTATTTACCAAAGAGCCCATCCGACCCTCTACCTCTTCCCCACTTCTATTCATTCTGATACCAATACTAGCCCTTGTCCTAGCCCTCACCACTTGAGCACCACTACCACTCCCATTTCCCCTAGCAGATCTAAACCTCGGAGTTCTCTTCCTAATAGCCATGTCAAGCCTAGCCGTCTACTCAGTCCTATGATCAGGCTGAGCCTCGAACTCAAAATACGCACTAATCGGAGCCCTACGGGCAGTAGCACAGACCATTTCATACGAAGTGACACTGGCCATAATCCTGCTATCAATAATCATACTAAGCGGAAGCTACACACTCAGCTCCTTTGCCGTCGCACAGGAGCCTCTATACTTCATTTTCTCCTCATGACCCCTAGCAATAATATGATACGTATCCACCCTAGCAGAGACAAACCGAGCTCCTTTTGACCTCACAGAGGGTGAATCTGAGCTAGTCTCAGGGTTTAACATTGAATACGCCGCAGGACCCTTCGCCTTATTCTTCCTAGCTGAATATGCGAACATTATGCTAATAAATACACTTACAGCCATCATATTCCTAAACCGAAGCGCCCTAGGGCCACCCACAGAACTATTCCCCGTCATCCTAGCCACAAAAGTCCTCCTACTATCTTCTGGTTTCTTATGGGTCCGAGCTTCATACCCACGATTCCGATATGACCAACTAATGCACCTACTATGAAAAAACTTCCTACCCCTCACACTAGCTCTGTGCCTCTGACACATCAGCATACCTATCTGCTATGCAGGCCTACCTCCTTACATAAGGAAATGTGCCTGAACTACAAAGGGTCACTATGATAAAGTGAACATAGAGGTATAACAGCCCTCTCATTTCCTGTTGACCTTAGAAAAGTAGGAATTGAACCCACACAAGAGAAATCAAAATTCTCCATACTTCCCTTATATTATTTTCTAGTAGAGTCAGCTAATCAAGCTATCGGGCCCATACCCCGAAAATGATGGTTTAACCCCCTCCTCTACTAATGAACCCTTACGCGACCCCAATCATAACCTTCAGCCTCATCTTGGGCACCACAATCACAATTTCCAGCAACCACTGAGTTCTGGCCTGGACAGGACTGGAGATCAACGCACTAGCCATCATTCCCCTAATTGCCAAATCCCACCACCCACGAGCAGTAGAAGCCGCAACGAAATACTTCCTAACCCAAGCAGCTGCTTCCGCCCTGGTCCTATTCTCTAGCATAACCAATGCCTGAGTCACCGGCCAATGAGACATCACACAAATAAACCACCCAACCTCCTGTCTACTACTGACAGCAGCAATCGCTATTAAACTGGGCCTAGTGCCATTTCACTTCTGATTCCCAGAAGTACTACAAGGATCGCCACTAATAACAGCCCTGCTACTCTCGACCCTCATAAAATTCCCCCCACTAACCCTGCTCCTACTAACATCCAAATCCCTCGACCCAGCTCTACTCACCGCCATGGCCCTAGCCTCAACAGCACTAGGAGGCTGAATAGGACTGAACCAAACACAAACACGCAAAATCCTAGCCTTCTCGTCCATCTCCCACTTAGGCTGAATCGCCATCATCCTAGTTTACAGCCCCAAATTGGCCTTACTTACCTTCTACCTATACACAATCATAACATCAGCCGTATTCCTAGCCCTTAACAAAATCAAAGCCCTTAACCTATCCATGATCACAACCTCATGAACAAAAACCCCAGTGCTAAACGCCACCCTAATACTAGTACTTTTATCCCTAGCAGGCCTCCCCCCATTAACAGGCTTTATACCAAAGTGACTTATCATCCAAGAACTAACTAAACAGGAAATAACACCAGCAGCCATGGCAATTGCCATGCTATCACTGCTCAGCCTCTTCTTCTACCTACGCCTCGCATACCACTCAACAATTACCCTTCCCCCCAACTCCTCTAACCACATAAAACAATGATACACTAGCAAAGCCCCAAGCACACCTACTGCGGTCCTTGCCTCACTATCAATCCTCTTACTTCCCCTGTCCCCAATAATACATGCCATTGTCTAGAAACTTAGGATAACACCCCAAACCGAAGGCCTTCAAAGCCTTAAATAAGAGTTAAACCCTCTTAGTTTCTGCACATTAAGACTTACAGAATATTAACCTGTATCTTCTGAATGCAAGTCAGACGCTTTAATTAAGCTAAAGCCTCCCTAGACAGATGGGCTTCGATCCCACAAAACTCTAGTTAACAGCTAAATGCCTAAACCAATTGGCTTCTGCCTACAAAGACCCTGACGCACCCTAGTGCGCATCGATGAGCTTGCAACTCAACATGAATTTCACTACAGAGCCGATAAGAAGAGGAATTAAACCTCTGTAAAAAGGACTACAGCCTAACGCTTCAACACTCAGCCATCTTACCCGTCACCTTCATCAACCGATGACTATTTTCCACTAACCATAAGGATATTGGCACCCTGTACCTCATCTTCGGGGCATGAGCAGGAATAGTCGGCACCGCACTCAGCCTATTAATCCGCGCAGAACTAGGACAACCAGGAACTCTCCTAGGCGACGACCAAATTTACAATGTAATCGTTACCGCTCACGCCTTTGTAATAAGCTTCTTTATAGTCATACCCATCATGATCGGAGGATTCGGCAACTGATTAGTCCCCCTCATAATCGGTGCCCCCGACATAGCATTCCCGCGAATAAACAACATAAGCTTTTGACTCCTCCCCCCATCATTCCTCCTCCTACTAGCCTCATCCACTGTAGAAGCTGGCGCCGGCACAGGCTGAACTGTCTACCCTCCCCTAGCAGGTAACCTTGCCCACGCCGGAGCTTCAGTAGACCTGGCTATCTTCTCACTCCACTTAGCCGGTATCTCCTCCATCCTTGGGGCCATCAACTTTATCACCACAGCCATCAACATAAAACCCCCCGCACTCTCACAATACCAAACCCCACTATTTGTCTGATCCGTACTAATTACCGCCATCCTACTCCTTCTATCACTCCCCGTACTCGCCGCCGGTATTACAATATTACTAACTGATCGAAACCTAAACACCACATTCTTCGACCCCGCTGGAGGAGGAGACCCAATCCTGTACCAACACCTATTCTGATTCTTCGGACACCCAGAAGTCTATATTCTGATCCTACCGGGGTTCGGAATCATCTCACACGTAGTCACGTACTACTCAGGCAAAAAGGAGCCCTTCGGCTACATGGGAATAGTCTGAGCCATACTATCCATCGGCTTCCTAGGATTCATCGTCTGAGCTCACCACATGTTTACAGTAGGAATAGACGTTGATACCCGAGCCTACTTTACATCAGCCACTATAATCATTGCCATCCCTACCGGAATCAAAGTATTTAGCTGACTAGCCACCCTGCACGGAGGAACAATCAAATGAGACCCCCCCCAATACTATGAGCTCTAGGATTTATCTTCCTATTTACCATCGGAGGATTAACAGGAATCGTTCTTGCAAACTCTTCCCTAGACATCGCCCTGCACGACACGTACTACGTAGTTGCCCACTTCCACTACGTCCTATCCATAGGCGCCGTCTTTGCCATTCTAGCAGGATTTACTCACTGATTCCCACTACTCACTGGGTTTACCCTACACCAAACATGAACAAAAGCCCACTTCGGGGTAATATTTACAGGAGTAAACCTAACGTTCTTCCCCCAGCACTTCCTAGGCCTAGCATCCCCAGTGGTGCCAGTGCACTCTCTGGAGTCACAGCACTGCATCCCCAGTGGTGCCAGTGCACTCTCTGGACTCACTGCAGTGCATCCCCAGTGGTGCCAGTGCACTCTCTGGACTCACTGAAGTGCATCCCCAGTGGTGCCAGTGCACTCTCTGGACTCACTGAAGTGCATTCTCAGTGGTGCCAGTGCACTCTCTGGACTCACTGCAGTGCATCCCCAGTGGTGCCAGTACACTCACTGGACTCACTGCACTGCATCCCCAGTGGTGCCAGTGCACTCTCTGGACTCACTAAACTGCATCACCAGTGGTGCCTCTGCACTCTCTGGACTCACTGCACTGCTTCCCCAGTGGTGCCAGTGCACTCACTGGACTCACTGCAGTGCATCCCCACTGGTGCCAGTGCACTCTCTGGGCTCACTGCAGTGCATCCCCAGTGGTGCCAGTGCACTCTCTGGACTCACTGCACTGCATCCCCAGTGGTGCCTGTGCGCTCTCTGGAGTCACAGCACTGCATCCCCAGTGGTGCCAGTGCAATCTCTGGACTCACTGCAGTGCATCCCCAGTGGTGCCAGTGCACTCTCTGGACTCACTGAAGTGCATTCTCAGTGGTGCCAGTGCACTCTCTGGACTCACTGCACTGCATCCCCAGTGGTGCCAGTGCACTCTCTGGACTCACTGAACTGCATCCCCAGTGGTGCCAGTGTACTCTCTGGACTCACTGCACTGCATCCCCAGTGCTGCCAGTGCACTCTCTGGACTCACTGCACTGCATCCCCACTGGTGCCAGTGTACTCTCTGGACTCACTGCAGTGCATCCCCAGTGGTGCCAGTGCACTCTCTGGACTCACTGCACTGCATCCCCAGTGGTGCCAGTGCACTCTCTGGAGTAACTGCAGTGCATCCCCAGTGGTGCCAGTGCACTCTCTGGACTCACTGCACTGCATCCCCAGTGGTGCCAGTGCAATCTCTGGACTCACTGTAGTGCATCCCCAGTGGTGCCAGTGCACTCTCTGGACTCACTGCAGTGCATCCCCAGTGGTGCCAGTGCACTCTCTGGACTCACTGTACTGCATCACCAGTGGTGCCAGTGCACTCTCTGGACTCACTGCAGTGCATTCCCAGTGGTGCCAGTGCACTCTTTGGACTCACTGCACTGCAGCCCCATTGGTGCCAGTGCACTCTCTGGACTCACTGCACTGCATCACAGGTGGTGCCAGTGCACTCTCTGGACTCACTGCACTGCATCCCCAGTGGTGCCAGTGCACTCTCTGGACTCACTGCACTGCATCCCCAGTGGTGCCAGTGCACTCTCTGCACTCACTTCTCTGCATTCCCAGTGGTGCCAGTGAAGTCTCTGGACTCACTGCACTGCATCCACAGTGGTGCCAGTGCAATCTCTGGACTCACTGCAGTGCATCCCCAGTGGTGCCAGTGCACTCTCTGGACTCACTGCAGTGCATCCCCAGTGGTGCCAGTGCACTCTCTGGACTCACTGCAGTGCATCCCCAGTGGTGCCAGTGCACTCTCTGGACTCACTGCACTGCATCCCCAGTGGTGCAAGTGCACTCTCTCGAGTCACTGCACTACATCCCCAGTGGTACCAGTGCACTCACTGGACTCACTGTACTGCATCATCTGTGGTGCCAGTGCACTCTCTGGACTCACTGCACTGCATCCCCAGTGGTGCCAGTGCACTCACTGGATTCACTGCAGTGCATCCCCAGTGGTGCCAGTGCACTCTCTGGACTCACTGCACTGCATCCCCAGTGGTGCCAGTGCACTCTGTGGACTCACTGCACTGCAGCCCCACTGGTGCCAGTGCACTCTCTGGACTAACTGCACTGCATCCCCAGTGGTGCCAGTGCACTCTGTGGACTCACTGCACTGCATCCCCAGTGGTGCCAGTGCACTCTCTGGACTCACTGCACTGCACCCCAGTGGTGCCAGTGCACTCTCTGGAGTCACAGCACTGCATCCCCAGTGGTGCCAGTGCACTCTCTGGACTCACTGCAGTGCATCCCCAGTGGTGCCAGTGCACTCTCTGGACTCACTGAAGTGCATTCTCAGTGGTGCCAGTGCACTCTCTGGACTCACTGCAGTGCATCCCCAATGGTGCCAGTACACTCACTGGACTCACTGCACTGCATCCCCAGTGGTGCCAGTGCACTCTCTGGACTCACTAAACTGCATCACCAGTGGTGCCAGTGCACTCTCTGGACTCACTGCACTGCTTCCCCAGTGGTGCCAGTGCACTCACTGGACTCACTGCAGTGCATCCCCACTGGTGCCAGTGCACTCTCTGGGCTCACTGCAGTGCATCCCCAGTGGTGCCAGTGCACTCTCTGGACTCACTGCACTGCATCCCCAGTGGTGCCTGTGCGCTCTCTGGAGTCACAGCACTGCATCCCCAGTGGTGCCAGTGCAATCTCTGGACTCACTGCACTGCATCCCCAGTGGTGCCAGTGCAGTCTCTGGACTCACTGAAGTGCATTCTCAGTGGTGCCAGTGCACTCTCTGGACTCACTGCAGTGCATCCCCACTGGTGCCAGTGCACTCTCTGGGCTCACTGCAGTGCATCCCCAGTGGTGCCAGTGCACTCTCTGGACTCACTGCACTGCATCCCCAGTGGTGCCTGTGCGCTCTCTGGAGTCACAGCACTGCTTCCCCAGTGGTGCCAGTGCACTCTCTGGACTCACTGCACTGCATCCCCAGTGGTGCCAGTGCACTCACTGGACTCACTGCACTGCATCCCCACTGGTGCCAGTGCACTCTCTGGACTCACTGCACTGCATCCCCAGTGGTTCCAGCGCACTCTCTGGACTCACTGCACTGCATCCCCAGTGGTGCTAGTGCACTCTGTGGACTCACTGCAGTGCATCCCCAGTGGTGCCAGTGCACTCTCTGGACTCACTGTACTGCACCCCCAGTGGTGCCAGTGCACTCACTGGACTGACTGCACTGCATCCCCAGTGGTGCCAGTGCACTCTCTGGACTCACTGCACTGCATCCCCACTGGTGCCAGTGTACTCTCTGGACTCACTGCACTGCATCCCCAGTGGTGCCAGTGCACTCTCTCGAGTCACTGCACTACATCCCCAGTGGTGCCAGTGCACTCTCTGGTCTCACTGCAGTGCATCCCCAGTGGTGCCAGTGCACTCTCTGGACTCACTGCACTGCATCCCCACTGGTGCCAGTGTACTCTCTGGACTCACTGCAGTGCATCCCCAGTGGTGCCAGTGCACTCTCTGGACTCACTGCACTGCATCCCCAGTGGTGCCAGTGCACTCTCTGGACTCACTGTACTGCATCACCAGTGGTGCCAGTGCACTCTCTGGACTCACTGCAGTGCATTCCCAGTGGTGCCAGTGCACTCTTTGGACTCACTGCACTGCAGCCCCATTGGTGCCAGTGCACTCTCTGGACTCACTGCACTGCATCACAGGTGGTACCAGTGAACTCTCTGGACTCACTGCACTGCATACCCAGTGGTGCCAGTGCACTCTCTGGACTCACTGCACTGCATCCCCAGTGGTGCCAGTGCACTCTCTGCACTCACTTCTCTGCATGCCCAGTGGTGCCAGTGAAGTCTCTGGACTCACTGCACTGCATCCACAGTGGTGCCAGTGCACTCTCTGGACTCACTGCAGTGCATCCCCAGTGGTGCCAGTGCACTCTCTGGACTCACTGAAGTGCATTCTCAGTGGTGCCAGTGCACTCTCTGGACTCACTGCAGTGCATCCCCAGTGGTACCAGTGAACTCTCTGGACTCACTGCAATGCATCCCCAGTGGTGCCAGTGCACTCTCTGGACTCACTGCACTGCATCCCCAGTGGTGCCAGTGCACTCTCTGCACTCACTTCTCGGCATGCCCAGTGGTGCCAGTGAAGTCTCTGGACTCACTGCACTGCATCCACAGTGGTGCCAGTGCAATCTCTGGACTCACTGCAGTGCATCACCAGTGGTGCCAGTGCACTCTCTGGACTCACTGCACTGCATCCCCAGTGGTGCCAGTGCACTCTCTGGACTCACTGCAGTGCATCCCCAGTGGTGCCAGTGCACTCTCTGGACTCACTGCACTGCATCCCCAGTGGTGCAAGTGCACTCTCTCGAGTCACTGCACTACATCCCCAGTGGTACCAGTGCACTCACTGGACTCACTGTACTGCATCCCCAGTGGTGCCAGTGCACTCTCTGGACTCACTGCAATGCATCCCCAGTGGTGCCAGTGCACTCTCTAGACTCACTGCACTGGATCCCCAGTGGTGCCAGTGCACTCTCTGGACTCACTGCACTGTATCCCCAGTGGTGCCAGTGCACTCACTGGATTCACTGCAGTGCATCTCCAGTGGTGCCAGTGCACTCTCTGGACTCACTGCACTGCTACCCCAGTGGTGCCAGTGCACTCTCTGGACTCACTGCACTGCATCCCCAGTGGTGCCAGTGCACTCTCTGGACTCACTGCGCTGCATCCCCAGTGGTGCCAGTGCAGTCTCTGGAGTAACTGCAGTGCATCCCCACTGGTGCCAAAGCACTCTCTGGACTCCCGGCACCGCATCCGCAGTGGTGCCAGTGCACTCTCTGGACTCACTGCACTGCATCCCCAGTGGTGCCAGTGCACTCTCTGGAGTCACAGCACTGCATCCCCAGTGGTGCCAGTGCCCTCTCTGGACTCACTGCAGTGCATCCCCAGTGGTGCCAGTGCACTCTCTGGACTCACTGAAGTGCATTTTCAGTGGTGCCAGTGCACTCTCTGGACTCACTGCAGTGCATCCCCAGTGGTGCCAGTACACTCACTGGACTCACTGCACTGCATCCCCAGTGGTGCCAGTGCACTCTCTGGACTCACTAAACTGCATCACCAGTGGTGCCTCTGCACTCTCTGGACTCACTGCACTGCTTCCCCAGTGGTGCCAGTGCACTCACTGGACTCACTGCAGTGCATCCCCACTGGTGCCAGTGCACTCTCTGGGCTCACTGCAGTGCATCCCCAGTGGTGCCAGTGCACTCTCTGGACTCACTGCACTGCATCCCCAGTGGTGCCTGTGCGCTCTCTGGAGTCACAGCACTGCATCCCCAGTGGTGCCAGTGCAATCTCTGGACTCACTGCACTGCATCCCCAGTGGTGCCAGTGCACTCTCTGGACTCACTGAAGTGCATTCTCAGTGGTGCCAGTGCACTCTCTGGACTCACTGCACTGCATCCCCAGTGGTGCCAGTGCACTCTCTGGACTCACTGAACTGCATCCCCAGTGGTGCCAGTGCACTCTCTGGACTCACTGCACTGCATCCCCAGTGCTGCCAGTGCACTCTCTGGACTCACTGCACTGCATCCCCAGTGGTGCCAGTGCACTCTCTGGACTCACTGCACTGCATACCCAGGTGGTGCCAGTGCACTCTCTGGACTCACTGCACTGCATCCCCAGTGGTGCCAGTGCACTCACTGGACTCACTGCAGTGCATCCCCACTGGTGCCAGTGCACTCTCTGGACTCACTGCACTGCATCCCCAGTGGTGCCAGTGCACTCTCTGGACTCACTGCACTGCATCCCCAGTGGTTCCAGCGCACTCTCTGGACTCACTGCACTGCATCCCCAGTGGTGCTAGTGCACTCTGTGGACTCACTGCAGTGCATCCCCAGTGGTGCCAGTGCACTCTCTGGACTCACTGAAGTGCATTCTCAGTGGTGCCAGTGCACTCTCTGGACTCACTTCAGTGCATCCCCAGTGGTGCCATTACACTCTCTGGACTCACTGCAGTGCATCCCCAGTGGTGCCAGTGCACTCTCTGGACTCACTGCAGTGCATCCCCAGTGGAGCCAGCGCACTCTCTGGACTCACTGCAGTGCATCCGCAGTGGTGCCATTGCACTCTCTGGACTCACTGCACTGCATCTCCAGTGGTGCCAGTGCACTCTCTGGACTCACTGCACTGCATCCCCAGTGGTGCCAGTGCACTCTCTTGAGTCACTGCACTGCATCCCCTGTGGTGCAAGAGCACTCTCTGGACTCACAGCAGTGCATCACCAGTGGTGCCAGTGCACTCTCTGGACTCACTGCACTGCATCCCCAGTGGTGCCAGTGCACTCTCTGGACTCACTGCACTGCATCCCCAGTGGTGCTAGTGCACTGTGTGGACTCACTGTACTGCATCCCCAGT
The DNA here is from genome assembly GCF_964034855.1 of Anser brachyrhynchus. Taxonomy (NCBI): domain Eukaryota; kingdom Metazoa; phylum Chordata; class Aves; order Anseriformes; family Anatidae; genus Anser; species Anser brachyrhynchus. The sequence goes on along the minus strand of NW_027663935.1, from coordinate 561,183 downwards.
GGTGCCAGTGCGCTCTCTGGACTCACTGCAGTGCATCCCCAGTGGTGCCAGTGCACTCTCAGGACTCACTGCACTGCATCCCCAGTGGTGCCAGTGCACTCTCTGCACTCACTGCACTGCATCCCCAGTAGTGACAGTGCACTCTCTGGACTCACTGCAGTGCATCCCCAGTGGTGCCAGTGCACTCTCTGGACTCACTGCACTGCATCCGCAGTGGTGCCAGTGCACTCTCTGGACTCACTGCACTGCATCCCCAGTGGTGCCAGTGCACTCACTGGATTCACTGCACTGCATCCCCAGTGGTGCCAGTGCACTCTCTGGACTCACTGCACTGCATCCCCAGTGGTGCCAGTGCACTCTGTGGACTCACTGTACTGCATCCCCAGTGGTGACAGCGCAATCTCTGGACTCACTGCAGTGCATCCCCAGTGGTGCCAGTGCACTCTCTGGACTCACTGCAGTGCATCCCCACTGGTGCCAAAGCACTCTCTGGACTCACTGCACTGCATCCCCAGTGGTGCCAGTGCAGTCTCTGGAGAAACTGCAGTGCATCCCCACTGGTGCCAAAGCACTCTCTGGACTCACTGCAGTGCATCCCCAGTGGTGCCACTGCACTCTCTGGACTCACTGCAGTGCATCCCCAGTGGTGCCAGTGCACTCTCTGGACTCATTGAAGTGCATTCTCAGTGGTGCCAGTGCACTCTCTGGACTCACTGCAGTGCATCCCCAGTGGTGCCAGTACACTCACTGGACTCACTGCACTGCATCCCCAGTGGTGCCAGTGCACTCTCTGGACTCACTGCAGTGCATCCCCAGTGGTGCCACTGCACTCTGTGGACTCACTGCACTGCTTCCCCAGTGGTGCCAGTGCACTCACTGGACTCACTGCAGTGCATCCCCACTGGTGCCAGTGCACTCTCTGGGCTCACTGCAGTGCATCCCCAGTGGTGCCAGTGCACTCTCTGGACTCACTGCACTGCATCCCCAGTGGAGCCAGTGCGCTCTCTGGAGTCACAACACTGCATCCCCAGTGGTGCCAGTGCAATCTCTGGACTCACTGCACTGCATCCCCAGTGGTGCCAGTGCACTCTCTGGACTCACTGCACTGCATCCCCGGTGGTGCCAGTGCAGTCTCTGGAGTAACCGCACTGCATCCCCATTGGTGCCAAAGCACTCTCTGGACTCCCAGCACCGCATCCCCAGTGGTGCCAGTGCACTCTCTGGACTCACTGCAGTGCATCCCCAGTGGTGCCAGTGCACTCTCTGGACTCCCAGCACTGCATCCCCATTGGTGCCAAAGCACTCTCTGGACTCCCAGCACCGCATCCCCAGTGGTGCCAGTGCACTCTCTGGACTCACTGCACTGAAGCCCCAGTGGTGGCAGTGCACTCTCTGGACTCACTGCACTGCATCCCCAGTGCTGCCAGTGCACTCTCTGGACTCACTGCAGTGCATCCCCAGTGGTGCCAGTGCACTCTCTGGACTCACTGCAGGGCATCCCCAGTGGTGCCAGTGCACTGTCTGGACTCACTGCAGTGCATCCCCAGTGGTGCCAGTGCACTCTCTGGACTCACTGTACTGCACCCCCAGTGGTGCCAGTGCACTCACTGGACTGACTGCACTGCATCCCCAGTGGTGCCAGTGCACTCTCTGGACTCACTGCACTGCATCCCCACTGGTGCCAGTGTACTCTCTGGACTCACTGCACTGCATCCCCAATGTTCCCAGTGCACTCACTGGACTCACTGGACACATCCCCAGTGGTGCCAGTGCACTCTCTGGACTCACTGCAGTGCATCCCCAGTGGTGCAAGTGCACTCTCTGGACTCACTGCACTGCATCCCCACTGGTGCCAGTGTACTCTCTGGACTCACTGCAGTGCATCCCCAGTGGTGCCAGTGCACTCTGTGGACTCACTGCTCTGCATCCCCACTGGTGCCAGTGCACTCTCTGGACTCACTGAAGTGCATCCCCAGTGGTGCCAGTGCACTCTCTGGACTCAATGCACTGCATCCCCAGTGGTGCCAGTGCACTCTCTGGACTCACTGCACTGCATCCCCAGTGGTGCCAGTGCAATCTCTGCACTCACTGTAGTGCATCCCCAGTGGTGCCAGTGCACTCTCTGGACTCACTGCAGTGCATCCCCAGTGGTGCCAGTGCAGTCTCTGGACTCACTGTACTGCATCACCAGTGGTGCCAGTGCACTCTCTGGACTCACTGCAGTGCATTCCCAGTGGTGCCAGTGCACTCTCTGGACTCACTGCAGTGCATTCCCAGTGGTGCCAGTGCACTCTTTGGACTCACTGCACTGCAGCCCCACTGGTGCCAGTGCACTCTCTGGACTCACTGCACTGCATCACAGGTGGTGCCAGTGCACTCTCTGGACTCACTGCACTGCATCCCCAGTGGTGCCAGTGCACTCTCTGGACTCACTGCACTGCATCCCCAGTGGTGCCAGTGCACTCTCTGCACTCACTTCTCTGCATTCCCAGTGGTGCCAGTGAAGTCTCTGGACTCACTGCACTGCATCCACAGTGGTGCCAGTGCAATCTCTGGACTCACTGCAGTGCATCCCCAGTGGTGCCAGTGCACTCTCTGGACTCACTGCAGTGCATCCCCAGTGGTGCCAGTGCACTCTCTGGACTCACTGCAGTGCATCCCCAGTGGTGCCAGTGCACTCTCTGGACTCACTGCACTGCATCCCCAGTGGTGCCAGTGCACTCTCTGGACTCACTGCACTGTATCCCCAGTGGTGCCAGTGCACTCACTGGATTCACTGCAGTGCATCCCCAGTGGTGCCAGTGCACTCTCTGGACTCACTGCACTGCATCCCCAGTGGTGCCAGTGCACTCTCTGGGCTCACTGCACTGCATCCCCAGTGGTGACAGTGCACTCTCTGGACTCACTGCAGTGCATCCCCAGTGGTGACAGTGCACTCTCTGGACTCACTGCAGTGCATCCCCAGTGGTGCCAGTGCACTCTCTGGACTCACTGCACTGCATCCCCAGTGGTGCCAGTGCAGTCTCTGAAGTAACTGCAGTGCATCCCCACTGGTGCCAAAGCACTCTCTGGACTCCCGGCACCGCATCCCCAGTGGTGCCCGTGCACTCTCTGGACTCACTGCACTGCATCCCCAGTGGTGCCAGTGCACTCTCTGGAGTCACAGCGCTGCATCCCCAGTGGTGCCAGTGCACTCTCTGGACTCACTGAAGTGCATCCCCAGTGGTGCCAATGCACTCTCTGGACTCACTGAAGTGCATTCTCAGTGGTGCCAGTGCACTCTCTGGACTCACTGCAGTTCATCCCCAGTGGTGCCAGTACACTCACTGGACTCACTGCACTGCATCCCCAGTGGTGCCAGTGCACTCTCTGGACTCACTAAACTGCATCACCAGTGGTGCCTCTGCACTCTCTGGACTCACTGCACTGCTTCCCCAGTGGTGCCAGTGCACTCACTGGACTCACTGCAGTGCATCCCCACTGGTGCCAGTGCACTCTCTGGGCTCACTGCAGTGCATCCCCAGTGGTGCCAGTGCACTCTCTGGACTCACTGCACTGCATCCCCAGTGGTGCCTGTGCGCTCTCTGGAGTCACAGCACTGCATCCCCAGTGGTGCCAGTGCAATCTCTGGACTCACTGCACTGCATCCCCAGTGGTGCCAGTGCACTCTCTGGACTCACTGAACTGCATCCCCAGTGGTGCCAGTGCACTCTCTGGACTCACTGCACTGCATCCCCAGTGCTGCCAGTGCACTCTCTGGACTCACTGCAGTGCATCCCCAGTGGTGCCAGTGCAGTCTCTGGACTCACTGCAGTGCATCCCCAGTGGTGCCAGTGCAGTCTCTGGACTCACTGCACTGCATCCCCAGTGGTGCCAGTGCACTCACTGGACTCACTGCAGTGCATCACCACTGGTGCCAGTGCACTCTCTGGACTCACTGCACTGCATTCCCAGTGGTGCCAGTGCACTCTCTGGACTCACTGCAGTGCATCCCCAGTGGTTCCAGCGCACTCTCTGGACTCACTGCACTGATATGGTATGGAAGAGGTAATGATTATTCCTGCTGTAATGCTGCCTAGGGCGAGTCGGGTTAGGGGGGCGGTGATTAGTGGGTTGTTTTCGTTTATTGATACTATTGGGGGGATTCGGGTTTGTCCAGCTTGGACTAGGATGGTTATGCGGATGCTGTAGGTTGCGGTGAATGCTGTGGCTATAAGGGTTAGGAGTAGGGCTCAAGTGTTTAGGTATGATGTGTTTAAGCTTTCGATGATGAGGTCTTTTGAGTAGAATCCGGCTAGGAATGGGGTTCCTATCAGCGCCAGGTTTCCGATGGTTAGGCAGGAAGTAGTGACTGGGAGTATTTTCTGTAGGCCTCCTATCTTTCGGATATCTTGTTCTCCGTTTAGGTTGTGGATGATAGACCCTGAGCATAGGAATAGTATGGCTTTAAAGAAGGCATGGGTTGAGATGTGTAGGAAGGCTAGTTGTGGGAGGTTTAGTCCGATAGTGACTATTATTAGTCCTAGTTGGCTGGATGTTGAGAAAGCAATGATTTTTTTGATGTCATTTTGGGTTAGGGCGCATGTGGCAGCGAATAGGGTTGATAGAGCACCTAGGCATAGGCAGGCAGTTAGGGCTGTCTGGTTGGTGGCTAGCAGGGGGTGCATGCGGATGAGCAGGAAGATTCCGGCTACTACTATGGTACTGGAGTGCAGTAGGGCTGATACTGGGGTGGGGCCTTCTATTGCTGCGGGCAGTCATGGGTGGAGTCCAAATTGGGCGGATTTTCCTGCGGCTGCGAGGATTAATCCTATGAGGGGGAGGATTGGGGTTTGGTGGGGGTGTACGGCTTGTTGGATCTCTCAGGTGTTGAATGTTGAAGCTAGTCATGCTATGCTCAGGATCAGTCCGATGTCTCCGATTCGGTTGTAGATTACGGCTCGTAGGGCGGCGGTGTTGGCATCTGCTCGGCCTTGTCATCAGCCGATGAGAAGGAAGGACATGATTCGTACTCCTTCCCAGCCTACGAATAGGAGGAATATGTTGTTTGCGGTTGTTAGGAGGAGTATGGCGACTAGGAATGTCAGTAGGTAGGTGAAAAATTTTGTTACGTATGGCTCTGAGGCCATGTATCATATGGCGAATTGTAGGATTGATCATGTTACAAATAGGGCGATTGGAAGAAATGTTGTTGAGTATTGGTCTATTTTTAGGCTCAGGGGGATTTTAAAGTTTATAATGAATTTTCACTCCCAGTGGCAGGTGACAGATTCTACTCCCGAGTAGATGAATGCGGTTGTAGGGGCTAGGCTAATTAGGAATGCGGTTTTAACAGCGCGGGTGGTGGCTTGTGGGGTGTTTTTAAAGTTTTTAAATAGAAATGGCAGGATGATTGGGGTTAGGAGGATTGTCAGCGTGAGTAGTGTGAGGGAGTTGATTAGTAGTGTGGGGTTCACTACTTTTACTTGGATTTGCACCAAGATGGGTGGTTCCTAAGACCAGTGGATTGCTGTTATCCTTTAAAAGTAAGGGGGCTGAGGTTTTAGGCTCAGATGTAAGAGTTAGCAGCTCTTGTTGGTTAAACCCTCCCCTCGGCAGGTAAGAAGGTTTGAACTTCTATTCTTAGAATCACAGTCTAATGTTTGGTTTAAACTATACTTGCATGAGGGGATTCCGGAGATCAGTTCGGGTTTGAGGATTAGGAGGAATATTGGGATAATGTGGAGTGTTATGAGCAGGTGTTCTCGCGTGGTTGAGTTTTGCATAGATGTGATGTGGGAGGGGATTGAGCCTCGTTGGGTCATTAGTAGTATGAATAAGGTGTAGGAGGCGGTTAGTAGGGTTGCGATTCCTGTTAGGATGATCGTGAAGGCAGATCAGTTGAATAAGGTGATTATAATGGTTAGCTCTGCTATGAGGTTTGTTGTTGGGGGTAAGGCTATGTTTGTTAGATTGGCCAGCAATCATCAGGTAGCTATGAGTGGTAGGAGAGGTTGTAGGCCTCGTGTGAGTAGTAGAATTCGGCTGTGCGTACGTTCATAGTTTGTGTTGGCTAGGCAGAATAGTATGGAGGAAGTTAGTCCATGGGAAATTATTAGGATCATTGCCCCTGAGAATGATCAGTGGGTTTGGATTATTCCTGCGGCGATAACTAGGCCTATGTGGCTAACGGATGAATAAGCGATTAGTGATTTTAGGTCTGTCTGTCGTAGGCAGATTGAGCTAGTCATTAGGGCGCCTCATAGGGCCAGGGTTAGGAAGGGGTAGTGCAGGAGGTTGGACAGTGGGCCCATAAATAGAGTGACTCGTATAATTCCGTATCCTCCTAGCTTTAGTAGTAGGGCGGCGAGGAGTATTGAGCCTGCGATGGGTGCTTCTACGTGGGCTTTTGGCAGTCAGAGGTGTAGGCCGTATAGTGGGGCTTTTACTATGAATGCTATGAGCAGTGCTAGACCTGATAGTATTCCTGTCCATGAGGTGGATAGGGTTGGGTGGGTTAGTTGTAGGGTTGGCAGGTGCAGGGTGCCAATTTTCACGTATAGGTGTATGATTGTGATTAGCAGGGGTAGAGAGCTTACTGGCGTGTAGAATAGCAGGTAGATGCCAGCGCTTAGGCGTTCTGGTTGGTTCCCCCATCGGGTGATTAAGATTAGGGTGGGAATGAGGGTTGCTTCAAATGAGATGTAAAATAGTGCTAGTTCTGTGGTGGAAAAGGCTAGTAGGATGAATGGCTGGACTGCGACTAAGGTTGAGATAAAGATTCGTTTGCGTTGTAGGGGTTCTTGTTGCAGGTGGTTTTGGCTTGCTATGATTATGAGTGGGAGTAGTCAGCAGGATAGTACTAGGAGGGGGGATGAGATTTGGTCAATTCCTGTTCAGTTGGATAAAAATTTGTAGGGGTAGTAGGTTGGGATTAATCACTGTAGGCTTAGGGCAGCGATTAGGAGGCTGTATAAGGTGGTGTTAGTCCATAGAAATTTTGGTGGAGACAGCAGGGCTGTTGGAAGAAGTATGATTGTGGGTAGGATGATTTTTAGCATTGCAGGAGGTTTAGGTTGTGTAGATGGTCGGAGCCATGTGTGCGGGTGGAGGCTACTAGGATGGCCAGGCCTGTGCCCGCCTCACACGCTGAGAAGGTTAGCATGAGAATTGGTACCACGGTGAATGAGGAGACTTGGTTTTCGATGGATCATATTGATAGGCCTACGAATATCGATAATATTATGCTTTCAAGGCATAGTAGGGCGGATACTAGGTGGGTTCGGTGGAAGGCTAGCCCTAGTCCGCTGAAAATGAAGGCTGAGTAGAAGCTTAAATGTAGGGGCGACATAAGAAAGTTACAGGGTTGGCTGTAATCTGCTGGGTCGAAACCAGCTATCTTTTTGGTTAGACTAACTTTCTGTTATTCTGCTCATTCTAGGCCCCCTTGAATTCACTCGTAGGCCAGTCCGAGTGTTAGGAGAAGGAGGATCACTACAGTTCAGGTGAGGGTCATTAGGGGGGATTGGAGTTGGACGGCTCATGGCAGGGGGAGTAGGAGGGCGATTTCTAGGTCGAATAGGACGAACAGGATGGCTACTGAGGAAGAATCGGACTGAGAATGGTAATCGAGCAGATCCAAGTGGGTCGAATCCACATTCGTACGGTGAGAGTTTCTCTGAGTCGGGGTTTATTTGGGCGAGTCAGAAGTTTAATGCGGTTAGGGCGGCGCTTAGGATTGATGATAGGGCGAATATGAACATGAGTGCGTTCATTGCTCTCCTCTGGGTTTATACCAGATTCTAGAGATTGGAAGTCAATTGTAATTAATATACTAGAAGAGCAAGATCCTCATCAGTAGATGGTTATGTAGAGGAATAGTCAGATGACGTCTACGAAGTGTCAGTATCAGGCTGCTGCCTCGAATCCGAAGTGGTGGTCTGATGTAAAGTGGAACTTGATCAGTCGGAAGAGGCAGACGGTCAGGAAGGAGGATCCGATGATTACGTGGAGTCCGTGGAATCCAGTGGCAACGAAGAAGGTAGATCCGTAGACGCTATCGGCGATTGAGAATGGGGCTTCGTGGTATTCTATTGCTTGTAGGGCTGTGAAGTAGAATCCCAAGAGGATCGTTAGGGTTAGGGCGTGGATGGCATGTTTTCGGTTTCCTTCTGTGATGCTGTGATGGGCTCACGTTACGGTAACGCCTGAGGCTAGTAGGATGGCTGTGTTTAGTAGGGGGACTTCTATCGGGTTGAGTGGTTTAATTCCTGTTGGGGGTCATTGGCCTCCTAGTTCTGGGGTTGGGGCCAGGCTCGAGTGGAAGAACGCTCAGAAGAACCCTAAGAAGAAGAATGCTTCGGATGTGATGAAAAGGATTATGCCGTATCGTAGGCCTTTTTGGACTGTGGGAGTGTGATGGCCTTGGAAGGTGCTTTCTCGTACAATGTCTCGTCATCATTGGAGTATTACTAGGAGTATTGAGATGAGGCCTAGGGTTAGTAGTATGGATGAGTTGTAGTGGAATCACATGATTAATCCTGAGGTTGTGAGTAGGGCGGCGGCTGCCCCGAAGATTGGTCAAGGGCTTGGGTCAACTATGTGGTATGAGTGTGCTTGGTGTGCCATTAGATGTTTTCTTGTAAGTATAGGCTTAGAAGGAGCACGAAGACGTAGGCCTGGATTATGGCTACTGCTACTTCTAGGATGGTTAGGAGTAGTAGGATGATTATTGTTAGGATGGATACTGCAGGAAGGGTGGGTATTAATGCAATGGAGGCTGTAGAGATGAGTTGGATGAGTAAGTGTCCTGCTGTAAGGTTGGCTGTAAGGCGGACTCCGAGGGCTAGGGGGCGGATTAGTAGGCTGGTTGTTTCGATCAGGATTAGTGCGGGGATTAGGGGTGTAGGGGTACCTTCGGGTAATAGGTGGGCTAAAGAGGCTGATGGTTGGTTTCGTAGGCCTGTTAGTAGTGTGGCGAGCCATAGTGGGAAGGCTAGGGCTATGTTCATAGATAGTTGGGTGGTTGGGGTGAATGTATATGGAAGGAGGCCTAGAAGGTTGATTGTAAGAAGTATGATTATTAGGGATGTAAATATTATGGCTCATTTGTGGCCATTTTTGTTGAGTGGGACTATTAGTTGTTTTGTGATTAGGTGAAGGAGTCATGTTTGGATAGTAGAAAGGCGGTTGTTGATTCATCGGTTGTTTGGGGACGGGAATAGTAGGGCTGGGAAGAGTAGGGATAGTAGGATTAAGGGGATGCCAAATAGATTGGGGCTGGAAAATTGGTCAAAGAAGCTTAGGTTCATGGTCAGGATCATGGTGTGGGTTTGGTAGTGAGGGAGGTCTTATTTGATGGGGGGTTGGTTGTGGTGAAGGCTAGTAGTTTTGGTTGGATGAGGAGTGCTAGGGTTAATCAGGTTATAATTATGATTGAAAATCATGGTGCGGGGTTAAGCTGTGGCATATCATTAAGGAGGGGGAAGTCCCTCTTTGGCTAGCTTAAAAGGCTAGTGCTGTTGCATAGCTTCTTAATGATTAGGATGATGATAGAAGGGACGATCAGGCCTCGAAATGTGGGAGTGGGGTTGATTCTACTACAATGGGTATGTAGCTGTGATTAGCCCCGCAAATTTCTGAGCATTGTCCGTAAAAAATCCCAGGCCGGGTGGTAATGAATGAAGTTTGGTTTAGTCGGCCTGGGATTGCGTCTGTTTTAACTCCGAGCGTTGGGACTGCTCAGGAGTGGAGTACGTCTCCTGCAGTAATGATCACGCGGATGGGGGATTCTATTGGGATAACTACGCGGTGGTCAACTTCTAGCAGTCGGAAGTGGCCGTTGGGTAAGTCTGGGGTGGGCACTATGTAGGAGTCGAATGATAGGTCTTTGAAGTCTGTGTATTCGTAGCTTCAGTATCATTGGTGGCCGATGGCTTTTAGGGTGAGGTCTGGTTCATCGATTTTGTCCATTATGTAGAGGATTTGTAGGGATGGGAGGGCGAGGAGTACCAGGACGATAGCAGGTAGGATTGTCCAGATCAGCTCTACTTCTTGGGCGTCTACAGCATTGGACGAGAGTTTTTCTGTTAGTATGTGGGCTAAAAGGTAGAGAACTAGGCTGCAGATAGCTAGGGCAACGATTAGGGCGTGGTCGTGGAATTCAACGAGTTCTTCTATGATGGGTGATGAGGCGTCTTGGAATCCTAGTTGGGAGTGGTTGGCCACATGAGATGTACAGGATTTTTACCTGTGATTTAGTCTTGACAAGGCTATGTAATTGGTTTACTAACGTCTCATAAGAAAGAAGCATGAGCGGTGAATGCAGTTGGCTTGAAACCAGCATGTGAGGGTTCGATTCCTTCCTTTCTTGTACCTGGACGAAGGCCGGTTCCTCGAAAGTATGGTATGGGGGAGGGCAGCCGTGGATTCATTCAACGTTTGTGGTAGTTAGTTCTGGTTGTAGGACTTTTCGTTTGGCTGAAAAGGCTTCTCAGATGATGAATATTAGTATGATTACGGCTACTATTGAGATTAGGGAGCCGATGGAGGAAATGGTGTTTCATAGTGTGTAGGCGTCGGGATAGTCCGAGTATCGTCGGGGTATTCCTGCTAGGCCTAGGAAGTGCTGGTGGAAGAACGTTAGGTTTACTCCTGTAAATATTACCCCGAAGTGGGCTTTTGCTCATGTTTGGTGTAGGGTAAACCCAGTGAGTAGTGGGAATCAGTGAGTAAATCCTGCTAGAATGGCAAAGACGGCGCCTATGGATAGGACGTAGTGGAAGTGGGCAACTACGTAGTACGTGTCGTGCAGGGCGATGTCTAGGGAAGAGTTTGCAAGAACGATTCCTGTTAATCCTCCGATGGTAAATAGGAAGATAAATCCTAGAGCTCATAGTATTGGGGGGGTCTCATTTGATTGTTCCTCCGTGCAGGGTGGCTAGTCAGCTAAATACTTTGATTCCGGTAGGGATGGCAATGATTATAGTGGCTGATGTAAAGTAGGCTCGGGTATCAACGTCTATTCCTACTGTAAACATGTGGTGAGCTCAGACGATGAATCCTAGGAAGCCGATGGATAGTATGGCTCAGACTATTCCCATGTAGCCGATGGGCTCCTTTTTGCCTGAGTAGTACGTGACTACGTGTGAGATGATTCCGAACCCCGGTAGGATCAGAATATAGACTTCTGGGTGTCCGAAGAATCAGAATAGGTGTTGGTACAGGATTGGGTCTCCTCCTCCAGCGGGGTCGAAGAATGTGGTGTTTAGGTTTCGATCAGTTAGTAATATTGTAATACCGGCGGCGAGTACGGGGAGTGATAGAAGGAGTAGGATGGCGGTAATTAGTACGGATCAGACAAATAGTGGGGTTTGGTATTGTGAGAGTGCGGGGGGTTTTATGTTGATGGCTGTGGTGATAAAGTTGATGGCCCCAAGGATGGAGGAGATACCGGCTAAGTGGAGTGAGAAGATAGCCAGGTCTACTGAAGCTCCGGCGTGGGCAAGGTCACCTGCTAGGGGAGGGTAGACAGTTCAGCCTGTGCCGGCGCCAGCTTCTACAGTGGATGAGGCTAGTAGGAGGAGGAATGATGGGGGGAGGAGTCAAAAGCTTATGTTGTTTATTCGCGGGAATGCTATGTCGGGGGCACCGATTATGAGGGGGACTAATCAGTTGCCGAATCCTCCGATCATGATGGGTATGACTATAAAGAAGCTTATTACAAAGGCGTGAGCGGTAACGATTACATTGTAAATTTGGTCGTCGCCTAGGAGAGTTCCTGGTTGTCCTAGTTCTGCGCGGATTAATAGGCTGAGTGCGGTGCCGACTATTCCTGCTCATGCCCCGAAGATGAGGTACAGGGTGCCAATATCCTTATGGTTAGTGGAAAATAGTCATCGGTTGATGAAGGTGACGGGTAAGATGGCTGAGTGTTGAAGCGTTAGGCTGTAGTCCTTTTTACAGAGGTTTAATTCCTCTTCTTATCGGCTCTGTAGTGAAATTCATGTTGAGTTGCAAGCTCATCGATGCGCACTAGGGTGCGTCAGGGTCTTTGTAGGCAGAAGCCAATTGGTTTAGGCATTTAGCTGTTAACTAGAGTTTTGTGGGATCGAAGCCCATCTGTCTAGGGAGGCTTTAGCTTAATTAAAGCGTCTGACTTGCATTCAGAAGATACAGGTTAATATTCTGTAAGTCTTAATGTGCAGAAACTAAGAGGGTTTAACTCTTATTTAAGGCTTTGAAGGCCTTCGGTTTGGGGTGTTATCCTAAGTTTCTAGACAATGGCATGTATTATTGGGGACAGGGGAAGTAAGAGGATTGATAGTGAGGCAAGGACCGCAGTAGGTGTGCTTGGGGCTTTGCTAGTGTATCATTGTTTTATGTGGTTAGAGGAGTTGGGGGGAAGGGTAATTGTTGAGTGGTATGCGAGGCGTAGGTAGAAGAAGAGGCTGAGCAGTGATAGCATGGCAATTGCCATGGCTGCTGGTGTTATTTCCTGTTTAGTTAGTTCTTGGATGATAAGTCACTTTGGTATAAAGCCTGTTAATGGGGGGAGGCCTGCTAGGGATAAAAGTACTAGTATTAGGGTGGCGTTTAGCACTGGGGTTTTTGTTCATGAGGTTGTGATCATGGATAGGTTAAGGGCTTTGATTTTGTTAAGGGCTAGGAATACGGCTGATGTTATGATTGTGTATAGGTAGAAGGTAAGTAAGGCCAATTTGGGGCTGTAAACTAGGATGATGGCGATTCAGCCTAAGTGGGAGATGGACGAGAAGGCTAGGATTTTGCGTGTTTGTGTTTGGTTCAGTCCTATTCAGCCTCCTAGTGCTGTTGAGGCTAGGGCCATGGCGGTGAGTAGAGCTGGGTCGAGGGATTTGGATGTTAGTAGGAGCAGGGTTAGTGGGGGGAATTTTATGAGGGTCGAGAGTAGCAGGGCTGTTATTAGTGGCGATCCTTGTAGTACTTCTGGGAATCAGAAGTGAAATGGCACTAGGCCCAGTTTAATAGCGATTGCTGCTGTCAGTAGTAGACAGGAGGTTGGGTGGTTTATTTGTGTGATGTCTCATTGGCCGGTGACTCAGGCATTGGTTATGCTAGAGAATAGGACCAGGGCGGAAGCAGCTGCTTGGGTTAGGAAGTATTTCGTTGCGGCTTCTACTGCTCGTGGGTGGTGGGATTTGGCAATTAGGGGAATGATGGCTAGTGCGTTGATCTCCAGTCCTGTCCAGGCCAGAACTCAGTGGTTGCTGGAAATTGTGATTGTGGTGCCCAAGATGAGGCTGAAGGTTATGATTGGGGTCGCGTAAGGGTTCATTAGTAGAGGAGGGGGTTAAACCATCATTTTCGGGGTATGGGCCCGATAGCTTGATTAGCTGACTCTACTAGAAAATAATATAAGGGAAGTATGGAGAATTTTGATTTCTCTTGTGTGGGTTCAATTCCTACTTTTCTAAGGTCAACAGGAAATGAGAGGGCTGTTATACCTCTATGTTCACTTTATCATAGTGACCCTTTGTAGTTCAGGCACATTTCCTTATGTAAGGAGGTAGGCCTGCATAGCAGATAGGTATGCTGATGTGTCAGAGGCACAGAGCTAGTGTGAGGGGTAGGAAGTTTTTTCATAGTAGGTGCATTAGTTGGTCATATCGGAATCGTGGGTATGAAGCTCGGACCCATAAGAAACCAGAAGATAGTAGGAGGACTTTTGTGGCTAGGATGACGGGGAATAGTTCTGTGGGTGGCCCTAGGGCGCTTGGGTTTAGGAATATGATGGCTGTAAGTGTATTTATTAGCATAATGTTCGCATATTCAGCTAGGAAGAATAAGGCGAAGGGTCCTGCGGCGTATTCAACGTTAAACCCTGAGACTAGCTCAGATTCGCCCTCTGTGAGGTCAAAAGGAGCTCGGTTTGTCTCTGCTAGGGTGGATACGTATCATATTATTGCTAGGGGTCATGAGGAGAAAATGAAGTATAGAGGCTCCTGTGCGACGGCAAAGGAGCTGAGTGTGTAGCTTCCGCTTAGTATGATTATTGATAGCAGGATTATGGCCAGTGTCACTTCGTATGAAATGGTCTGTGCTACTGCCCGTAGGGCTCCGATTAGTGCGTATTTTGAGTTCGAGGCTCAGCCTGATCATAGGACTGAGTAGACGGCTAGGCTTGACATGGCTATTAGGAAGAGAACTCCGAGGTTTAGATCTGCTAGGGGAAATGGGAGTGGTAGTGGTGCTCAAGTGGTGAGGGCTAGGACAAGGGCTAGTATTGGTATCAGAATGAATAGAAGTGGGGAAGAGGTAGAGGGTCGGATGGGCTCTTTGGTAAATAGTTTCAGTCCGTCCGCAAATGGTTGAAGTAGGCCAAAAGGCCCGACAACGTTAGGGCCTTTGCGGGATTGTATGTAGCTTAGGATTTTCCGTTCTGCTAGGGTTAGGAAGGCTACGGCAATCAGGATTGGGATGATGTATAGGAGGGATATAACGAGGCAGCTTAGTGTTGTTATTTGAATCATGGGTGAAGCTAGGGAGAGGATTTGAACCTCTGGGGAAAGGGCTTAAGCCTTCTGCACTTGCCGGGCTCTGCCACTCTAGCTGGTCCTTTTCTAGGATTGAAAGTGGTGGGGGAAGGCCCTCTTCACGGTTTAGTTGGTTTCACTGCTTAGAGGGGGGGGGCGTGCTTGTGGTATTGGCCCCACTTTCCCGGTCCTTTCGTACTGGGGAGAGTGTGTCATAGATAGAAACCGACCTGGATTGCTCCGGTCTGAACTCAGATCACGTAGGACTGTTAATCGTTGAACAAACGAACCCTTAATAGCGGCTGCACCATTAGGATGTCCTGATCCAACATCGAGGTCGTAAACCCCCCTGTCGATATGGGCTCTTGAGGGGGATTGCGCTGTTATCCCTGGGGTAGCTTGGTCCATTAATCAATTATATTGGGTCTGGTCACTGTTAGCACTTTGAGGGGTAGCTCTAGGTAAAGAGGTATGGTCTTGTTTTTGGAGGATTTGTTCTCCTCCAAGGTCGCCCCAACCGAAAAATATCGACCAGGCTCTGCGATGGTAGTGGCCCCAGTGGGGTTGATTGAGGATTCGCGGTGGTCGTTGATTTTTAAGTTCCACAGGGTCTTCTCGTCTTATGTTCACATCCCCGCTTTTGCACGGGGAGATCAATTTCACTGATTATCTGTGAGAGACAGTTAAGACCTCGTTTAGCCATTCATACAAGTCTCGATTTATGGGACAATTGATTGCGCTACCTTTGCACGGTTAGGATACCGCGGCCGTTAAACCTAAGTCACCGGGCAGGCATCACCTTCAATACTTGTTTAATTTGCTGAAGGCTATGTTTTTGGTAAACAGTCGGGCCTTATTAATTTGCCGAGTTCCTTTCACAGATTTTAATCGCTCTTATAGGCGCTCCTGAGTCGGGTTAACAGGGTTAGTTAATACGTGGTCTTGTAGGGGTTTTTGTATCTGTCTAGGTCTGTTAATAATGTTTCTATGTAAGCTTGCGCCGTTAGAGGGGTGTGGCCCTGAGTTACTTATTTTAGCATTAATTCTCCTATATTCATAGGTTGACCTGTTTGTGATAAGGGAATCATCTTATTTTGGTATTTTTAGGTGGTGGAGCTTTGACGCACTCTTTTTTGATGGCTGCTTTAGGGCCCACGGTAGGATCAGTAGTAAGAATTATCCGCTAGTCGAGGTTGTGTCCTTTTTTAATGGAGCTGTCCCTCCATTAAATAGCTCTTAATCATCTCATTAGGGTTCAGGATGTCCGGTAGGGAGGATTAAGGGGGAACTTAGATTCGTTTCACAGGTAACCAGCTATCACCCAGCTCGGTTGGCTTTTCACCTCTACTGACAAGTCATCCCACTCTTTTGCAACAGAGACGGGTTCGCTCTCTTTAACTGCTTGAAAGTAGCTCGCTTGGGTTTCGGGGGGGCAAACTTTAGTTCACTTTGCTTGGTTGTTCTCGCTAAACCATGATGCAAAAGGTACAAGGGTTGATCTTTGCTGTCTGTCGCTTTGATTGTTTCACTGCTATTTCATCTTTCCCTTACGGTACTGGGGTCTCTATCGCGTCTAAGTGTCTTTTCTATCGCCTATACTAAGACTGTAAAATGCTTTAGTTTAATTAGTTTAGTAAATTCTTTAGTTTTGGTGTACTATTTGTGTGGTTGAGCTAGAGGGGGGGCTTCAAGACGATCCGGTCTAGTAGATATCTTTCAGGTGTAAGCTGAGTGCTTTGGTGTTATAGCTACGTCTTGATATTCTAAGTACACCTTCCGGTACACTTACCTTGTTACGACTTACCTCATCTTCAGCGTATTTATGGTATTAGTTATGTGGGATGTGGCTTTTGAGGAGGGTGACGGGCGGTATGTACGTGCCCCAGGGCCGGCTTAAAGTAGGCTCTATTGTCCCACTTTACTGCTAAATCCGCCTTCCAGAAGTGGTTTCACGCTTCTTTCCGTGTGCCCTATGAATAGGGAATGTAGCCCATTTCTTCCACTCCATAGGCTATACCTTGACCTGTCTTATTAGCGGGGTGCTATTGTGTCCACTGTTGTGCTCTCATTCGAGGTGGGCTGGCGACGGCGGTATGTAGGCTGTGTTGGCAAGGGGTGGTTGGGTTAATCGGGGATTATCGATTGTAGAACAGGCTCCTCTAGGTGGGTTTGGGGCACCGCCAAGTCCTTAGAGTTTTAAGCGTTTGTGCTCGTAGTTCTCTGGCGGATACTTCGGTAAAGTAAGTATCAAGATTTAGGGCCAGGCATAGTGGGGTATCTAATCCCAGTTTGGGCCCTGGCTTTCGTGGGTTTAAATCAGTCGTTAGTTCCTAAGATCATCTTAATGGTGTGTTTAGGTGCATCTTGGGCTTATGACAGCTCAGTTGCATTTTGATCTTAGTTAGCTAGGATAGGCATTTTACCACTCTTTACGCCGTGTCAATAGGACGGTTGATTTGGGTTTCTTGTATGACCGCGGTGGCTGGCACAAGATTTACCAACCCTTGAAGTTAGGCTGTTGCTATAACTAAGTCAAGTTTGCACTCATTGCTTAATGTTAATTACTGCTGAATACCCGTGGGGGCGTGGCTTAGCGAGGCGTCTTGGGCTACTACTTGGGTGTGCCTGATACCCGCTCCTCAAGGCCTGTATGGGGGTAGGTGGTCGAGGGCGTTTACACTGGGGCGCGGATACTTGCATGTATATATTTAGCAAAAACCAACCGTAAGGTTAGGACTAAGTCTTTTGTCCGCAGGCATGTTTTATGCCATCTTGGCAACTTCAGTGCCATGCTTTGTGTTAAGCTATGTGGACGGGGGTGTGGTTAGCTGATAGTTGAGCGGTGAGTGAGAGTGAAGTATATGAAATTATTGCTTGTGTTTACTATTTTTAGTACTGGAGGTTCTCTAAGTCCTAGGACTAGGAGGAAATGGTGTTTCATAGTGTGTAGGCGTCGGGATAGTCCGAGTATCGTCGGGGTATTCCTGCTAGGCCTAGGAAGTGCTGGGGGAAGAACGTTAGGTTTACTCCTGTAAATATTACCCCGAAGTGGGCTTTTGCTCATGTTTGGTGTAGGGTAAACCCAGTGAGTAGTGGCAATCAGTGAGTAAATCCTGCTAGAATGGCAAAGACGGCGCCTATGGATAGGACGTAGTGGAAGTGGGCAACTACGTAGTACGTGTCGTGCAGGGCGATGTCTAGGGAAGAGTTTGCAAGAACGATTCCTGTTAATCCTCCGATGGTAAATAGGAAGATAAATCCTAGAGCTCATAGTATTGGGGGGGGTCTCATTTGATTGTTCCTCCGTGCAGGGTGGCTAGTCAGCTAAATACTTTGATTCCGGTAGGGATGGCAATGATTATAGTGGCTGATGTAAAGTAGGCTCGGGTATCAACGTCTATTCCTACTGTAAACATGTGGTGAGCTCAGACGATGAATCCTAGGAAGCCGATGGATAGTATGGCTCAGACTATTCCCATGTAGCCGAAGGGCTCCTTTTTGCCTGAGTAGTACGTGACTACGTGTGAGATGATTCCGAACCCCGGTAGGATCAGAATATAGACTTCTGGGTGTCCGAAGAATCAGAATAGGTGTTGGTACAGGATTGGGTCTCCTCCTCCAGCGGGGTCGAAGAATGTGGTGTTTAGGTTTCGATCAGTTAGTAATATTGTAATACCGGCGGCGAGTACGGGGAGTGATAGAAGGAGTAGGATGGCGGTAATTAGTACGGATCAGACAAATAGTGGGGTTTGGTATTGTGAGAGTGCGGGGGGTTTTATGTTGATGGCTGTGGTGATAAAGTTGATGGCCCCAAGGATGGAGGAGATACCGGCTAAGTGGAGTGAGAAGATAGCCAGGTCTACTGAAGCTCCGGCGTGGGCAAGGTTACCTGCTAGGGGAGGGTAGACAGTTCAGCCTGTGCCGGCGCCAGCTTCTACAGTGGATGAGGCTAGTAGGAGGAGGAATGATGGGGGGAGGAGTCAAAAGCTTATGTTGTTTATTCGCGGGAATGCTATGTCGGGGGCACCGATTATGAGGGGGACTAATCAGTTGCCGAATCCTCCGATCATGATGGGTATGACTATAAAGAAGCTTATTACAAAGGCGTGAGCGGTAACGATTACATTGTAAATTTGGTCGTCGCCTAGGAGAGTTCCTGGTTGTCCTAGTTCTGCGCGGATTAATAGGCTGAGTGCGGTGCCGACTATTCCTGCTCATGCCCCGAAGATGAGGTACAGGGTGCCAATATCCTTATGGTTAGTGGAAAATAGTCATCGGTTGATGAAGGTGACGGGTAAGATGGCTGAGTGTTGAAGCGTTAGGCTGTAGTCCTTTTTACAGAGGTTTAATTCCTCTTCTTATCGGCTCTGTAGTGAAATTCATGTTGAGTTGCAAGCTCATCGATGCGCACTAGGGTGCGTCAGGGTCTTTGTAGGCAGAAGCCAATTGGTTTAGGCATTTAGCTGTTAACTAGAGTTTTGTGGGATCGAAGCCCATCTGTCTAGGGAGGCTTTAGCTTAATTAAAGCGTCTGACTTGCATTCAGAAGATACAGGTTAATATTCTGTAAGTCTTAATGTGCAGAAACTAAGAGGGTTTAACTCTTATTTAAGGCTTTGAAGGCCTTCGGTTTGGGGTGTTATCCTAAGTTTCTAGACAATGGCATGTATTATTGGGGACAGGGGAAGTAAGAGGATTGATAGTGAGGCAAGGACCGCAGTAGGTGTGCTTGGGGCTTTGCTAGTGTATCATTGTTTTATGTGGTTAGAGGAGTTGGGGGGAAGGGTAATTGTTGAGTGGTATGCGAGGCGTAGGTAGAAGAAGAGGCTGAGCAGTGATAGCATGGCAATTGCCATGGCTGCTGGTGTTATTTCCTGTTTAGTTAGTTCTTGGATGATAAGTCACTTTGGTATAAAGCCTGTTAATGGGGGGAGGCCTGCTAGGGATAAAAGTACTAGTATTAGGGTGGCGTTTAGCACTGGGGTTTTTGTTCATGAGGTTGTGATCATGGATAGGTTAAGGGCTTTGATTTTGTTAAGGGCTAGGAATACGGCTGATGTTATGATTGTGTATAGGTAGAAGGTAAGTAAGGCCAATTTGGGGCTGTAAACTAGGATGATGGCGATTCAGCCTAAGTGGGAGATGGACGAGAAGGCTAGGATTTTGCGTGTTTGTGTTTGGTTCAGTCCTATTCAGCCTCCTAGTGCTGTTGAGGCTAGGGCCATGGCGGTGAGTAGAGCTGGGTCAAGGGATTTGGATGTTAGTAGGAGCAGGGTTAGTGGGGGGAATTTTATGAGGGTCGAGAGTAGCAGGGCTGTTATTAGTGGTGATCCTTGTAGTACTTCTGGGAATCAGAAGTGAAATGGCACTAGGCCCAGTTTAATAGCGATTGCTGCTGTCAGTAGTAGACAGGAGGTTGGGTGGTTTATTTGTGTGATGTCTCATTGGCCGGTGACTCAGGCATTGGTTATGCTAGAGAATAGGACCAGGGCGGAAGCAGCTGCTTGGGTTAGGAAGTATTTCGTTGCGGCTTCTACTGCTCGTGGGTGGTGGGATTTGGCAATTAGGGGAATGATGGCTAGTGCGTTGATCTCCAGTCCTGTCCAGGCCAGAACTCAGTGGTTGCTGGAAATTGTGATTGTGGTGCCCAAGATGAGGCTGAAGGTTATGATTGGGGTCGCGTAAGGGTTCATTAGTAGAGGAGGGGGTTAAACCATCATTTTCGGGGTATGGGCCCGATAGCTTGATTAGCTGACTCTACTAGAAAATAATATAAGGGAAGTATGGAGAATTTTGATTTCTCTTGTGTGGGTTCAATTCCTACTTTTCTAAGGTCAACAGGAAATGAGAGGGCTGTTATACCTCTATGTTCACTTTATCATAGTGACCCTTTGTAGTTCAGGCACATTTCCTTATGTAAGGAGGTAGGCCTGCATAGCAGATAGGTATGCTGATGTGTCAGAGGCACAGAGCTAGTGTGAGGGGTAGGAAGTTTTTTCATAGTAGGTGCATTAGTTGGTCATATCGGAATCGTGGGTATGAAGCTCGGACCCATAAGAAACCAGAAGATAGTAGGAGGACTTTTGTGGCTAGGATGACGGGGAATAGTTCTGTGGGTGGCCCTAGGGCGCTTGGGTTTAGGAATATGATGGCTGTAAGTGTATTTATTAGCATAATGTTCGCATATTCAGCTAGGAAGAATAAGGCGAAGGGTCCTGCGGCGTATTCAACCTTAAACCCTGAGACTAGCTCAGATTCGCCCTCTGTGAGGTCAAAAGGAGCTCGGTTTGTCTCTGCTAGGGTGGATACGTATCATATTATTGCTAGGGGTCATGAGGAGAAAATGAAGTATAGAGGCTCCTGTGCGATGGCAAAGGAGCTGAGTGTGTAGCTTCCGCTTAGTATGATTATTGATAGCAGGATTATGGCCAGTGTCACTTTGTATGAAATGGTCTGTGCTACTGCCCGTAGGGCTCCGATTAGTGCGTATTTTGAGTTCGAGGCTCAGCCTGATCATAGGACTGAGTAGACGGCTAGGCTTGACATGGCTATTAGGAAGAGAACTCCGAGGTTTAGATCTGCTAGGGGAAATGGGAGTGGTAGTGGTGCTCAAGTGGTGAGGGCTAGGACAAGGGCTAGTATTGGTATCAGAATGAATAGAAGTGGGGAAGAGGTAGAGGGTCGGATGGGCTCTTTGGTAAATAGTTTCAGTCCGTCCGCAAATGGTTGAAGTAGGCCAAAAGGCCCGACAACGTTAGGGCCTTTGCGGGATTGTATGTAGCTTAGGATTTTCCGTTCTACTAGGGTTAGGAAGGCTACGGCAATCAGGATTGGGATGATGTATAGGAGGGATATAATGAGGCAGCTTAGTGTTGTTATTTGAATCATGGGTGAAGCTAGGGAGAGGATTTGAACCTCTGGGGAAAGGGCTTAAGCCTTCTGCACTTGCCGGGCTCTGCCACTCTAGCTGGTCCTTTTCTAGGATTGAAAGTGGTGGGGGAAGGCCCTCTTCACGGTTTAGTTGGTTTCACTGCTTAGAGGGGGGGGGCGTGCTTGTGGTATTGGCCCCACTTTCCCGGTCCTTTCGTACTGGGGAGAGTGTGTCATAGATAGAAACCGACCTGGATTGCTCCGGTCTGAACTCAGATCACGTAGGACTGTTAATCGTTGAACAAACGAACCCTTAATAGCGGCTGCACCATTAGGATGTCCTGATCCAACATCGAGGTCGTAAACCCCCCTGTCGATATGGGCTCTTGAGGGGGATTGCGCTGTTATCCCTGGGGTAGCTTGGTCCATTAATCAATTATATTGGGTCTGGTCACTGTTAGCACTTTGAGGGGTAGCTCTAGGTAAAGAGGTATGGTCTTGTTTTTGGAGGATTTGTTCTCCTCCAAGGTCGCCCCAACCGAAAAATATCGACCAGGCTCTGCGATGGTAGTGGCCCCAGTGGGGTTGATTGAGGATTCGCGGTGGTCGTTGATTTTTAAGTTCCACAGGGTCTTCTCGTCTTATGTTCACATCCCCGCTTTTGCACGGGGAGATCAATTTCACTGATTATCTGTGAGAGACAGTTAAGACCTCGTTTAGCCATTCATACAAGTCTCGATTTATGGGACAATTGATTGCGCTACCTTTGCACGGTTAGGATACCGCGGCCGTTAAACCTAAGTCACCGGGCAGGCATCACCTTCAATACTTGTTTAATTTGCTGAAGGCTATGTTTTTGGTAAACAGTCGGGCCTTATTAATTTGCCGAGTTCCTTTCACAGATTTTAATCGCTCTTATAGGCGCTCCTGAGTCGGGTTAACAGGGTTAGTTAATACGTGGTCTTGTAGGGGTTTTTGTATCTGTCTAGGTCTGTTAATAATGTTTCTATGTAAGCTTGCGCCGTTAGAGGGGTGTGGCCCTGTACATGAGGGGCCTAGGATGATTCCTAGGATTGTTATGAGGATGGCAGCGGTTTTGGTGATAAGGGGTATGGTTATTGGGGGGGTTTTGGTTGGTGTGATGAAAGAGGTAATGATTATTCCTGCTGTAATGCTGCCTAGGGCGAGTCGGGTTAGGGGGGCGGTGATTAGTGGGTTGTTTTCGTTTATTGATACTATTGGGGGGATTCGGGTTTGTCCAGCTTGGACTAGGATGGTTATGCGGATGCTGTAGGTTGCGGTGAATGCTGTGGCTATAAGGGTTAGGAGTAGGGCTCAAGTATTTAGGTATGATGTGTTTAAGCTTTCGATGATGAGGTCTTTTGAGTAGAATCCGGCTAGGAATGGGGTTCCTATCAGCGCCAGGTTTCCGATGGTTAGGCAGGAAGTAGTGACTGGGAGTATTTTCTGTAGGCCTCCTATCTTTCGGATATCTTGTTCTCCGTTTAGGTTGTGGATGATAGACCCTGAGCATAGGAATAGTATGGCTTTAAAGAAGGCATGGGTTGAGATGTGTAGGAAGGCTAGTTGTGGGAGGTTTAGTCCGATAGTGACTATTATTAGTCCTAGTTGGCTGGATGTTGAGAAAGCAATGATTTTTTTGATGTCATTTTGGGTTAGGGCGCATGTGGCAGCAAATAGGGTTGATAGAGCACCTAGGCATAGGCAGGCAGTTAGGGCTGTCTGGTTGGTGGCTAGCAGGGGGTGCATGCGGATGAGCAGGAAGATTCCGGCTACTACTATGGTACTGGAGTGCAGTAGGGCTGACACTGGGGTGGGGCCTTCTATTGCTGCGGGCAGTCATGGGTGGAGTCCAAATTGGGCGGATTTTCCTGCGGCTGCGAGGATTAATCCTATGAGGGGGAGGATTGGGGTTTGGTGGGGGTGTACGGCTTGTTGGATCTCTCAGGTGTTGAATGTTGAAGCTAGTCATGCTATGCTCAGGATCAGTCCGATGTCTCCGATTCGGTTGTAGATTACGGCTCGTAGGGCGGCGGTGTTGGCATCTGCTCGGCCTTGTCATCAGCCGATGAGAAGGAAGGACATGATTCGTACTCCTTCCCAGCCTACGAATAGGAGGAATATGTTGTTTGCGGTTGTTAGGAGGAGTATGGCGACTAGGAATGTCAGTAGGTAGGTGAAAAATTTTGTTACGTATGGCTCTGAGGCCATGTATCATATGGCGAATTGTAGGATTGATCATGTTACAAATAGGGCGATTGGAAGAAATGTTATTGAGTATTGGTCTATTTTTAGGCTCAGGGGGATTTTAAAGTTTATAATGAATTTTCACTCCCAGTGGCAGGTGACAGATTCTACTCCCGAGTAGATGAATGCGGTTGTAGGGGCTAGGCTAATTAGGAATGCGGTTTTAACAGCGCGGGTGGTGGCTTGTGGGGTGTTTTTAAAGTTTTTAAATAGAAATGGCAGGATGATTGGGGTTAGGAGGATTGTCAGCGTGAGTAGTGTGAGGGAGTTGATTAGTAGTGTGGGGTTCACTACTTTTACTTGGATTTGCACCAAGATGGGTGGTTCCTAAGACCAGTGGATTGCTGTTATCCTTTAAAAGTAAGGGGGCTGAGGTTTTAGGCTCAGATGTAAGAGTTAGCAGCTCTTGTTGGTTAAACCCTCCCCTCGGCAGGTAAGAAGGTTTGAACTTCTATTCTTAGAATCACAGTCTAATGTTTGGTTTAAACTATACTTGCATGAGGGGATTCCGGAGATCAGTTCGGGTTTGAGGATTAGGAGGAATATTGGGATAATGTGGAGTGTTATGAGCAGGTGTTCTCGCGTGGTTGAGTTTTGCATAGATGTGATGTGGGAGGGGATTGAGCCTCGTTGGGTCATTAGTAGTATGAATAAGGTGTAGGAGGCGGTTAGTAGGGTTGCGATTCCTGTTAGGATGATCGTGAAGGCAGATCAGTTGAATAAGGTGATTATAATGGTTAGCTCTGCTATGAGGTTTGTTGTTGGGGGTAAGGCTATGTTTGTTAGATTGGCCAGCAATCATCAGGTAGCTATGAGTGGTAGGAGAGGTTGTAGGCCTCGTGTGAGTAGTAGAATTCGGCTGTGCGTACGTTCATAGTTTGTGTTGGCTAGGCAGAATAGTATGGAGGAAGTTAGTCCATGGGAAATTATTAGGATCATTGCCCCTGAGAATGATCAGTGGGTTTGGATTATTCCTGCGGCGATAACTAGGCCTATGTGGCTAACGGATGAATAAGCGATTAGTGATTTTAGGTCTGTCTGTCGTAGGCAGATTGAGCTAGTCATTAGGGCGCCTCATAGGGCCAGGGTTAGGAAGGGGTAGTGCAGGAGGTTGGACAGTGGGCCCATAAATAGAGTGACTCGTATAATTCCGTATCCTCCTAGCTTTAGTAGTAGGGCGGCGAGGAGTATTGAGCCTGCGATGGGTGCTTCTACGTGGGCTTTTGGCAGTCAGAGGTGTAGGCCGTATAGTGGGGCTTTTACTATGAATGCTATGAGCAGTGCTAGACCTGATAGTATTCCTGTCCATGAGGTGGATAGGGTTGGGTGGGTTAGTTGTAGGGTTGGCAGGTGCAGGGTGCCAATTTTCACGTATAGGTGTATGATTGTGATTAGCAGGGGTAGAGAGCTTACTGGCGTGTAGAATAGCAGGTAGATGCCAGCGCTTAGGCGTTCTGGTTGGTTCCCCCATCTGGTGATTAAGATTAGGGTGGGAATGAGGGTTGCTTCAAATGAGATGTAAAATAGTGCTAGTTCTGTGGTGGAAAAGGCTAGTAGGATGAATGGCTGGACTGCGACTAAGGTTGAGATAAAGATTCGTTTGCGTTGTAGGGGTTCTTGTTGCAGGTGGTTTTGGCTTGCTATGATTATGAGTGGGAGTAGTCAGCAGGATAGTACTAGGAGGGGGGATGAGATTTGGTCAATTCCTGTTCAGTTGGATAAAAATTTGTAGGGGTAGTAGGTTGGGATTAATCACTGTAGGCTTAGGGCAGCGATTAGGAGGCTGTATAAGGTGGTGTTAGTCCATAGAAATTTTGGTGGAGACAGCAGGGCTGTTGGAAGAAGTATGATTGTGGGTAGGATGATTTTTAGCATTGCAGGAGGTTTAGGTTGTGTAGATGGTCAGAGCCATGTGTGCGGGTGGAGGCTACTAGGATGGCCAGGCCTGTGCCCGCCTCACACGCTGAGAAGGTTAGCATGAGAATTGGTACCATGGTGAATGAGGAGACTTGGTTTTCGATGGATCATATTGATAGGCCTACGAATATCGATAATATTATGCTTTCAAGGCATAGTAGGGCGGATACTAGGTGGGTTCGGTGGAAGGCTAGCCCTAGTCCGCTGAAAATGAAGGCTGAGTAGAAGCTTAAATGTAGGGGCGACATAAGAAAGTTACAGGGTTGGCTGTAATCTGCTGGGTCGAAACCAGCTATCTTTTTGGTTAGACTAACTTTCTGTTATTCTGCTCATTCTAGGCCCCCTTGAATTCACTCGTAGGCCAGTCCGAGTGTTAGGAGAAGGAGGATCACTACAGTTCAGGTGAGGGTCATTAGGGGGGATTGGAGTTGGACGGCTCATGGCAGGGGGAGTAGGAGGGCGATTTCTAGGTCGAATAGGACGAACAGGATGGCTACTGAGGAAGAATCGGACTGAGAATGGTAATCGAGCAGATCCAAGTGGGTCGAATCCACATTCGTACGGTGAGAGTTTCTCTGAGTCGGGGTTTATTTGGGCGAGTCAGAAGTTTAATGCGGTTAGGGCGGCGCTTAGGATTGATGATAGGGCGAATATGAACATGAGTGCGTTCATTGCTCTCCTCTGGGTTTATACCAGATTCTAGAGATTGGAAGTCAATTGTAATTAATATACTAGAAGAGCAAGATCCTCATCAGTAGATGGTTATGTAGAGGAATAGTCAGATGACGTCTACGAAGTGTCAGTATCAGGCTGCTGCCTCGAATCCGAAGTGGTGGTCTGATGTAAAGTGGAACTTGATCAGTCGGAAGAGGCAGACGGTCAGGAAGGAGGATCCGATGATTACGTGGAGTCCGTGGAATCCAGTGGCAACGAAGAAGGTAGATCCGTAGACGCTATCGGCGATTGAGAATGGGGCTTCGTGGTATTCTATTGCTTGTAGGGCTGTGAAGTAGAATCCCAAGAGGATCGTTAGGGTTAGGGCGTGGATGGCATGTTTTCGGTTTCCTTCTGTGATGCTGTGATGGGCTCACGTTACGGTAACGCCTGAGGCTAGTAGGATGGCTGTGTTTAGTAGGGGGACTTCTATCGGGTTGAGTGGTTTAATTCCTGTTGGGGGTCATTGGCCTCCTAGTTCTGGGGTTGGGGCCAGGCTCGAGTGGAAGAACGCTCAGAAGAACCCTAAGAAGAAGAATGCTTCGGATGTGATGAAAAGGATTATGCCGTATCGTAGGCCTTTTTGGACTGTGGGAGTGTGATGGCCTTGGAAGGTGCTTTCTCGTACAATGTCTCGTCATCATTGGAGTATTACTAGGAGTATTGAGATGAGGCCTAGGGTTAGTAGTATGGATGAGTTGTAGTGGAATCACATGATTAATCCTGAGGTTGTGAGTAGGGCGGCGGCTGCCCCGAAGATTGGTCAAGGGCTTGGGTCAACTATGTGGTATGAGTGTGCTTGGTGTGCCATTAGATGTTTTCTTGTAAGTATAGGCTTAGAAGGAGCACGAAGACGTAGGCCTGGATTATGGCTACTGCTACTTCTAGGATGGTTAGGAGTAGTAGGATGATTATTGTTAGGATGGATACTGCAGGAAGGGTGGGTATTAATGCAATGGAGGCTGTAGAGATGAGTTGGATGAGTAAGTGTCCTGCTGTAAGGTTGGCTGTAAGGCGGACTCCGAGGGCTAGGGGGCGGATTAGTAGGCTGGTTGTTTCGATCAGGATTAGTGCGGGGATTAGGGGTGTAGGGGTACCTTCGGGTAATAGGTGGGCTAAAGAGGCTGATGGTTGGTTTCGTAGGCCTGTTAGTAGTGTGGCGAGCCATAGTGGGAAGGCTAGGGCTATGTTCATAGATAGTTGGGTGGTTGGGGTGAATGTATATGGAAGGAGGCCTAGAAGGTTGATTGTAAGAAGTATGATTATTAGGGATGTAAATATTATGGCTCATTTGTGGCCATTTTTGTTGAGTGGGACTATTAGTTGTTTTGTGATTAGGTGAAGGAGTCATGTTTGGATAGTAGAAAGGCGGTTGTTGATTCATCGGTTGTTTGGGGACGGGAATAGTAGGGCTGGGAAGAGTAGGGATAGTAGGATTAAGGGGATGCCAAATAGATTGGGGCTGGAAAATTGGTCAAAGAAGCTTAGGTTCATGGTCAGGATCATGGTGTGGGTTTGGTAGTGAGGGAGGTCTTATTTGATGGGGGGTTGGTTGTGGTGAAGGCTAGTAGTTTTGGTTGGATGAGGAGTGCTAGGGTTAATCAGGTTATAATTATGATTGAAAATCATGGTGCGGGGTTAAGCTGTGGCATATCATTAAGGAGGGGGAAGTCCCTCTTTGGCTAGCTTAAAAGGCTAGTGCTGTTGCATAGCTTCTTAATGATTAGGATGATGATAGAAGGGACGATCAGGCCTCGAAATGTGGGAGTGGGGTTGATTCTACTACAATGGGTATGTAGCTGTGATTAGCCCCGCAAATTTCTGAGCATTGTCCGTAAAAAATCCCAGGCCGGGTGGTAATGAATGAAGTTTGGTTTAGTCGGCCTGGGATTGCGTCTGTTTTAACTCCGAGCGTTGGGACTGCTCAGGAGTGGAGTACGTCTCCTGCAGTAATGATCACGCGGATGGGGGATTCTATTGGGATAACTACGCGGTGGTCAACTTCTAGCAGTCGGAAGTGGCCGTTGGGTAAGTCTGGGGTGGGCACTATGTAGGAGTCGAATGATAGGTCTTTGAAGTCTGTGTATTCGTAGCTTCAGTATCATTGGTGGCCGATGGCTTTTAGGGTGAGGTCTGGTTCATCGATTTTGTCCATTATGTAGAGGATTTGTAGGGATGGGAGGGCGAGGAGTACCAGGACGATAGCAGGTAGGATTGTCCAGATCAGCTCTACTTCTTGGGCGTCTACAGCATTGGACGAGAGTTTTTCTGTTAGTATGTGGGCTAAAAGGTAGAGAACTAGGCTGCAGATAGCTAGGGCAACGATTAGGGCGTGGTCGTGGAATTCAACGAGTTCTTCTATGATGGGTGATGAGGCGTCTTGGAATCCTAGTTGGGAGTGGTTGGCCACATGAGATGTACAGGATTTTTACCTGTGATTTAGTCTTGACAAGGCTATGTAATTGGTTTACTAACGTCTCATAAGAAAGAAGCATGAGCGGTTAATGCAGTTGGCTTGAAACCAGCATGTGAGGGTTCGATTCCTTCCTTTCTTGTACCTGGACGAAGGCCGGTTCCTCGAAAGTATGGTATGGGGGAGGGCAGCCGTGGATTCATTCAACGTTTGTGGTAGTTAGTTCTGGTTGTAGGACTTTTCGTTTGGCCGAAAAGGCTTCTCAGATGATGAATATTAGTATGATTACGGCTACTATTGAGATTAGGGAGCCGATGGAGGAAATGGTGTTTCATAGTGTGTAGGCGTCGGGATAGTCCGAGTATCGTTGGGGTATTCCTGCTAGGCCTAGGAAGTGCTGGTGGAAGAACGTTAGGTTTACTCCTGTAAATATTACCCCGAAGTGGGCTTTTGCTCATGTTTGGTGTAGGGTAAACCCAGTGAGTAGTGGGAATCAGTGAGTAAATCCTGCTAGAATGGCAAAGACGGCGCCTATGGATAGGACGTAGTGGAAGTGGGCAACTACGTAGTACGTGTCGTGCAGGGCGATGTCTAGGGAAGAGTTTGCAAGAACGATTCCTGTTAATCCTCCGATGGTAAATAGGAAGATAAATCCTAGAGCTCATAGTATTGGGGGGGTCTCATTTGATTGTTCCTCCGTGCAGGGTGGCTAGTCAGCTAAATACTTTGATTCCGGTAGGGATGGCAATGATTATAGTGGCTGATGTAAAGTAGGCTCGGGTATCAACGTCTATTCCTACTGTAAACATGTGGTGAGCTCAGACGATGAATCCTAGGAAGCCGATGGATAGTATGGCTCAGACTATTCCCATGTAGCCGAAGGGCTCCTTTTTGCCTGAGTAGTACGTGACTACGTGTGAGATGATTCCGAACCCCGGTAGGATCAGAATATAGACTTCTGGGTGTCCGAAGAATCAGAATAGGTGTTGGTACAGGATTGGGTCTCCTCCTCCAGCGGGGTCGAAGAATGTGGTGTTTAGGTTTCGATCAGTTAGTAATATTGTAATACCGGCGGCGAGTACGGGGAGTGATAGAAGGAGTAGGATGGCGGTAATTAGTACGGATCAGACAAATAGTGGGGTTTGGTATTGTGAGAGTGCGGGGGGTTTTATGTTGATGGCTGTGGTGATAAAGTTGATGGCCCCAAGGATGGAGGAGATACCGGCTAAGTGGAGTGAGAAGATAGCCAGGTCTACTGAAGCTCCGGCGTGGGCAAGGTTACCTGCTAGGGGAGGGTAGACAGTTCAGCCTGTGCCGGTGCCAGCTTCTACAGTGGATGAGGCTAGTAGGAGGAGGAATGATGGGGGGAGGAGTCAAAAGCTTATGTTGTTTATTCGCGGGAATGCTATGTCGGGGGCACCGATTATGAGGGGGACTAATCAGTTGCCGAATCCTCCGATCATGATGGGTATGACTATAAAGAAGCTTATTACAAAGGCGTGAGCGGTAACGATTACATTGTAAATTTGGTCGTCGCCTAGGAGAGTTCCTGGTTGTCCTAGTTCTGCGCGGATTAATAGGCTGAGTGCGGTGCCGACTATTCCTGCTCATGCCCCGAAGATGAGGTACAGGGTGCCAATATCCTTATGGTTAGTGGAAAATAGTCATCGGTTGATGAAGGTGACGGGTAAGATGGCTGAGTGTTGAAGCGTTAGGCTGTAGTCCTTTTTACAGAGGTTTAATTCCTCTTCTTATCGGCTCTGTAGTGAAATTCATGTTGAGTTGCAAGCTCATCGATGCGCACTAGGGTGCGTCAGGGTCTTTGTAGGCAGAAGCCAATTGGTTTAGGCATTTAGCTGTTAACTAGAGTTTTGTGGGATCGAAGCCCATCTGTCTAGGGAGGCTTTAGCTTAATTAAAGCGTCTGACTTGCATTCAGAAGATACAGGTTAATATTCTGTAAGTCTTAATGTGCAGAAACTAAGAGGGTTTAACTCTTATTTAAGGCTTTGAAGGCCTTCGGTTTGGGGTGTTATCCTAAGTTTCTAGACAATGGCATGTATTATTGGGGACAGGGGAAGTAAGAGGATTGATAGTGAGGCAAGGACCGCAGTAGGTGTGCTTGGGGCTTTGCTAGTGTATCATTGTTTTATGTGGTTAGAGGAGTTGGGGGGAAGGGTAATTGTTGAGTGGTATGCGAGGCGTAGGTAGAAGAAGAGGCTGAGCAGTGATAGCATGGCAATTGCCATGGCTGCTGGTGTTATTTCCTGTTTAGTTAGTTCTTGGATGATAAGTCACTTTGGTATAAAGCCTGTTAATGGGGGGAGGCCTGCTAGGGATAAAAGTACTAGTATTAGGGTGGCGTTTAGCACTGGGGTTTTTGTTCATGAGGTTGTGATCATGGATAGGTTAAGGGCTTTGATTTTGTTAAGGGCTAGGAATACGGCTGATGTTATGATTGTGTATAGGTAGAAGGTAAGTAAGGCCAATTTGGGGCTGTAAACTAGGATGATGGCGATTCAGCCTAAGTGGGAGATGGACGAGAAGGCTAGGATTTTGCGTGTTTGTGTTTGGTTCAGTCCTATTCAGCCTCCTAGTGCTGTTGAGGCTAGGGCCATGGCGGTGAGTAGAGCTGGGTCGAGGGATTTGGATGTTAGTAGGAGCAGGGTTAGTGGGGGGAATTTTATGAGGGTCGAGAGTAGCAGGGCTGTTATTAGTGGCGATCCTTGTAGTACTTCTGGGAATCAGAAGTGAAATGGCACTAGGCCCAGTTTAATAGCGATTGCTGCTGTCAGTAGTAGACAGGAGGTTGGGTGGTTTATTTGTGTGATGTCTCATTGGCCGGTGACTCAGGCATTGGTTATGCTAGAGAATAGGACCAGGGCGGAAGCAGCTGCTTGGGTTAGGAAGTATTTCGTTGCGGCTTCTACTGCTCGTGGGTGGTGGGATTTGGCAATTAGGGGAATGATGGCTAGTGCGTTGATCTCCAGTCCTGTCCAGGCCAGAACTCAGTGGTTGCTGGAAATTGTGATTGTGGTGCCCAAGATGAGGCTGAAGGTTATGATTGGGGTCGCGTAAGGGTTCATTAGTAGAGGAGGGGGTTAAACCATCATTTTCGGGGTATGGGCCCGATAGCTTGATTAGCTGACTCTACTAGAAAATAATATAAGGGAAGTATGGAGAATTTTGATTTCTCTTGTGTGGGTTCAATTCCTACTTTTCTAAGGTCAACAGGAAATGAGAGGGCTGTTATACCTCTATGTTCACTTTATCATAGTGACCCTTTGTAGTTCAGGCACATTTCCTTATGTAAGGAGGTAGGCCTGCATAGCAGATAGGTATGCTGATGTGTCAGAGGCACAGAGCTAGTGTGAGGGGTAGGAAGTTTTTTCATAGTAGGTGCATTAGTTGGTCATATCGGAATCGTGGGTATGAAGCTCGGACCCATAAGAAACCAGAAGATAGTAGGAGGACTTTTGTGGCTAGGATGACGGGGAATAGTTCTGTGGGTGGCCCTAGGGCGCTTGGGTTTAGGAATATGATGGCTGTAAGTGTATTTATTAGCATAATGTTCGCATATTCAGCTAGGAAGAATAAGGCGAAGGGTCCTGCGGCGTATTCAACGTTAAACCCTGAGACTAGCTCAGATTCGCCCTCTGTGAGGTCAAAAGGAGCTCGGTTTGTCTCTGCTAGGGTGGATACGTATCATATTATTGCTAGGGGTCATGAGGAGAAAATGAAGTATAGAGGCTCCTGTGCGACGGCAAAGGAGCTGAGTGTGTAGCTTCCGCTTAGTATGATTATTGATAGCAGGATTATGGCCAGTGTCACTTCGTATGAAATGGTCTGTGCTACTGCCCGTAGGGCTCCGATTAGTGCGTATTTTGAGTTCGAGGCTCAGCCTGATCATAGGACTGAGTAGATGGCTAGGCTTGACATGGCTATTAGGAAGAGAACTCCGAGGTTTAGATCTGCTAGGGGAAATGGGAGTGGTAGTGGTGCTCAAGTGGTGAGGGCTAGGACAAGGGCTAGTATTGGTATCAGAATGAATAGAAGTGGGGAAGAGGTAGAGGGTCGGATGGGCTCTTTGGTAAATAGTTTCAGTCCGTCCGCAAATGGTTGAAGTAGGCCAAAAGGCCCGACAACGTTAGGGCCTTTGCGGGATTGTATGTAGCTTAGGATTTTCCGTTCTGCTAGGGTTAGGAAGGCTACGGCAATCAGGATTGGGATGATGTATAGGAGGGATATAACGAGGCAGCTTAGTGTTGTTATTTGAATCATGGGTGAAGCTAGGGAGAGGATTTGAACCTCTGGGGAAAGGGCTTAAGCCTTCTGCACTTGCCGGGCTCTGCCACTCTAGCTGGTCCTTTTCTAGGATTGAAAGTGGTGGGGGAAGGCCCTCTTCACGGTTTAGTTGGTTTCACTGCTTAGAGGGGGGGGGCGTGCTTGTGGTATTGGCCCCACTTTCCCGGTCCTTTCGTACTGGGGAGAGTGTGTCATAGATAGAAACCGACCTGGATTGCTCCGGTCTGAACTCAGATCACGTAGGACTGTTAATCGTTGAACAAACGAACCCTTAATAGCGGCTGCACCATTAGGATGTCCTGATCCAACATCGAGGTCGTAAACCCCCCTGTCGATATGGGCTCTTGAGGGGGATTGCGCTGTTATCCCTGGGGTAGCTTGGTCCATTAATCAATTATATTGGGTCTGGTCACTGTTAGCACTTTGAGGGGTAGCTCTAGGTAAAGAGGTATGGTCTTGTTTTTGGAGGATTTGTTCTCCTCCAAGGTCGCCCCAACCGAAAAATATCGACCAGGCTCTGCGATGGTAGTGGCCCCAGTGGGGTTGATTGAGGATTCGCGGTGGTCGTTGATTTTTAAGTTCCACAGGGTCTTCTCGTCTTATGTTCACATCCCCGCTTTTGCACGGGGAGATCAATTTCACTGATTATCTGTGAGAGACAGTTAAGACCTCGTTTAGCCATTCATACAAGTCTCGATTTATGGGACAATTGATTGCGCTACCTTTGCACGGTTAGGATACCGCGGCCGTTAAACCTAAGTCACCGGGCAGGCATCACCTTCAATACTTGTTTAATTTGCTGAAGGCTATGTTTTTGGTAAACAGTCGGGCCTTATTAATTTGCCGAGTTCCTTTCACAGATTTTAATCGCTCTTATAGGCGCTCCTGAGTCGGGTTAACAGGGTTAGTTAATACGTGGTCTTGTAGGGTTTTTTGTATCTGTCTAGGTCTGTTAATAATGTTTCTATGTAAGCTTGCGCCGTTAGAGGGGTGTGGCCCTGAGTTACTTATTTTAGCATTAATTCTCCTATATTCATAGGTTGACCTGTTTGTGATAAGGGAATCATCTTATTTTGGTATTTTTAGGTGGTGGAGCTTTGACGCACTCTTTTTTGATGGCTGCTTTAGGGCCCACGGTAGGATCAGTAGTAAGAATTATCCGCTAGTCGAGGTTGTGTCCTTTTTTAATGGAGCTGTCCCTCCATTAAATAGCTCTTAATCATCTCATTAGGGTTCAGGATGTCCGGTAGGGAGGATTAAGGGGGAACTTAGATTCGTTTCACAGGTAACCAGCTATCACCCAGCTCGGTTGGCTTTTCACCTCTACTGACAAGTCATCCCACTCTTTTGCAACAGAGACGGGTTCGCTCTCTTTAACTGCTTGAAAGTAGCTCGCTTGGGTTTCGGGGGGGCAAACTTTAGTTCACTTTGCTTGGTTGTTCTCGCTAAACCATGATGCAAAAGGTACAAGGGTTGATCTTTGCTGTCTGTCGCTTTGATTGTTTCACTGCTATTTCATCTTTCCCTTACGGTACTGGGGTCTCTATCGCGTCTAAGTGTCTTTTCTATCGCCTATACTAAGACTGTAAAATGCTTTAGTTTAATTAGTTTAGTAAATTCTTTAGTTTTGGTGTACTATTTGTGTGGTTGAGCTAGAGGGGGGGCTTCAAGACGATCCGGTCTAGTAGATATCTTTCAGGTGTAAGCTGAGTGCTTTGGTGTTATAGCTACGTCTTGATATTCTAAGTACACCTTCCGGTACACTTACCTTGTTACGACTTACCTCATCTTCAGCGTATTTATGGTATTAGTTATGTGGGATGTGGCTTTTGAGGAGGGTGACGGGCGGTATGTACGTGCCCCAGGGCCGGCTTAAAGTAGGCTCTATTGTCCCACTTTACTGCTAAATCCGCCTTCCAGAAGTGGTTTCACGCTTCTTTCCGTGTGCCCTATGAATAGGGAATGTAGCCCATTTCTTCCACTCCATAGGCTATACCTTGACCTGTCTTATTAGCGGGGTGCTATTGTGTCCACTGTTGTGCTCTCATTCGAGGTGGGCTGGCGACGGCGGTATGTAGGCTGTGTTGGCAAGGGGTGGTTGGGTTAATCGGGGATTATCGATTGTAGAACAGGCTCCTCTAGGTGGGTTTGGGGCACCGCCAAGTCCTTAGAGTTTTAAGCGTTTGTGCTCGTAGTTCTCTGGCGGATACTTCGGTAAAGTAAGTATCAAGATTTAGGGCCAGGCATAGTGGGGTATCTAATCCCAGTTTGGGCCCTGGCTTTCGTGGGTTTAAATCAGTCGTTAGTTCCTAAGATCATCTTAATGGTGTGTTTAGGTGCATCTTGGGCTTATGACAGCTCAGTTGCATTTTGATCTTAGTTAGCTAGGATAGGCATTTTACCACTCTTTACGCCGTGTCAATAGGACGGTTGATTTGGGTTTCTTGTATGACCGCGGTGGCTGGCACAAGATTTACCAACCCTTGAAGTTAGGCTGTTGCTATAACTAAGTCAAGTTTGCACTCATTGCTTAATGTTAATTACTGCTGAATACCCGTGGGGGCGTGGCTTAGCGAGGCGTCTTGGGCTACTACTTGGGTGTGCCTGATACCCGCTCCTCAAGGCCTGTATGGGGGTAGGTGGTCGAGGGCGTTTACACTGGGGCGCGGATACTTGCATGTATATATTTAGCAAAAACCAACCGTAAGGTTAGGACTAAGTCTTTTGTCCGCAGGCATGTTTTATGCCATCTTGGCAACTTCAGTGCCATGCTTTGTGTTAAGCTATGTGGACGGGGGTGTGGTTAGCTGATAGTTGAGCGGTGAGTGAGAGTGAAGTATATGAAATTATTGCTTGTGTTTACTATTTTTAGTACTGGAGGTTCTCTAAGTCCTAGGACTAGGAGGAAATGGTGTTTCATAGTGTGTAGGCGTCGGGATAGTCCGAGTATCGTCGGGGTATTCCTGCTAGGCCTAGGAAGTGCTGGGGGAAGAACGTTAGGTTTACTCCTGTAAATATTACCCCGAAGTGGGCTTTTGCTCATGTTTGGTGTAGGGTAAACCCAGTGAGTAGTGGGAATCAGTGAGTAAATCCTGCTAGAATGGCAAAGACGGCGCCTATGGATAGGACGTAGTGGAAGTGGGCAACTACGTAGTACGTGTCGTGCAGGGCGATGTCTAGGGAAGAGTTTGCAAGAACGATTCCTGTTAATCCTCCGATGGTAAATAGGAAGATAAATCCTAGAGCTCATAGTATTGGGGGGGGTCTCATTTGATTGTTCCTCCGTGCAGGGTGGCTAGTCAGCTAAATACTTTGATTCCGGTAGGGATGGCAATGATTATAGTGGCTGATGTAAAGTAGGCTCGGGTATCAACGTCTATTCCTACTGTAAACATGTGGTGAGCTCAGACGATGAATCCTAGGAAGCCGATGGATAGTATGGCTCAGACTATTCCCATGTAGCCGAAGGGCTCCTTTTTGCCTGAGTAGTACGTGACTACGTGTGAGATGATTCCGAACCCCGGTAGGATCAGAATATAGACTTCTGGGTGTCCGAAGAATCAGAATAGGTGTTGGTACAGGATTGGGTCTCCTCCTCCAGCGGGGTCGAAGAATGTGGTGTTTAGGTTTCGATCAGTTAGTAATATTGTAATACCGGCGGCGAGTACGGGGAGTGATAGAAGGAGTAGGATGGCGGTAATTAGTACGGATCAGACAAATAGTGGGGTTTGGTATTGTGAGAGTGCGGGGGGTTTTATGTTGATGGCTGTGGTGATAAAGTTGATGGCCCCAAGGATGGAGGAGATACCGGCTAAGTGGAGTGAGAAGATAGCCAGGTCTACTGAAGCTCCGGCGTGGGCAAGGTTACCTGCTAGGGGAGGGTAGACAGTTCAGCCTGTGCCGGCGCCAGCTTCTACAGTGGATGAGGCTAGTAGGAGGAGGAATGATGGGGGGAGGAGTCAAAAGCTTATGTTGTTTATTCGCGGGAATGCTATGTCGGGGGCACCGATTATGAGGGGGACTAATCAGTTGCCGAATCCTCCGATCATGATGGGTATGACTATAAAGAAGCTTATTACAAAGGCGTGAGCGGTAACGATTACATTGTAAATTTGGTCGTCGCCTAGGAGAGTTCCTGGTTGTCCTAGTTCTGCGCGGATTAATAGGCTGAGTGCGGTGCCGACTATTCCTGCTCATGCCCCGAAGATGAGGTACAGGGTGCCAATATCCTTATGGTTAGTGGAAAATAGTCATCGGTTGATGAAGGTGACGGGTAAGATGGCTGAGTGTTGAAGCGTTAGGCTGTAGTCCTTTTTACAGAGGTTTAATTCCTCTTCTTATCGGCTCTGTAGTGAAATTCATGTTGAGTTGCAAGCTCATCGATGCGCACTAGGGTGCGTCAGGGTCTTTGTAGGCAGAAGCCAATTGGTTTAGGCATTTAGCTGTTAACTAGAGTTTTGTGGGATCGAAGCCCATCTGTCTAGGGAGGCTTTAGCTTAATTAAAGCGTCTGACTTGCATTCAGAAGATACAGGTTAATATTCTGTAAGTCTTAATGTGCAGAAACTAAGAGGGTTTAACTCTTATTTAAGGCTTTGAAGGCCTTCGGTTTGGGGTGTTATCCTAAGTTTCTAGACAATGGCATGTATTATTGGGGACAGGGGAAGTAAGAGGATTGATAGTGAGGCAAGGACCGCAGTAGGTGTGCTTGGGGCTTTGCTAGTGTATCATTGTTTTATGTGGTTAGAGGAGTTGGGGGGAAGGGTAATTGTTGAGTGGTATGCGAGGCGTAGGTAGAAGAAGAGGCTGAGCAGTGATAGCATGGCAATTGCCATGGCTGCTGGTGTTATTTCCTGTTTAGTTAGTTCTTGGATGATAAGTCACTTTGGTATAAAGCCTGTTAATGGGGGGAGGCCTGCTAGGGATAAAAGTACTAGTATTAGGGTGGCGTTTAGCACTGGGGTTTTTGTTCATGAGGTTGTGATCATGGATAGGTTAAGGGCTTTGATTTTGTTAAGGGCTAGGAATACGGCTGATGTTATGATTGTGTATAGGTAGAAGGTAAGTAAGGCCAATTTGGGGCTGTAAACTAGGATGATGGCGATTCAGCCTAAGTGGGAGATGGACGAGAAGGCTAGGATTTTGCGTGTTTGTGTTTGGTTCAGTCCTATTCAGCCTCCTAGTGCTGTTGAGGCTAGGGCCATGGCGGTGAGTAGAGCTGGGTCGAGGGATTTGGATGTTAGTAGGAGCAGGGTTAGTGGGGGGAATTTTATGAGGGTCGAGAGTAGCAGGGCTGTTATTAGTGGCGATCCTTGTAGTACTTCTGGGAATCAGAAGTGAAATGGCACTAGGCCCAGTTTAATAGCGATTGCTGCTGTCAGTAGTAGACAGGAGGTTGGGTGGTTTATTTGTGTGATGTCTCATTGGCCGGTGACTCAGGCATTGGTTATGCTAGAGAATAGGACCAGGGCGGAAGCAGCTGCTTGGGTTAGGAAGTATTTCGTTGCGGCTTCTACTGCTCGTGGGTGGTGGGATTTGGCAATTAGGGGAATGATGGCTAGTGCGTTGATCTCCAGTCCTGTCCAGGCCAGAACTCAGTGGTTGCTGGAAATTGTGATTGTGGTGCCCAAGATGAGGCTGAAGGTTATGATTGGGGTCGCGTAAGGGTTCATTAGTAGAGGAGGGGGTTAAACCATCATTTTCGGGGTATGGGCCCGATAGCTTGATTAGCTGACTCTACTAGAAAATAATATAAGGGAAGTATGGAGAATTTTGATTTCTCTTGTGTGGGTTCAATTCCTACTTTTCTAAGGTCAACAGGAAATGAGAGGGCTGTTATACCTCTATGTTCACTTTATCATAGTGACCCTTTGTAGTTCAGGCACATTTCCTTATGTAAGGAGGTAGGCCTGCATAGCAGATAGGTATGCTGATGTGTCAGAGGCACAGAGCTAGTGTGAGGGGTAGGAAGTTTTTTCATAGTAGGTGCATTAGTTGGTCATATCGGAATCGTGGGTATGAAGCTCGGACCCATAAGAAACCAGAAGATAGTAGGAGGACTTTTGTGGCTAGGATGACGGGGAATAGTTCTGTGGGTGGCCCTAGGGCGCTTGGGTTTAGGAATATGATGGCTGTAAGTGTATTTATTAGCATAATGTTCGCATATTCAGCTAGGAAGAATAAGGCGAAGGGTCCTGCGGTGTATTCAACGTTAAACCCTGAGACTAGCTCAGATTCACCCTCTGTGAGGTCAAAAGGAGCTCGGTTTGTCTCTGCTAGGGTGGATACGTATCATATTATTGCTAGGGGTCATGAGGAGAAAATGAAGTATAGAGGCTCCTGTGCGATGGCAAAGGAGCTGAGTGTGTAGCTTCCGCTTAGTATGATTATTGATAGCAGGATTATGGCCAGTGTCACTTCGTATGAAATGGTCTGTGCTACTGCCCGTAGGGCTCCGATTAGTGCGTATTTTGAGTTCGAGGCTCAGCCTGATCATAGGACTGAGTAGACGGCTAGGCTTGACATGGCTATTAGGAAGAGAACTCCGAGGTTTAGATCTGCTAGG
Organism: Anser brachyrhynchus; assembly: GCF_964034855.1. Classification (NCBI taxonomy): domain Eukaryota; kingdom Metazoa; phylum Chordata; class Aves; order Anseriformes; family Anatidae; genus Anser; species Anser brachyrhynchus. The sequence continues at coordinate 521,642 of NW_027663935.1, read as the reverse complement.
GGAAATGGGAGTGGTAGTGGTGCTCAAGTGGTGAGGGCTAGGACAAGGGCTAGTATTGGTATCAGAATGAATAGAAGTGGGGAAGAGGTAGAGGGTCGGATGGGCTCTTTGGTAAATAGTTTCAGTCCGTCCGCAAATGGTTGAAGTAGGCCAAAAGGCCCGACAACGTTAGGGCCTTTGCGGGATTGTATGTAGCTTAGGATTTTCCATTCTGCTAGGGTTAGGAAGGCTACGGCAATCAGGATTGGGATGATGTATAGGAGGGATATAACGAGGCAGCTTAGTGTTGTTATTTGAATCATGGGTGAAGCTAGGGAGAGGATTTGAACCTCTGGGGAAAGGGCTTAAGCCTTCTGCACTTGCCGGGCTCTGCCACTCTAGCTGGTCCTTTTCTAGGATTGAAAGTGGTGGGGGAAGGCCCTCTTCACGGTTTAGTTGGTTTCACTGCTTAGAGGGGGGGGGGCGTGCTTGTGGTATTGGCCCCACTTTCCCGGTCCTTTCGTACTGGGGAGAGTGTGTCATAGATAGAAACCGACCTGGATTGCTCCGGTCTGAACTCAGATCACGTAGGACTGTTAATCGTTGAACAAACGAACCCTTAATAGCGGCTGCACCATTAGGATGTCCTGATCCAACATCGAGGTCGTAAACCCCCCTGTCGATATGGGCTCTTGAGGGGGATTGCGCTGTTATCCCTGGGGTAGCTTGGTCCATTAATCAATTATATTGGGTCTGGTCACTGTTAGCACTTTGAGGGGTAGCTCTAGGTAAAGAGGTATGGTCTTGTTTTTGGAGGATTTGTTCTCCTCCAAGGTCGCCCCAACCGAAAAATATCGACCAGGCTCTGCGATGGTAGTGGCCCCAGTGGGGTTGATTGAGGATTCGCGGTGGTCGTTGATTTTTAAGTTCCACAGGGTCTTCTCGTCTTATGTTCACATCCCCGCTTTTGCACGGGGAGATCAATTTCACTGATTATCTGTGAGAGACAGTTAAGACCTCGTTTAGCCATTCATACAAGTCTCGATTTATGGGACAATTGATTGCGCTACCTTTGCACGGTTAGGATACCGCGGCCGTTAAACCTAAGTCACCGGGCAGGCATCACCTTCAATACTTGTTTAATTTGCTGAAGGCTATGTTTTTGGTAAACAGTCGGGCCTTATTAATTTGCCGAGTTCCTTTCACAGATTTTAATCGCTCTTATAGGCGCTCCTGAGTCGGGTTAACAGGGTTAGTTAATACGTGGTCTTGTAGGGGTTTTTGTATCTGTCTAGGTCTGTTAATAATGTTTCTATGTAAGCTTGCGCCGTTAGAGGGGTGTGGCCCTGTACATGAGGGGCCTAGGATGATTCCTAGGATTGTTATGAGGATGGCAGCGGTTTTGGTGATAAGGGGTATGGTTATTGGGGGGGTTTTGGTTGGTGTGATGAAAGAGGTAATGATTATTCCTGCTGTAATGCTGCCTAGGGCGAGTCGGGTTAGGGGGGCGGTGATTAGTGGGTTGTTTTCGTTTATTGATACTATTGGGGGGATTCGGGTTTGTCCAGCTTGGACTAGGATGGTTATGCGGATGCTGTAGGTTGCGGTGAATGCTGTGGCTATAAGGGTTAGGAGTAGGGCTCAAGTATTTAGGTATGATGTGTTTAAGCTTTCGATGATGAGGTCTTTTGAGTAGAATCCGGCTAGGAATGAGGTTCCTATCAGCGCCAGGTTTCCGATGGTTAGGCAGGAAGTAGTGACTGGGAGTATTTTCTGTAGGCCTCCTATCTTTCGGATATCTTGTTCTCCGTTTAGGTTGTGGATGATAGACCCTGAGCATAGGAATAGTATGGCTTTAAAGAAGGCATGGGTTGAGATGTGTAGGAAGGCTAGTTGTGGGAGGTTTAGTCCGATAGTGACTATTATTAGTCCTAGTTGGCTGGATGTTGAGAAAGCAATGATTTTTTTGATGTCATTTTGGGTTAGGGCGCATGTGGCAGCGAATAGGGTTGATAGAGCACCTAGGCATAGGCAGGCAGTTAGGGCTGTCTGGTTGGTGGCTAGCAGGGGGTGCATGCGGATGAGCAGGAAGATTCCGGCTACTACTATGGTACTGGAGTGCAGTAGGGCTGATACTGGGGTGGGGCCTTCTATTGCTGCGGGCAGTCATGGGTGGAGTCCAAATTGGGCGGATTTTCCTGCGGCTGCGAGGATTAATCCTATGAGGGGGAGGATTGGGGTTTGGTGGGGGTGTACGGCTTGTTGGATCTCTCAGGTGTTGAATGTTGAAGCTAGTCATGCTATGCTCAGGATCAGTCCGATGTCTCCGATTCGGTTGTAGATTACGGCTCGTAGGGCGGCGGTGTTGGCATCTGCTCGGCCTTGTCATCAGCCGATGAGAAGGAAGGACATGATTCGTACTCCTTCCCAGCCTACGAATAGGAGGAATATGTTGTTTGCGGTTGTTAGGAGGAGTATGGCGACTAGGAATGTCAGTAGGTAGGTGAAAAATTTTGTTACGTATGGCTCTGAGGCCATGTATCATATGGCGAATTGTAGGATTGATCATGTTACAAATAGGGCGATTGGAAGAAATGTTATTGAGTATTGGTCTATTTTTAGGCTCAGGGGGATTTTAAAGTTTATAATGAATTTTCACTCCCAGTGGCAGGTGACAGATTCTACTCCCGAGTAGATGAATGCGGTTGTAGGGGCTAGGCTAATTAGGAATGCGGTTTTAACAGCGCGGGTGGTGGCTTGTGGGGTGTTTTTAAAGTTTTTAAATAGAAATGGCAGGATGATTGGGGTTAGGAGGATTGTCAGCGTGAGTAGTGTGAGGGAGTTGATTAGTAGTGTGGGGTTCACTACTTTTACTTGGATTTGCACCAAGATGGGTGGTTCCTAAGACCAGTGGATTGCTGTTATCCTTTAAAAGTAAGGGGGCTGAGGTTTTAGGCTCAGATGTAAGAGTTAGCAGCTCTTGTTGGTTAAACCCTCCCCTCGGCAGGTAAGAAGGTTTGAACTTCTATTCTTAGAATCACAGTCTAATGTTTGGTTTAAACTATACTTGCATGAGGGGATTCCGGAGATCAGTTCGGGTTTGAGGATTAGGAGGAATATTGGGATAATGTGGAGTGTTATGAGCAGGTGTTCTCGCGTGGTTGAGTTTTGCATAGATGTGATGTGGGAGGGGATTGAGCCTCGTTGGGTCATTAGTAGTATGAATAAGGTGTAGGAGGCGGTTAGTAGGGTTGCGATTCCTGTTAGGATGATCGTGAAGGCAGATCAGTTGAATAAGGTGATTATAATGGTTAGCTCTGCTATGAGGTTTGTTGTTGGGGGTAAGGCTATGTTTGTTAGATTGGCCAGCAATCATCAGGTAGCTATGAGTGGTAGGAGAGGTTGTAGGCCTCGTGTGAGTAGTAGAATTCGGCTGTGCGTACGTTCATAGTTTGTGTTGGCTAGGCAGAATAGTATGGAGGAAGTTAGTCCATGGGAAATTATTAGGATCATTGCCCCTGAGAATGATCAGTGGGTTTGGATTATTCCTGCGGCGATAACTAGGCCTATGTGGCTAACGGATGAATAAGCGATTAGTGATTTTAGGTCTGTCTGTCGTAGGCAGATTGAGCTAGTCATTAGGGCGCCTCATAGGGCCAGGGTTAGGAAGGGGTAGTGCAGGAGGTTGGACAGTGGGCCCATAAATAGAGTGACTCGTATAATTCCGTATCCTCCTAGCTTTAGTAGTAGGGCGGCGAGGAGTATTGAGCCTGCGATGGGTGCTTCTACGTGGGCTTTTGGCAGTCAGAGGTGTAGGCCGTATAGTGGGGCTTTTACTATGAATGCTATGAGCAGTGCTAGACCTGATAGTATTCCTGTCCATGAGGTGGATAGGGTTGGGTGGGTTAGTTGTAGGGTTGGCAGGTGCAGGGTGCCAATTTTCACGTATAGGTGTATGATTGTGATTAGCAGGGGTAGAGAGCTTACTGGCGTGTAGAATAGCAGGTAGATGCCAGCGCTTAGGCGTTCTGGTTGGTTCCCCCATCGGGTGATTAAGATTAGGGTGGGAATGAGGGTTGCTTCAAATGAGATGTAAAATAGTGCTAGTTCTGTGGTGGAAAAGGCTAGTAGGATGAATGGCTGGACTGCGACTAAGGTTGAGATAAAGATTCGTTTGCGTTGTAGGGGTTCTTGTTGCAGGTGGTTTTGGCTTGCTATGATTATGAGTGGGAGTAGTCAGCAGGATAGTACTAGGAGGGGGGATGAGATTTGGTCAATTCCTGTTCAGTTGGATAAAAATTTGTAGGGGTAGTAGGTTGGGATTAATCACTGTAGGCTTAGGGCAGCGATTAGGAGGCTGTATAAGGTGGTGTTAGTCCATAGAAATTTTGGTGGAGACAGCAGGGCTGTTGGAAGAAGTATGATTGTGGGTAGGATGATTTTTAGCATTGCAGGAGGTTTAGGTTGTGTAGATGGTCAGAGCCATGTGTGCGGGTGGAGGCTACTAGGATGGCCAGGCCTGTGCCCGCCTCACACGCTGAGAAGGTTAGCATGAGAATTGGTACCATGGTGAATGAGGAGACTTGGTTTTCGATGGATCATATTGATAGGCCTACGAATATCGATAATATTATGCTTTCAAGGCATAGTAGGGCGGATACTAGGTGGGTTCGGTGGAAGGCTAGCCCTAGTCCGCTGAAAATGAAGGCTGAGTAGAAGCTTAAATGTAGGGGCGACATAAGAAAGTTACAGGGTTGGCTGTAATCTGCTGGGTCGAAACCAGCTATCTTTTTGGTTAGACTAACTTTCTGTTATTCTGCTCATTCTAGGCCCCCTTGAATTCACTCGTAGGCCAGTCCGAGTGTTAGGAGAAGGAGGATCACTACAGTTCAGGTGAGGGTCATTAGGGGGGATTGGAGTTGGACGGCTCATGGCAGGGGGAGTAGGAGGGCGATTTCTAGGTCGAATAGGACGAACAGGATGGCTACTGAGGAAGAATCGGACTGAGAATGGTAATCGAGCAGATCCAAGTGGGTCGAATCCACATTCGTACGGTGAGAGTTTCTCTGAGTCGGGGTTTATTTGGGCGAGTCAGAAGTTTAATGCGGTTAGGGCGGCGCTTAGGATTGATGATAGGGCGAATATGAACATGAGTGCGTTCATTGCTCTCCTCTGGGTTTATACCAGATTCTAGAGATTGGAAGTCAATTGTAATTAATATACTAGAAGAGCAAGATCCTCATCAGTAGATGGTTATGTAGAGGAATAGTCAGATGACGTCTACGAAGTGTCAGTATCAGGCTGCTGCCTCGAATCCGAAGTGGTGGTCTGATGTAAAGTGGAACTTGATCAGTCGGAAGAGGCAGACGGTCAGGAAGGAGGATCCGATGATTACGTGGAGTCCGTGGAATCCAGTGGCAACGAAGAAGGTAGATCCGTAGACGCTATCGGCGATTGAGAATGGGGCTTCGTGGTATTCTATTGCTTGTAGGGCTGTGAAGTAGAATCCCAAGAGGATCGTTAGGGTTAGGGCGTGGATGGCATGTTTTCGGTTTCCTTCTGTGATGCTGTGATGGGCTCACGTTACGGTAACGCCTGAGGCTAGTAGGATGGCTGTGTTTAGTAGGGGGACTTCTATCGGGTTGAGTGGTTTAATTCCTGTTGGGGGTCATTGGCCTCCTAGTTCTGGGGTTGGGGCCAGGCTCGAGTGGAAGAACGCTCAGAAGAACCCTAAGAAGAAGAATGCTTCGGATGTGATGAAAAGGATTATGCCGTATCGTAGGCCTTTTTGGACTGTGGGAGTGTGATGGCCTTGGAAGGTGCTTTCTCGTACAATGTCTCGTCATCATTGGAGTATTACTAGGAGTATTGAGATGAGGCCTAGGATTAGTAGTATGGATGAGTTGTAGTGGAATCATATGATTAATCCTGAGGTTGTGAGTAGGGCGGCGGCTGCCCCGAAGATTGGTCAAGGGCTTGGGTCAACTATGTGGTATGAGTGTGCTTGGTGTGCCATTAGATGTTTTCTTGTAAGTATAGGCTTAGAAGGAGCACGAAGACGTAGGCCTGGATTATGGCTACTGCTACTTCTAGGATGGTTAGGAGTAGTAGGATGATTATTGTTAGGATGGATACTGCAGGAAGGGTGGGTATTAATGCAATGGAGGCTGTAGAGATGAGTTGGATGAGTAAGTGTCCTGCTGTAAGGTTGGCTGTAAGGCGGACTCCGAGGGCTAGGGGGCGGATTAGTAGGCTGGTTGTTTCGATCAGGATTAGTGCGGGGATTAGGGGTGTAGGGGTACCTTCGGGTAATAGGTGGGCTAAAGAGGCTGATGGTTGGTTTCGTAGGCCTGTTAGTAGTGTGGCGAGCCATAGTGGGAAGGCTAGGGCTATGTTCATAGATAGTTGGGTGGTTGGGGTGAATGTATATGGAAGGAGGCCTAGAAGGTTGATTGTAAGAAGTATGATTATTAGGGATGTAAATATTATGGCTCATTTGTGGCCATTTTTGTTGAGTGGGACTATTAGTTGTTTTGTGATTAGGTGAAGGAGTCATGTTTGGATAGTAGAAAGGCGGTTGTTGATTCATCGGTTGTTTGGGGACGGGAATAGTAGGGCTGGGAAGAGTAGGGATAGTAGGATTAAGGGGATGCCGAATAGATTGGGGCTGGAAAATTGGTCAAAGAAGCTTAGGTTCATGGTCAGGATCATGGTGTGGGTTTGGTAGTGAGGGAGGTCTTATTTGATGGGGGGTTGGTTGTGGTGAAGGCTAGTAGTTTTGGTTGGATGAGGAGTGCTAGGGTTAATCAGGTTATAATTATGATTGAAAATCATGGTGCGGGGTTAAGCTGTGGCATATCATTAAGGAGGGGGAAGTCCCTCTTTGGCTAGCTTAAAAGGCTAGTGCTGTTGCATAGCTTCTTAATGATTAGGATGATGATAGAAGGGACGATCAGGCCTCGAAATGTGGGAGTGGGGTTGATTCTACTACAATGGGTATGTAGCTGTGATTAGCCCCGCAAATTTCTGAGCATTGTCCGTAAAAAATCCCAGGCCGGGTGGTAATGAATGAAGTTTGGTTTAGTCGGCCTGGGATTGCGTCTGTTTTAACTCCGAGCGTTGGGACTGCTCAGGAGTGGAGTACGTCTCCTGCAGTAATGATCACGCGGATGGGGGATTCTATTGGGATAACTACGCGGTGGTCAACTTCTAGCAGTCGGAAGTGGCCGTTGGGTAAGTCTGGGGTGGGCACTATGTAGGAGTCGAATGATAGGTCTTTGAAGTCTGTGTATTCGTAGCTTCAGTATCATTGGTGGCCGATGGCTTTTAGGGTGAGGTCTGGTTCGTCGATTTCGTCCATTATGTAGAGGATTTGTAGGGATGGGAGGGCGAGGAGTACCAGGACGATAGCAGGTAGGATTGTCCAGATCAGCTCTACTTCTTGGGCGTCTACAGCATTGGACGAGAGTTTTTCTGTTAGTATGTGGGCTAAAAGGTAGAGAACTAGGCTGCAGATAGCTAGGGCAACGATTAGGGCGTGGTCGTGGAATTCAACGAGTTCTTCTATGATGGGTGATGAGGCGTCTTGGAATCCTAGTTGGGAGTGGTTGGCCACATGAGATGTACAGGATTTTTACCTGTGATTTAGTCTTGACAAGGCTATGTAATTGGTTTACTAACGTCTCATAAGAAAGAAGCATGAGCGGTGAATGCAGTTGGCTTGAAACCAGCATGTGAGGGTTCGATTCCTTCCTTTCTTGTACCTGGACGAAGGCCGGTTCCTCGAAAGTATGGTATGGGGGAGGGCAGCCGTGGATTCATTCAACGTTTGTGGTAGTTAGTTCTGGTTGTAGGACTTTTCGTTTGGCCGAAAAGGCTTCTCAGATGATGAATATTAGTATGATTACGGCTACTATTGAGATTAGGGAGCCGATGGAGGAAATGGTGTTTCATAGTGCGTAGGCGTCGGGATAGTCCGAGTATCGTCGGGGTATTCCTGCTAGGCCTAGGAAGTGCTGGGGGAAGAACGTTAGGTTTACTCCTGTAAATATTACCCCGAAGTGGGCTTTTGCTCATGTTTGGTGTAGGGTAAACCCAGTGAGTAGTGGGAATCAGTGAGTAAATCCTGCTAGAATGGCAAAGACGGCGCCTATGGATAGGACGTAGTGGAAGTGGGCAACTACGTAGTACGTGTCGTGCAGGGCGATGTCTAGGGAAGAGTTTGCAAGAACGATTCCTGTTAATCCTCCGATGGTAAATAGGAAGATAAATCCTAGAGCTCATAGTATTGGGGGGGTCTCATTTGATTGTTCCTCCGTGCAGGGTGGCTAGTCAGCTAAATACTTTGATTCCGGTAGGGATGGCAATGATTATAGTGGCTGATGTAAAGTAGGCTCGGGTATCAACGTCTATTCCTACTGTAAACATGTGGTGAGCTCAGACGATGAATCCTAGGAAGCCGATGGATAGTATGGCTCAGACTATTCCCATGTAGCCGAAGGGCTCCTTTTTGCCTGAGTAGTACGTGACTACGTGTGAGATGATTCCAAACCCCGGTAGGATCAGAATATAGACTTCTGGGTGTCCGAAGAATCAGAATAGGTGTTGGTACAGGATTGGGTCTCCTCCTCCAGCGGGGTCGAAGAATGTGGTGTTTAGGTTTCGATCAGTTAGTAATATTGTAATACCGGCGGCGAGTACGGGGAGTGATAGAAGGAGTAGGATGGCGGTAATTAGTACGGATCAGACAAATAGTGGGGTTTGGTATTGTGAGAGTGTGGGGGGTTTTATGTTGATGGCTGTGGTGATAAAGTTGATGGCCCCAAGGATGGAGGAGATACCGGCTAAGTGGAGTGAGAAGATAGCCAGGTCTACTGAAGCTCCGGCGTGGGCAAGGTTACCTGCTAGGGGAGGGTAGACAGTTCAGCCTGTGCCGGCGCCAGCTTCTACAGTGGATGAGGCTAGTAGGAGGAGGAATGATGGGGGGAGGAGTCAAAAGCTTATGTTGTTTATTCGCGGGAATGCTATGTCGGGGGCACCGATTATGAGGGGGACTAATCAGTTGCCGAATCCTCCGATCATGATGGGTATGACTATAAAGAAGCTTATTACAAAGGCGTGAGCGGTAACGATTACATTGTAAATTTGGTCGTCGCCTAGGAGAGTTCCTGGTTGTCCTAGTTCTGCGCGGATTAATAGGCTGAGTGCGGTGCCGACTATTCCTGCTCATGCCCCGAAGATGAGGTACAGGGTGCCAATATCCTTATGGTTAGTGGAAAATAGTCATCGGTTGATGAAGGTGACGGGTAAGATGGCTGAGTGTTGAAGCGTTAGGCTGTAGTCCTTTTTACAGAGGTTTAATTCCTCTTCTTATCGGCTCTGTAGTGAAATTCATGTTGAGTTGCAAGCTCATCGATGCGCACTAGGGTGCGTCAGGGTCTTTGTAGGCAGAAGCCAATTGGTTTAGGCATTTAGCTGTTAACTAGAGTTTTGTGGGATCGAAGCCCATCTGTCTAGGGAGGCTTTAGCTTAATTAAAGCGTCTGACTTGCATTCAGAAGATACAGGTTAATATTCTGTAAGTCTTAATGTGCAGAAACTAAGAGGGTTTAACTCTTATTTAAGGCTTTGAAGGCCTTCGGTTTGGGGTGTTATCCTAAGTTTCTAGACAATGGCATGTATTATTGGGGACAGGGGAAGTAAGAGGATTGATAGTGAGGCAAGGACCGCAGTAGGTGTGCTTGGGGCTTTGCTAGTGTATCATTGTTTTATGTGGTTAGAGGAGTTGGGGGGAAGGGTAATTGTTGAGTGGTATGCGAGGCGTAGGTAGAAGAAGAGGCTGAGCAGTGATAGCATGGCAATTGCCATGGCTGCTGGTGTTATTTCCTGTTTAGTTAGTTCTTGGATGATAAGTCACTTTGGTATAAAGCCTGTTAATGGGGGGAGGCCTGCTAGGGATAAAAGTACTAGTATTAGGGTGGCGTTTAGCACTGGGGTTTTTGTTCATGAGGTTGTGATCATGGATAGGTTAAGGGCTTTGATTTTGTTAAGGGCTAGGAATACGGCTGATGTTATGATTGTGTATAGGTAGAAGGTAAGTAAGGCCAATTTGGGGCTGTAAACTAGGATGATGGCGATTCAGCCTAAGTGGGAGATGGACGAGAAGGCTAGGATTTTGCGTGTTTGTGTTTGGTTCAGTCCTATTCAGCCTCCTAGTGCTGTTGAGGCTAGGGCCATGGCGGTGAGTAGAGCTGGGTCGAGGGATTTGGATGTTAGTAGGAGCAGGGTTAGTGGGGGGAATTTTATGAGGGTCGAGAGTAGCAGGGCTGTTATTAGTGGCGATCCTTGTAGTACTTCTGGGAATCAGAAGTGAAATGGCACTAGGCCCAGTTTAATAGCGATTGCTGCTGTCAGTAGTAGACAGGAGGTTGGGTGGTTTATCTGTGTGATGTCTCATTGGCCGGTGACTCAGGCATTGGTTATGCTAGAGAATAGGACCAGGGCGGAAGCAGCTGCTTGGGTTAGGAAGTATTTCGTTGCGGCTTCTACTGCTCGTGGGTGGTGGGATTTGGCAATTAGGGGAATGATGGCTAGTGCGTTGATCTCCAGTCCTGTCCAGGCCAGAACTCAGTGGTTGCTGGAAATTGTGATTGTGGTGCCCAAGATGAGGCTGAAGGTTATGATTGGGGTCGCGTAAGGGTTCATTAGTAGAGGAGGGGGTTAAACCATCATTTTCGGGGTATGGGCCCGATAGCTTGATTAGCTGACTCTACTAGAAAATAATATAAGGGAAGTATGGAGAATTTTGATTTCTCTTGTGTGGGTTCAATTCCTACTTTTCTAAGGTCAACAGGAAATGAGAGGGCTGTTATACCTCTATGTTCACTTTATCATAGTGACCCTTTGTAGTTCAGGCACATTTCCTTATGTAAGGAGGTAGGCCTGCATAGCAGATAGGTATGCTGATGTGTCAGAGGCACAGAGCTAGTGTGAGGGGTAGGAAGTTTTTTCATAGTAGGTGCATTAGTTGGTCATATCGGAATCGTGGGTATGAAGCTCGGACCCATAAGAAACCAGAAGATAGTAGGAGGACTTTTGTGGCTAGGATGACGGGGAATAGTTCTGTGGGTGGCCCTAGGGCGCTTGGGTTTAGGAATATGATGGCTGTAAGTGTATTTATTAGCATAATGTTCGCATATTCAGCTAGGAAGAATAAGGCGAAGGGTCCTGCGGCGTATTCAACGTTAAACCCTGAGACTAGCTCAGATTCACCCTCTGTGAGGTCAAAAGGAGCTCGGTTTGTCTCTGCTAGGGTGGATACGTATCATATTATTGCTAGGGGTCATGAGGAGAAAATGAAGTATAGAGGCTCCTGTGCGACGGCAAAGGAGCTGAGTGTGTAGCTTCCGCTTAGTATGATTATTGATAGCAGGATTATGGCCAGTGTCACTTCGTATGAAATGGTCTGTGCTACTGCCCGTAGGGCTCCGATTAGTGCGTATTTTGAGTTCGAGGCTCAGCCTGATCATAGGACCGAGTAGACGGCTAGGCTTGACATGGCTATTAGGAAGAGAACTCCGAGGTTTAGATCTGCTAGGGGAAATGGGAGTGGTAGTGGTGCTCAAGTGGTGAGGGCTAGGACAAGGGCTAGTATTGGTATCAGAATGAATAGAAGTGGGGAAGAGGTAGAGGGTCGGATGGGCTCTTTGGTAAATAGTTTCAGTCCGTCCGCAAATGGTTGAAGTAGGCCAAAAGGCCCGACAACGTTAGGGCCTTTGCGGGATTGTATGTAGCTTAGGATTTTCCATTCTGCTAGGGTTAGGAAGGCTACGGCAATCAGGATTGGGATGATGTATAGGAGGGATATAATGAGGCAGCTTAGTGTTGTTATTTGAATCATGGGTGAAGCTAGGGAGAGGATTTGAACCTCTGGGGAAAGGGCTTAAGCCTTCTGCACTTGCCGGGCTCTGCCACTCTAGCTGGTCCTTTTCTAGGATTGAAAGTGGTGGGGGAAGGCCCTCTTCACGGTTTAGTTGGTTTCACTGCTTAGAGGGGGGGGGCGTGCTTGTGGTATTGGCCCCACTTTCCCGGTCCTTTCGTACTGGGGAGAGTGTGTCATAGATAGAAACCGACCTGGATTGCTCCGGTCTGAACTCAGATCACGTAGGACTGTTAATCGTTGAACAAACGAACCCTTAATAGCGGCTGCACCATTAGGATGTCCTGATCCAACATCGAGGTCGTAAACCCCCCTGTCGATATGGGCTCTTGAGGGGGATTGCGCTGTTATCCCTGGGGTAGCTTGGTCCATTAATCAATTATATTGGGTCTGGTCACTGTTAGCACTTTGAGGGGTAGCTCTAGGTAAAGAGGTATGGTCTTGTTTTTGGAGGATTTGTTCTCCTCCAAGGTCGCCCCAACCGAAAAATATCGACCAGGCTCTGCGATGGTAGTGGCCCCAGTGGGGTTGATTGAGGATTCGCGGTGGTCGTTGATTTTTAAGTTCCACAGGGTCTTCTCGTCTTATGTTCACATCCCCGCTTTTGCCCTGGGGATGCACTGCAGTGAGTCCAGAGAGTGCACTGGCACCACTGGGGATGAACTGCAGTGAGTCCAGAGATTGCACTGGCACCACTGGGGATGCAGTGCAGTGAGTCCAGAGACTTCACTGGCACCACTGGGAATGCAGTGCAGTGAGTGCAGAGAGTGCACTGGCACCACTGGGGATTCAGTGCAGTGAGTCCAGAGAGTGCACTGGCACCACTGGGGATGCACTGCAGTGAGTCCAGAGAGTGCACTGGCACCACTGGGGATGCACTGCAGTGAGTCCAGAGACTTCACTGGCACCACTGGGAATGCAGTGCAGTGAGTCCAGAGAGTGCACTGGCACCACTGGGGATGCACTGCAGTGAGTCCAGAGAGTGCACTGGCACCACTGGGGATGCACTACAGTGAGTCCAGAGATTGTACCATCACCACTGGGGATGCAGTGCAGTGAGTCCAGAGAGTGCACTGGCACCACTGGGGATGCACTGCAGTGAGTCCAGAGAGTGCACTGGCACCACTGGGGATGCACTTCAGTGAGTCCAGAGAGTGCACTGACACCACTGGGGATGCAGTGCAGTGAGTCCAGAGAGTGCACTGGCACCACTGGGGATGTAGTTCAGTGAGTCCAGAGAGTGCACTGGCACCACTGGGGATGCAGTCCAGTGAGTCCAGTGAGTGCACTGGCACCACTGGGGATGCTGTGCAGTGAGTGCAGAGAGTGCACTGGCACCACCGGGGATTCACTGTAGTGAGTCCAGAGAGTGCACTGGCACCACCTGTGATGCAGTGCAGTGAGTCCAGTGAGTGCACTGGCACCACTGGGGATGCAGTGCTGTGACTCCGGAGAGCGCACTGGCACCACTGGGGATGCAGTGCAGTCAGTCCAGTGAGTGCACTGACTCCACTGGGGATGCACTTCAGTGACTCGAGAGAGTGCACTGGCACCACTGGCGATGCACTGCAGTGAGTCCAGAGACTGCACTGGCACCACTGGGGATGCACTGCAGTGAGTCCAGAGACTTCACTGGCACCACTGGGAATGCAGTGCAGTGAGTGCAGAGAGTGCGCTGGCACCACTGGGGATGCAGTGCAGTGAGTCCAGAGACTGCACTGGCACCACTGGGGATGCACTGCAGTGAGTCCAGAGACTGCACTGGCACCACTGGGGATGCACTGCAGTGAGTCCAGAGAGTGCACTGGCACCACTGGGGATGCACTGCAGTGAGTCCAGAGAGTGCACTGGCACCACTGGTGATGCAGTCCAGTGAGTCCAGTGAATGCACTGGCACCACTGGGGATGCTGTGCAGTGAGTGCAGAGAGTGCACTGGCACCACCTGTAATGCAGTACAGTGTGTCCAGTGAGTGCACTGGCACCACTGGGGATGCAGTGCTGTGACTCCGGAGAGCGCACTGGCACCACTGGGGATGCAGTGCAGTGAGTGCAGAGAGTGCAATGGCACCAATGGGGATGCACTTCAGTGAGTCCAGAGAGTGCACTGGCACCACTGGGGATGCAGTGCAGTGAGTCCAGAGAGTGCACTGGCACCACTGGGGATGCCCTGCAGTGAGTCCAGAGAGTGCACTGGCACCACTGGGGATGCAGTGCAGTGAGTCCAGAGAGTGCACTGGCACCACTGGGGATGCACTGCAGTGAGTCCAGCGTGTGCACTGGCACCACTGTGGATGCAGTACAGTGAGTCCAGAGAGAGCACTGGCACCACTGGGGATGCACTACAGTGAGTCCACAGAGTGCACTGGCACCACTGGGGATGCAGTGCAGTGAGTCCAGAGAGTGCACTGGCACCACTGGGGATGTAGTGCAGTGAGTCCAGAGAGTGCACTGGCACCACTGGGGATGCAGTGCTGTGACTCCAGAGAGCGCACTGGCACCACTGGGGATGCAGTGCAGTGAGTGCAGAGAGTGCACTGGCACCACTGGGGATGGGTTTCAAGCCAACTGCATTAACCGCTCATGCTTCTTTCTTATGAGACATTAGTAAACCAATTACATAGCCTTGTCAAGACTAAATCACAGGTAAAAATCCTGTACATCTCATGTGGCCAACCACTCCCAACTAGGATTCCAAGAACCAGGAGGTTCGGTGAAAATAGGGCTAGTGCTATTAGAGGGGTGATTATTAGGGTAAGCCCTAAGCTGTCTTTCATGGAGAAGTGTGGGTGGAATGGGATTTTGTCGCAGTCTGATACGATTCCTAGTGGGTTATTTGAGCCTGATTCGTGTAGGAAGGTTAGGTGGACTAGGGTGATTCCTGCAATTAGGAAGGGCAGTAGGAAGTGGATGGCGAAGAATCGGGTTAAGGTTGGATTGTCTACTGAGAATCCTCCTCAGGCTCATTCTACTAGAGTTTGCCCAATGTACGGGATGGCTGAGAATAGGTTGGTGATTACGGTGGCCCCTCAGAATGACATTTGTCCTCATGGTAGGACATACCCTACGAAGGCAGTTGCTATTAGGGTGAGTAGGAGGATTACTCCTGTGTTTCAGGTTTCTTTGTATAGGTAGGAGCCGTAGTAGAGGCCTCGTCCGATGTGTAAGTAGATGCAGATAAAGAAGAGCGAAGCACCATTGGCGTGGAGGTTGCGGATGAGCCATCCGTACTGGACGTCTCGGCATGTGTGAGCTACTGAGGAGAAGGCGAGTGAAGTGTCTGCGGTGTAGTGTATGGCTAGTAGCAGGCCTGTTAGGATTTGTGTGGCTAAGCAGATGGCTAGAAGGGAGCCGAAGTTTCATCAGGCAGAGATGTTGGAGGGGGCAGGTAGGTCGATTAGGGAGTTGTTGATTATTTTTAGTAGGGGATGGGATTTGCGGATGTTAGGGGCCATTAGTGAGTCTGTGTGTTATTAGGATTATTACCAGGATGGAGAGGGCGAAGGATCCTAGGTAGGCCTTAATTAGCCCTGTGTGTATTGAGGTTGCGGCTTTGCTTGCGGCTACTTGTAGTTCAGCAAGGCCCTCTGGCCCTATTTTTTTGAGTCAGGAGAGGTCGATCAAGTGTAGGGCAATGTTTTGTCCCTTTTCTAGTAGGTTTTTGGAGAAGAATCGGTGTACTAGGGGGTTGAAGTACCCTAATGCAGAGGAGAAGTTTATGAGGGGGGTTGGTTTGGGGTGAGTGAGGGTGTGTGTTATGTTCGATAGTTCTAGGGCTAGGATGATTCCTAGGATTGTTATGAGGATGGCAGCAGTTTTGGTGATAAGGGGTATGGTTATTGGGGGGGTTTTGGTTGGTGTGATGAAAGAGGTAATGATTATTCCTGCTGTAATGCTGCCTAGGGCGAGTCGGGTTAGGGTGGCGGTGATTAGTGGGTTGTTTTCGTTTATTGATACTATTGGGGGGATTCGGGTTTGTCCAGCTTGGACTAGGATGGTTATGCGGATGCTGTAGGTTGCGGTGAATGCTGTGGCTATAAGGGTTAGGAGTAGGGCTCAAGTATTTAGGTATGATGTGTTTAAGCTTTCGATGATGAGGTCTTTTGAGTAGAATCCGGCTAGGAATGGGGTTCCTATCAGCGCCAGGTTTCCGATGGTTAGGCAGGAAGTAGTGACTGGGAGTATTTTCTGTAGGCCTCCTATCTTTCGGATATCTTGTTCTCCGTTTAGGTTGTGGATGATAGACCCTGAGCATAGGAATAGTATGGCTTTAAAGAAGGCATGGGTTGAGATGTGTAGGAAGGCTAGTTGTGGGAGGTTTAGTCCGATAGTGACTATTATTAGTCCTAGTTGGCTGGATGTTGAGAAAGCAATGATTTTTTTGATGTCATTTTGGGTTAGGGCGCATGTGGCAGCGAATAGGGTTGATAGAGCACCTAGGCATAGGCAGGCAGTTAGGGCTGTCTGGTTGGTGGCTAGCAGGGGGTGCATGCGGATGAGCAGGAAGATTCCGGCTACTACTATGGTACTGGAGTGCAGTAGGGCTGATACTGGGGTGGGGCCTTCTATTGCTGCGGGCAGTCATGGGTGGAGTCCAAATTGGGCGGATTTTCCTGCGGCTGCGAGGATTAATCCTATGAGGGGGAGGATTGGGGTTTGGTGGGGGTGTACGGCTTGTTGGATCTCTCAGGTGTTGAATGTTGAAGCTAGTCATGCTATGCTCAGGATCAGTCCGATGTCTCCGATTCGGTTGTAGATTACGGCTCGTAGGGCGGCGGTGTTGGCATCTGCTCGGCCTTGTCATCAGCCGATGAGAAGGAAGGACATGATTCGTACTCCTTCCCAGCCTACGAATAGGAGGAATATGTTGTTTGCGGTTGTTAGGAGGAGTATGGCGACTAGGAATGTCAGTAGGTAGGTGAAAAATTTTGTTACGTATGGCTCTGAGGCCATGTATCATATGGCGAATTGTAGGATTGATCATGTTACAAATAGGGCGATTGGAAGAAATGTTATTGAGTATTGGTCTATTTTTAGGCTCAGGGGGATTTTAAAGTTTATAATGAATTTTCACTCCCAGTGGCAGGTGACAGATTCTACTCCCGAGTAGATGAATGCGGTTGTAGGGGCTAGGCTAATTAGGAATGCGGTTTTAACAGCGCGGGTGGTGGCTTGTGGGGTGTTTTTAAAGTTTTTAAATAGAAATGGCAGGATGATTGGGGTTAGGAGGATTGTCAGCGTGAGTAGTGTGAGGGAGTTGATTAGTAGTGTGGGGTTCACTACTTTTACTTGGATTTGCACCAAGATGGGTGGTTCCTAAGACCAGTGGATTGCTGTTATTCTTTAAAAGTAAGGGGGCTGAGGTTTTAGGCTCAGATGTAAGAGTTAGCAGCTCTTGTTGGTTAAACCCTCCCCTCGGCAGGTAAGAAGGTTTGAACTTCTATTCTTAGAATCACAGTCTAATGTTTGGTTTAAACTATACTTGCATGAGGGGATTCCGGAGATCAGTTCGGGTTTGAGGATTAGGAGGAATATTGGGATAATGTGGAGTGTTATGAGCGGGTGTTCTCGCGTGGTTGAGTTTTGCATAGATGTGATGTGGGAGGGGATTGAGCCTCGTTGGGTCATTAGTAGTATGAATAAGGTGTAGGAGGCGGTTAGTAGGGTTGCGATTCCTGTTAGGATGATCGTGAAGGCAGATCAGTTGAATAAGGTGATTATAATGGTTAGCTCTGCTATGAGGTTTGTTGTTGGGGGTAAGGCTATGTTTGTTAGATTGGCCAGCAATCATCAGGTAGCTATGAGTGGTAGGAGAGGTTGTAGGCCTCGTGTGAGTAGTAGAATTCGGCTGTGCGTACGTTCATAGTTTGTGTTGGCTAGGCAGAATAGTATGGAGGAAGTCAGTCCATGGGAAATTATTAGGATCATTGCCCCTGAGAATGATCAGTGGGTTTGGATTATTCCTGCGGCGATAACTAGGCCTATGTGGCTAACGGATGAATAAGCGATTAGTGATTTTAGGTCTGTCTGTCGTAGGCAGATTGAGCTAGTCATTAGGGCGCCTCATAGGGCCAGGGTTAGGAAGGGGTAGTGCAGGAGGTTGGACAGTGGGCCCATAAATAGAGTGACTCGTATAATTCCGTATCCTCCTAGCTTTAGTAGTAGGGCGGCGAGGAGTATTGAGCCTGCGATGGGTGCTTCTACGTGGGCTTTTGGCAGTCAGAGGTGTAGGCCGTATAGTGGGGCTTTTACTATGAATGCTATGAGCAGTGCTAGACCTGATAGTATTCCTGTCCATGAGGTGGATAGGGTTGGGTGGGTTAGTTGTAGGGTTGGCAGGTGCAGGGTGCCAATTTTCACGTATAGGTGTATGATTGTGATTAGCAGGGGTAGAGAGCTTACTGGCGTGTAGAATAGCAGGTAGATGCCAGCGCTTAGGCGTTCTGGTTGGTTCCCCCATCTGGTGATTAAGATTAGGGTGGGAATGAGGGTTGCTTCAAATGAGATGTAAAATAGTGCTAGTTCTGTGGTGGAAAAGGCTAGTAGGATGAATGGCTGGACTGCGACTAAGGTTGAGATAAAGATTCGTTTGCGTTGTAGGGGTTCTTGTTGCAGGTGGTTTTGGCTTGCTATGATTATGAGTGGGAGTAGTCAGCAGGATAGTACTAGGAGGGGGGATGAGATTTGGTCAATTCCTGTTCAGTTGGATAAAAATTTGTAGGGGTAGTAGGTTGGGATTAATCACTGTAGGCTTAGGGCAGCGATTAGGAGGCTGTATAAGGTGGTGTTAGTCCATAGAAATTTTGGTGGAGACAGCAGGGCTGTTGGAAGAAGTATGATTGTGGGTAGGATGATTTTTAGCATTGCAGGAGGTTTAGGTTGTGTAGATGGTCGGAGCCATGTGTGCGGGTGGAGGCTACTAGGATGGCCAGGCCTGTGCCCGCCTCACACGCTGAGAAGGTTAGCATGAGAATTGGTACCATGGTGAATGAGGAGACTTGGTTTTCGATGGATCATATTGATAGGCCTACGAATATCGATAATATTATGCTTTCAAGGCATAGTAGGGCGGATACTAGGTGGGTTCGGTGGAAGGCTAGCCCTAGTCCGCTGAAAATGAAGGCTGAGTAGAAGCTTAAATGTAGGGGCGACATAAGAAAGTTACAGGGTTGGCTGTAATCTGCTGGGTCGAAACCAGCTATCTTTTTGGTTAGACTAACTTTCTGTTATTCTGCTCATTCTAGGCCCCCTTGAATTCACTCGTAGGCCAGTCCGAGTGTTAGGAGAAGGAGGATCACTACAGTTCAGGTGAGGGTCATTAGGGGGGATTGGAGTTGGACGGCTCATGGCAGGGGGAGTAGGAGGGCGATTTCTAGGTCGAATAGGACGAACAGGATGGCTACTGAGGAAGAATCGGACTGAGAATGGTAATCGAGCAGATCCAAGTGGGTCGAATCCACATTCGTACGGTGAGAGTTTCTCTGAGTCGGGGTTTATTTGGGCGAGTCAGAAGTTTAATGCGGTTAGGGCGGCGCTTAGGATTGATGATAGGGCGAATATGAACATGAGTGCGTTCATTGCTCTCCTCTGGGTTTATACCAGATTCTAGAGATTGGAAGTCAATTGTAATTAATATACTAGAAGAGCAAGATCCTCATCAGTAGATGGTTATGTAGAGGAATAGTCAGATGACGTCTACGAAGTGTCAGTATCAGGCTGCTGCCTCGAATCCGAAGTGGTGGTCTGATGTAAAGTGGAACTTGATCAGTCGGAAGAGGCAGACGGTCAGGAAGGAGGATCCGATGATTACGTGGAGTCCGTGGAATCCAGTGGCAACGAAGAAGGTAGATCCGTAGACGCTATCGGCGATTGAGAATGGGGCTTCGTGGTATTCTATTGCTTGTAGGGCTGTGAAGTAGAATCCCAGGAGGATCGTTAGGGTTAGGGCGTGGATGGCGTGTTTTCGGTTTCCTTCTGTGATGCTGTGATGGGCTCACGTTACGGTAACGCCTGAGGCTAGTAGGATGGCTGTGTTTAGTAGGGGGACTTCTATCGGGTTGAGTGGTTTAATTCCTGTTGGGGGTCATTGGCCTCCTAGTTCTGGGGTTGGGGCCAGGCTCGAGTGGAAGAACGCTCAGAAGAACCCTAAGAAGAAGAATGCTTCGGATGTGATGAAAAGGATTATGCCGTATCGTAGGCCTTTTTGGACTGTGGGAGTGTGATGGCCTTGGAAGGTGCTTTCTCGTACAATGTCTCGTCATCATTGGAGTATTACTAGGAGTATTGAGATGAGGCCTAGGGTTAGTAGTATGGATGAGTTGTAGTGGAATCACATGATTAATCCTGAGGTTGTGAGTAGGGCGGCGGCTGCCCCGAAGATTGGTCAAGGGCTTGGGTCAACTATGTGGTATGAGTGTGCTTGGTGTGCCATTAGATGTTTTCTTGTAAGTATAGGCTTAGAAGGAGCACGAAGACGTAGGCCTGGATTATGGCTACTGCTACTTCTAGGATGGTTAGGAGTAGTAGGATGATTATTGTTAGGATGGATACTGCAGGAAGGGTGGGTATTAATGCAATGGAGGCTGTAGAGATGAGTTGGATGAGTAAGTGTCCTGCTGTAAGGTTGGCTGTAAGGCGGACTCCGAGGGCTAGGGGGCGGATTAGTAGGCTGGTTGTTTCGATCAGGATTAGTGCGGGGATTAGGGGTGTAGGGGTACCTTCGGGTAATAGGTGGGCTAAAGAGGCTGATGGTTGGTTTCGTAGGCCTGTTAGTAGTGTGGCGAGCCATAGTGGGAAGGCTAGGGCTATGTTCATAGATAGTTGGGTGGTTGGGGTGAATGTATATGGAAGGAGGCCTAGAAGGTTGATTGTAAGAAGTATGATTATTAGGGATGTAAATATTATGGCTCATTTGTGGCCATTTTTGTTGAGTGGGACTATTAGTTGTTTTGTGATTAGGTGAAGGAGTCATGTTTGGATAGTAGAAAGGCGGTTGTTGATTCATCGGTTGTTTGGGGACGGGAATAGTAGGGCTGGGAAGAGTAGGGATAGTAGGATTAAGGGGATGCCGAATAGATTGGGGCTGGAAAATTGGTCAAAGAAGCTTAGGTTCATGGTCAGGATCATGGTGTGGGTTTGGTAGTGAGGGAGGTCTTATTTGATGGGGGGTTGGTTGTGGTGAAGGCTAGTAGTTTTGGTTGGATGAGGAGTGCTAGGGTTAATCAGGTTATAATTATGATTGAAAATCATGGTGCGGGGTTAAGCTGTGGCATATCATTAAGGAGGGGGAAGTCCCTCTTTGGCTAGCTTAAAAGGCTAGTGCTGTTGCATAGCTTCTTAATGATTAGGATGATGATAGAAGGGACGATCAGGCCTCGAAATGTGGGAGTGGGGTTGATTCTACTACAATGGGTATGTAGCTGTGATTAGCCCCGCAAATTTCTGAGCATTGTCCGTAAAAAATCCCAGGCCGGGTGGTAATGAATGAAGTTTGGTTTAGTCGGCCTGGGATTGCGTCTGTTTTAACTCCGAGCGTTGGGACTGCTCAGGAGTGGAGTACGTCTCCTGCAGTAATGATCACGCGGATGGGGGATTCTATTGGGATAACTACGCGGTGGTCAACTTCTAGCAGTCGGAAGTGGCCGTTGGGTAAGTCTGGGGTGGGCACTATGTAGGAGTCGAATGATAGGTCTTTGAAGTCTGTGTATTCGTAGCTTCAGTATCATTGGTGGCCGATGGCTTTTAGGGTGAGGTCTGGTTCATCGATTTTGTCCATTATGTAGAGGATTTGTAGGGATGGGAGGGCGAGGAGTACCAGGACGATAGCAGGTAGGATTGTCCAGATCAGCTCTACTTCTTGGGCGTCTACAGCATTGGACGAGAGTTTTTCTGTTAGTATGTGGGCTAAAAGGTAGAGAACTAGGCTGCAGATAGCTAGGGCAACGATTAGGGCGTGGTCGTGGAATTCAACGAGTTCTTCTATGATGGGTGATGAGGCGTCTTGGAATCCTAGTTGGGAGTGGTTGGCCACATGAGATGTACAGGATTTTTACCTGTGATTTAGTCTTGACAAGGCTATGTAATTGGTTTACTAACGTCTCATAAGAAAGAAGCATGAGCGGTGAATGCAGTTGGCTTGAAACCAGCATGTGAGGGTTCGATTCCTTCCTTTCTTGTACTTGGACGAAGGCCGGTTCCTCGAAAGTATGGTATGGGGGAGGGCAGCCGTGGATTCATTCAACGTTTGTGGTAGTTAGTTCTGGTTGTAGGACTTTTCGTTTGGCCGAAAAGGCTTCTCAGATGATGAATATTAGTATGATTACGGCTACTATTGAGATTAGGGAGCCGATGGAGGAAATGGTGTTTCATAGTGTGTAGGCGTCGGGATAGTCCGAGTATCGTCGGGGTATTCCTGCTAGGCCTAGGAAGTGCTGGGGGAAGAACGTTAGGTTTACTCCTGTAAATATTACCCCGAAGTGGGCTTTTGCTCATGTTTGGTGTAGGGTAAACCCAGTGAGTAGTGGGAATCAGTGAGTAAATCCTGCTAGAATGGCAAAGACGGCGCCTATGGATAGGACGTAGTGGAAGTGGGCAACTACGTAGTACGTGTCGTGCAGGGCGATGTCTAGGGAAGAGTTTGCAAGAACGATTCCTGTTAATCCTCCGATGGTAAATAGGAAGATAAATCCTAGAGCTCATAGTATTGGGGGGGTCTCATTTGATTGTTCCTCCGTGCAGGGTGGCTAGTCAGCTAAATACTTTGATTCCGGTAGGGATGGCAATGATTATAGTGGCTGATGTAAAGTAGGCTTGGGTATCAACGTCTATTCCTACTGTAAACATGTGGTGAGCTCAGACGATGAATCCTAGGAAGCCGATGGATAGTATGGCTCAGACTATTCCCATGTAGCCGAAGGGCTCCTTTTTGCCTGAGTAGTACGTGACTACGTGTGAGATGATTCCGAACCCCGGTAGGATCAGAATATAGACTTCTGGGTGTCCGAAGAATCAGAATAGGTGTTGGTACAGGATTGGGTCTCCTCCTCCAGCGGGGTCGAAGAATGTGGTGTTTAGGTTTCGATCAGTTAGTAATATTGTAATACCGGCGGCGAGTACGGGGAGTGATAGAAGGAGTAGGATGGCGGTAATTAGTACGGATCAGACAAATAGTGGGGTTTGGTATTGTGAGAGTGCGGGGGGTTTTATGTTGATGGCTGTGGTGATAAAGTTGATGGCCCCAAGGATGGAGGAGATACCGGCTAAGTGGAGTGAGAAGATAGCCAGGTCTACTGAAGCTCCGGCGTGGGCAAGGTCACCTGCTAGGGGAGGGTAGACATTTCAGCCTGTGCCGGCGCCAGCTTCTACAGTGGATGAGGCTAGTAGGAGGAGGAATGATGGGGGGAGGAGTCAAAAGCTTATGTTGTTTATTCGCGGGAATGCTATGTCGGGGGCACCGATTATGAGGGGGACTAATCAGTTGCCGAATCCTCCGATCATGATGGGTATGACTATAAAGAAGCTTATTACAAAGGCGTGAGCGGTAACGATTACATTGTAAATTTGGTCGTCGCCTAGGAGAGTTCCTGGTTGTCCTAGTTCTGCGCGGATTAATAGGCTGAGTGCGGTGCCGACTATTCCTGCTCATGCCCCGAAGATGAGGTACAGGGTGCCAATATCCTTATGGTTAGTGGAAAATAGTCATCGGTTGATGAAGGTGGCGGGTAAGATGGCTGAGTGTTGAAGCGTTAGGCTGTAGTCCTTTTTACAGAGGTTTAATTCCTCTTCTTATCGGCTCTGTAGTGAAATTCATGTTGAGTTGCAAGCTCATCGATGCGCACTAGGGTGCGTCAGGGTCTTTGTAGGCAGAAGCCAATTGGTTTAGGCATTTAGCTGTTAACTAGAGTTTTGTGGGATCGAAGCCCATCTGTCTAGGGAGGCTTTAGCTTAATTAAAGCGTCTGACTTGCATTCAGAAGATACAGGTTAATATTCTGTAAGTCTTAATGTGCAGAAACTAAGAGGGTTTAACTCTTATTTAAGGCTTTGAAGGCCTTCGGTTTGGGGTGTTATCCTAAGTTTCTAGACAATGGCATGTATTATTGGGGACAGGGGAAGTAAGAGGATTGATAGTGAGGCAAGGACCGCAGTAGGTGTGCTTGGGGCTTTGCTAGTGTATCATTGTTTTATGTGGTTAGAGGAGTTGGGGGGAAGGGTAATTGTTGAGTGGTATGCGAGGCGTAGGTAGAAGAAGAGGCTGAGCAGTGATAGCATGGCAATTGCCATGGCTGCTGGTGTTATTTCCTGTTTAGTTAGTTCTTGGATGATAAGTCACTTTGGTATAAAGCCTGTTAATGGGGGGAGGCCTGCTAGGGATAAAAGTACTAGTATTAGGGTGGCGTTTAGCACTGGGGTTTTTGTTCATGAGGTTGTGATCATGGATAGGTTAAGGGCTTTGATTTTGTTAAGGGCTAGGAATACGGCTGATGTTATGATTGTGTATAGGTAGAAGGTAAGTAAGGCCAATTTGGGGCTGTAAACTAGGATGATGGCGATTCAGCCTAAGTGGGAGATGGACGAGAAGGCTAGGATTTTGCGTGTTTGTGTTTGGTTCAGTCCTATTCAGCCTCCTAGTGCTGTTGAGGCTAGGGCCATGGCGGTGAGTAGAGCTGGGTCGAGGGATTTGGATGTTAGTAGGAGCAGGGTTAGTGGGGGGAATTTTATGAGGGTCGAGAGTAGCAGGGCTGTTATTAGTGGCGATCCTTGTAGTACTTCTGGGAATCAGAAGTGAAATGGCACTAGGCCCAGTTTAATAGCGATTGCTGCTGTCAGTAGTAGACAGGAGGTTGGGTGGTTTATTTGTGTGATGTCTCATTGGCCGGTGACTCAGGCATTGGTTATGCTAGAGAATAGGACCAGGGCGGAAGCAGCTGCTTGGGTTAGGAAGTATTTCGTTGCGGCTTCTACTGCTCGTGGGTGGTGGGATTTGGCAATTAGGGGAATGATGGCTAGTGCGTTGATCTCCAGTCCTGTCCAGGCCAGAACTCAGTGGTTGCTGGAAATTGTGATTGTGGTGCCCAAGATGAGGCTGAAGGTTATGATTGGGGTCGCGTAAGGGTTCATTAGTAGAGGAGGGGGTTAAACCATCATTTTCGGGGTATGGGCCTGATAGCTTGATTAGCTGACTCTACTAGAAAATAATATAAGGGAAGTATGGAGAATTTTGATTTCTCTTGTGTGGGTTCAATTCCTACTTTTCTAAGGTCAACAGGAAATGAGAGGGCTGTTATACCTCTATGTTCACTTTATCATAGTGACCCTTTGTAGTTCAGGCACATTTCCTTATGTAAGGAGGTAGGCCTGCATAGCAGATAGGTATGCTGATGTGTCAGAGGCACAGAGCTAGTGTGAGGGGTAGGAAGTTTTTTCATAGTAGGTGCATTAGTTGGTCATATCGGAATCGTGGGTATGAAGCTCGGACCCATAAGAAACCAGAAGATAGTAGGAGGACTTTTGTGGCTAGGATGACGGGGAATAGTTCTGTGGGTGGCCCTAGGGCGCTTGGGTTTAGGAATATGATGGCTGTAAGTGTATTTATTAGCATAATGTTCGCATATTCAGCTAGGAAGAATAAGGCGAAGGGTCCTGCGGCGTATTCAACGTTAAACCCTGAGACTAGCTCAGATTCGCCCTCTGTGAGGTCAAAAGGAGCTCGGTTTGTCTCTGCTAGGGTGGATACGTATCATATTATTGCTAGGGGTCATGAGGAGAAAATGAAGTATAGAGGCTCCTGTGCGACGGCAAAGGAGCTGAGTGTGTAGCTTCCGCTTAGTATGATTATTGATAGCAGGATTATGGCCAGTGTCACTTCGTATGAAATGGTCTGTGCTACTGCCCGTAGGGCTCCGATTAGTGCGTATTTTGAGTTCGAGGCTCAGCCTGATCATAGGACCGAGTAGACGGCTAGGCTTGACATGGCTATTAGGAAGAGAACTCCGAGGTTTAGATCTGCTAGGGGAAATGGGAGTGGTAGTGGTGCTCAAGTGGTGAGGGCTAGGACAAGGGCTAGTATTGGTATCAGAATGAATAGAAGTGGGGAAGAGGTAGAGGGTCGGATGGGCTCTTTGGTAAATAGTTTCAGTCCGTCCGCAAATGGTTGAAGTAGGCCAAAAGGCCCGACAACGTTAGGGCCTTTGCGGGATTGTATGTAGCTTAGGATTTTCCATTCTGCTAGGGTTAGGAAGGCTACGGCAATCAGGATTGGGATGATGTATAGGAGGGATATAATGAGGCAGCTTAGTGTTGTTATTTGAATCATGGGTGAAGCTAGGGAGAGGATTTGAACCTCTGGGGAAAGGGCTTAAGCCTTCTGCACTTGCCGGGCTCTGCCACTCTAGCTGGTCCTTTTCTAGGATTGAAAGTGGTGGGGGAAGGCCCTCTTCACGGTTTAGTTGGTTTCACTGCTTAGAGGGGGGGGGCGTGCTTGTGGTATTGGCCCCACTTTCCCGGTCCTTTCGTACTGGGGAGAGTGTGTCATAGATAGAAACCGACCTGGATTGCTCCGGTCTGAACTCAGATCACGTAGGACTGTTAATCGTTGAACAAACGAACCCTTAATAGCGGCTGCACCATTAGGATGTCCTGATCCAACATCGAGGTCGTAAACCCCCCTGTCGATATGGGCTCTTGAGGGGGATTGCGCTGTTATCCCTGGGGTAGCTTGGTCCATTAATCAATTATATTGGGTCTGGTCACTGTTAGCACTTTGAGGGGTAGCTCTAGGTAAAGAGGTATGGTCTTGTTTTTGGAGGATTTGTTCTCCTCCAAGGTCGCCCCAACCGAAAAATATCGACCAGGCTCTGCGATGGTAGTGGCCCCAGTGGGGTTGATTGAGGATTCGCGGTGGTCGTTGATTTTTAAGTTCCACAGGGTCTTCTCGTCTTATGTTCACATCCCCGCTTTTGCACGGGGAGATCAATTTCACTGATTATCTGTGAGAGACAGTTAAGACCTCGTTTAGCCATTCATACAAGTCTCGATTTATGGGACAATTGATTGCGCTACCTTTGCACGGTTAGGATACCGCGGCCGTTAAACCTAAGTCACCGGGCAGGCATCACCTTCAATACTTGTTTAATTTGCTGAAGGCTATGTTTTTGGTAAACAGTCGGGCCTTATTAATTTGCCGAGTTCCTTTCACAGATTTTAATCGCTCTTATAGGCGCTCCTGAGTCGGGTTAACAGGGTTAGTTAATACGTGGTCTTGTAGGGGTTTTTGTATCTGTCTAGGTCTGTTAATAATGTTTCTATGTAAGCTTGCGCCGTTAGAGGGGTGTGGCCCTGTACATGAGGGGCCTAGGATGATTCCTAGGATTGTTATGAGGATGGCAGCGGTTTTGGTGATAAGGGGTATGGTTATTGGGGGGGTTTTGGTTGGTGTGATGAAAGAGGTAATGATTATTCCTGCTGTAATGCTGCCTAGGGCGAGTCGGGTTAGGGGGGCGGTGATTAGTGGGTTGTTTTCGTTTATTGATACTATTGGGGGGATTCGGGTTTGTCCAGCTTGGACTAGGATGGTTATGCGGATGCTGTAGGTTGCGGTGAATGCTGTGGCTATAAGGGTTAGGAGTAGGGCTCAAGTATTTAGGTATGATGTGTTTAAGCTTTCGATGATGAGGTCTTTTGAGTAGAATCCGGCTAGGAATGGGGTTCCTATCAGCGCCAGGTTTCCGATGGTTAGGCAGGAAGTAGTGACTGGGAGTATTTTCTGTAGGCCTCCTATCTTTCGGATATCTTGTTCTCCGTTTAGGTTGTGGATGATAGACCCTGAGCATAGGAATAGTATGGCTTTAAAGAAGGCATGGGTTGAGATGTGTAGGAAGGCTAGTTGTGGGAGGTTTAGTCCGATAGTGACTATTATTAGTCCTAGTTGGCTGGATGTTGAGAAAGCAATGATTTTTTTGATGTCATTTTGGGTTAGGGCGCATGTGGCAGCAAATAGGGTTGATAGAGCACCTAGGCATAGGCAGGCAGTTAGGGCTGTCTGGTTGGTGGCTAGCAGGGGGTGCATGCGGATGAGCAGGAAGATTCCGGCTACTACTATGGTACTGGAGTGCAGTAGGGCTGATACTGGGGTGGGGCCTTCTATTGCTGCGGGCAGTCATGGGTGGAGTCCAAATTGGGCGGATTTTCCTGCGGCTGCGAGGATTAATCCTATGAGGGGGAGGATTGGGGTTTGGTGGGGGTGTACGGCTTGTTGGATCTCTCAGGTGTTGAATGTTGAAGCTAGTCATGCTATGCTCAGGATCAGTCCGATGTCTCCGATTCGGTTGTAGATTACGGCTCGTAGGGCGGCGGTGTTGGCATCTGCTCGGCCTTGTCATCAGCCGATGAGAAGGAAGGACATGATTCGTACTCCTTCCCAGCCTACGAATAGGAGGAATATGTTGTTTGCGGTTGTTAGGAGGAGTATGGCGACTAGGAATGTCAGTAGGCAGGTGAAAAATTTTGTTACGTATGGCTCTGAGGCCATGTATCATATGGCGAATTGTAGGATTGATCATGTTACAAATAGGGCGATTGGAAGAAATGTTATTGAGTATTGGTCTATTTTTAGGCTCAGGGGGATTTTAAAGTTTATAATGAATTTTCACTCCCAGTGGCAGGTGACAGATTCTACTCCCGAGTAGATGAATGCGGTTGTAGGGGCTAGGCTAATTAGGAATGCGGTTTTAACAGCGCGGGTGGTGGCTTGTGGGGTGTTTTTAAAGTTTTTAAATAGAAATGGCAGGATGATTGGGGTTAGGAGGATTGTCAGCGTGAGTAGTGTGAGGGAGTTGATTAGTAGTGTGGGGTTCACTACTTTTACTTGGATTTGCACCAAGATGGGTGGTTCCTAAGACCAGTGGATTGCTGTTATCCTTTAAAAGTAAGGGGGCTGAGGTTTTAGGCTCAGATGTAAGAGTTAGCAGCTCTTGTTGGTTAAACCCTCCCCTCGGCAGGTAAGAAGGTTTGAACTTCTATTCTTAGAATCACAGTCTAATGTTTGGTTTAAACTATACTTGCATGAGGGGATTCCGGAGATCAGTTCGGGTTTGAGGATTAGGAGGAATATTGGGATAATGTGGAGTGTTATGAGCGGGTGTTCTCGCGTGGTTGAGTTTTGCATAGATGTGATGTGGGAGGGGATTGAGCCTCGTTGGGTTATTAGTAGTATGAATAAGGTGTAGGAGGCGGTTAGTAGGGTTGCGATTCCTGTTAGGATGATCGTGAAGGCAGATCAGTTGAATAAGGTGATTATAATGGTTAGCTCTGCTATGAGGTTTGTTGTTGGGGGTAAGGCTATGTTTGTTAGATTGGCCAGCAATCATCAGGTAGCTATGAGTGGTAGGAGAGGTTGTAGGCCTCGTGTGAGTAGTAGAATTCGGCTGTGCGTACGTTCATAGTTTGTGTTGGCTAGGCAGAATAGTATGGAGGAAGTTAGTCCATGGGAAATTATTAGGATCATTGCCCCTGAGAATGATCAGTGGGTTTGGATTATTCCTGCGGCGATAACTAGGCCTATGTGGCTAACGGATGAATAAGCGATTAGTGATTTTAGGTCTGTCTGTCGTAGGCAGATTGAGCTAGTCATTAGGGCGCCTCATAGGGCCAGGGTTAGGAAGGGGTAGTGCAGGAGGTTGGACAGTGGGCCCATAAATAGAGTGACTCGTATAATTCCGTATCCTCCTAGCTTTAGTAGTAGGGCGGCGAGGAGTATTGAGCCTGCGATGGGTGCTTCTACGTGGGCTTTTGGCAGTCAGAGGTGTAGGCCGTATAGTGGGGCTTTTACTATGAATGCTATGAGCAGTGCTAGACCTGATAGTATTCCTGTCCATGAGGTGGATAGGGTTGGGTGGGTTAGTTGTAGGGTTGGCAGGTGCAGGGTGCCAATTTTCACGTATAGGTGTATGATTGTGATTAGCAGGGGTAGAGAGCTTACTGGCGTGTAGAATAGCAGGTAGATGCCAGCGCTTAGGCGTTCTGGTTGGTTCCCCCATCTGGTGATTAAGATTAGGGTGGGAATGAGGGTTGCTTCAAATGAGATGTAAAATAGTGCTAGTTCTGTGGTGGAAAAGGCTAGTAGGATGAATGGCTGGACTGCGACTAAGGTTGAGATAAAGATTCGTTTGCGTTGTAGGGGTTCTTGTTGCAGGTGGTTTTGGCTTGCTATGATTATGAGTGGGAGTAGTCAGCAGGATAGTACTAGGAGGGGGGATGAGATTTGGTCAATTCCTGTTCAGTTGGATAAAAATTTGTAGGGGTAGTAGGTTGGGATTAATCACTGTAGGCTTAGGGCAGCGATTAGGAGGCTGTATAAGGTGGTGTTAGTCCATAGAAATTTTGGTGGAGACAGCAGGGCTGTTGGAAGAAGTATGATTGTGGGTAGGATGATTTTTAGCATTGCAGGAGGTTTAGGTTGTGTAGATGGTCGGAGCCATGTGTGCGGGTGGAGGCTACTAGGATGGCCAGGCCTGTGCCCGCCTCACACGCTGAGAAGGTTAGCATGAGAATTGGTACCATGGTGAATGAGGAGACTTGGTTTTCGATGGATCATATTGATAGGCCTACGAATATCGATAATATTATGCTTTCAAGGCATAGTAGGGCGGATACTAGGTGGGTTCGGTGGAAGGCTAGCCCTAGTCCGCTGAAAATGAAGGCTGAGTAGAAGCTTAAATGTAGGGGCGACATAAGAAAGTTACAGGGTTGGCTGTAATCTGCTGGGTCGAAACCAGCTATCTTTTTGGTTAGACTAACTTTCTGTTATTCTGCTCATTCTAGGCCCCCTTGAATTCACTCGTAGGCCAGTCCGAGTGTTAGGAGAAGGAGGATCACTACAGTTCAGGTGAGGGTCATTAGGGGGGATTGGAGTTGGACGGCTCATGGCAGGGGGAGTAGGAGGGCGATTTCTAGGTCGAATAGGACGAACAGGATGGCTACTGAGGAAGAATCGGACTGAGAATGGTAATCGAGCAGATCCAAGTGGGTCGAATCCACATTCGTACGGTGAGAGTTTCTCTGAGTCGGGGTTTATTTGGGCGAGTCAGAAGTTTAATGCGGTTAGGGCGGCGCTTAGGATTGATGATAGGGCGAATATGAACATGAGTGCGTTCATTGCTCTCCTCTGGGTTTATACCAGATTCTAGAGATTGGAAGTCAATTGTAATTAATATACTAGAAGAGCAAGATCCTCATCAGTAGATGGTTATGTAGAGGAATAGTCAGATGACGTCTACGAAGTGTCAGTATCAGGCTGCTGCCTCGAATCCGAAGTGGTGGTCTGATGTAAAGTGGAACTTGATCAGTCGGAAGAGGCAGACGGTCAGGAAGGAGGATCCGATGATTACGTGGAGTCCGTGGAATCCAGTGGCAACGAAGAAGGTAGATCCGTAGACGCTATCGGCGATTGAGAATGGGGCTTCGTGGTATTCTATTGCTTGTAGGGCTGTGAAGTAGAATCCCAAGAGGATCGTTAGGGTTAGGGCGTGGATGGCATGTTTTCGGTTTCCTTCTGTGATGCTGTGATGGGCTCACGTTACGGTAACGCCTGAGGCTAGTAGGATGGCTGTGTTTAGTAGGGGGACTTCTATCGGGTTGAGTGGTTTAATTCCTGTTGGGGGTCATTGGCCTCCTAGTTCTGGGGTTGGGGCCAGGCTCGAGTGGAAGAACGCTCAGAAGAACCCTAAGAAGAAGAATGCTTCGGATGTGATGAAAAGGATTATGCCGTATCGTAGGCCTTTTTGGACTGTGGGAGTGTGATGGCCTTGGAAGGTGCTTTCTCGTACAATGTCTCGTCATCATTGGAGTATTACTAGGAGTATTGAGATGAGGCCTAGGGTTAGTAGTATGGATGAGTTGTAGTGGAATCACATGATTAATCCTGAGGTTGTGAGTAGGGCGGCGGCTGCCCCGAAGATTGGTCAAGGGCTTGGGTCAACTATGTGGTATGAGTGTGCTTGGTGTGCCATTAGATGTTTTCTTGTAAGTATAGGCTTAGAAGGAGCACGAAGACGTAGGCCTGGATTATGGCTACTGCTACTTCTAGGATGGTTAGGAGTAGTAGGATGATTATTGTTAGGATGGATACTGCAGGAAGGGTGGGTATTAATGCAATGGAGGCTGTAGAGATGAGTTGGATGAGTAAGTGTCCTGCTGTAAGGTTGGCTGTAAGGCGGACTCCGAGGGCTAGGGGGCGGATTAGTAGGCTGGTTGTTTCGATCAGGATTAGTGCGGGGATTAGGGGTGTAGGGGTACCTTCGGGTAATAGGTGGGCTAAAGAGGCTGATGGTTGGTTTCGTAGGCCTGTTAGTAGTGTGGCGAGCCATAGTGGGAAGGCTAGGGCTATGTTCATAGATAGTTGGGTGGTTGGGGTGAATGTATATGGAAGGAGGCCTAGAAGGTTGATTGTAAGAAGTATGATTATTAGGGATGTAAATATTATGGCTCATTTGTGGCCATTTTTGTTGAGTGGGACTATTAGTTGTTTTGTGATTAGGTGAAGGAGTCATGTTTGGATAGTAGAAAGGCGGTTGTTGATTCATCGGTTGTTTGGGGACGGGAATAGTAGGGCTGGGAAGAGTAGGGATAGTAGGATTAAGGGGATGCCAAATAGATTGGGGCTGGAAAATTGGTCAAAGAAGCTTAGGTTCATGGTCAGGATCATGGTGTGGGTTTGGTAGTGAGGGAGGTCTTATTTGATGGGGGGTTGGTTGTGGTGAAGGCTAGTAGTTTTGGTTGGATGAGGAGTGCTAGGGTTAATCAGGTTATAATTATGATTGAAAATCATGGTGCGGGGTTAAGCTGTGGCATATCATTAAGGAGGGGGAAGTCCCTCTTTGGCTAGCTTAAAAGGCTAGTGCTGTTGCATAGCTTCTTAATGATTAGGATGATGATAGAAGGGACGATCAGGCCTCGAAATGTGGGAGTGGGGTTGATTCTACTACAATGGGTATGTAGCTGTGATTAGCCCCGCAAATTTCTGAGCATTGTCCGTAAAAAATCCCAGGCCGGGTGGTAATGAATGAAGTTTGGTTTAGTCGGCCTGGGATTGCGTCTGTTTTAACTCCGAGCGTTGGGACTGCTCAGGAGTGGAGTACGTCTCCTGCAGTAATGATCACGCGGATGGGGGATTCTATTGGGATAACTACGCGGTGGTCAACTTCTAGCAGTCGGAAGTGGCCGTTGGGTAAGTCTGGGGTGGGCACTATGTAGGAGTCGAATGATAGGTCTTTGAAGTCTGTGTATTCGTAGCTTCAGTATCATTGGTGGCCGATGGCTTTTAGGGTGAGGTCTGGTTCATCGATTTTGTCCATTATGTAGAGGATTTGTAGGGATGGGAGGGCGAGGAGTACCAGGACGATAGCAGGTAGGATTGTCCAGATCAGCTCTACTTCTTGGGCGTCTACAGCATTGGACGAGAGTTTTTCTGTTAGTATGTGGGCTAAAAGGTAGAGAACTAGGCTGCAGATAGCTAGGGCAACGATTAGGGCGTGGTCGTGGAATTCAACGAGTTCTTCTATGATGGGTGATGAGGCGTCTTGGAATCCTAGTTGGGAGTGGTTGGCCACATGAGATGTACAGGATTTTTACCTGTGATTTAGTCTTGACAAGGCTATGTAATTGGTTTACTAACGTCTCATAAGAAAGAAGCATGAGCGGTGAATGCAGTTGGCTTGAAACCAGCATGTGAGGGTTCGATTCCTTCCTTTCTTGTACTTGGACGAAGGCCGGTTCCTCGAAAGTATGGTATGGGGGAGGGCAGCCGTGGATTCATTCAACGTTTGTGGTAGTTAGTTCTGGTTGTAGGACTTTTCGTTTGGCCGAAAAGGCTTCTCAGATGATGAATATTAGTATGATTACGGCTACTATTGAGATTAGGGAGCCGATGGAGGAAATGGTGTTTCATAGTGTGTAGGCGTCGGGATAGTCCGAGTATCGTCGGGGTATTCCTGCTAGGCCTAGGAAGTGCTGGGGGAAGAACGTTAGGTTTACTCCTGTAAATATTACCCCGAAGTGGGCTTTTGCTCATGTTTGGTGTAGGGTAAACCCAGTGAGTAGTGGGAATCAGTGAGTAAATCCTGCTAGAATGGCAAAGACGGCGCCTATGGATAGGACGTAGTGGAAGTGGGCAACTACGTAGTACGTGTCGTGCAGGGCGATGTCTAGGGAAGAGTTTGCAAGAACGATTCCTGTTAATCCTCCGATGGTAAATAGGAAGATAAATCCTAGAGCTCATAGTATTGGGGGGGTCTCATTTGATTGTTCCTCCGTGCAGGGTGGCTAGTCAGCTAAATACTTTGATTCCGGTAGGGATGGCAATGATTATAGTGGCTGATGTAAAGTAGGCTTGGGTATCAACGTCTATTCCTACTGTAAACATGTGGTGAGCTCAGACGATGAATCCTAGGAAGCCGATGGATAGTATGGCTCAGACTATTCCCATGTAGCCGAAGGGCTCCTTTTTGCCTGAGTAGTACGTGACTACGTGTGAGATGATTCCGAACCCCGGTAGGATCAGAATATAGACTTCTGGGTGTCCGAAGAATCAGAATAGGTGTTGGTACAGGATTGGGTCTCCTCCTCCAGCGGGGTCGAAGAATGTGGTGTTTAGGTTTCGATCAGTTAGTAATATTGTAATACCGGCGGCGAGTACGGGGAGTGATAGAAGGAGTAGGATGGCGGTAATTAGTACGGATCAGACAAATAGTGGGGTTTGGTATTGTGAGAGTGCGGGGGGTTTTATGTTGATGGCTGTGGTGATAAAGTTGATGGCCCCAAGGATGGAGGAGATACCGGCTAAGTGGAGTGAGAAGATAGCCAGGTCTACTGAAGCTCCGGCGTGGGCAAGGTCACCTGCTAGGGGAGGGTAGACAGTTCAGCCTGTGCCGGCGCCAGCTTCTACAGTGGATGAGGCTAGTAGGAGGAGGAATGATGGGGGGAGGAGTCAAAAGCTTATGTTGTTTATTCGCGGGAATGCTATGTCGGGGGCACCGATTATGAGGGGGACTAATCAGTTGCCGAATCCTCCGATCATGATGGGTATGACTATAAAGAAGCTTATTACAAAGGCGTGAGCGGTAACGATTACATTGTAAATTTGGTCGTCGCCTAGGAGAGTTCCTGGTTGTCCTAGTTCTGCGCGGATTAATAGGCTGAGTGCGGTGCCGACTATTCCTGCTCATGCCCCGAAGATGAGGTACAGGGTGCCAATATCCTTATGGTTAGTGGAAAATAGTCATCGGTTGATGAAGGTGGCGGGTAAGATGGCTGAGTGTTGAAGCGTTAGGCTGTAGTCCTTTTTACAGAGGTTTAATTCCTCTTCTTATCGGCTCTGTAGTGAAATTCATGTTGAGTTGCAAGCT
This sequence comes from Anser brachyrhynchus, assembly GCF_964034855.1. Classification (NCBI taxonomy): domain Eukaryota; kingdom Metazoa; phylum Chordata; class Aves; order Anseriformes; family Anatidae; genus Anser; species Anser brachyrhynchus. The sequence continues at coordinate 486,330 of NW_027663935.1, read as the reverse complement.
CATCGATGCGCACTAGGGTGCGTCAGGGTCTTTGTAGGCAGAAGCCAATTGGTTTAGGCATTTAGCTGTTAACTAGAGTTTTGTGGGATCGAAGCCCATCTGTCTAGGGAGGCTTTAGCTTAATTAAAGCGTCTGACTTGCATTCAGAAGATACAGGTTAATATTCTGTAAGTCTTAATGTGCAGAAACTAAGAGGGTTTAACTCTTATTTAAGGCTTTGAAGGCCTTCGGTTTGGGGTGTTATCCTAAGTTTCTAGACAATGGCATGTATTATTGGGGACAGGGGAAGTAAGAGGATTGATAGTGAGGCAAGGACCGCAGTAGGTGTGCTTGGGGCTTTGCTAGTGTATCATTGTTTTATGTGGTTAGAGGAGTTGGGGGGAAGGGTAATTGTTGAGTGGTATGCGAGGCGTAGGTAGAAGAAGAGGCTGAGCAGTGATAGCATGGCAATTGCCATGGCTGCTGGTGTTATTTCCTGTTTAGTTAGTTCTTGGATGATAAGTCACTTTGGTATAAAGCCTGTTAATGGGGGGAGGCCTGCTAGGGATAAAAGTACTAGTATTAGGGTGGCGTTTAGCACTGGGGTTTTTGTTCATGAGGTTGTGATCATGGATAGGTTAAGGGCTTTGATTTTGTTAAGGGCTAGGAATACGGCTGATGTTATGATTGTGTATAGGTAGAAGGTAAGTAAGGCCAATTTGGGGCTGTAAACTAGGATGATGGCGATTCAGCCTAAGTGGGAGATGGACGAGAAGGCTAGGATTTTGCGTGTTTGTGTTTGGTTCAGTCCTATTCAGCCTCCTAGTGCTGTTGAGGCTAGGGCCATGGCGGTGAGTAGAGCTGGGTCGAGGGATTTGGATGTTAGTAGGAGCAGGGTTAGTGGGGGGAATTTTATGAGGGTCGAGAGTAGCAGGGCTGTTATTAGTGGCGATCCTTGTAGTACTTCTGGGAATCAGAAGTGAAATGGCACTAGGCCCAGTTTAATAGCGATTGCTGCTGTCAGTAGTAGACAGGAGGTTGGGTGGTTTATTTGTGTGATGTCTCATTGGCCGGTGACTCAGGCATTGGTTATGCTAGAGAATAGGACCAGGGCGGAAGCAGCTGCTTGGGTTAGGAAGTATTTCGTTGCGGCTTCTACTGCTCGTGGGTGGTGGGATTTGGCAATTAGGGGAATGATGGCTAGTGCGTTGATCTCCAGTCCTGTCCAGGCCAGAACTCAGTGGTTGCTGGAAATTGTGGTTGTGGTGCCCAAGATGAGGCTGAAGGTTATGATTGGGGTCGCGTAAGGGTTCATTAGTAGAGGAGGGGGTTAAACCATCATTTTCGGGGTATGGGCCCGATAGCTTGATTAGCTGACTCTACTAGAAAATAATATAAGGGAAGTATGGAGAATTTTGATTTCTCTTGTGTGGGTTCAATTCCTACTTTTCTAAGGTCAACAGGAAATGAGAGGGCTGTTATACCTCTATGTTCACTTTATCATAGTGACCCTTTGTAGTTCAGGCACATTTCCTTATGTAAGGAGGTAGGCCTGCATAGCAGATAGGTATGCTGATGTGTCAGAGGCACAGAGCTAGTGTGAGGGGTAGGAAGTTTTTTCATAGTAGGTGCATTAGTTGGTCATATCGGAATCGTGGGTATGAAGCTCGGACCCATAAGAAACCAGAAGATAGTAGGAGGACTTTTGTGGCTAGGATGACGGGGAATAGTTCTGTGGGTGGCCCTAGGGCGCTTGGGTTTAGGAATATGATGGCTGTAAGTGTATTTATTAGCATAATGTTCGCATATTCAGCTAGGAAGAATAAGGCGAAGGGTCCTGCGGCGTATTCAACGTTAAACCCTGAGACTAGCTCAGATTCGCCCTCTGTGAGGTCAAAAGGAGCTCGGTTTGTCTCTGCTAGGGTGGATACGTATCATATTATTGCTAGGGGTCATGAGGAGAAAATGAAGTATAGAGGCTCCTGTGCGACGGCAAAGGAGCTGAGTGTGTAGCTTCCGCTTAGTATGATTATTGATAGCAGGATTATGGCCAGTGTCACTTCGTATGAAATGGTCTGTGCTACTGCCCGTAGGGCTCCGATTAGTGCGTATTTTGAGTTCGAGGCTCAGCCTGATCATAGGACTGAGTAGACGGCTAGGCTTGACATGGCTATTAGGAAGAGAACTCCGAGGTTTAGATCTGCTAGGGGAAATGGGAGTGGTAGTGGTGCTCAAGTGGTGAGGGCTAGGACAAGGGCTAGTATTGGTATCAGAATGAATAGAAGTGGGGAAGAGGTAGAGGGTCGGATGGGCTCTTTGGTAAATAGTTTCAGTCCGTCCGCAAATGGTTGAAGTAGGCCAAAAGGCCCGACAACGTTAGGGCCTTTGCGGGATTGTATGTAGCTTAGGATTTTCCATTCTGCTAGGGTTAGGAAGGCTACGGCAATCAGGATTGGGATGATGTATAGGAGGGATATAATGAGGCAGCTTAGTGTTGTTATTTGAATCATGGGTGAAGCTAGGGAGAGGATTTGAACCTCTGGGGAAAGGGCTTAAGCCTTCTGCACTTGCCGGGCTCTGCCACTCTAGCTGGTCCTTTTCTAGGATTGAAAGTGGTGGGGGAAGGCCCTCTTCACGGTTTAGTTGGTTTCACTGCTTAGAGGGGGGGGGCGTGCTTGTGGTATTGGCCCCACTTTCCCGGTCCTTTCGTACTGGGGAGAGTGTGTCATAGATAGAAACCGACCTGGATTGCTCCGGTCTGAACTCAGATCACGTAGGACTGTTAATCGTTGAACAAACGAACCCTTAATAGCGGCTGCACCATTAGGATGTCCTGATCCAACATCGAGGTCGTAAACCCCCCTGTCGATATGGGCTCTTGAGGGGGATTGCGCTGTTATCCCTGGGGTAGCTTGGTCCATTAATCAATTATATTGGGTCTGGTCACTGTTAGCACTTTGAGGGGTAGCTCTAGGTAAAGAGGTATGGTCTTGTTTTTGGAGGATTTGTTCTCCTCCAAGGTCGCCCCAACCGAAAAATATCGACCAGGCTCTGCGATGGTAGTGGCCCCAGTGGGGTTGATTGAGGATTCGCGGTGGTCGTTGATTTTTAAGTTCCACAGGGTCTTCTCGTCTTATGTTCACATCCCCGCTTTTGCACGGGGAGATCAATTTCACTGATTATCTGTGAGAGACAGTTAAGACCTCGTTTAGCCATTCATACAAGTCTCGATTTATGGGACAATTGATTGCGCTACCTTTGCACGGTTAGGATACCGCGGCCGTTAAACCTAAGTCACCGGGCAGGCATCACCTTCAATACTTGTTTAATTTGCTGAAGGCTATGTTTTTGGTAAACAGTCGGGCCTTATTAATTTGCCGAGTTCCTTTCACAGATTTTAATCGCTCTTATAGGCGCTCCTGAGTCGGGTTAACAGGGTTAGTTAATACGTGGTCTTGTAGGGGTTTTTGTATCTGTCTAGGTCTGTTAATAATGTTTCTATGTAAGCTTGCGCCGTTAGAGGGGTGTGGCCCTGTACATGAGGGGCCTAGGATGATTCCTAGGATTGTTATGAGGATGGCAGCGGTTTTGGTGATAAGGGGTATGGTTATTGGGGGGGTTTTGGTTGGTGTGATGAAAGAGGTAATGATTATTCCTGCTGTAATGCTGCCTAGGGCGAGTCGGGTTAGGGGGGCGGTGATTAGTGGGTTGTTTTCGTTTATTGATACTATTGGGGGGATTCGGGTTTGTCCAGCTTGGACTAGGATGGTTATGCGGATGCTGTAGGTTGCGGTGAATGCTGTGGCTATAAGGGTTAGGAGTAGGGCTCAAGTATTTAGGTATGATGTGTTTAAGCTTTCGATGATGAGGTCTTTTGAGTAGAATCCGGCTAGGAATGGGGTTCCTATCAGCGCCAGGTTTCCGATGGTTAGGCAGGAAGTAGTGACTGGGAGTATTTTCTGTAGGCCTCCTATCTTTCGGATATCTTGTTCTCCGTTTAGGTTGTGGATGATAGACCCTGAGCATAGGAATAGTATGGCTTTAAAGAAGGCATGGGTTGAGATGTGTAGGAAGGCTAGTTGTGGGAGGTTTAGTCCGATAGTGACTATTATTAGTCCTAGTTGGCTGGATGTTGAGAAAGCAATGATTTTTTTGATGTCATTTTGGGTTAGGGCGCATGTGGCAGCAAATAGGGTTGATAGAGCACCTAGGCATAGGCAGGCAGTTAGGGCTGTCTGGTTGGTGGCTAGCAGGGGGTGCATGCGGATGAGCAGGAAGATTCCGGCTACTACTATGGTACTGGAGTGCAGTAGGGCTGATACTGGGGTGGGGCCTTCTATTGCTGCGGGCAGTCATGGGTGGAGTCCAAATTGGGCGGATTTTCCTGCGGCTGCGAGGATTAATCCTATGAGGGGGAGGATTGGGGTTTGGTGGGGGTGTACGGCTTGTTGGATCTCTCAGGTGTTGAATGTTGAAGCTAGTCATGCTATGCTCAGGATCAGTCCGATGTCTCCGATTCGGTTGTAGATTACGGCTCGTAGGGCGGCGGTGTTGGCATCTGCTCGGCCTTGTCATCAGCCGATGAGAAGGAAGGACATGATTCGTACTCCTTCCCAGCCTACGAATAGGAGGAATATGTTGTTTGCGGTTGTTAGGAGGAGTATGGCGACTAGGAATGTCAGTAGGTAGGTGAAAAATTTTGTTACGTATGGCTCTGAGGCCATGTATCATATGGCGAATTGTAGGATTGATCATGTTACAAATAGGGCGATTGGAAGAAATGTTATTGAGTATTGGTCTATTTTTAGGCTCAGGGGGATTTTAAAGTTTATAATGAATTTTCACTCCCAGTGGCAGGTGACAGATTCTACTCCCGAGTAGATGAATGCGGTTGTAGGGGCTAGGCTAATTAGGAATGCGGTTTTAACAGCGCGGGTGGTGGCTTGTGGGGTGTTTTTAAAGTTTTTAAATAGAAATGGCAGGATGATTGGGGTTAGGAGGATTGTCAGCGTGAGTAGTGTGAGGGAGTTGATTAGTAGTGTGGGGTTCACTACTTTTACTTGGATTTGCACCAAGATGGGTGGTTCCTAAGACCAGTGGATTGCTGTTATCCTTTAAAAGTAAGGGGGCTGAGGTTTTAGGCTCAGATGTAAGAGTTAGCAGCTCTTGTTGGTTAAACCCTCCCCTCGGCAGGTAAGAAGGTTTGAACTTCTATTCTTAGAATCACAGTCTAATGTTTGGTTTAAACTATACTTGCATGAGGGGATTCCGGAGATCAGTTCGGGTTTGAGGATTAGGAGGAATATTGGGATAATGTGGAGTGTTATGAGCGGGTGTTCTCGCGTGGTTGAGTTTTGCATAGATGTGATGTGGGAGGGGATTGAGCCTCGTTGGGTCATTAGTAGTATGAATAAGGTGTAGGAGGCGGTTAGTAGGGTTGCGATTCCTGTTAGGATGATCGTGAAGGCAGATCAGTTGAATAAGGTGATTATAATGGTTAGCTCTGCTATGAGGTTTGTTGTTGGGGGTAAGGCTATGTTTGTTAGATTGGCCAGCAATCATCAGGTAGCTATGAGTGGTAGGAGAGGTTGTAGGCCTCGTGTGAGTAGTAGAATTCGGCTGTGCGTACGTTCATAGTTTGTGTTGGCTAGGCAGAATAGTATGGAGGAAGTTAGTCCATGGGAAATTATTAGGATCATTGCCCCTGAGAATGATCAGTGGGTTTGGATTATTCCTGCGGCGATAACTAGGCCTATGTGGCTAACGGATGAATAAGCGATTAGTGATTTTAGGTCTGTCTGTCGTAGGCAGATTGAGCTAGTCATTAGGGCGCCTCATAGGGCCAGGGTTAGGAAGGGGTAGTGCAGGAGGTTGGACAGTGGGCCCATAAATAGAGTGACTCGTATAATTCCGTATCCTCCTAGCTTTAGTAGTAGGGCGGCGAGGAGTATTGAGCCTGCGATGGGTGCTTCTACGTGGGCTTTTGGCAGTCAGAGGTGTAGGCCGTATAGTGGGGCTTTTACTATGAATGCTATGAGCAGTGCTAGACCTGATAGTATTCCTGTCCATGAGGTGGATAGGGTTGGGTGGGTTAGTTGTAGGGTTGGCAGGTGCAGGGTGCCAATTTTCACGTATAGGTGTATGATTGTGATTAGCAGGGGTAGAGAGCTTACTGGCGTGTAGAATAGCAGGTAGATGCCAGCGCTTAGGCGTTCTGGTTGGTTCCCCCATCTGGTGATTAAGATTAGGGTGGGAATGAGGGTTGCTTCAAATGAGATGTAAAATAGTGCTAGTTCTGTGGTGGAAAAGGCTAGTAGGATGAATGGCTGGACTGCGACTAAGGTTGAGATAAAGATTCGTTTGCGTTGTAGGGGTTCTTGTTGCAGGTGGTTTTGGCTTGCTATGATTATGAGTGGGAGTAGTCAGCAGGATAGTACTAGGAGGGGGGATGAGATTTGGTCAATTCCTGTTCAGTTGGATAAAAATTTGTAGGGGTAGTAGGTTGGGATTAATCACTGTAGGCTTAGGGCAGCGATTAGGAGGCTGTATAAGGTGGTGTTAGTCCATAGAAATTTTGGTGGAGACAGCAGGGCTGTTGGAAGAAGTATGATTGTGGGTAGGATGATTTTTAGCATTGCAGGAGGTTTAGGTTGTGTAGATGGTCGGAGCCATGTGTGCGGGTGGAGGCTACTAGGATGGCCAGGCCTGTGCCCGCCTCACACGCTGAGAAGGTTAGCATGAGAATTGGTACCATGGTGAATGAGGAGACTTGGTTTTCGATGGATCATATTGATAGGCCTACGAATATCGATAATATTATGCTTTCAAGGCATAGTAGGGCGGATACTAGGTGGGTTCGGTGGAAGGCTAGCCCTAGTCCGCTGAAAATGAAGGCTGAGTAGAAGCTTAAATGTAGGGGCGACATAAGAAAGTTACAGGGTTGGCTGTAATCTGCTGGGTCGAAACCAGCTATCTTTTTGGTTAGACTAACTTTCTGTTATTCTGCTCATTCTAGGCCCCCTTGAATTCACTCGTAGGCCAGTCCGAGTGTTAGGAGAAGGAGGATCACTACAGTTCAGGTGAGGGTCATTAGGGGGGATTGGAGTTGGACGGCTCATGGCAGGGGGAGTAGGAGGGCGATTTCTAGGTCGAATAGGACGAACAGGATGGCTACTGAGGAAGAATCGGACTGAGAATGGTAATCGAGCAGATCCAAGTGGGTCGAATCCACATTCGTACGGTGAGAGTTTCTCTGAGTCGGGGTTTATTTGGGCGAGTCAGAAGTTTAATGCGGTTAGGGCGGCGCTTAGGATTGATGATAGGGCGAATATGAACATGAGTGCGTTCATTGCTCTCCTCTGGGTTTATACCAGATTCTAGAGATTGGAAGTCAATTGTAATTAATATACTAGAAGAGCAAGATCCTCATCAGTAGATGGTTATGTAGAGGAATAGTCAGATGACGTCTACGAAGTGTCAGTATCAGGCTGCTGCCTCGAATCCGAAGTGGTGGTCTGATGTAAAGTGGAACTTGATCAGTCGGAAGAGGCAGACGGTCAGGAAGGAGGATCCGATGATTACGTGGAGTCCGTGGAATCCAGTGGCAACGAAGAAGGTAGATCCGTAGACGCTATCGGCGATTGAGAATGGGGCTTCGTGGTATTCTATTGCTTGTAGGGCTGTGAAGTAGAATCCCAAGAGGATCGTTAGGGTTAGGGCGTGGATGGCATGTTTTCGGTTTCCTTCTGTGATGCTGTGATGGGCTCACGTTACGGTAACGCCTGAGGCTAGTAGGATGGCTGTGTTTAGTAGGGGGACTTCTATCGGGTTGAGTGGTTTAGTTCCTGTTGGGGGTCATTGGCCTCCTAGTTCTGGGGTTGGGGCCAGGCTCGAGTGGAAGAACGCTCAGAAGAACCCTAAGAAGAAGAATGCTTCGGATGTGATGAAAAGGATTATGCCGTATCGTAGGCCTTTTTGGACTGTGGGAGTGTGATGGCCTTGGAAGGTGCTTTCTCGTACAATGTCTCGTCATCATTGGAGTATTACTAGGAGTATTGAGATGAGGCCTAGGGTTAGTAGTATGGATGAGTTGTAGTGGAATCACATGATTAATCCTGAGGTTGTGAGTAGGGCGGCGGCTGCCCCGAAGATTGGTCAAGGGCTTGGGTCAACTATGTGGTATGAGTGTGCTTGGTGTGCCATTAGATGTTTTCTTGTAAGTATAGGCTTAGAAGGAGCACGAAGACGTAGGCCTGGATTATGGCTACTGCTACTTCTAGGATGGTTAGGAGTAGTAGGATGATTATTGTTAGGATGGATACTGCAGGAAGGGTGGGTATTAATGCAATGGAGGCTGTAGAGATGAGTTGGATGAGTAAGTGTCCTGCTGTAAGGTTGGCTGTAAGGCGGACTCCGAGGGCTAGGGGGCGGATTAGTAGGCTGGTTGTTTCGATCAGGATTAGTGCGGGGATTAGGGGTGTAGGGGTACCTTCGGGTAATAGGTGGGCTAAAGAGGCTGATGGTTGGTTTCGTAGGCCTGTTAGTAGTGTGGCGAGCCATAGTGGGAAGGCTAGGGCTATGTTCATAGATAGTTGGGTGGTTGGGGTGAATGTATATGGAAGGAGGCCTAGAAGGTTGATTGTAAGAAGTATGATTATTAGGGATGTAAATATTATGGCTCATTTGTGGCCATTTTTGTTGAGTGGGACTATTAGTTGTTTTGTGATTAGGTGAAGGAGTCATGTTTGGATAGTAGAAAGGCGGTTGTTGATTCATCGGTTGTTTGGGGACGGGAATAGTAGGGCTGGGAAGAGTAGGGATAGTAGGATTAAGGGGATGCCAAATAGATTGGGGCTGGAAAATTGGTCAAAGAAGCTTAGGTTCATGGTCAGGATCATGGTGTGGGTTTGGTAGTGAGGGAGGTCTTATTTGATGGGGGGTTGGTTGTGGTGAAGGCTAGTAGTTTTGGTTGGATGAGGAGTGCTAGGGTTAATCAGGTTATAATTATGATTGAAAATCATGGTGCGGGGTTAAGCTGTGGCATATCATTAAGGAGGGGGAAGTCCCTCTTTGGCTAGCTTAAAAGGCTAGTGCTGTTGCATAGCTTCTTAATGATTAGGATGATGATAGAAGGGACGATCAGGCCTCGAAATGTGGGAGTGGGGTTGATTCTACTACAATGGGTATGTAGCTGTGATTAGCCCCGCAAATTTCTGAGCATTGTCCGTAAAAAATCCCAGGCCGGGTGGTAATGAATGAAGTTTGGTTTAGTCGGCCTGGGATTGCGTCTGTTTTAACTCCGAGCGTTGGGACTGCTCAGGAGTGGAGTACGTCTCCTGCAGTAATGATCACGCGGATGGGGGATTCTATTGGGATAACTACGCGGTGGTCAACTTCTAGCAGTCGGAAGTGGCCGTTGGGTAAGTCTGGGGTGGGCACTATGTAGGAGTCGAATGATAGGTCTTTGAAGTCTGTGTATTCGTAGCTTCAGTATCATTGGTGGCCGATGGCTTTTAGGGTGAGGTCTGGTTCGTCGATTTCGTCCATTATGTAGAGGATTTGTAGGGATGGGAGGGCGAGGAGTACCAGGACGATAGCAGGTAGGATTGTCCAGATCAGCTCTACTTCTTGGGCGTCTACAGCATTGGACGAGAGTTTTTCTGTTAGTATGTGGGCTAAAAGGTAGAGAACTAGGCTGCAGATAGCTAGGGCAACGATTAGGGCGTGGTCGTGGAATTCAACGAGTTCTTCTATGATGGGTGATGAGGCGTCTTGGAATCCTAGTTGGGAGTGGTTGGCCACATGAGATGTACAGGATTTTTACCTGTGATTTAGTCTTGACAAGGCTATGTAATTGGTTTACTAACGTCTCATAAGAAAGAAGCATGAGCGGTTAACCTCCTGGGAGACCCAGAAAACTTCACCCCAGCAAACCCGCTAGTAACCCCACCACACATCAAGCCAGAATGATACTTCCTATTCGCCTACGCCATCCTACGTTCAATCCCAAATAAACTAGGAGGCGTATTAGCACTGGCCGCCTCCGTACTGATCCTATTCCTAATCCCATTCCTGCACAAATCAAAACAACGAGCAATAACATTCCGACCACTCTCCCAGCTCCTATTCTGAGTACTAGTCGCCGACCTCCTCGTCCTAACATGAGTAGGAAGCCAACCCGTCGAACACCCATTCATCATCATCGGCCAACTCGCTTCAATCGCCTACTTCACTATCCTCCTATTTCTCCTCCCCGCCGCAAGCGCCCTAGAAAACAAAATACTCAACTGCTAAATACTCTAATAGTTTATAAAAACATTGGTCTTGTAAACCAAAGATTGAAGACTTACCACTTCTTAGAGTACCCCAAACTCAGAAAAAAAGGACTCAAACCTTTATCTCCAGCTCCCAAAGCTGGCATTTTCAATAAACTATTCTCTGACCCTAACCCCTAAACCGCCCGAATAGCACCCCGCGACAACCCCCGCACAAGCTCCAATACAACAAACAAAGTCAACAACAGCCCCCAACCCGCCACTAAAAACATCCCTGCCCCATGTGAATAAAACATGGAAACTCCACTAAAATCCGACCGAACAACAAACACCCCAACATTATTCACAGTAGAAACCCCGAACTTCCAAGCCCCCATAAACCCCCCAAACACCAACCCCCCAAAAACAATTGCCACAAACGCTACTGCACATCCAATCACCCGTCAATCCCCCCAAGCCCCAGGGAAAGGCTCCGCTGCTAAAGCTACTGAATAAACAAACACCACCAGCATACCCCCCAAATACACCATAAACAGCACTAAAGCCACGAACGAAACCCCAAGGCCCAGCAACCACCCGCACCCCGCCACAGACGCTAACACCAAACCAACAACCCCATAATACGGCGAAGGATTCGACGCCACACCCAAAACACCCACCGCAAAGCAAATCCCTAAAAAAAACATAAAATAAGTCATTATTCCTGCCCGGACACTACCCGAGGCCTGCGGCTCGAAAAGCCGCCATTGTTCTCAACTACAGGAACTAACCGCAAGCCCCCAATAATTCTACCCCATCTATGCCATTATGCTTAACCCCCCCCCCCTCCCCCCCCGAGGCGGGGGTATTTGGTTATGCATATTCGTGCATAAATTTATATACCCCATATACATACATACTATAGTACCAGTAATATACATTATATACGGACTATCTTATAAGCAGGTGCTAAACCCATACATGTACACGGCCATTAAACCCTTAAACACACTCCTACCAAACCACCCGGCATGAATGTTCTAGGACCATACCCCACAACACCCAATACAACTCCACTCAAGCGCATAACAAGACCCCATTTTAATGAATGCTCACAGGACATGCTCCAACAACAACTCTCCACCACATATCTCATGCAGTTCGTATCAGACGGATTTATTAATCGTACTCCTCACGTGAAATCAGCAACCCGTTGCACATAATGTCCGGTATGACTAGCTTCAGGCCCATACGTTCCCCCTAAACCCCTCGCCCTCCTCACATTTTTGCGCCTCTGGTTCCTCGGTCAGGGCCATCCATTGGGTTCACTCACCCCTCCTTGCCCTTCAAAGTGGCATCTGTGAGTACTTTCACCTTCTCAATGCGTAATCGCGGCATGTTCCAGCTTTTTGGCGCCTCTGGTTCCTCTTATTTTTTCCGGGGTTACCTCACAGGTGGCTATTCCCAGTGATCTCGGGGGTCCCACAATCTAAGCCTGGACACACCTGCCTCACGGCCTATCCTATATTTCAAGGGTCCCTCGATGAGACGGTTGGCGTATATGGGGAATCATCCTGACACTGATGCACTTTGACCACATTCAGTTAATGTTACCTCCACCCTCCGGGTTAAATGGGGCTATTGGATGAATGCTCGTTGGACATAGCACAAAACAACAAATCATTAAGCGCAACCCCTGCGCTTCACAAACTAAACCAGTAAACTTTCGCTAACCACCATGTAGCATAAACCTTCATCGCCCAATCCCAGCAAACTACCTCTAAAACTCCATTAATCATCCCTTCCATGACATCATCGGAACGATGTACATATACACACAAACACATACAAAATAACTTAAACTTATTAGAGAAACTCCAGTACTAAAAATAGTAAACACAAGCAATAATTTCATATACTTCACTCTCACTCACCACTCAACTATCAGCTAACCACACCCCCGTCCACATAGCTTAACACAAAGCATGGCACTGAAGTTGCCAAGATGGCATAAAACATGCCTGCGGACAAAAGACTTAGTCCTAACCTTACGGTTGGTTTTTGCTAAATATATACATGCAAGTATCCGCGCCCCAGTGTAAACGCCCTCGACCACCTACCCCCATACAGGCCTTGAGGAGTGGGTATCAGGCACACCCAAGTAGTAGCCCAAGACGCCTCGCTAAGCCACGCCCCCACGGGTATTCAGCAGTAATTAACATTAAGCAATGAGTGCAAACTTGACTTAGTTATAGCAACAGCCTAACTTCAAGGGTTGGTAAATCTTGTGCCAGCCACCGCGGTCATACAAGAAACCCAAATCAACCATCCTATTGACACGGCGTAAAGAGTGGTAAAATGCCTATCCTAGCTAACTAAGATCAAAATGCAACTGAGCTGTCATAAGCCCAAGATGCACCTAAACACACCATTAAGATGATCTTAGGAACTAACGACTGATTTAAACCCACGAAAGCCAGGGCCCAAACTGGGATTAGATACCCCACTATGCCTGGCCCTAAATCTTGATACTTACTTTACCGAAGTATCCGCCAGAGAACTACGAGCACAAACGCTTAAAACTCTAAGGACTTGGCGGTGCCCCAAACCCACCTAGAGGAGCCTGTTCTACAATCGATAATCCCCGATTAACCCAACCACCCCTTGCCAACACAGCCTACATACCGCCGTCGCCAGCCCACCTCGAATGAGAGCACAACAGTGGACACAATAGCACCCCGCTAATAAGACAGGTCAAGGTATAGCCTATGGAGTGGAAGAAATGGGCTACATTCCCTATTCATAGGGCACACGGAAAGAAGCGTGAAACCACTTCTGGAAGGCGGATTTAGCAGTAAAGTGGGACAATAGAGCCTACTTTAAGCCAGCCCTGGGGCACGTACATACCGCCCGTCACCCTCCTCAAAAGCCACATCCCACATAACTAATACCATAAATACGCTGAGGATGAGGTAAGTCGTAACAAGGTAAGTGTACCGGAAGGTGTACTTAGAATATCAAGACGTAGCTATAACACCAAAGCACTCAGCTTACACCTGAAAGATATCTACTAGACCGGATCGTCTTGAAGCCCCCCCTCTAGCTCAACCACACAAATAGTACACCAAAACTAAAGAATTTACTAAACTAATTAAACTAAAGCATTTTACAGTCTTAGTATAGGCGATAGAAAAGACACTTAGACGCGATAGAGACCCCAGTACCGTAAGGGAAAGATGAAATAGCAGTGAAACAATCAAAGCGACAGACAGCAAAGATCAACCCTTGTACCTTTTGCATCATGGTTTAGCGAGAACAACCAAGCAAAGTGAACTAAAGTTTGCCCCCCCGAAACCCAAGCGAGCTACTTTCAAGCAGTTAAAGAGAGCGAACCCGTCTCTGTTGCAAAAGAGTGGGATGACTTGTCAGTAGAGGTGAAAAGCCAACCGAGCTGGGTGATAGCTGGTTACCTGTGAAACGAATCTAAGTTCCCCCTTAATCCTCCCTACCGGACATCCTGAACCCTAATGAGATGATTAAGAGCTATTTAATGGAGGGACAGCTCCATTAAAAAAGGACACAACCTCGACTAGCGGATAATTCTTACTACTGATCCTACCGTGGGCCCTAAAGCAGCCATCAAAAAAGAGTGCGTCAAAGCTCCACCACCTAAAAATACCAAAATAAGATGATTCCCTTATCACAAACAGGTCAACCTATGAATATAGGAGAATTAATGCTAAAATAAGTAACTCAGGGCCACACCCCTCTAACGGCGCAAGCTTACATAGAAACATTATTAACAGACCTAGACAGATACAAAAACCCCTACAAGACCACGTATTAACTAACCCTGTTAACCCGACTCAGGAGCGCCTATAAGAGCGATTAAAATCTGTGAAAGGAACTCGGCAAATTAATAAGGCCCGACTGTTTACCAAAAACATAGCCTTCAGCAAATTAAACAAGTATTGAAGGTGATGCCTGCCCGGTGACTTAGGTTTAACGGCCGCGGTATCCTAACCGTGCAAAGGTAGCGCAATCAATTGTCCCATAAATCGAGACTTGTATGAATGGCTAAACGAGGTCTTAACTGTCTCTCACAGATAATCAGTGAAATTGATCTCCCCGTGCAAAAGCGGGGATGTGAACATAAGACGAGAAGACCCTGTGGAACTTAAAAATCAACGACCACCGCGAATCCTCAATCAACCCCACTGGGGCCACTACCATCGCAGAGCCTGGTCGATATTTTTCGGTTGGGGCGACCTTGGAGGAGAACAAATCCTCCAAAAACAAGACCATACCTCTTTACCTAGAGCTACCCCTCAAAGTGCTAACAGTGACCAGACCCAATATAATTGATTAATGGACCAAGCTACCCCAGGGATAACAGCGCAATCCCCCTCAAGAGCCCATATCGACAGGGGGGTTTACGACCTCGATGTTGGATCAGGACATCCTAATGGTGCAGCCGCTATTAAGGGTTCGTTTGTTCAACGATTAACAGTCCTACGTGATCTGAGTTCAGACCGGAGCAATCCAGGTCGGTTTCTATCTATGACACACTCTCCCCAGTACGAAAGGACCGGGAAAGTGGGGCCAATACCACAAGCACGCCCCCCCCCTCTAAGCAGTGAAACCAACTAAACCGTGAAGAGGGCCTTCCCCCACCACTTTCAATCCTAGAAAAGGACCAGCTAGAGTGGCAGAGCCCGGCAAGTGCAGAAGGCTTAAGCCCTTTCCCCAGAGGTTCAAATCCTCTCCCTAGCTTCACCCATGATTCAAATAACAACACTAAGCTGCCTCGTTATATCCCTCCTATACATCATCCCAATCCTGATTGCCGTAGCCTTCCTAACCCTAGCAGAACGGAAAATCCTAAGCTACATACAATCCCGCAAAGGCCCTAACGTTGTTGGGCCTTTTGGCCTACTTCAACCATTTGCGGACGGACTGAAACTATTTACCAAAGAGCCCATCCGACCCTCTACCTCTTCCCCACTTCTATTCATTCTGATACCAATACTAGCCCTTGTCCTAGCCCTCACCACTTGAGCACCACTACCACTCCCATTTCCCCTAGCAGATCTAAACCTCGGAGTTCTCTTCCTAATAGCCATGTCAAGCCTAGCCGTCTACTCAGTCCTATGATCAGGCTGAGCCTCGAACTCAAAATACGCACTAATCGGAGCCCTACGGGCAGTAGCACAGACCATTTCATACGAAGTGACACTGGCCATAATCCTGCTATCAATAATCATACTAAGCGGAAGCTACACACTCAGCTCCTTTGCCGTCGCACAGGAGCCTCTATACTTCATTTTCTCCTCATGACCCCTAGCAATAATATGATACGTATCCACCCTAGCAGAGACAAACCGAGCTCCTTTTGACCTCACAGAGGGTGAATCTGAGCTAGTCTCAGGGTTTAACGTTGAATACGCCGCAGGACCCTTCGCCTTATTCTTCCTAGCTGAATATGCGAACATTATGCTAATAAATACACTTACAGCCATCATATTCCTAAACCCAAGCGCCCTAGGGCCACCCACAGAACTATTCCCCGTCATCCTAGCCACAAAAGTCCTCCTACTATCTTCTGGTTTCTTATGGGTCCGAGCTTCATACCCACGATTCCGATATGACCAACTAATGCACCTACTATGAAAAAACTTCCTACCCCTCACACTAGCTCTGTGCCTCTGACACATCAGCATACCTATCTGCTATGCAGGCCTACCTCCTTACATAAGGAAATGTGCCTGAACTACAAAGGGTCACTATGATAAAGTGAACATAGAGGTATAACAGCCCTCTCATTTCCTGTTGACCTTAGAAAAGTAGGAATTGAACCCACACAAGAGAAATCAAAATTCTCCATACTTCCCTTATATTATTTTCTAGTAGAGTCAGCTAATCAAGCTATCGGGCCCATACCCCGAAAATGATGGTTTAACCCCCTCCTCTACTAATGAACCCTTACGCGACCCCAATCATAACCTTCAGCCTCATCTTGGGCACCACAATCACAATTTCCAGCAACCACTGAGTTCTGGCCTGGACAGGACTGGAGATCAACGCACTAGCCATCATTCCCCTAATTGCCAAATCCCACCACCCACGAGCAGTAGAAGCCGCAACGAAATACTTCCTAACCCAAGCAGCTGCTTCCGCCCTGGTCCTATTCTCTAGCATAACCAATGCCTGAGTCACCGGCCAATGAGACATCACACAAATAAACCACCCAACCTCCTGTCTACTACTGACAGCAGCAATCGCTATTAAACTGGGCCTAGTGCCATTTCACTTCTGATTCCCAGAAGTACTACAAGGATCGCCACTAATAACAGCCCTGCTACTCTCGACCCTCATAAAATTCCCCCCACTAACCCTGCTCCTACTAACATCCAAATCCCTCGACCCAGCTCTACTCACCGCCATGGCCCTAGCCTCAACAGCACTAGGAGGCTGAATAGGACTGAACCAAACACAAACACGCAAAATCCTAGCCTTCTCGTCCATCTCCCACTTAGGCTGAATCGCCATCATCCTAGTTTACAGCCCCAAATTGGCCTTACTTACCTTCTACCTATACACAATCATAACATCAGCCGTATTCCTAGCCCTTAACAAAATCAAAGCCCTTAACCTATCCATGATCACAACCTCATGAACAAAAACCCCAGTGCTAAACGCCACCCTAATACTAGTACTTTTATCCCTAGCAGGCCTCCCCCCATTAACAGGCTTTATACCAAAGTGACTTATCATCCAAGAACTAACTAAACAGGAAATAACACCAGCAGCCATGGCAATTGCCATGCTATCACTGCTCAGCCTCTTCTTCTACCTACGCCTCGCATACCACTCAACAATTACCCTTCCCCCCAACTCCTCTAACCACATAAAACAATGATACACTAGCAAAGCCCCAAGCACACCTACTGCGGTCCTTGCCTCACTATCAATCCTCTTACTTCCCCTGTCCCCAATAATACATGCCATTGTCTAGAAACTTAGGATAACACCCCAAACCGAAGGCCTTCAAAGCCTTAAATAAGAGTTAAACCCTCTTAGTTTCTGCACATTAAGACTTACAGAATATTAACCTGTATCTTCTGAATGCAAGTCAGACGCTTTAATTAAGCTAAAGCCTCCCTAGACAGATGGGCTTCGATCCCACAAAACTCTAGTTAACAGCTAAATGCCTAAACCAATTGGCTTCTGCCTACAAAGACCCTGACGCACCCTAGTGCGCATCGATGAGCTTGCAACTCAACATGAATTTCACTACAGAGCCGATAAGAAGAGGAACTAAACCTCTGTAAAAAGGACTACAGCCTAACGCTTCAACACTCAGCCATCTTACCCGTCACCTTCATCAACCGATGACTATTTTCCACTAACCATAAGGATATTGGCACCCTGTACCTCATCTTCGGGGCATGAGCAGGAATAGTCGGCACCGCACTCAGCCTATTAATCCGCGCAGAACTAGGACAACCAGGAACTCTCCTAGGCGACGACCAAATTTACAATGTAATCGTTACCGCTCACGCCTTTGTAATAAGCTTCTTTATAGTCATACCCATCATGATCGGAGGATTCGGCAACTGATTAGTCCCCCTCATAATCGGTGCCCCCGACATAGCATTCCCGCGAATAAACAACATAAGCTTTTGACTCCTCCCCCCATCATTCCTCCTCCTACTAGCCTCATCCACTGTAGAAGCTGGCGCCGGCACAGGCTGAACTGTCTACCCTCCCCTAGCAGGTGACCTTGCCCACGCCGGAGCTTCAGTAGACCTGGCTATCTTCTCACTCCACTTAGCCGGTATCTCCTCCATCCTTGGGGCCATCAACTTTATCACCACAGCCATCAACATAAAACCCCCCGCACTCTCACAATACCAAACCCCACTATTTGTCTGATCCGTACTAATTACCGCCATCCTACTCCTTCTATCACTCCCCGTACTCGCCGCCGGTATTACAATATTACTAACTGATCGAAACCTAAACACCACATTCTTCGACCCCGCTGGAGGAGGAGACCCAATCCTGTACCAACACCTATTCTGATTCTTCGGACACCCAGAAGTCTATATTCTGATCCTACCGGGGTTCGGAATCATCTCACACGTAGTCACGTACTACTCAGGCAAAAAGGAGCCCTTCGGCTACATGGGAATAGTCTGAGCCATACTATCCATCGGCTTCCTAGGATTCATCGTCTGAGCTCACCACATGTTTACAGTAGGAATAGACGTTGATACCCGAGCCTACTTTACATCAGCCACTATAATCATTGCCATCCCTACCGGAATCAAAGTATTTAGCTGACTAGCCACCCTGCACGGAGGAACAATCAAATGAGACCCCCCCAATACTATGAGCTCTAGGATTTATCTTCCTATTTACCATCGGAGGATTAACAGGAATCGTTCTTGCAAACTCTTCCCTAGACATCGCCCTGCACGACACGTACTACGTAGTTGCCCACTTCCACTACGTCCTATCCATAGGCGCCGTCTTTGCCATTCTAGCAGGATTTACTCACTGATTCCCACTACTCACTGGGTTTACCCTACACCAAACATGAGCAAAAGCCCACTTCGGGGTAATATTTACAGGAGTAAACCTAATGTTCTTCCCCCAGCACTTCCTAGGCCTAGCAGGAATACCCCGACGATACTCGGACTATCCCGACGCCTACACACTATGAAACACCATTTCCTCCATCGGCTCCCTAATCTCAATAGTAGCCGTAATCATACTAATATTCATCATCTGAGAAGCCTTTTCGGCCAAACGAAAAGTCCTACAACCAGAACTAACTACCACAAACGTTGAATGAATCCACGGCTGCCCTCCCCCATACCATACTTTCGAGGAACCGGCCTTCGTCCAAGTACAAGAAAGGAAGGAATCGAACCCTCACATGCTGGTTTCAAGCCAACTGCATTCACCGCTCATGCTTCTTTCTTATGAGACGTTAGTAAACCAATTACATAGCCTTGTCAAGACTAAATCACAGGTAAAAATCCTGTACATCTCATGTGGCCAACCACTCCCAACTAGGATTCCAAGATGCCTCATCACCCATCATAGAAGAACTCGTTGAATTCCACGACCACGCCCTAATCGTTGCCCTAGCTATCTGCAGCCTAGTTCTCTACCTTTTAGCCCACATACTAACAGAAAAACTCTCGTCCAATGCTGTAGACGCCCAAGAAGTAGAGCTGATCTGGACAATCCTACCTGCTATCGTCCTGGTACTCCTCGCCCTCCCATCCCTACAAATCCTCTACATAATGGACAAAATCGATGAACCAGACCTCACCCTAAAAGCCATCGACCACCAATGATACTGAAGCTACGAATACACAGACTTCAAAGACCTATCATTCGACTCCTACATAGTGCCCACCCCAGACTTACCCAACGGCCACTTCCGACTGCTAGAAGTTGACCACCGCGTAGTTATCCCAATAGAATCCCCCATCCGCGTGATCATTACTGCAGGAGACGTACTCCACTCCTGAGCAGTCCCAACGCTCGGAGTTAAAACAGACGCAATCCCAGGCCGACTAAACCAAACTTCATTCATTACCACCCGGCCTGGGATTTTTTACGGACAATGCTCAGAAATTTGCGGGGCTAATCACAGCTACATACCCATTGTAGTAGAATCAACCCCACTCCCACATTTCGAGGCCTGATCGTCCCTTCTATCATCATCCTAATCATTAAGAAGCTATGCAACAGCACTAGCCTTTTAAGCTAGCCAAAGAGGGACTTCCCCCTCCTTAATGATATGCCACAGCTTAACCCCGCACCATGATTTTCAATCATAATTATAACCTGATTAACCCTAGCACTCCTCATCCAACCAAAACTACTAGCCTTCACCACAACCAACCCCCCATCAAATAAGACCTCCCTCACTACCAAACCCACACCATGATCCTGACCATGAACCTAAGCTTCTTTGACCAATTTTCCAGCCCCAATCTATTTGGCATCCCCTTAATCCTACTATCCCTACTCTTCCCAGCCCTACTATTCCCGTCCCCAAACAACCGATGAATCAACAACCGCCTTTCTACTATCCAAACATGACTCCACCTAATCACAAAACAACTAATAGTCCCACTCAACAAAAATGGCCACAAATGAGCCATAATATTTACATCCCTAATAATCAGACTTCTTACAATCAACCTTCTAGGCCTCCTTCCATATACATTCACCCCAACCACCCAACTATCTATGAACATAGCCCTAGCCTTCAAAATCATGGTGCGGGGTTAAGCTGTGGCATATCATTAAGGAGGGGGAAGTCCCTCTTGGCTAGCTTTTGGGGCTTTGCTAGTGTATCATTGTTTTATGTGGTTAGAGGAGTTGGGGGGAAGGGTAATTGTTGAGTGGTATGCGAGGCGTAGGTAGAAGAAGAGGCTGAGCAGTGATAGCATGGCAATTGCCATGGCTGCTGGTGTTATTTCCTGTTTAGTTAGTTCTTGGATGATAAGTCACTTTGGTATAAAGCCTGTTAATGGGGGGAGGCCTGCTAGGGATAAAAGTACTAGTATTAGGGTGGCGTTTAGCACTGGGGTTTTTGTTCATGAGGTTGTGATCATGGATAGGTTAAGGGCTTTGATTTTGTTAAGGGCTAGGAATACGGCTGATGTTATGATTGTGTATAGGTAGAAGGTAAGTAAGGCCAATTTGGGGCTGTAAACTAGGATGATGGCGATTCAGCCTAAGTGGGAGATGGACGAGAAGGCTAGGATTTTGCGTGTTTGTGTTTGGTTCAGTCCTATTCAGCCTCCTAGTGCTGTTGAGGCTAGGGCCATGGCGGTGAGTAGAGCTGGGTCGAGGGATTTGGATGTTAGTAGGAGCAGGGTTAGTGGGGGGAATTTTATGAGGGTCGAGAGTAGCAGGGCTGTTATTAGTGGCGATCCTTGTAGTACTTCTGGGAATCAGAAGTGAAATGGCACTAGGCCCAGTTTAATAGCGATTGCTGCTGTCAGTAGTAGACAGGAGGTTGGGTGGTTTATTTGTGTGATGTCTCATTGGCCGGTGACTCAGGCATTGGTTATGCTAGAGAATAGGACCAGGGCGGAAGCAGCTGCTTGGGTTAGGAAGTATTTCGTTGCGGCTTCTACTGCTCGTGGGTGGTGGGATTTGGCAATTAGGGGAATGATGGCTAGTGCGTTGATCTCCAGTCCTGTCCAGGCCAGAACTCAGTGGTTGCTGGAAATTGTGATTGTGGTGCCCAAGATGAGGCTGAAGGTTATGATTGGGGTCGCGTAAGGGTTCATTAGTAGAGGAGGGGGTTAAACCATCATTTTCGGGGTATGGGCCCGATAGCTTGATTAGCTGACTCTACTAGAAAATAATATAAGGGAAGTATGGAGAATTTTGATTTCTCTTGTGTGGGTTCAATTCCTACTTTTCTAAGGTCAACAGGAAATGAGAGGGCTGTTATACCTCTATGTTCACTTTATCATAGTGACCCTTTGTAGTTCAGGCACATTTCCTTATGTAAGGAGGTAGGCCTGCATAGCAGATAGGTATGCTGATGTGTCAGAGGCACAGAGCTAGTGTGAGGGGTAGGAAGTTTTTTCATAGTAGGTGCATTAGTTGGTCATATCGGAATCGTGGGTATGAAGCTCGGACCCATAAGAAACCAGAAGATAGTAGGAGGACTTTTGTGGCTAGGATGACGGGGAATAGTTCTGTGGGTGGCCCTAGGGCGCTTGGGTTTAGGAATATGATGGCTGTAAGTGTATTTATTAGCATAATGTTCGCATATTCAGCTAGGAAGAATAAGGCGAAGGGTCCTGCGGCGTATTCAACGTTAAACCCTGAGACTAGCTCAGATTCACCCTCTGTGAGGTCAAAAGGAGCTCGGTTTGTCTCTGCTAGGGTGGATACGTATCATATTATTGCTAGGGGTCATGAGGAGAAAATGAAGTATAGAGGCTCCTGTGCGACGGCAAAGGAGCTGAGTGTGTAGCTTCCGCTTAGTATGATTATTGATAGCAGGATTATGGCCAGTGTCACTTCGTATGAAATGGTCTGTGCTACTGCCCGTAGGGCTCCGATTAGTGCGTATTTTGAGTTCGAGGCTCAGCCTGATCATAGGACTGAGTAGACGGCTAGGCTTGACATGGCTATTAGGAAGAGAACTCCGAGGTTTAGATCTGCTAGGGGAAATGGGAGTGGTAGTGGTGCTCAAGTGGTGAGGGCTAGGACAAGGGCTAGTATTGGTATCAGAATGAATAGAAGTGGGGAAGAGGTAGAGGGTCGGATGGGCTCTTTGGTAAATAGTTTCAGTCCGTCCGCAAATGGTTGAAGTAGGCCAAAAGGCCCGACAACGTTAGGGCCTTTGCGGGATTGTATGTAGCTTAGGATTTTCCGTTCTGCTAGGGTTAGGAAGGCTACGGCAATCAGGATTGGGATGATGTATAGGAGGGATATAACGAGGCAGCTTAGTGTTGTTATTTGAATCATGGGTGAAGCTAGGGAGAGGATTTGAACCTCTGGGGAAAGGGCTTAAGCCTTCTGCACTTGCCGGGCTCTGCCACTCTAGCTGGTCCTTTTCTAGGATTGAAAGTGGTGGGGGAAGGCCCTCTTCACGGTTTAGTTGGTTTCACTGCTTAGAGGGGGGGGGCGTGCTTGTGGTATTGGCCCCACTTTCCCGGTCCTTTCGTACTGGGGAGAGTGTGTCATAGATAGAAACCGACCTGGATTGCTCCGGTCTGAACTCAGATCACGTAGGACTGTTAATCGTTGAACAAACGAACCCTTAATAGCGGCTGCACCATTAGGATGTCCTGATCCAACATCGAGGTCGTAAACCCCCCTGTCGATATGGGCTCTTGAGGGGGATTGCGCTGTTATCCCTGGGGTAGCTTGGTCCATTAATCAATTATATTGGGTCTGGTCACTGTTAGCACTTTGAGGGGTAGCTCTAGGTAAAGAGGTATGGTCTTGTTTTTGGAGGATTTGTTCTCCTCCAAGGTCGCCCCAACCGAAAAATATCGACCAGGCTCTGCGATGGTAGTGGCCCCAGTGGGGTTGATTGAGGATTCGCGGTGGTCGTTGATTTTTAAGTTCCACAGGGTCTTCTCGTCTTATGTTCACATCCCCGCTTTTGCACGGGGAGATCAATTTCACTGATTATCTGTGAGAGACAGTTAAGACCTCGTTTAGCCATTCATACAAGTCTCGATTTATGGGACAATTGATTGCGCTACCTTTGCACGGTTAGGATACCGCGGCCGTTAAACCTAAGTCACCGGGCAGGCATCACCTTCAATACTTGTTTAATTTGCTGAAGGCTATGTTTTTGGTAAACAGTCGGGCCTTATTAATTTGCCGAGTTCCTTTCACAGATTTTAATCGCTCTTATAGGCGCTCCTGAGTCGGGTTAACAGGGTTAGTTAATACGTGGTCTTGTAGGGGTTTTTGTATCTGTCTAGGTCTGTTAATAATGTTTCTATGTAAGCTTGCGCCGTTAGAGGGGTGTGGCCCTGAGTTACTTATTTTAGCATTAATTCTCCTATATTCATAGGTTGACCTGTTTGTGATAAGGGAATCATCTTATTTTGGTATTTTTAGGTGGTGGAGCTTTGACGCACTCTTTTTTGATGGCTGCTTTAGGGCCCACGGTAGGATCAGTAGTAAGAATTATCCGCTAGTCGAGGTTGTGTCCTTTTTTAATGGAGCTGTCCCTCCATTAAATAGCTCTTAATCATCTCATTAGGGTTCAGGATGTCCGGTAGGGAGGATTAAGGGGGAACTTAGATTCGTTTCACAGGTAACCAGCTATCACCCAGCTCGGTTGGCTTTTCACCTCTACTGACAAGTCATCCCACTCTTTTGCAACAGAGACGGGTTCGCTCTCTTTAACTGCTTGAAAGTAGCTCGCTTGGGTTTCGGGGGGGCAAACTTTAGTTCACTTTGCTTGGTTGTTCTCGCTAAACCATGATGCAAAAGGTACAAGGGTTGATCTTTGCTGTCTGTCGCTTTGATTGTTTCACTGCTATTTCATCTTTCCCTTACGGTACTGGGGTCTCTATCGCGTCTAAGTGTCTTTTCTATCGCCTATACTAAGACTGTAAAATGCTTTAGTTTAATTAGTTTAGTAAATTCTTTAGTTTTGGTGTACTATTTGTGTGGTTGAGCTAGAGGGGGGGCTTCAAGACGATCCGGTCTAGTAGATATCTTTCAGGTGTAAGCTGAGTGCTTTGGTGTTATAGCTACGTCTTGATATTCTAAGTACACCTTCCGGTACACTTACCTTCTTACGACTTACCTCATCTTCAGCGTATTTATGGTATTAGTTATGTGGGATGTGGCTTTTGAGGAGGGTGACGGGCGGTATGTACGTGCCCCAGGGCCGGCTTAAAGTAGGCTCTATTGTCCCACTTTACTGCTAAATCCGCCTTCCAGAAGTGGTTTCACGCTTCTTTCCGTGTGCCCTATGAATAGGGAATGTAGCCCATTTCTTCCACTCCATAGGCTATACCTTGACCTGTCTTATTAGCGGGGTGCTATTGTGTCCACTGTTGTGCTCTCATTCGAGGTGGGCTGGCGACGGCGGTATGTAGGCTGTGTTGGCAAGGGGTGGTTGGGTTAATCGGGGATTATCGATTGTAGAACAGGCTCCTCTAGGTGGGTTTGGGGCACCGCCAAGTCCTTAGAGTTTTAAGCGTTTGTGCTCGTAGTTCTCTGGCGGATACTTCGGTAAAGTAAGTATCAAGATTTAGGGCCAGGCATAGTGGGGTATCTAATCCCAGTTTGGGCCCTGGCTTTCGTGGGTTTAAATCAGTCGTTAGTTCCTAAGATCATCTTAATGGTGTGTTTAGGTGCATCTTGGGCTTATGACAGCTCAGTTGCATTTTGATCTTAGTTAGCTAGGATAGGCATTTTACCACTCTTTACGCCGTGTCAATAGGACGGTTGATTTGGGTTTCTTGTATGACCGCGGTGGCTGGCACAAGATTTACCAACCCTTGAAGTTAGGCTGTTGCTATAACTAAGTCAAGTTTGCACTCATTGCTTAATGTTAATTACTGCTGAATACCCGTGGGGGCGTGGCTTAGCGAGGCGTCTTGGGCTACTACTTGGGTGTGCCTGATACCCACTCCTCAAGGCCTGTATGGGGGTAGGTGGTCGAGGGCGTTTACACTGGGGCGCGGATACTTGCATGTATATATTTAGCAAAAACCAACCGTAAGGTTAGGACTAAGTCTTTTGTCCGCAGGCATGTTTTATGCCATCTTGGCAACTTCAGTGCCATGCTTTGTGTTAAGCTATGTGGACGGGGGTGTGGTTAGCTGATAGTTGAGTGGTGAGTGAGAGTGAAGTATATGAAATTATTGCTTGTGTTTACTATTTTTAGTACTGGAGTTTCTCTAATAAGTTTAAGTTATTTTGTATGTGTTTGTGTGTATATGTACATCGTTCCGATGATGTCATGGAAGGGATGATTAATGGAGTTTTAGAGGTAGTTTGCTGGGATTGGGCGATGAAGGTTTATGCTACATGGTGGTTAGCGAAAGTTTACTGGTTTAGTTTGTGAAGCGCAGGGGTTGCGCTTAATGATTTGTTGTTTTGTGCTATGTCCAACGAGCATTCATCCAATAGCCCCATTTAACCCGGAGGGTGGAGGTAACATTAACTGAATGTGGTCAAAGTGCATCAGTGTCAGGATGATTCCCCATATACGCCAACCGTCTCATCGAGGGACCCTTGAAATATAGGATAGGCCGTGAGGCAGGTGTGTCCAGGCTTAGATTGTGGGACCCCCGAGATCACTGGGAATAGCCACCTGTGAGGTAACCCCGGAAAAAATAAGAGGAACCAGAGGCGCCAAAAAGCTGGAACATGCCGCGATTACGCATTGAGAAGGTGAAAGTACTCACAGATGCCACTTTGAAGGGCAAGGAGGGGTGAGTGAACCCAATGGATGGCCCTGACCGAGGAACCAGAGGCGCAAAAATGTGAGGAGGGCGAGGGGTTTAGGGGGAACGTATGGGCCTGAAGCTAGTCATACCGGACATTATGTGCAACGGGTTGCTGATTTCACGTGAGGAGTACGATTAATAAATCCGTCTGATACGAACTGCATGAGATATGTGGTGGAGAGTTGTTGTTGGAGCATGTCCTGTGAGCATTCATTAAAATGGGGTCTTGTTATGCGCTTGAGTGGAGTTGTATTGGGTGTTGTGGGGTATGGTCCTAGAACATTCATGCCGGGTGGTTTGGTAGGAGTGTGTTTAAGGGTTTAATGGCCGTGTACATGTATGGGTTTAGCACCTGCTTATAAGATAGTCCGTATATAATGTATATAGTACTGGTACTATAGTATGTATGTATATGGGGTATATAAATTTATGCACGAATATGCATAACCAAATACCCCCGCCCTGGGGGGGGGGGGGGGGGGGGTTAAGCATAATGGCATAGATGGGGTAGAATTATTGGGGGCTTGCGGTTAGTTCCTGTAGTTGAGAACAATGGCGGCTTTTCGAGCCGCAGGCCTCGGGTAGTGTCCGGGCAGGAATAATGACTTATTTTATGTTTTTTTTAGGGATTTGCTTTGCGGTGGGTGTTTTGGGTGTGGCGTCGAATCCTTCGCCGTATTATGGGGTTGTTGGTTTGGTGTTAGCGTCTGTGGCGGGGTGCGGGTGGTTGCTGGGCCTTGGGGTTTCGTTCGTGGCTTTAGTGCTGTTTATGGTGTATTTGGGGGGTATGCTGGTGGTGTTTGTTTATTCAGTAGCTTTAGCAGCGGAGCCTTTCCCTGGGGCTTGGGGGGATTGACGGGTGATTGGATGTGCAGTAGCGTTTGTGGCAATTGTTTTTGGGGGGTTGGTGTTTGGGGGGTTTATGGGGGCTTGGAAGTTCGGGGTTTCTACTGTGAATAATGTTGGGGTGTTTGTTGTTCGGTCGGATTTTAGTGGAGTTTCCATGTTTTATTCACATGGGGCAGGGATGTTTTTAGTGGCGGGTTGGGGGCTGTTGTTGACTTTGTTTGTTGTATTGGAGCTTGTGCGGGGGTTGTCGCGGGGTGCTATTCGGGCGGTTTAGGGGTTAGGGTCAGAGAATAGTTTATTGAAAATGCCAGCTTTGGGAGCTGGAGATAAAGGTTTGAGTCCTTTTTTTCTGAGTTTGGGGTACTCTAAGAAGTGGTAAGTCTTCAATCTTTGGTTTACAAGACCAATGTTTTTATAAACTATTAGAGTATTTAGCAGTTGAGTATTTTGTTTTCTAGGGCGCTTGCGGCGGGGAGGAGAAATAGGAGGATAGTGAAGTAGGCGATTGAAGCGAGTTGGCCGATGATGATGAATGGGTGTTCGACGGGTTGGCTTCCTACTCATGTTAGGACGAGGAGGTCGGCGACTAGTACTCAGAATAGGAGCTGGGAGAGTGGTCGGAATGTTATTGCTCGTTGTTTTGATTTGTGCAGGAATGGGATTAGGAATAGGATCAGTACGGAGGCGGCCAGTGCTAATACGCCTCCTAGTTTATTTGGGATTGAACGTAGGATGGCGTAGGCGAATAGGAAGTATCATTCTGGCTTGATGTGTGGTGGGGTTACTAGCGGGTTTGCTGGGGTGAAGTTTTCTGGGTCTCCCAGGAGGTTAACCGCTCATGCTTCTTTCTTATGAGACGTTAGTAAACCAATTACATAGCCTTGTCAAGACTAAATCACAGGTAAAAATCCTGTACATCTCATGTGGCCAACCACTCCCAACTAGGATTCCAAGACGCCTCATCACCCATCATAGAAGAACTCGTTGAATTCCACGACCACGCCCTAATCGTTGCCCTAGCTATCTGCAGCCTAGTTCTCTACCTTTTAGCCCACATACTAACAGAAAAACTCTCGTCCAATGCTGTAGACGCCCAAGAAGTAGAGCTGATCTGGACAATCCTACCTGCTATCGTCCTGGTACTCCTCGCCCTCCCATCCCTACAAATCCTCTACATAATGGACGAAATCGACGAACCAGACCTCACCCTAAAAGCCATCGGCCACCAATGATACTGAAGCTACGAATACACAGACTTCAAAGACCTATCATTCGACTCCTACATAGTGCCCACCCCAGACTTACCCAACGGCCACTTCCGACTGCTAGAAGTTGACCACCGCGTAGTTATCCCAATAGAATCCCCCATCCGCGTGATCATTACTGCAGGAGACGTACTCCACTCCTGAGCAGTCCCAACGCTCGGAGTTAAAACAGACGCAATCCCAGGCCGACTAAACCAAACTTCATTCATTACCACCCGGCCTGGGATTTTTTACGGACAATGCTCAGAAATTTGCGGGGCTAATCACAGCTACATACCCATTGTAGTAGAATCAACCCCACTCCCACATTTCGAGGCCTGATCGTCCCTTCTATCATCATCCTAATCATTAAGAAGCTATGCAACAGCACTAGCCTTTTAAGCTAGCCAAAGAGGGACTTCCCCCTCCTTAATGATATGCCACAGCTTAACCCCGCACCATGATTTTCAATCATAATTATAACCTGATTAACCCTAGCACTCCTCATCCAACCAAAACTACTAGCCTTCACCACAACCAACCCCCCATCAAATAAGACCTCCCTCACTACCAAACCCACACCATGATCCTGACCATGAACCTAAGCTTCTTTGACCAATTTTCCAGCCCCAATCTATTTGGCATCCCCTTAATCCTACTATCCCTACTCTTCCCAGCCCTACTATTCCCGTCCCCAAACAACCGATGAATCAACAACCGCCTTTCTACTATCCAAACATGACTCCTTCACCTAATCACAAAACAACTAATAGTCCCACTCAACAAAAATGGCCACAAATGAGCCATAATATTTACATCCCTAATAATCATACTTCTTACAATCAACCTTCTAGGCCTCCTTCCATATACATTCACCCCAACCACCCAACTATCTATGAACATAGCCCTAGCCTTCCCACTATGGCTCGCCACACTACTAACAGGCCTACGAAACCAACCATCAGCCTCTTTAGCCCACCTATTACCCGAAGGTACCCCTACACCCCTAATCCCCGCACTAATCCTGATCGAAACAACCAGCCTACTAATCCGCCCCCTAGCCCTCGGAGTCCGCCTTACAGCCAACCTTACAGCAGGACACTTACTCATCCAACTCATCTCTACAGCCTCCATTGCATTAATACCCACCCTTCCTGCAGTATCCATCCTAACAATAATCATCCTACTACTCCTAACCATCCTAGAAGTAGCAGTAGCCATAATCCAGGCCTACGTCTTCGTGCTCCTTCTAAGCCTATACTTACAAGAAAACATCTAATGGCACACCAAGCACACTCATACCACATAGTTGACCCAAGCCCTTGACCAATCTTCGGGGCAGCCGCCGCCCTACTCACAACCTCAGGATTAATCATGTGATTCCACTACAACTCATCCATACTACTAACCCTAGGCCTCATCTCAATACTCCTAGTAATACTCCAATGATGACGAGACATTGTACGAGAAAGCACCTTCCAAGGCCATCACACTCCCACAGTCCAAAAAGGCCTACGATACGGCATAATCCTTTTCATCACATCCGAAGCATTCTTCTTCTTAGGGTTCTTCTGAGCGTTCTTCCACTCGAGCCTGGCCCCAACCCCAGAACTAGGAGGCCAATGACCCCCAACAGGAATTAAACCACTCAACCCGATAGAAGTCCCCCTACTAAACACAGCCATCCTACTAGCCTCAGGCGTTACCGTAACGTGAGCCCATCACAGCATCACAGAAGGAAACCGAAAACATGCCATCCACGCCCTAACCCTAACGATCCTCTTGGGATTCTACTTCACAGCCCTACAAGCAATAGAATACCACGAAGCCCCATTCTCAATCGCCGATAGCGTCTACGGATCTACCTTCTTCGTTGCCACTGGATTCCACGGACTCCACGTAATCATCGGATCCTCCTTCCTGACCGTCTGCCTCTTCCGACTGATCAAGTTCCACTTTACATCAGACCACCACTTCGGATTCGAGGCAGCAGCCTGATACTGACACTTCGTAGACGTCATCTGACTATTCCTCTACATAACCATCTACTGATGAGGATCTTGCTCTTCTAGTATATTAATTACAATTGACTTCCAATCTCTAGAATCTGGTATAAACCCAGAGGAGAGCAATGAACGCACTCATGTTCATATTCGCCCTATCATCAATCCTAAGCGCCGCCCTAACCGCATTAAACTTCTGACTCGCCCAAATAAACCCCGACTCAGAGAAACTCTCACCGTACGAATGTGGATTCGACCCACTTGGATCTGCTCGATTACCATTCTCAGTCCGATTCTTCCTCAGTAGCCATCCTGTTCGTCCTATTCGACCTAGAAATCGCCCTCCTACTCCCCCTGCCATGAGCCGTCCAACTCCAATCCCCCCTAATGACCCTCACCTGAACTGTAGTGATCCTCCTTCTCCTAACACTCGGACTGGCCTACGAGTGAATTCAAGGGGGCCTAGAATGAGCAGAATAACAGAAAGTTAGTCTAACCAAAAAGATAGCTGGTTTCGACCCAGCAGATTACAGCCAACCCTGTAACTTTCTTATGTCGCCCCTACATTTAAGCTTCTACTCAGCCTTCATTTTCAGCGGACTAGGGCTAGCCTTCCACCGAACCCACCTAGTATCCGCCCTACTATGCCTTGAAAGCATAATATTATCGATATTCGTAGGCCTATCAATATGATCCATCGAAAACCAAGTCTCCTCATTCACCATGGTACCAATTCTCATGCTAACCTTCTCAGCGTGTGAGGCGGGCACAGGCCTGGCCATCCTAGTAGCCTCCACCCGCACACATGGCTCCGACCATCTACACAACCTAAACCTCCTGCAATGCTAAAAATCATCCTACCCACAATCATACTTCTTCCAACAGCCCTGCTGTCTCCACCAAAATTTCTATGGACTAACACCACCTTATACAGCCTCCTAATCGCTGCCCTAAGCCTACAGTGATTAATCCCAACCTACTACCCCTACAAATTTTTATCCAACTGAACAGGAATTGACCAAATCTCATCCCCCCTCCTAGTACTATCCTGCTGACTACTCCCACTCATA
Source organism: Anser brachyrhynchus (assembly GCF_964034855.1). Taxonomy (NCBI): domain Eukaryota; kingdom Metazoa; phylum Chordata; class Aves; order Anseriformes; family Anatidae; genus Anser; species Anser brachyrhynchus. Next base: position 454,949 of record NW_027663935.1, on the reverse strand, counting down.
ATCATAGCAAGCCAAAACCACCTGCAACAAGAACCCCTACAACGCAAACGAATCTTTATCTCAACCTTAGTCGCAGTCCAGCCATTCATCCTACTAGCCTTTTCCACCACAGAACTAGCACTATTTTACATCTCATTTGAAGCAACCCTCATTCCCACCCTAATCTTAATCACCCGATGGGGGAACCAACCAGAACGCCTAAGCGCTGGCATCTACCTGCTATTCTACACGCCAGTAAGCTCTCTACCCCTGCTAATCACAATCATACACCTATACGTGAAAATTGGCACCCTGCACCTGCCAACCCTACAACTAACCCACCCAACCCTATCCACCTCATGGACAGGAATACTATCAGGTCTAGCACTGCTCATAGCATTCATAGTAAAAGCCCCACTATACGGCCTACACCTCTGACTGCCAAAAGCCCACGTAGAAGCACCCATCGCAGGCTCAATACTCCTCGCCGCCCTACTACTAAAGCTAGGAGGATACGGAATTATACAAGTCACTCTATTTATGGGCCCACTGTCCAACCTCCTGCACTACCCCTTCCTAACCCTGGCCCTATGAGGCGCCCTAATGACTAGCTCAATCTGCCTACGACAGACAGACCTAAAATCACTAATCGCTTATTCATCCGTTAGCCACATAGGCCTAGTTATCGCCGCAGGAATAATCCAAACCCACTGATCATTCTCAGGGGCAATGATCCTAATAATTTCCCATGGACTAACTTCCTCCATACTATTCTGCCTAGCCAACACAAACTATGAACGTACGCACAGCCGAATTCTACTACTCACACGAGGCCTACAACCTCTCCTACCACTCATAGCTACCTGATGATTGCTGGCCAATCTAACAAACATAGCCTTACCCCCAACAACAAACCTCATAGCAGAGCTAACCATTATAATCACCTTATTCAACTGATCTGCCTTCACGATCATCCTAACAGGAATCGCAACCCTACTAACCGCCTCCTACACCTTATTCATACTACTAATGACCCAACGAGGCTCAATCCCCTCCCACATCACATCTATGCAAAACTCAACCACGCGAGAACACCTGCTCATAACACTCCACATTATCCCAATATTCCTCCTAATCCTCAAACCCGAACTGATCTCCGGAATCCCCTCATGCAAGTATAGTTTAAACCAAACATTAGACTGTGATTCTAAGAATAGAAGTTCAAACCTTCTTACCTGCCGAGGGGAGGGTTTAACCAACAAGAGCTGCTAACTCTTACATCTGAGCCTAAAACCTCAGCCCCCTTACTTTTAAAGGATAACAGCAATCCACTGGTCTTAGGAACCACCCATCTTGGTGCAAATCCAAGTAAAAGTAGTGAACCCCACACTACTAATCAACTCCCTCACACTACTCACGCTGACAATCCTCCTAACCCCAATCATCCTGCCATTTCTATTTAAAAACTTTAAAAACACCCCACAAGCCACCACCCGCGCTGTTAAAACCGCATTCCTAATTAGCCTAGCCCCTACAACCGCATTCATCTACTCGGGAGTAGAATCTGTCACCTGCCACTGGGAGTGAAAATTCATTATAAACTTTAAAATCCCCCTGAGCCTAAAAATAGACCAATACTCAATAACATTTCTTCCAATCGCCCTATTTGTAACATGATCAATCCTACAATTCGCCATATGATACATGGCCTCAGAGCCATACGTAACAAAATTTTTCACCTACCTACTGACATTCCTAGTCGCCATACTCCTCCTAACAACCGCAAACAACATATTCCTCCTATTCGTAGGCTGGGAAGGAGTACGAATCATGTCCTTCCTTCTCATCGGCTGATGACAAGGCCGAGCAGATGCCAACACCGCCGCCCTACGAGCCGTAATCTACAACCGAATCGGAGACATCGGACTGATCCTGAGCATAGCATGACTAGCTTCAACATTCAACACCTGAGAGATCCAACAAGCCGTACACCCCCACCAAACCCCAATCCTCCCCCTCATAGGATTAATCCTCGCAGCCGCAGGAAAATCCGCCCAATTTGGACTCCACCCATGACTGCCCGCAGCAATAGAAGGCCCCACCCCAGTATCAGCCCTACTGCACTCCAGTACCATAGTAGTAGCCGGAATCTTCCTGCTCATCCGCATGCACCCCCTGCTAGCCACCAACCAGACAGCCCTAACTGCCTGCCTATGCCTAGGTGCTCTATCAACCCTATTCGCTGCCACATGCGCCCTAACCCAAAATGACATCAAAAAAATCATTGCTTTCTCAACATCCAGCCAACTAGGACTAATAATAGTCACTATCGGACTAAACCTCCCACAACTAGCCTTCCTACACATCTCAACCCATGCCTTCTTTAAAGCCATACTATTCCTATGCTCAGGGTCTATCATCCACAACCTAAACGGAGAACAAGATATCCGAAAGATAGGAGGCCTACAGAAAATACTCCCAGTCACTACTTCCTGCCTAACCATCGGAAACCTGGCGCTGATAGGAACCCCATTCCTAGCCGGATTCTACTCAAAAGACCTCATCATCGAAAGCTTAAACACATCATACCTAAATACTTGAGCCCTACTCCTAACCCTTATAGCCACAGCATTCACCGCAACCTACAGCATCCGCATAACCATCCTAGTCCAAGCTGGACAAACCCGAATCCCCCCAATAGTATCAATAAACGAAAACAACCCACTAATCACCGCCCCCCTAACCCGACTCGCCCTAGGCAGCATTACAGCAGGAATAATCATTACCTCTTTCATCACACCAACCAAAACCCCCCCAATAACCATACCCCTTATCACCAAAACCGCTGCCATCCTCATAACAATCCTAGGAATCATCCTAGGCCCCTCATGTACAGGGCCACACCCCTCTAACGGCGCAAGCTTACATAGAAACATTATTAACAGACCTAGACAGATACAAAAACCCCTACAAGACCACGTATTAACTAACCCTGTTAACCCGACTCAGGAGCGCCTATAAGAGCGATTAAAATCTGTGAAAGGAACTCGGCAAATTAATAAGGCCCGACTGTTTACCAAAAACATAGCCTTCAGCAAATTAAACAAGTATTGAAGGTGATGCCTGCCCGGTGACTTAGGTTTAACGGCCGCGGTATCCTAACCGTGCAAAGGTAGCGCAATCAATTGTCCCATAAATCGAGACTTGTATGAATGGCTAAACGAGGTCTTAACTGTCTCTCACAGATAATCAGTGAAATTGATCTCCCCGTGCAAAAGCGGGGATGTGAACATAAGACGAGAAGACCCTGTGGAACTTAAAAATCAACGACCACCGCGAATCCTCAATCAACCCCACTGGGGCCACTACCATCGCAGAGCCTGGTCGATATTTTTCGGTTGGGGCGACCTTGGAGGAGAACAAATCCTCCAAAAACAAGACCATACCTCTTTACCTAGAGCTACCCCTCAAAGTGCTAACAGTGACCAGACCCAATATAATTGATTAATGGACCAAGCTACCCCAGGGATAACAGCGCAATCCCCCTCAAGAGCCCATATCGACAGGGGGGTTTACGACCTCGATGTTGGATCAGGACATCCTAATGGTGCAGCCGCTATTAAGGGTTCGCTCGCCCTAGGCAGCATTACAGCAGGAATAATCATTACCTCTTTCATCACACCAACCAAAACCCCCCCAATAACCATACCCCTTATCACCAAAACTGCTGCCATCCTCATAACAATCCTAGGAATCATCCTAGCCCTAGAACTATCGAACATAACACACACCCTCACTCACCCCAAACCAACCCCCCTCATAAACTTCTCCTCTGCATTAGGGTACTTCAACCCCCTAGTACACCGATTCTTCTCCAAAAACCTACTAGAAAAGGGACAAAACATTGCCCTACACTTGATCGACCTCTCCTGACTCAAAAAAATAGGGCCAGAGGGCCTTGCTGAACTACAAGTAGCCGCAAGCAAAGCCGCAACCTCAATACACACAGGGCTAATTAAGGCCTACCTAGGATCCTTCGCCCTCTCCATCCTGGTAATAATCCTAATAACACACAGACTCACTAATGGCCCCTAACATCCGCAAATCCCATCCCCTACTAAAAATAATCAACAACTCCCTAATCGACCTACCTGCCCCCTCCAACATCTCTGCCTGATGAAACTTCGGCTCCCTTCTAGCCATCTGCTTAGCCACACAAATCCTAACAGGCCTGCTACTAGCCATACACTACACCGCAGACACTTCACTCGCCTTCTCCTCAGTAGCTCACACATGCCGAGACGTCCAGTACGGATGGCTCATCCGCAACCTCCACGCCAATGGTGCTTCGCTCTTCTTTAACTGCATCTACTTACACATCGGACGAGGCCTCTACTACGGCTCCTACCTATACAAAGAAACCTGAAACACAGGAGTAATCCTCCTACTCACCCTAATAGCAACTGCCTTCGTAGGGTATGTCCTACCATGAGGACAAATGTCATTCTGAGGGGCCACCGTAATCACCAACCTATTCTCTTTTTCTGTTAGTATGTGGGCTAAAAGGTAGAGAACTAGGCTGCAGATAGCTAGGGCAACGATTAGGGCGTGGTCGTGGAATTCAACGAGTTCTTCTATGATGGGTGATGAGGCGTCTTGGAATCCTAGTTGGGAGTGGTTGGCCACATGAGATGTACTGGATTTTTACCTGTGATTTAGTCTTGACAAGGCTATGTAATTGGTTTACTAACGTCTCATAAGAAAGAAGCATGAGCGGTGAATGCAGTTGGCTTGAAACCAGCATGTGAGGGTTCGATTCCTTCCTTTCTTGTACCTGGACGAAGGCCGGTTCCTCGAAAGTATGGTATGGGGGAGGGCAGCCGTGGATTCATTCAACGTTTGTGGTAGTTAGTTCTGGTTGTAGGACTTTTCGTTTGGCCGAAAAGGCTTCTCAGATGATGAATATTAGTATGATTACGGCTACTATTGAGATTAGGGAGCCGATGGAGGAAATGGTGTTTCATAGTGTGTAGGCGTCGGGATAGTCCGAGTATCGTCGGGGTATTCCTGCTAGGCCTAGGAAGTGCTGGTGGAAGAACGTTAGGTTTACTCCTGTAAATATTACCCCGAAGTGGGCTTTTGCTCATGTTTGGTGTAGGGTAAACCCAGTGAGTAGTGGGAATCAGTGAGTAAATCCTGCTAGAATGGCAAAGACGGCGCCTATGGATAGGACGTAGTGGAAGTGGGCAACTACGTAGTACGTGTCGTGCAGGGCGATGTCTAGGGAAGAGTTTGCAAGAACGATTCCTGTTAATCCTCCGATGGTAAATAGGAAGATAAATCCTAGAGCTCATAGTATTGGGGGGGTCTCATTTGATTGTTCCTCCGTGCAGGGTGGCTAGTCAGCTAAATACTTTGATTCCGGTAGGGATGGCAATGATTATAGTGGCTGATGTAAAGTAGGCTCGGGTATCAACGTCTATTCCTACTGTAAACATGTGGTGAGCTCAGACGATGAATCCTAGGAAGCCGATGGATAGTATGGCTCAGACTATTCCCATGTAGCCGAAGGGCTCCTTTTTGCCTGAGTAGTACGTGACTACGTGTGAGATGATTCCGAACCCCGGTAGGATCAGAATATAGACTTCTGGGTGTCCGAAGAATCAGAATAGGTGTTGGTACAGGATTGGGTCTCCTCCTCCAGCGGGGTCGAAGAATGTGGTGTTTAGGTTTCGATCAGTTAGTAATATTGTAATACCGGCGGCGAGTACGGGGAGTGATAGAAGGAGTAGGATGGCGGTAATTAGTACGGATCAGACAAATAGTGGGGTTTGGTATTGTGAGAGTGCGGGGGGTTTTATGTTGATGGCTGTGGTGATAAAGTTGATGGCCCCAAGGATGGAGGAGATACCGGCTAAGTGGAGTGAGAAGATAGCCAGGTCTACTGAAGCTCCGGCGTGGGCAAGGTTACCTGCTAGGGGAGGGTAGACAGTTCAGCCTGTGCCGGCGCCAGCTTCTACAGTGGATGAGGCTAGTAGGAGGAGGAATGATGGGGGGAGGAGTCAAAAGCTTATGTTGTTTATTCGCGGGAATGCTATGTCGGGGGCACCGATTATGAGGGGGACTAATCAGTTGCCGAATCCTCCGATCATGATGGGTATGACTATAAAGAAGCTTATTACAAAGGCGTGAGCGGTAACGATTACATTGTAAATTTGGTCGTCGCCTAGGAGAGTTCCTGGTTGTCCTAGTTCTGCGCGGATTAATAGGCTGAGTGCGGTGCCGACTATTCCTGCTCATGCCCCGAAGATGAGGTACAGGGTGCCAATATCCTTATGGTTAGTGGAAAATAGTCATCGGTTGATGAAGGTGACGGGTAAGATGGCTGAGTGTTGAAGCGTTAGGCTGTAGTCCTTTTTACAGAGGTTTAATTCCTCTTCTTATCGGCTCTGTAGTGAAATTCATGTTGAGTTGCAAGCTCATCGATGCGCACTAGGGTGCGTCAGGGTCTTTGTAGGCAGAAGCCAATTGGTTTAGGCATTTAGCTGTTAACTAGAGTTTTGTGGGATCGAAGCCCATCTGTCTAGGGAGGCTTTAGCTTAATTAAAGCGTCTGACTTGCATTCAGAAGATACAGGTTAATATTCTGTAAGTCTTAATGTGCAGAAACTAAGAGGGTTTAACTCTTATTTAAGGCTTTGAAGGCCTTCGGTTTGGGGTGTTATCCTAAGTTTCTAGACAATGGCATGTATTATTGGGGACAGGGGAAGTAAGAGGATTGATAGTGAGGCAAGGACCGCAGTAGGTGTGCTTGGGGCTTTGCTAGTGTATCATTGTTTTATGTGGTTAGAGGAGTTGGGGGGAAGGGTAATTGTTGAGTGGTATGCGAGGCGTAGGTAGAAGAAGAGGCTGAGCAGTGATAGCATGGCAATTGCCATGGCTGCTGGTGTTATTTCCTGTTTAGTTAGTTCTTGGATGATAAGTCACTTTGGTATAAAGCCTGTTAATGGGGGGAGGCCTGCTAGGGATAAAAGTACTAGTATTAGGGTGGCGTTTAGCACTGGGGTTTTTGTTCATGAGGTTGTGATCATGGATAGGTTAAGGGCTTTGATTTTGTTAAGGGCTAGGAATACGGCTGATGTTATGATTGTGTATAGGTAGAAGGTAAGTAAGGCCAATTTGGGGCTGTAAACTAGGATGATGGCGATTCAGCCTAAGTGGGAGATGGACGAGAAGGCTAGGATTTTGCGTGTTTGTGTTTGGTTCAGTCCTATTCAGCCTCCTAGTGCTGTTGAGGCTAGGGCCATGGCGGTGAGTAGAGCTGGGTCGAGGGATTTGGATGTTAGTAGGAGCAGGGTTAGTGGGGGGAATTTTATGAGGGTCGAGAGTAGCAGGGCTGTTATTAGTGGCGATCCTTGTAGTACTTCTGGGAATCAGAAGTGAAATGGCACTAGGCCCAGTTTAATAGCGATTGCTGCTGTCAGTAGTAGACAGGAGGTTGGGTGGTTTATTTGTGTGATGTCTCATTGGCCGGTGACTCAGGCATTGGTTATGCTAGAGAATAGGACCAGGGCGGAAGCAGCTGCTTGGGTTAGGAAGTATTTCGTTGCGGCTTCTACTGCTCGTGGGTGGTGGGATTTGGCAATTAGGGGAATGATGGCTAGTGCGTTGATCTCCAGTCCTGTCCAGGCCAGAACTCAGTGGTTGCTGGAAATTGTGATTGTGGTGCCCAAGATGAGGCTGAAGGTTATGATTGGGGTCGCGTAAGGGTTCATTAGTAGAGGAGGGGGTTAAACCATCATTTTCGGGGTATGGGCCCGATAGCTTGATTAGCTGACTCTACTAGAAAATAATATAAGGGAAGTATGGAGAATTTTGATTTCTCTTGTGTGGGTTCAATTCCTACTTTTCTAAGGTCAACAGGAAATGAGAGGGCTGTTATACCTCTATGTTCACTTTATCATAGTGACCCTTTGTAGTTCAGGCACATTTCCTTATGTAAGGAGGTAGGCCTGCATAGCAGATAGGTATGCTGATGTGTCAGAGGCACAGAGCTAGTGTGAGGGGTAGGAAGTTTTTTCATAGTAGGTGCATTAGTTGGTCATATCGGAATCGTGGGTATGAAGCTCGGACCCATAAGAAACCAGAAGATAGTAGGAGGACTTTTGTGGCTAGGATGACGGGGAATAGTTCTGTGGGTGGCCCTAGGGCGCTTGGGTTTAGGAATATGATGGCTGTAAGTGTATTTATTAGCATAATGTTCGCATATTCAGCTAGGAAGAATAAGGCGAAGGGTCCTGCGGCGTATTCAACGTTAAACCCTGAGACTAGCTCAGATTCACCCTCTGTGAGGTCAAAAGGAGCTCGGTTTGTCTCTGCTAGGGTGGATACGTATCATATTATTGCTAGGGGTCATGAGGAGAAAATGAAGTATAGAGGCTCCTGTGCGACGGCAAAGGAGCTGAGTGTGTAGCTTCCGCTTAGTATGATTATTGATAGCAGGATTATGGCCAGTGTCACTTCGTATGAAATGGTCTGTGCTACTGCCCGTAGGGCTCCGATTAGTGCGTATTTTGAGTTCGAGGCTCAGCCTGATCATAGGACTGAGTAGACGGCTAGGCTTGACATGGCTATTAGGAAGAGAACTCCGAGGTTTAGATCTGCTAGGGGAAATGGGAGCGGTAGTGGTGCTCAAGTGGTGAGGGCTAGGACAAGGGCTAGTATTGGTATCAGAATGAATAGAAGTGGGGAAGAGGTAGAGGGTCGGATGGGCTCTTTGGTAAATAGTTTCAGTCCGTCCGCAAATGGTTGAAGTAGGCCAAAAGGCCCGACAACGTTAGGGCCTTTGCGGGATTGTATGTAGCTTAGGATTTTCCGTTCTGCTAGGGTTAGGAAGGCTACGGCAATCAGGATTGGGATGATGTATAGGAGGGATATAACGAGGCAGCTTAGTGTTGTTATTTGAATCATGGGTGAAGCTAGGGAGAGGATTTGAACCTCTGGGGAAAGGGCTTAAGCCTTCTGCACTTGCCGGGCTCTGCCACTCTAGCTGGTCCTTTTCTAGGATTGAAAGTGGTGGGGGAAGGCCCTCTTCACGGTTTAGTTGGTTTCACTGCTTAGAGGGGGGGGGCGTGCTTGTGGTATTGGCCCCACTTTCCCGGTCCTTTCGTACTGGGGAGAGTGTGTCATAGATAGAAACCGACCTGGATTGCTCCGGTCTGAACTCAGATCACGTAGGACTGTTAATCGTTGAACAAACGAACCCTTAATAGCGGCTGCACCATTAGGATGTCCTGATCCAACATCGAGGTCGTAAACCCCCCTGTCGATATGGGCTCTTGAGGGGGATTGCGCTGTTATCCCTGGGGTAGCTTGGTCCATTAATCAATTATATTGGGTCTGGTCACTGTTAGCACTTTGAGGGGTAGCTCTAGGTAAAGAGGTATGGTCTTGTTTTTGGAGGATTTGTTCTCCTCCAAGGTCGCCCCAACCGAAAAATATCGACCAGGCTCTGCGATGGTAGTGGCCCCAGTGGGGTTGATTGAGGATTCGCGGTGGTCGTTGATTTTTAAGTTCCACAGGGTCTTCTCGTCTTATGTTCACATCCCCGCTTTTGCCCTGGGGATGCACTGCAGTGAGTCCAGAGAGTGCACTGGCACCAGTGGGGATGAACTGCAGTGAGTCCAGAGATTGCACTGGCACCACTGGGGATGCACTGCAGTGAGTGCAGAGAGTGCACTGGCACCACTGGGGATGCAGTGCAGTGAGTCCAGAGACTGCACTGGCACCACTGGGGATGCACTGCAGTGAGTCCAGAGACTGCACTGGCACCACTGGGGATGCACTGCAGTGAGTCCAGAGAGTGCACTGGCACCACTGGGGATGCACTGCAGTGAGTCCAGAGAGTGCACTGGCACCACTGGTGATGCAGTCCAGTGAGTCCAGTGAATGCACTGGCACCACTGGGGATGCTGTGCAGTGAGTGCAGAGAGTGCACTGGCACCACCTGTAATGCAGTACAGTGTGTCCAGTGAGTGCACTGGCACCACTGGGGATGCAGTGCTGTGACTCCGGAGAGCGCACTGGCACCACTGGGGATGCAGTGCAGTGAGTGCAGAGAGTGCAATGGCACCAATGGGGATGCACTTCAGTGAGTCCAGAGAGTGCACTGGCACCACCGGGGATGCAGTGCAGTGAGTCCAGAGAGTGCACTGGCACCACTGGGGATGCCCTGCAGTGAGTCCAGAGAGTGCACTGGCACCACTGGGGATGCAGTGCAGTGAGTCCAGAGAGTGCACTGGCACCACTGGGGATGCACTGCAGTGAGTCCAGCGTGTGCACTGGCACCACTGGGGATGCAGTACAGTGAGTCCAGAGAGAGCACTGGCACCACTGGGGATGCACTACAGTGAGTCCACAGAGTGCACTGGCACCACTGGGGATGCAGTGCAGTGAGTCCAGAGAGTGCACTGGCACCACTGGGGATGCAGTGCAGTGAGTCCAGAGAGTGCACTGGCACCACTGGGGATGCAGTGCAGTGAGTCCAGAGAGCGCACTGGCACCACTGGGGATGCAGTGCAGTGAGTGCAGAGAGTGCACTGGCACCACTGGGGATGGGTTTCAAGCCAACTGCATTAACCGCTCATGCTTCTTTCTTATGAGACATTAGTAAACCAATTACATAGCCTTGTCAAGACTAAATCACAGGTAAAAATCCTGTACATCTCATGTGGCCAACCACTCCCAACTAGGATTCCAAGAACCAGGAGGTTCGGTGAAAATAGGGCTAGTGCTATTAGAGGGGTGATTATTAGGGTAAGCCCTAAGCTGTCTTTCATGGAGAAGTGTGGGTGGAATGGGATTTTGTCGCAGTCTGATACGATTCCTAGTGGGTTATTTGAGCCTGATTTGTGTAGGAAGGTTAGGTGGACTAGGGTGATTCCTGCAATTAGGAAGGGCAGTAGGAAGTGGATGGCGAAGAATCGGGTTAAGGTTGGATTGTCTACTGAGAATCCTCCTCAGGCTCATTCTACTAGAGTTTGCCCAATGTACGGGATGGCTGAGAATAGGTTGGTGATTACGGTGGCCCCTCAGAATGACATTTGTCCTCATGGTAGGACATACCCTACGAAGGCAGTTGCTATTAGGGTGAGTAGGAGGATTACTCCTGTGTTTCAGGTTTCTTTGTATAGGTAGGAGCCGTAGTAGAGGCCTCGTCCGATGTGTAAGTAGATGCAGATAAAGAAGAGCGAAGCACCATTGGCGTGGAGGTTGCGGATGAGCCATCCGTACTGGACGTCTCGGCATGTGTGAGCTACTGAGGAGAAGGCGAGTGAAGTGTCTGCGGTGTAGTGTATGGCTAGTAGCAGGCCTGTTAGGATTTGTGTGGCTAAGCAGATGGCTAGAAGGGAGCCGAAGTTTCATCAGGCAGAGATGTTGGAGGGGGCAGGTAGGTCGATTAGGGAGTTGTTGATTATTTTTAGTAGGGGATGGGATTTGCGGATGTTAGGGGCCATTAGTGAGTCTGTGTGTTATTAGGATTATTACCAGGATGGAGAGGGCGAAGGATCCTAGGTAGGCCTTAATTAGCCCTGTGTGTATTGAGGTTGCGGCTTTGCTTGCGGCTACTTGTAGTTCAGCAAGGCCCTCTGGCCCTATTTTTTTGAGTCAGGAGAGGTCGATCAAGTGTAGGGCAATGTTTTGTCCCTTTTCTAGTAGGTTTTTGGAGAAGAATCGGTGTACTAGGGGGTTGAAGTACCCTAATGCAGAGGAGAAGTTTATGAGGGGGGTTGGTTTGGGGTGAGTGAGGGTGTGTGTTATGTTCGATAGTTCTAGGGCTAGGATGATTCCTAGGATTGTTATGAGGATGGCAGCAGTTTTGGTGATAAGGGGTATGGTTATTGGGGGGGTTTTGGTTGGTGTGATGAAAGAGGTAATGATTATTCCTGCTGTAATGCTGCCTAGGGCGAGTCGGGTTAGGGGGGCGGTGATTAGTGGGTTGTTTTCGTTTATTGATACTATTGGGGGGATTCGGGTTTGTCCAGCTTGGACTAGGATGGTTATGCGGATGCTGTAGGTTGCGGTGAATGCTGTGGCTATAAGGGTTAGGAGTAGGGCTCAAGTATTTAGGTATGATGTGTTTAAGCTTTCGATGATGAGGTCTTTTGAGTAGAATCCGGCTAGGAATGGGGTTCCTATCAGCGCCAGGTTTCCGATGGTTAGGCAGGAAGTAGTGACTGGGAGTATTTTCTGTAGGCCTCCTATCTTTCGGATATCTTGTTCTCCGTTTAGGTTGTGGATGATAGACCCTGAGCATAGGAATAGTATGGCTTTAAAGAAGGCATGGGTTGAGATGTGTAGGAAGGCTAGTTGTGGGAGGTTTAGTCCGATAGTGACTATTATTAGTCCTAGTTGGCTGGATGTTGAGAAAGCAATGATTTTTTTGATGTCATTTTGGGTTAGGGCGCATGTGGCAGCGAATAGGGTTGATAGAGCACCTAGGCATAGGCAGGCAGTTAGGGCTGTCTGGTTGGTGGCTAGCAGGGGGTGCATGCGGATGAGCAGGAAGATTCCGGCTACTACTATGGTACTGGAGTGCAGTAGGGCTGATACTGGGGTGGGGCCTTCTATTGCTGCGGGCAGTCATGGGTGGAGTCCAAATTGGGCGGATTTTCCTGCGGCTGCGAGGATTAATCCTATGAGGGGGAGGATTGGGGTTTGGTGGGGGTGTACGGCTTGTTGGATCTCTCAGGTGTTGAATGTTGAAGCTAGTCATGCTATGCTCAGGATCAGTCCGATGTCTCCGATTCGGTTGTAGATTACGGCTCGTAGGGCGGCGGTGTTGGCATCTGCTCGGCCTTGTCATCAGCCGATGAGAAGGAAGGACATGATTCGTACTCCTTCCCAGCCTACGAATAGGAGGAATATGTTGTTTGCGGTTGTTAGGAGGAGTATGGCGACTAGGAATGTCAGTAGGTAGGTGAAAAATTTTGTTACGTATGGCTCTGAGGCCATGTATCATATGGCGAATTGTAGGATTGATCATGTTACAAATAGGGCGATTGGAAGAAATGTTATTGAGTATTGGTCTATTTTTAGGCTCAGGGGGATTTTAAAGTTTATAATGAATTTTCACTCCCAGTGGCAGGTGACAGATTCTACTCCCGAGTAGATGAATGCGGTTGTAGGGGCTAGGCTAATTAGGAATGCGGTTTTAACAGCGCGGGTGGTGGCTTGTGGGGTGTTTTTAAAGTTTTTAAATAGAAATGGCAGGATGATTGGGGTTAGGAGGATTGTCAGCGTGAGTAGTGTGAGGGAGTTGATTAGTAGTGTGGGGTTCACTACTTTTACTTGGATTTGCACCAAGATGGGTGGTTCCTAAGACCAGTGGATTGCTGTTATCCTTTAAAAGTAAGGGGGCTGAGGTTTTAGGCTCAGATGTAAGAGTTAGCAGCTCTTGTTGGTTAAACCCTCCCCTCGGCAGGTAAGAAGGTTTGAACTTCTATTCTTAGAATCACAGTCTAATGTTTGGTTTAAACTATACTTGCATGAGGGGATTCCGGAGATCAGTTCGGGTTTGAGGATTAGGAGGAATATTGGGATAATGTGGAGTGTTATGAGCGGGTGTTCTCGCGTGGTTGAGTTTTGCATAGATGTGATGTGGGAGGGGATTGAGCCTCGTTGGGTCATTAGTAGTATGAATAAGGTGTAGGAGGCGGTTAGTAGGGTTGCGATTCCTGTTAGGATGATCGTGAAGGCAGATCAGTTGAATAAGGTGATTATAATGGTTAGCTCTGCTATGAGGTTTGTTGTTGGGGGTAAGGCTATGTTTGTTAGATTGGCCAGCAATCATCAGGTAGCTATGAGTGGTAGGAGAGGTTGTAGGCCTCGTGTGAGTAGTAGAATTCGGCTGTGCGTACGTTCATAGTTTGTGTTGGCTAGGCAGAATAGTATGGAGGAAGTTAGTCCATGGGAAATTATTAGGATCATTGCCCCTGAGAATGATCAGTGGGTTTGGATTATTCCTGCGGCGATAACTAGGCCTATGTGGCTAACGGATGAATAAGCGATTAGTGATTTTAGGTCTGTCTGTCGTAGGCAGATTGAGCTAGTCATTAGGGCGCCTCATAGGGCCAGGGTTAGGAAGGGGTAGTGCAGGAGGTTGGACAGTGGGCCCATAAATAGAGTGACTCGTATAATTCCGTATCCTCCTAGCTTTAGTAGTAGGGCGGCGAGGAGTATTGAGCCTGCGATGGGTGCTTCTACGTGGGCTTTTGGCAGTCAGAGGTGTAGGCCGTATAGTGGGGCTTTTACTATGAATGCTATGAGCAGTGCTAGACCTGATAGTATTCCTGTCCATGAGGTGGATAGGGTTGGGTGGGTTAGTTGTAGGGTTGGCAGGTGCAGGGTGCCAATTTTCACGTATAGGTGTATGATTGTGATTAGCAGGGGTAGAGAGCTTACTGGCGTGTAGAATAGCAGGTAGATGCCAGCGCTTAGGCGTTCTGGTTGGTTCCCCCATCGGGTGATTAAGATTAGGGTGGGAATGAGGGTTGCTTCAAATGAGATGTAAAATAGTGCTAGTTCTGTGGTGGAAAAGGCTAGTAGGATGAATGGCTGGACTGCGACTAAGGTTGAGATAAAGATTCGTTTGCGTTGTAGGGGTTCTTGTTGCAGGTGGTTTTGGCTTGCTATGATTATGAGTGGGAGTAGTCAGCAGGATAGTACTAGGAGGGGGGATGAGATTTGGTCAATTCCTGTTCAGTTGGATAAAAATTTGTAGGGGTAGTAGGTTGGGATTAATCACTGTAGGCTTAGGGCAGCGATTAGGAGGCTGTATAAGGTGGTGTTAGTCCATAGAAATTTTGGTGGAGACAGCAGGGCTGTTGGAAGAAGTATGATTGTGGGTAGGATGATTTTTAGCATTGCAGGAGGTTTAGGTTGTGTAGATGGTCGGAGCCATGTGTGCGGGTGGAGGCTACTAGGATGGCCAGGCCTGTGCCCGCCTCACACGCTGAGAAGGTTAGCATGAGAATTGGTACCATGGTGAATGAGGAGACTTGGTTTTCGATGGATCATATTGATAGGCCTACGAATATCGATAATATTATGCTTTCAAGGCATAGTAGGGCGGATACTAGGTGGGTTCGGTGGAAGGCTAGCCCTAGTCCGCTGAAAATGAAGGCTGAGTAGAAGCTTAAATGTAGGGGCGACATAAGAAAGTTACAGGGTTGGCTGTAATCTGCTGGGTCGAAACCAGCTATCTTTTTGGTTAGACTAACTTTCTGTTATTCTGCTCATTCTAGGCCCCCTTGAATTCACTCGTAGGCCAGTCCGAGTGTTAGGAGAAGGAGGATCACTACAGTTCAGGTGAGGGTCATTAGGGGGGATTGGAGTTGGACGGCTCATGGCAGGGGGAGTAGGAGGGCGATTTCTAGGTCGAATAGGACGAACAGGATGGCTACTGAGGAAGAATCGGACTGAGAATGGTAATCGAGCAGATCCAAGTGGGTCGAATCCACATTCGTACGGTGAGAGTTTCTCTGAGTCGGGGTTTATTTGGGCGAGTCAGAAGTTTAATGCGGTTAGGGCGGCGCTTAGGATTGATGATAGGGCGAATATGAACATGAGTGCGTTCATTGCTCTCCTCTGGGTTTATACCAGATTCTAGAGATTGGAAGTCAATTGTAATTAATATACTAGAAGAGCAAGATCCTCATCAGTAGATGGTTATGTAGAGGAATAGTCAGATGACGTCTACGAAGTGTCAGTATCAGGCTGCTGCCTCGAATCCGAAGTGGTGGTCTGATGTAAAGTGGAACTTGATCAGTCGGAAGAGGCAGACGGTCAGGAAGGAGGATCCGATGATTACGTGGAGTCCGTGGAATCCAGTGGCAACGAAGAAGGTAGATCCGTAGACGCTATCGGCGATTGAGAATGGGGCTTCGTGGTATTCTATTGCTTGTAGGGCTGTGAAGTAGAATCCCAGGAGGATCGTTAGGGTTAGGGCGTGGATGGCGTGTTTTCGGTTTCCTTCTGTGATGCTGTGATGGGCTCACGTTACGGTAACGCCTGAGGCTAGTAGGATGGCTGTGTTTAGTAGGGGGACTTCTATCGGGTTGAGTGGTTTAATTCCTGTTGGGGGTCATTGGCCTCCTAGTTCTGGGGTTGGGGCCAGGCTCGAGTGGAAGAACGCTCAGAAGAACCCTAAGAAGAAGAATGCTTCGGATGTGATGAAAAGGATTATGCTGTATCGTAGGCCTTTTTGGACTGTGGGAGTGTGATGGCCTTGGAAGGTGCTTTCTCGTACAATGTCTCGTCATCATTGGAGTATTACTAGGAGTATTGAGATGAGGCCTAGGGTTAGTAGTATGGATGAGTTGTAGTGGAATCACATGATTAATCCTGAGGTTGTGAGTAGGGCGGCGGCTGCCCCGAAGATTGGTCAAGGGCTTGGGTCAACTATGTGGTATGAGTGTGCTTGGTGTGCCATTAGATGTTTTCTTGTAAGTATAGGCTTAGAAGGAGCACGAAGACGTAGGCCTGGATTATGGCTACTGCTACTTCTAGGATGGTTAGGAGTAGTAGGATGATTATTGTTAGGATGGATACTGCAGGAAGGGTGGGTATTAATGCAATGGAGGCTGTAGAGATGAGTTGGATGAGTAAGTGTCCTGCTGTAAGGTTGGCTGTAAGGCGGACTCCGAGGGCTAGGGGGCGGATTAGTAGGCTGGTTGTTTCGATCAGGATTAGTGCGGGGATTAGGGGTGTAGGGGTACCTTCGGGTAATAGGTGGGCTAAAGAGGCTGATGGTTGGTTTCGTAGGCCTGTTAGTAGTGTGGCGAGCCATAGTGGGAAGGCTAGGGCTATGTTCATAGATAGTTGGGTGGTTGGGGTGAATGTATATGGAAGGAGGCCTAGAAGGTTGATTGTAAGAAGTATGATTATTAGGGATGTAAATATTATGGCTCATTTGTGGCCATTTTTGTTGAGTGGGACTATTAGTTGTTTTGTGATTAGGTGAAGGAGTCATGTTTGGATAGTAGAAAGGCGGTTGTTGATTCATCGGTTGTTTGGGGACGGGAATAGTAGGGCTGGGAAGAGTAGGGATAGTAGGATTAAGGGGATGCCAAATAGATTGGGGCTGGAAAATTGGTCAAAGAAGCTTAGGTTCATGGTCAGGATCATGGTGTGGGTTTGGTAGTGAGGGAGGTCTTATTTGATGGGGGGTTGGTTGTGGTGAAGGCTAGTAGTTTTGGTTGGATGAGGAGTGCTAGGGTTAATCAGGTTATAATTATGATTGAAAATCATGGTGCGGGGTTAAGCTGTGGCATATCATTAAGGAGGGGGAAGTCCCTCTTTGGCTAGCTTAAAAGGCTAGTGCTGTTGCATAGCTTCTTAATGATTAGGATGATGATAGAAGGGACGATCAGGCCTCGAAATGTGGGAGTGGGGTTGATTCTACTACAATGGGTATGTAGCTGTGATTAGCCCCGCAAATTTCTGAGCATTGTCCGTAAAAAATCCCAGGCCGGGTGGTAATGAATGAAGTTTGGTTTAGTCGGCCTGGGATTGCGTCTGTTTTAACTCCGAGCGTTGGGACTGCTCAGGAGTGGAGTACGTCTCCTGCAGTAATGATCACGCGGATGGGGGATTCTATTGGGATAACTACGCGGTGGTCAACTTCTAGCAGTCGGAAGTGGCCGTTGGGTAAGTCTGGGGTGGGCACTATGTAGGAGTCGAATGATAGGTCTTTGAAGTCTGTGTATTCGTAGCTTCAGTATCATTGGTGGCCGATGGCTTTTAGGGTGAGGTCTGGTTCATCGATTTTGTCCATTATGTAGAGGATTTGTAGGGATGGGAGGGCGAGGAGTACCAGGACGATAGCAGGTAGGATTGTCCAGATCAGCTCTACTTCTTGGGCGTCTACAGCATTGGACGAGAGTTTTTCTGTTAGTATGTGGGCTAAAAGGTAGAGAACTAGGCTGCAGATAGCTAGGGCAACGATTAGGGCGTGGTCGTGGAATTCAACGAGTTCTTCTATGATGGGTGATGAGGCGTCTTGGAATCCTAGTTGGGAGTGGTTGGCCACATGAGATGTACAGGATTTTTACCTGTGATTTAGTCTTGACAAGGCTATGTAATTGGTTTACTAACGTCTCATAAGAAAGAAGCATGAGCGGTGAATGCAGTTGGCTTGAAACCAGCATGTGAGGGTTCGATTCCTTCCTTTCTTGTACTTGGACGAAGGCCGGTTCCTCGAAAGTATGGTATGGGGGAGGGCAGCCGTGGATTCATTCAACGTTTGTGGTAGTTAGTTCTGGTTGTAGGACTTTTCGTTTGGCCGAAAAGGCTTCTCAGATGATGAATATTAGTATGATTACGGCTACTATTGAGATTAGGGAGCCGATGGAGGAAATGGTGTTTCATAGTGTGTAGGCGTCGGGATAGTCCGAGTATCGTCGGGGTATTCCTGCTAGGCCTAGGAAGTGCTGGGGGAAGAACGTTAGGTTTACTCCTGTAAATATTACCCCGAAGTGGGCTTTTGCTCATGTTTGGTGTAGGGTAAACCCAGTGAGTAGTGGGAATCAGTGAGTAAATCCTGCTAGAATGGCAAAGACGGCGCCTATGGATAGGACGTAGTGGAAGTGGGCAACTACGTAGTACGTGTCGTGCAGGGCGATGTCTAGGGAAGAGTTTGCAAGAACGATTCCTGTTAATCCTCCGATGGTAAATAGGAAGATAAATCCTAGAGCTCATAGTATTGGCGGGGTCTCATTTGATTGTTCCTCCGTGCAGGGTGGCTAGTCAGCTAAATACTTTGATTCCGGTAGGGATGGCAATGATTATAGTGGCTGATGTAAAGTAGGCTTGGGTATCAACGTCTATTCCTACTGTAAACATGTGGTGAGCTCAGACGATGAATCCTAGGAAGCCGATGGATAGTATGGCTCAGACTATTCCCATGTAGCCGAAGGGCTCCTTTTTGCCTGAGTAGTACGTGACTACGTGTGAGATGATTCCGAACCCCGGTAGGATCAGAATATAGACTTCTGGGTGTCCGAAGAATCAGAATAGGTGTTGGTACAGGATTGGGTCTCCTCCTCCAGCGGGGTCGAAGAATGTGGTGTTTAGGTTTCGATCAGTTAGTAATATTGTAATACCGGCGGCGAGTACGGGGAGTGATAGAAGGAGTAGGATGGCGGTAATTAGTACGGATCAGACAAATAGTGGGGTTTGGTATTGTGAGAGTGCGGGGGGTTTTATGTTGATGGCTGTGGTGATAAAGTTGATGGCCCCAAGGATGGAGGAGATACCGGCTAAGTGGAGTGAGAAGATAGCCAGGTCTACTGAAGCTCCGGCGTGGGCAAGGTCACCTGCTAGGGGAGGGTAGACAGTTCAGCCTGTGCCGGCGCCAGCTTCTACAGTGGATGAGGCTAGTAGGAGGAGGAATGATGGGGGGAGGAGTCAAAAGCTTATGTTGTTTATTCGCGGGAATGCTATGTCGGGGGCACCGATTATGAGGGGGACTAATCAGTTGCCGAATCCTCCGATCATGATGGGTATGACTATAAAGAAGCTTATTACAAAGGCGTGAGCGGTAACGATTACATTGTAAATTTGGTCGTCGCCTAGGAGAGTTCCTGGTTGTCCTAGTTCTGCGCGGATTAATAGGCTGAGTGCGGTGCCGACTATTCCTGCTCATGCCCCGAAGATGAGGTACAGGGTGCCAATATCCTTATGGTTAGTGGAAAATAGTCATCGGTTGATGAAGGTGGCGGGTAAGATGGCTGAGTGTTGAAGCGTTAGGCTGTAGTCCTTTTTACAGAGGTTTAATTCCTCTTCTTATCGGCTCTGTAGTGAAATTCATGTTGAGTTGCAAGCTCATCGATGCGCACTAGGGTGCGTCAGGGTCTTTGTAGGCAGAAGCCAATTGGTTTAGGCATTTAGCTGTTAACTAGAGTTTTGTGGGATCGAAGCCCATCTGTCTAGGGAGGCTTTAGCTTAATTAAAGCGTCTGACTTGCATTCAGAAGATACAGGTTAATATTCTGTAAGTCTTAATGTGCAGAAACTAAGAGGGTTTAACTCTTATTTAAGGCTTTGAAGGCCTTCGGTTTGGGGTGTTATCCTAAGTTTCTAGACAATGGCATGTATTATTGGGGACAGGGGAAGTAAGAGGATTGATAGTGAGGCAAGGACCGCAGTAGGTGTGCTTGGGGCTTTGCTAGTGTATCATTGTTTTATGTGGTTAGAGGAGTTGGGGGGAAGGGTAATTGTTGAGTGGTATGCGAGGCGTAGGTAGAAGAAGAGGCTGAGCAGTGATAGCATGGCAATTGCCATGGCTGCTGGTGTTATTTCCTGTTTAGTTAGTTCTTGGATGATAAGTCACTTTGGTATAAAGCCTGTTAATGGGGGGAGGCCTGCTAGGGATAAAAGTACTAGTATTAGGGTGGCGTTTAGCACTGGGGTTTTTGTTCATGAGGTTGTGATCATGGATAGGTTAAGGGCTTTGATTTTGTTAAGGGCTAGGAATACGGCTGATGTTATGATTGTGTATAGGTAGAAGGTAAGTAAGGCCAATTTGGGGCTGTAAACTAGGATGATGGCGATTCAGCCTAAGTGGGAGATGGACGAGAAGGCTAGGATTTTGCGTGTTTGTGTTTGGTTCAGTCCTATTCAGCCTCCTAGTGCTGTTGAGGCTAGGGCCATGGCGGTGAGTAGAGCTGGGTCGAGGGATTTGGATGTTAGTAGGAGCAGGGTTAGTGGGGGGAATTTTATGAGGGTCGAGAGTAGCAGGGCTGTTATTAGTGGCGATCCTTGTAGTACTTCTGGGAATCAGAAGTGAAATGGCACTAGGCCCAGTTTAATAGCGATTGCTGCTGTCAGTAGTAGACAGGAGGTTGGGTGGTTTATTTGTGTGATGTCTCATTGGCCGGTGACTCAGGCATTGGTTATGCTAGAGAATAGGACCAGGGCGGAAGCAGCTGCTTGGGTTAGGAAGTATTTCGTTGCGGCTTCTACTGCTCGTGGGTGGTGGGATTTGGCAATTAGGGGAATGATGGCTAGTGCGTTGATCTCCAGTCCTGTCCAGGCCAGAACTCAGTGGTTGCTGGAAATTGTGATTGTGGTGCCCAAGATGAGGCTGAAGGTTATGATTGGGGTCGCGTAAGGGTTCATTAGTAGAGGAGGGGGTTAAACCATCATTTTCGGGGTATGGGCCTGATAGCTTGATTAGCTGACTCTACTAGAAAATAATATAAGGGAAGTATGGAGAATTTTGATTTCTCTTGTGTGGGTTCAATTCCTACTTTTCTAAGGTCAACAGGAAATGAGAGGGCTGTTATACCTCTATGTTCACTTTATCATAGTGACCCTTTGTAGTTCAGGCACATTTCCTTATGTAAGGAGGTAGGCCTGCATAGCAGATAGGTATGCTGATGTGTCAGAGGCACAGAGCTAGTGTGAGGGGTAGGAAGTTTTTTCATAGTAGGTGCATTAGTTGGTCATATCGGAATCGTGGGTATGAAGCTCGGACCCATAAGAAACCAGAAGATAGTAGGAGGACTTTTGTGGCTAGGATGACGGGGAATAGTTCTGTGGGTGGCCCTAGGGCGCTTGGGTTTAGGAATATGATGGCTGTAAGTGTATTTATTAGCATAATGTTCGCATATTCAGCTAGGAAGAATAAGGCGAAGGGTCCTGCGGCGTATTCAACGTTAAACCCTGAGACTAGCTCAGATTCGCCCTCTGTGAGGTCAAAAGGAGCTCGGTTTGTCTCTGCTAGGGTGGATACGTATCATATTATTGCTAGGGGTCATGAGGAGAAAATGAAGTATAGAGGCTCCTGTGCGACGGCAAAGGAGCTGAGTGTGTAGCTTCCGCTTAGTATGATTATTGATAGCAGGATTATGGCCAGTGTCACTTCGTATGAAATGGTCTGTGCTACTGCCCGTAGGGCTCCGATTAGTGCGTATTTTGAGTTCGAGGCTCAGCCTGATCATAGGACTGAGTAGACGGCTAGGCTTGACATGGCTATTAGGAAGAGAACTCCGAGGTTTAGATCTGCTAGGGGAAATGGGAGTGGTAGTGGTGCTCAAGTGGTGAGGGCTAGGACAAGGGCTAGTATTGGTATCAGAATGAATAGAAGTGGGGAAGAGGTAGAGGGTCGGATGGGCTCTTTGGTAAATAGTTTCAGTCCGTCCGCAAATGGTTGAAGTAGGCCAAAAGGCCCGACAACGTTAGGGCCTTTGCGGGATTGTATGTAGCTTAGGATTTTCCATTCTGCTAGGGTTAGGAAGGCTACGGCAATCAGGATTGGGATGATGTATAGGAGGGATATAACGAGGCAGCTTAGTGTTGTTATTTGAATCATGGGTGAAGCTAGGGAGAGGATTTGAACCTCTGGGGAAAGGGCTTAAGCCTTCTGCACTTGCCGGGCTCTGCCACTCTAGCTGGTCCTTTTCTAGGATTGAAAGTGGTGGGGGAAGGCCCTCTTCACGGTTTAGTTGGTTTCACTGCTTAGAGGGGGGGGGCGTGCTTGTGGTATTGGCCCCACTTTCCCGGTCCTTTCGTACTGGGGAGAGTGTGTCATAGATAGAAACCGACCTGGATTGCTCCGGTCTGAACTCAGATCACGTAGGACTGTTAATCGTTGAACAAACGAACCCTTAATAGCGGCTGCACCATTAGGATGTCCTGATCCAACATCGAGGTCGTAAACCCCCCTGTCGATATGGGCTCTTGAGGGGGATTGCGCTGTTATCCCTGGGGTAGCTTGGTCCATTAATCAATTATATTGGGTCTGGTCACTGTTAGCACTTTGAGGGGTAGCTCTAGGTAAAGAGGTATGGTCTTGTTTTTGGAGGATTTGTTCTCCTCCAAGGTCGCCCCAACCGAAAAATATCGACCAGGCTCTGCGATGGTAGTGGCCCCAGTGGGGTTGATTGAGGATTCGCGGTGGTCGTTGATTTTTAAGTTCCACAGGGTCTTCTCGTCTTATGTTCACATCCCCGCTTTTGCACGGGGAGATCAATTTCACTGATTATCTGTGAGAGACAGTTAAGACCTCGTTTAGCCATTCATACAAGTCTCGATTTATGGGACAATTGATTGCGCTACCTTTGCACGGTTAGGATACCGCGGCCGTTAAACCTAAGTCACCGGGCAGGCATCACCTTCAATACTTGTTTAATTTGCTGAAGGCTATGTTTTTGGTAAACAGTCGGGCCTTATTAATTTGCCGAGTTCCTTTCACAGATTTTAATCGCTCTTATAGGCGCTCCTGAGTCGGGTTAACAGGGTTAGTTAATACGTGGTCTTGTAGGGGTTTTTGTATCTGTCTAGGTCTGTTAATAATGTTTCTATGTAAGCTTGCACCGTTAGAGGGGTGTGGCCCTGTACATGAGGGGCCTAGGATGATTCCTAGGATTGTTATGAGGATGGCAGCGGTTTTGGTGATAAGGGGTATGGTTATTGGGGGGGTTTTGGTTGGTGTGATGAAAGAGGTAATGATTATTCCTGCTGTAATGCTGCCTAGGGCGAGTCGGGTTAGGGGGGCGGTGATTAGTGGGTTGTTTTCATTTATTGATACTATTGGGGGGATTCGGGTTTGTCCAGCTTGGACTAGGATGGTTATGCGGATGCTGTAGGTTGCGGTGAATGCTGTGGCTATAAGGGTTAGGAGTAGGGCTCAAGTATTTAGGTATGATGTGTTTAAGCTTTCGATGATGAGGTCTTTTGAGTAGAATCCGGCTAGGAATGGGGTTCCTATCAGCGCCAGGTTTCCGATGGTTAGGCAGGAAGTAGTGACTGGGAGTATTTTCTGTAGGCCTCCTATCTTTCGGATATCTTGTTCTCCGTTTAGGTTGTGGATGATAGACCCTGAGCATAGGAATAGTATGGCTTTAAAGAAGGCATGGGTTGAGATGTGTAGGAAGGCTAGTTGTGGGAGGTTTAGTCCGATAGTGACTATTATTAGTCCTAGTTGGCTGGATGTTGAGAAAGCAATGATTTTTTTGATGTCATTTTGGGTTAGGGTGCATGTGGCAGCGAATAGGGTTGATAGAGCACCTAGGCATAGGCAGGCAGTTAGGGCTGTCTGGTTGGTGGCTAGCAGGGGGTGCATGCGGATGAGCAGGAAGATTCCGGCTACTACTATGGTACTGGAGTGCAGTAGGGCTGATACTGGGGTGGGGCCTTCTATTGCTGCGGGCAGTCATGGGTGGAGTCCAAATTGGGCGGATTTTCCTGCGGCTGCGAGGATTAATCCTATGAGGGGGAGGATTGGGGTTTGGTGGGGGTGTACGGCTTGTTGGATCTCTCAGGTGTTGAATGTTGAAGCTAGTCATGCTATGCTCAGGATCAGTCCGATGTCTCCGATTCGGTTGTAGATTACGGCTCGTAGGGCGGCGGTGTTGGCATCTGCTCGGCCTTGTCATCAGCCGATGAGAAGGAAGGACATGATTCGTACTCCTTCCCAGCCTACGAATAGGAGGAATATGTTGTTTGCGGTTGTTAGGAGGAGTATGGCGACTAGGAATGTCAGTAGGTAGGTGAAAAATTTTGTTACGTATGGCTCTGAGGCCATGTATCATATGGCGAATTGTAGGATTGATCATGTTACAAATAGGGCGATTGGAAGAAATGTTATTGAGTATTGGTCTATTTTTAGGCTCAGGGGGATTTTAAAGTTTATAATGAATTTTCACTCCCAGTGGCAGGTGACAGATTCTACTCCCGAGTAGATGAATGCGGTTGTAGGGGCTAGGCTAATTAGGAATGCGGTTTTAACAGCGCGGGTGGTGGCTTGTGGGGTGTTTTTAAAGTTTTTAAATAGAAATGGCAGGATGATTGGGGTTAGGAGGATTGTCAGCGTGAGTAGTGTGAGGGAGTTGATTAGTAGTGTGGGGTTCACTACTTTTACTTGGATTTGCACCAAGATGGGTGGTTCCTAAGACCAGTGGATTGCTGTTATCCTTTAAAAGTAAGGGGGCTGAGGTTTTAGGCTCAGATGTAAGAGTTAGCAGCTCTTGTTGGTTAAACCCTCCCCTCGGCAGGTAAGAAGGTTTGAACTTCTATTCTTAGAATCACAGTCTAATGTTTGGTTTAAACTATACTTGCATGAGGGGATTCCGGAGATCAGTTCGGGTTTGAGGATTAGGAGGAATATTGGGATAATGTGGAGTGTTATGAGCGGGTGTTCTCGCGTGGTTGAGTTTTGCATAGATGTGATGTGGGAGGGGATTGAGCCTCGTTGGGTCATTAGTAGTATGAATAAGGTGTAGGAGGCGGTTAGTAGGGTTGCGATTCCTGTTAGGATGATCGTGAAGGCAGATCAGTTGAATAAGGTGATTATAATGGTTAGCTCTGCTATGAGGTTTGTTGTTGGGGGTAAGGCTATGTTTGTTAGATTGGCCAGCAATCATCAGGTAGCTATGAGTGGTAGGAGAGGTTGTAGGCCTCGTGTGAGTAGTAGAATTCGGCTGTGCGTACGTTCATAGTTTGTGTTGGCTAGGCAGAATAGTATGGAGGAAGTTAGTCCATGGGAAATTATTAGGATCATTGCCCCTGAGAATGATCAGTGGGTTTGGATTATTCCTGCGGCGATAACTAGGCCTATGTGGCTAACGGATGAATAAGCGATTAGTGATTTTAGGTCTGTCTGTCGTAGGCAGATTGAGCTAGTCATTAGGGCGCCTCATAGGGCCAGGGTTAGGAAGGGGTAGTGCAGGAGGTTGGACAGTGGGCCCATAAATAGAGTGACTCGTATAATTCCGTATCCTCCTAGCTTTAGTAGTAGGGCGGCGAGGAGTATTGAGCCTGCGATGGGTGCTTCTACGTGGGCTTTTGGCAGTCAGAGGTGTAGGCCGTATAGTGGGGCTTTTACTATGAATGCTATGAGCAGTGCTAGACCTGATAGTATTCCTGTCCATGAGGTGGATAGGGTTGGGTGGGTTAGTTGTAGGGTTGGCAGGTGCAGGGTGCCAATTTTCACGTATAGGTGTATGATTGTGATTAGCAGGGGTAGAGAGCTTACTGGCGTGTAGAATAGCAGGTAGATGCCAGCGCTTAGGCGTTCTGGTTGGTTCCCCCATCGGGTGATTAAGATTAGGGTGGGAATGAGGGTTGCTTCAAATGAGATGTAAAATAGTGCTAGTTCTGTGGTGGAAAAGGCTAGTAGGATGAATGGCTGGACTGCGACTAAGGTTGAGATAAAGATTCGTTTGCGTTGTAGGGGTTCTTGTTGCAGGTGGTTTTGGCTTGCTATGATTATGAGTGGGAGTAGTCAGCAGGATAGTACTAGGAGGGGGGATGAGATTTGGTCAATTCCTGTTCAGTTGGATAAAAATTTGTAGGGGTAGTAGGTTGGGATTAATCACTGTAGGCTTAGGGCAGCGATTAGGAGGCTGTATAAGGTGGTGTTAGTCCATAGAAATTTTGGTGGAGACAGCAGGGCTGTTGGAAGAAGTATGATTGTGGGTAGGATGATTTTTAGCATTGCAGGAGGTTTAGGTTGTGTAGATGGTCGGAGCCATGTGTGCGGGTGGAGGCTACTAGGATGGCCAGGCCTGTGCCCGCCTCACACGCTGAGAAGATTAGCATGAGAATTGGTACCATGGTGAATGAGGAGACTTGGTTTTCGATGGATCATATTGATAGGCCTACGAATATCGATAATATTATGCTTTCAAGGCATAGTAGGGCGGATACTAGGTGGGTTCGGTGGAAGGCTAGCCCTAGTCCGCTGAAAATGAAGGCTGAGTAGAAGCTTAAATGTAGGGGCGACATAAGAAAGTTACAGGGTTGGCTGTAATCTGCTGGGTCGAAACCAGCTATCTTTTTGGTTAGACTAACTTTCTGTTATTCTGCTCATTCTAGGCCCCCTTGAATTCACTCGTAGGCCAGTCCGAGTGTTAGGAGAAGGAGGATCACTACAGTTCAGGTGAGGGTCATTAGGGGGGATTGGAGTTGGACGGCTCATGGCAGGGGGAGTAGGAGGGCGATTTCTAGGTCGAATAGGACGAACAGGATGGCTACTGAGGAAGAATCGGACTGAGAATGGTAATCGAGCAGATCCAAGTGGGTCGAATCCACATTCGTACGGTGAGAGTTTCTCTGAGTCGGGGTTTATTTGGGCGAGTCAGAAGTTTAATGCGGTTAGGGCGGCGCTTAGGATTGATGATAGGGCGAATATGAACATGAGTGCGTTCATTGCTCTCCTCTGGGTTTATACCAGATTCTAGAGATTGGAAGTCAATTGTAATTAATATACTAGAAGAGCAAGATCCTCATCAGTAGATGGTTATGTAGAGGAATAGTCAGATGACGTCTACGAAGTGTCAGTATCAGGCTGCTGCCTCGAATCCGAAGTGGTGGTCTGATGTAAAGTGGAACTTGATCAGTCGGAAGAGGCAGACGGTCAGGAAGGAGGATCCGATGATTACGTGGAGTCCGTGGAATCCAGTGGCAACGAAGAAGGTAGATCCGTAGACGCTATCGGCGATTGAGAATGGGGCTTCGTGGTATTCTATTGCTTGTAGGGCTGTGAAGTAGAATCCCAAGAGGATCGTTAGGGTTAGGGCGTGGATGGCATGTTTTCGGTTTCCTTCTGTGATGCTGTGATGGGCTCACGTTACGGTAACGCCTGAGGCTAGTAGGATGGCTGTGTTTAGTAGGGGGACTTCTATCGGGTTGAGTGGTTTAATTCCTGTTGGGGGTCATTGGCCTCCTAGTTCTGGGGTTGGGGCCAGGCTCGAGTGGAAGAACGCTCAGAAGAACCCTAAGAAGAAGAATGCTTCGGATGTGATGAAAAGGATTATGCCGTATCGTAGGCCTTTTTGGACTGTGGGAGTGTGATGGCCTTGGAAGGTGCTTTCTCGTACAATGTCTCGTCATCATTGGAGTATTACTAGGAGTATTGAGATGAGGCCTAGGGTTAGTAGTATGGATGAGTTGTAGTGGAATCACATGATTAATCCTGAGGTTGTGAGTAGGGCGGCGGCTGCCCCGAAGATTGGTCAAGGGCTTGGGTCAACTATGTGGTATGAGTGTGCTTGGTGTGCCATTAGATGTTTTCTTGTAAGTATAGGCTTAGAAGGAGCACGAAGACGTAGGCCTGGATTATGGCTACTGCTACTTCTAGGATGGTTAGGAGTAGTAGGATGATTATTGTTAGGATGGATACTGCAGGAAGGGTGGGTATTAATGCAATGGAGGCTGTAGAGATGAGTTGGATGAGTAAGTGTCCTGCTGTAAGGTTGGCTGTAAGGCGGACTCCGAGGGCTAGGGGGCGGATTAGTAGGCTGGTTGTTTCGATCAGGATTAGTGCGGGGATTAGGGGTGTAGGGGTACCTTCGGGTAATAGGTGGGCTAAAGAGGCTGATGGTTGGTTTCGTAGGCCTGTTAGTAGTGTGGCGAGCCATAGTGGGAAGGCTAGGGCTATGTTCATAGATAGTTGGGTGGTTGGGGTGAATGTATATGGAAGGAGGCCTAGAAGGTTGATTGTAAGAAGTATGATTATTAGGGATGTAAATATTATGGCTCATTTGTGGCCATTTTTGTTGAGTGGGACTATTAGTTGTTTTGTGATTAGGTGAAGGAGTCATGTTTGGATAGTAGAAAGGCGGTTGTTGATTCATCGGTTGTTTGGGGACGGGAATAGTAGGGCTGGGAAGAGTAGGGATAGTAGGATTAAGGGGATGCCAAATAGATTGGGGCTGGAAAATTGGTCAAAGAAGCTTAGGTTCATGGTCAGGATCATGGTGTGGGTTTGGTAGTGAGGGAGGTCTTATTTGATGGGGGGTTGGTTGTGGTGAAGGCTAGTAGTTTTGGTTGGATGAGGAGTGCTAGGGTTAATCAGGTTATAATTATGATTGAAAATCATGGTGCGGGGTTAAGCTGTGGCATATCATTAAGGAGGGGGAAGTCCCTCTTTGGCTAGCTTAAAAGGCTAGTGCTGTTGCATAGCTTCTTAATGATTAGGATGATGATAGAAGGGACGATCAGGCCTCGAAATGTGGGAGTGGGGTTGATTCTACTACAATGGGTATGTAGCTGTGATTAGCCCCGCAAATTTCTGAGCATTGTCCGTAAAAAATCCCAGGCCGGGTGGTAATGAATGAAGTTTGGTTTAGTCGGCCTGGGATTGCGTCTGTTTTAACTCCGAGCGTTGGGACTGCTCAGGAGTGGAGTACGTCTCCTGCAGTAATGATCACGCGGATGGGGGATTCTATTGGGATAACTACGCGGTGGTCAACTTCTAGCAGTCGGAAGTGGCCGTTGGGTAAGTCTGGGGTGGGCACTATGTAGGAGTCGAATGATAGGTCTTTGAAGTCTGTGTATTCGTAGCTTCAGTATCATTGGTGGCCGATGGCTTTTAGGGTGAGGTCTGGTTCGTCGATTTCGTCCATTATGTAGAGGATTTGTAGGGATGGGAGGGCGAGGAGTACCAGGACGATAGCAGGTAGGATTGTCCAGATCAGCTCTACTTCTTGGGCGTCTACAGCATTGGACGAGAGTTTTTCTGTTAGTATGTGGGCTAAAAGGTAGAGAACTAGGCTGCAGATAGCTAGGGCAACGATTAGGGCGTGGTCGTGGAATTCAACGAGTTCTTCTATGATGGGTGATGAGGCGTCTTGGAATCCTAGTTGGGAGTGGTTGGCCACATGAGATGTACAGGATTTTTACCTGTGATTTAGTCTTGACAAGGCTATGTAATTGGTTTACTAACGTCTCATAAGAAAGAAGCATGAGCGGTTAACCTCCTGGGAGACCCAGAAATCTTCACCCCAGCAAACCCGCTAGTAACCCCACCACACATCAAGCCAGAATGATACTTCCTATTCGCCTACGCCATCCTACGTTCAATCCCAAATAAACTAGGAGGCGTATTAGCACTGGCCGCCTCCGTACTGATCCTATTCCTAATCCCATTCCTGCACAAATCAAAACAACGAGCAATAACATTCCGACCACTCTCCCAGCTCCTATTCTGAGTACTAGTCGCCGACCTCCTCGTCCTAACATGAGTAGGAAGCCAACCCGTCGAACACCCATTCATCATCATCGGCCAACTCGCTTCAATCGCCTACTTCACTATCCTCCTATTTCTCCTCCCCGCCGCAAGCGCCCTAGAAAACAAAATACTCAACTGCTAAATACTCTAATAGTTTATAAAAACATTGGTCTTGTAAACCAAAGATTGAAGACTTACCACTTCTTAGAGTACCCCAAACTCAGAAAAAAAGGACTCAAACCTTTATCTCCAGCTCCCAAAGCTGGCATTTTCAATAAACTATTCTCTGACCCTAACCCCTAAACCGCCCGAATAGCACCCCGCGACAACCCCCGCACAAGCTCCAATACAACAAACAAAGTCAACAACAGCCCCCAACCCGCCACTAAAAACATCCCTGCCCCATGTGAATAAAACATGGAAACTCCACTAAAATCCGACCGAACAACAAACACCCCAACATTATTCACAGTAGAAACCCCGAACTTCCAAGCCCCCATAAACCCCCCAAACACCAACCCCCCAAAAACAATTGCCACAAACGCTACTGCACATCCAATCACCCGTCAATCCCCCCAAGCCCCAGGGAAAGGCTCCGCTGCTAAAGCTACTGAATAAACAAACACCACCAGCATACCCCCCAAATACACCATAAACAGCACTAAAGCCACGAACGAAACCCCAAGGCCCAGCAACCACCCGCACCCCGCCACAGACGCTAACACCAAACCAACAACCCCATAATACGGCGAAGGATTCGACGCCACACCCAAAACACCCACCGCAAAGCAAATCCCTAAAAAAAACATAAAATAAGTCATTATTCCTGCCCGGACACTACCCGAGGCCTGCGGCTCGAAAAGCCGCCATTGTTCTCAACTACAGGAACTAACCGCAAGCCCCCAATAATTCTACCCCATCTATGCCATTATGCTTAACCCCCCCCCCCTCCCCCCCCGAGGCGGGGGTATTTGGTTATGCATATTCGTGCATAAATTTATATACCCCATATACATACATACTATAGTACCAGTAATATACATTATATACGGACTATCTTATAAGCAGGTGCTAAACCCATACATGTACACGGCCATTAAACCCTTAAACACACTCCTACCAAACCACCCGGCATGAATGTTCTAGGACCATACCCCACAACACCCAATACAACTCCACTCAAGCGCATAACAAGACCCCATTTTAATGAATGCTCACAGGACATGCTCCAACAACAACTCTCCACCACATATCTCATGCAGTTCGTATCAGACGGATTTATTAATCGTACTCCTCACGTGAAATCAGCAACCCGTTGCACATAATGTCCGGTATGACTAGCTTCAGGCCCATACGTTCCCCCTAAACCCCTCGCCCTCCTCACATTTTTGCGCCTCTGGTTCCTCGGTCAGGGCCATCCATTGGGTTCACTCACCCCTCCTTGCCCTTCAAAGTGGCATCTGTGAGTACTTTCACCTTCTCAATGCGTAATCGCGGCATGTTCCAGCTTTTTGGCGCCTCTGGTTCCTCTTATTTTTTCCGGGGTTACCTCACAGGTGGCTATTCCCAGTGATCTCGGGGGTCCCACAATCTAAGCCTGGACACACCTGCCTCACGGCCTATCCTATATTTCAAGGGTCCCTCGATGAGACGGTTGGCGTATATGGGGAATCATCCTGACACTGATGCACTTTGACCACATTCAGTTAATGTTACCTCCACCCTCCGGGTTAAATGGGGCTATTGGATGAATGCTCGTTGGACATAGCACAAAACAACAAATCATTAAGCGCAACCCCTGCGCTTCACAAACTAAACCAGTAAACTTTCGCTAACCACCATGTAGCATAAACCTTCATCGCCCAATCCCAGCAAACTACCTCTAAAACTCCATTAATCATCCCTTCCATGACATCATCGGAACGATGTACATATACACACAAACACATACAAAATAACTTAAACTTATTAGAGAAACTCCAGTACTAAAAATAGTAAACACAAGCAATAATTTCATATACTTCACTCTCACTCACCACTCAACTATCAGCTAACCACACCCCCGTCCACATAGCTTAACACAAAGCATGGCACTGAAGTTGCCAAGATGGCATAAAACATGCCTGCGGACAAAAGACTTAGTCCTAACCTTACGGTTGGTTTTTGCTAAATATATACATGCAAGTATCCGCGCCCCAGTGTAAACGCCCTCGACCACCTACCCCCATACAGGCCTTGAGGAGTGGGTATCAGGCACACCCAAGTAGTAGCCCAAGACGCCTCGCTAAGCCACGCCCCCACGGGTATTCAGCAGTAATTAACATTAAGCAATGAGTGCAAACTTGACTTAGTTATAGCAACAGCCTAACTTCAAGGGTTGGTAAATCTTGTGCCAGCCACCGCGGTCATACAAGAAACCCAAATCAACCGTCCTATTGACACGGCGTAAAGAGTGGTAAAATGCCTATCCTAGCTAACTAAGATCAAAATGCAACTGAGCTGTCATAAGCCCAAGATGCACCTAAACACACCATTAAGATGATCTTAGGAACTAACGACTGATTTAAACCCACGAAAGCCAGGGCCCAAACTGGGATTAGATACCCCACTATGCCTGGCCCTAAATCTTGATACTTACTTTACCGAAGTATCCGCCAGAGAACTACGAGCACAAACGCTTAAAACTCTAAGGACTTGGCGGTGCCCCAAACCCACCTAGAGGAGCCTGTTCTACAATCGATAATCCCCGATTAACCCAACCACCCCTTGCCAACACAGCCTACATACCGCCGTCGCCAGCCCACCTCGAATGAGAGCACAACAGTGGACACAATAGCACCCCGCTAATAAGACAGGTCAAGGTATAGCCTATGGAGTGGAAGAAATGGGCTACATTCCCTATTCATAGGGCACACGGAAAGAAGCGTGAAACCACTTCTGGAAGGCGGATTTAGCAGTAAAGTGGGACAATAGAGCCTACTTTAAGCCGGCCCTGGGGCACGTACATACCGCCCGTCACCCTCCTCAAAAGCCACATCCCACATAACTAATACCATAAATACGCTGAAGATGAGGTAAGTCGTAAGAAGGTAAGTGTACCGGAAGGTGTACTTAGAATATCAAGACGTAGCTATAACACCAAAGCACTCAGCTTACACCTGAAAGATATCTACTAGACCGGATCGTCTTGAAGCCCCCCCTCTAGCTCAACCACACAAATAGTACACCAAAACTAAAGAATTTACTAAACTAATTAAACTAAAGCATTTTACAGTCTTAGTATAGGCGATAGAAAAGACACTTAGACGCGATAGAGACCCCAGTACCGTAAGGGAAAGATGAAATAGCAGTGAAACAATCAAAGCGACAGACAGCAAAGATCAACCCTTGTACCTTTTGCATCATGGTTTAGCGAGAACAACCAAGCAAAGTGAACTAAAGTTTGCCCCCCCGAAACCCAAGCGAGCTACTTTCAAGCAGTTAAAGAGAGCGAACCCGTCTCTGTTGCAAAAGAGTGGGATGACTTGTCAGTAGAGGTGAAAAGCCAACCGAGCTGGGTGATAGCTGGTTACCTGTGAAACGAATCTAAGTTCCCCCTTAATCCTCCCTACCGGACATCCTGAACCCTAATGAGATGATTAAGAGCTATTTAATGGAGGGACAGCTCCATTAAAAAAGGACACAACCTCGACTAGCGGATAATTCTTACTACTGATCCTACCGTGGGCCCTAAAGCAGCCATCAAAAAAGAGTGCGTCAAAGCTCCACCACCTAAAAATACCAAAATAAGATGATTCCCTTATCACAAACAGGTCAACCTATGAATATAGGAGAATTAATGCTAAAATAAGTAACTCAGGGCCACACCCCTCTAACGGCGCAAGCTTACATAGAAACATTATTAACAGACCTAGACAGATACAAAAACCCCTACAAGACCACGTATTAACTAACCCTGTTAACCCGACTCAGGAGCGCCTATAAGAGCGATTAAAATCTGTGAAAGGAACTCGGCAAATTAATAAGGCCCGACTGTTTACCAAAAACATAGCCTTCAGCAAATTAAACAAGTATTGAAGGTGATGCCTGCCCGGTGACTTAGGTTTAACGGCCGCGGTATCCTAACCGTGCAAAGGTAGCGCAATCAATTGTCCCATAAATCGAGACTTGTATGAATGGCTAAACGAGGTCTTAACTGTCTCTCACAGATAATCAGTGAAATTGATCTCCCCGTGCAAAAGCGGGGATGTGAACATAAGACGAGAAGACCCTGTGGAACTTAAAAATCAACGACCACCGCGAATCCTCAATCAACCCCACTGGGGCCACTACCATCGCAGAGCCTGGTCGATATTTTTCGGTTGGGGCGACCTTGGAGGAGAACAAATCCTCCAAAAACAAGACCATACCTCTTTACCTAGAGCTACCCCTCAAAGTGCTAACAGTGACCAGACCCAATATAATTGATTAATGGACCAAGCTACCCCAGGGATAACAGCGCAATCCCCCTCAAGAGCCCATATCGACAGGGGGGTTTACGACCTCGATGTTGGATCAGGACATCCTAATGGTGCAGCCGCTATTAAGGGTTCGTTTGTTCAACGATTAACAGTCCTACGTGATCTGAGTTCAGACCGGAGCAATCCAGGTCGGTTTCTATCTATGACACACTCTCCCCAGTACGAAAGGACCGGGAAAGTGGGGCCAATACCACAAGCACGCCCCCCCCCTCTAAGCAGTGAAACCAACTAAACCGTGAAGAGGGCCTTCCCCCACCACTTTCAATCCTAGAAAAGGACCAGCTAGAGTGGCAGAGCCCGGCAAGTGCAGAAGGCTTAAGCCCTTTCCCCAGAGGTTCAAATCCTCTCCCTAGCTTCACCCATGATTCAAATAACAACACTAAGCTGCCTCGTTATATCCCTCCTATACATCATCCCAATCCTGATTGCCGTAGCCTTCCTAACCCTAGCAGAACGGAAAATCCTAAGCTACATACAATCCCGCAAAGGCCCTAACGTTGTCGGGCCTTTTGGCCTACTTCAACCATTTGCGGACGGACTGAAACTATTTACCAAAGAGCCCATCCGACCCTCTACCTCTTCCCCACTTCTATTCATTCTGATACCAATACTAGCCCTTGTCCTAGCCCTCACCACTTGAGCACCACTACCACTCCCATTTCCCCTAGCAGATCTAAACCTCGGAGTTCTCTTCCTAATAGCCATGTCAAGCCTAGCCGTCTACTCAGTCCTATGATCAGGCTGAGCCTCGAACTCAAAATACGCACTAATCGGAGCCCTACGGGCAGTAGCACAGACCATTTCATACGAAGTGACACTGGCCATAATCCTGCTATCAATAATCATACTAAGCGGAAGCTACACACTCAGCTCCTTTGCCGTCGCACAGGAGCCTCTATACTTCATTTTCTCCTCATGACCCCTAGCAATAATATGATACGTATCCACCCTAGCAGAGACAAACCGAGCTCCTTTTGACCTCACAGAGGGTGAATCTGAGCTAGTCTCAGGGTTTAACGTTGAATACGCCGCAGGACCCTTCGCCTTATTCTTCCTAGCTGAATATGCGAACATTATGCTAATAAATACACTTACAGCCATCATATTCCTAAACCCAAGCGCCCTAGGGCCACCCACAGAACTATTCCCCGTCATCCTAGCCACAAAAGTCCTCCTACTATCTTCTGGTTTCTTATGGGTCCGAGCTTCATACCCACGATTCCGATATGACCAACTAATGCACCTACTATGAAAAAACTTCCTACCCCTCACACTAGCTCTGTGCCTCTGACACATCAGCATACCTATCTGCTATGCAGGCCTACCTCCTTACATAAGGAAATGTGCCTGAACTACAAAGGGTCACTATGATAAAGTGAACATAGAGGTATAACAGCCCTCTCATTTCCTGTTGACCTTAGAAAAGTAGGAATTGAACCCACACAAGAGAAATCAAAATTCTCCATACTTCCCTTATATTATTTTCTAGTAGAGTCAGCTAATCAAGCTATCGGGCCCATACCCCGAAAATGATGGTTTAACCCCCTCCTCTACTAATGAACCCTTACGCGACCCCAATCATAACCTTCAGCCTCATCTTGGGCACCACAATCACAATTTCCAGCAACCACTGAGTTCTGGCCTGGACAGGACTGGAGATCAACGCACTAGCCATCATTCCCCTAATTGCCAAATCCCACCACCCACGAGCAGTAGAAGCCGCAACGAAATACTTCCTAACCCAAGCAGCTGCTTCCGCCCTGGTCCTATTCTCTAGCATAACCAATGCCTGAGTCACCGGCCAATGAGACATCACACAAATAAACCACCCAACCTCCTGTCTACTACTGACAGCAGCAATCGCTATTAAACTGGGCCTAGTGCCATTTCACTTCTGATTCCCAGAAGTACTACAAGGATCGCCACTAATAACAGCCCTGCTACTCTCGACCCTCATAAAATTCCCCCCACTAACCCTGCTCCTACTAACATCCAAATCCCTCGACCCAGCTCTACTCACCGCCATGGCCCTAGCCTCAACAGCACTAGGAGGCTGAATAGGACTGAACCAAACACAAACACGCAAAATCCTAGCCTTCTCGTCCATCTCCCACTTAGGCTGAATCGCCATCATCCTAGTTTACAGCCCCAAATTGGCCTTACTTACCTTCTACCTATACACAATCATAACATCAGCCGTATTCCTAGCCCTTAACAAAATCAAAGCCCTTAACCTATCCATGATCACAACCTCATGAACAAAAACCCCAGTGCTAAACGCCACCCTAATACTAGTACTTTTATCCCTAGCAGGCCTCCCCCCATTAACAGGCTTTATACCAAAGTGACTTATCATCCAAGAACTAACTAAACAGGAAATAACACCAGCAGCCATGGCAATTGCCATGCTATCACTGCTCAGCCTCTTCTTCTACCTACGCCTCGCATACCACTCAACAATTACCCTTCCCCCCAACTCCTCTAACCACATAAAACAATGATACACTAGCAAAGCCCCAAGCACACCTACTGCGGTCCTTGCCTCACTATCAATCCTCTTACTTCCCCTGTCCCCAATAATACATGCCATTGTCTAGAAACTTAGGATAACACCCCAAACCGAAGGCCTTCAAAGCCTTAAATAAGAGTTAAACCCTCTTAGTTTCTGCACATTAAGACTTACAGAATATTAACCTGTATCTTCTGAATGCAAGTCAGACGCTTTAATTAAGCTAAAGCCTCCCTAGACAGATGGGCTTCGATCCCACAAAACTCTAGTTAACAGCTAAATGCCTAAACCAATTGGCTTCTGCCTACAAAGACCCTGACGCACCCTAGTGCGCATCGATGAGCTTGCAACTCAACATGAATTTCACTACAGAGCCGATAAGAAGAGGAATTAAACCTCTGTAAAAAGGACTACAGCCTAACGCTTCAACACTCAGCCATCTTACCCGTCACCTTCATCAACCGATGACTATTTTCCACTAACCATAAGGATATTGGCACCCTGTACCTCATCTTCGGGGCATGAGCAGGAATAGTCGGCACCGCACTCAGCCTATTAATCCGCGCAGAACTAGGACAACCAGGAACTCTCCTAGGCGACGACCAAATTTACAATGTAATCGTTACCGCTCACGCCTTTGTAATAAGCTTCTTTATAGTCATACCCATCATGATCGGAGGATTCGGCAACTGATTAGTCCCCCTCATAATCGGTGCCCCCGACATAGCATTCCCGCGAATAAACAACATAAGCTTTTGACTCCTCCCCCCATCATTCCTCCTCCTACTAGCCTCATCCACTGTAGAAGCTGGCGCCGGCACAGGCTGAACTGTCTACCCTCCCCTAGCAGGTGACCTTGCCCACGCCGGAGCTTCAGTAGACCTGGCTATCTTCTCACTCCACTTAGCCGGTATCTCCTCCATCCTTGGGGCCATCAACTTTATCACCACAGCCATCAACATAAAACCCCCCGCACTCTCACAATACCAAACCCCACTATTTGTCTGATCCGTACTAATTACCGCCATCCTACTCCTTCTATCACTCCCCGTACTCGCCGCCGGTATTACAATATTACTAACTGATCGAAACCTAAACACCACATTCTTCGACCCCGCTGGAGGAGGAGACCCAATCCTGTACCAACACCTATTCTGATTCTTCGGACACCCAGAAGTCTATATTCTGATCCTACCAGGGTTCGGAATCATCTCACACGTAGTCACGTACTACTCAGGCAAAAAGGAGCCCTTCGGCTACATGGGAATAGTCTGAGCCATACTATCCATCGGCTTCCTAGGATTCATCGTCTGAGCTCACCACATGTTTACAGTAGGAATAGACGTTGATACCCGAGCCTACTTTACATCAGCCACTATAATCATTGCCATCCCTACCGGAATCAAAGTATTTAGCTGACTAGCCACCCTGCACGGAGGAACAATCAAATGAGACCCCCCCAATACTATGAGCTCTAGGATTTATCTTCCTATTTACCATCGGAGGATTAACAGGAATCGTTCTTGCAAACTCTTCCCTAGACATCGCCCTGCACGACACGTACTGCGTAGTTGCCCACTTCCACTACGTCCTATCCATAGGCGCCGTCTTTGCCATTCTAGCAGGATTTACTCACTGATTCCCACTACTCACTGGGTTTACCCTACACCAAACATGAGCAAAAGCCCACTTCGGGGTAATATTTACAGGAGTAAACCTAACGTTCTTCCCCCAGCACTTCCTAGGCCTAGCAGGAATACCCCGACGATACTCGGACTATCCCGACGCCTACACACTATGAAACACCATTTCCTCCTAGTCCTAGGACTTAGAGAAACTCCAGTACTAAAAATAGTAAACACAAGCAATAATTTCATATACTTCACTCTCACTCACCACTCAACTATCAGCTAACCACACCCCCGTCCACATAACTTAACACAAAGCATGGCACTGAAGTTGCCA
Source organism: Anser brachyrhynchus (assembly GCF_964034855.1). Classification (NCBI taxonomy): domain Eukaryota; kingdom Metazoa; phylum Chordata; class Aves; order Anseriformes; family Anatidae; genus Anser; species Anser brachyrhynchus. The sequence continues at coordinate 415,962 of NW_027663935.1, read as the reverse complement.
AGATGGCATAAAACATGCCTGCGGACAAAAGACTTAGTCCTAACCTTACGGTTGGTTTTTGCTAAATATATACATGCAAGTATCCGCGCCCCAGTGTAAATGCCCTCGACCACCTACCCCCATACAGGCCTTGAGGAGCGGGTATCAGGCACACCCAAGTAGTAGCCCAAGACGCCTCGCTAAGCCACGCCCCCACGGGTATTCAGCAGTAATTAACATTAAGCAATGAGTGCAAACTTGACTTAGTTATAGCAACAGCCTAACTTCAAGGGTTGGTAAATCTTGTGCCAGCCACCGCGGTCATACAAGAAACCCAAATCAACCGTCCTATTGACACGGCGTAAAGAGTGGTAAAATGCCTATCCTAGCTAACTAAGATCAAAATGCAACTGAGCTGTCATAAGCCCAAGATGCACCTAAACACACCATTAAGATGATCTTAGGAACTAACGACTGATTTAAACCCACGAAAGCCAGGGCCCAAACTGGGATTAGATACCCCACTATGCCTGGCCCTAAATCTTGATACTTACTTTACCGAAGTATCCGCCAGAGAACTACGAGCACAAACGCTTAAAACTCTAAGGACTTGGCGGTGCCCCAAACCCACCTAGAGGAGCCTGTTCTACAATCGATAATCCCCGATTAACCCAACCACCCCTTGCCAACACAGCCTACATACCGCCGTCGCCAGCCCACCTCGAATGAGAGCACAACAGTGGACACAATAGCACCCCGCTAATAAGACAGGTCAAGGTATAGCCTATGGAGTGGAAGAAATGGGCTACATTCCCTATTCATAGGGCACACGGAAAGAAGCGTGAAACCACTTCTGGAAGGCGGATTTAGCAGTAAAGTGGGACAATAGAGCCTACTTTAAGCCGGCCCTGGGGCACGTACATGGTTAAACATGCCTGTTAGTAGTGTGGCGAGCCATAGTGGGAAGGCTAGGGCTATGTTCATAGATAGTTGGGTGGTTGGGGTGAATGTATATGGAAGGAGGCCTAGAAGGTTGATTGTAAGAAGTATGATTATTAGGGATGTAAATATTATGGCTCATTTGTGGCCATTTTTGTTGAGTGGGACTATTAGTTGTTTTGTGATTAGGTGAAGGAGTCATGTTTGGATAGTAGAAAGGCGGTTGTTGACTCATCGGTTGTTTGGGGACGGGAATAGTAGGGCTGGGAAGAGTAGGGATAGTAGGATTAAGGGGATGCCGAATAGATTGGGGCTGGAAAATTGGTCAAAGAAGCTTAGGTTCATGGTCAGGATCATGGTGTGGGTTTGGTAGTGAGGGAGGTCTTATTTGATGGGGAGTTGGTTGTGGTGAAGGCTAGTAGTTTTGGTTGGATGAGGAGTGCTAGGGTTAATCAGGTTATAATTATGATTGAAAATCATGGTGCGGGGTTAAGCTGTGGCATATCATTAAGGAGGGGGAAGTCCCTCTTTGGCTAGCTTAAAAGGCTAGTGCTGTTGCATAGCTTCTTAATGATTAGGATGATGATAGAAGGGACGATCAGGCCTCGAAATGTGGGAGTGGGGTTGATTCTACTACAATGGGTATGTAGCTGTGATTAGCCCCGCAAATTTCTGAGCATTGTCCGTAAAAAATCCCAGGCCGGGTGGTAATGAATGAAGTTTGGTTTAGTCGGCCTGGGATTGCGTCTGTTTTAACTCCGAGCGTTGGGACTGCTCAGGAGTGGAGTACGTCTCCTGCAGTAATGATCACGCGGATGGGGGATTCTATTGGGATAACTACGCGGTGGTCAACTTCTAGCAGTCGGAAGTGGCCGTTGGGTAAGTCTGGGGTGGGCACTATGTAGGAGTCGAATGATAGGTCTTTGAAGTCTGTGTATTCGTAGCTTCAGTATCATTGGTGGCCGATGGCTTTTAGGGTGAGGTCTGGTTCGTCGATTTCGTCCATTATGTAGAGGATTTGTAGGGATGGGAGGGCGAGGAGTACCAGGACGATAGCAGGTAGGATTGTCCAGATCAGCTCTACTTCTTGGGCGTCTACAGCATTGGACGAGAGTTTTTCTGTTAGTATGTGGGCTAAAAGGTAGAGAACTAGGCTGCAGATAGCTAGGGCAACGATTAGGGCGTGGTCGTGGAATTCAACGAGTTCTTCTATGATGGGTGATGAGGCGTCTTGGAATCCTAGTTGGGAGTGGTTGGCCACATGAGATGTACAGGATTTTTACCTGTGATTTAGTCTTGACAAGGCTATGTAATTGGTTTACTAACGTCTCATAAGAAAGAAGCATGAGCGGTTAACCTCCTGGGAGACCCAGAAATCTTCACCCCAGCAAACCCGCTAGTAACCCCACCACACATCAAGCCAGAATGATACTTCCTATTCGCCTACGCCATCCTACGTTCAATCCCAAATAAACTAGGAGGCGTATTAGCACTGGCCGCCTCCGTACTGATCCTATTCCTAATCCCATTCCTGCACAAATCAAAACAACGAGCAATAACATTCCGACCACTCTCCCAGCTCCTATTCTGAGTACTAGTCGCCGACCTCCTCGTCCTAACATGAGTAGGAAGCCAACCCGTCGAACACCCATTCATCATCATCGGCCAACTCGCTTCAATCGCCTACTTCACTATCCTCCTATTTCTCCTCCCCGCCGCAAGCGCCCTAGAAAACAAAATACTCAACTGCTAAATACTCTAATAGTTTATAAAAACATTGGTCTTGTAAACCAAAGATTGAAGACTTACCACTTCTTAGAGTACCCCAAACTCAGAAAAAAAGGACTCAAACCTTTATCTCCAGCTCCCAAAGCTGGCATTTTCAATAAACTATTCTCTGACCCTAACCCCTAAACCGCCCGAATAGCACCCCGCGACAACCCCCGCACAAGCTCCAATACAACAAACAAAGTCAACAACAGCCCCCAACCCGCCACTAAAAACATCCCTGCCCCATGTGAATAAAACATGGAAACTCCACTAAAATCCGACCGAACAACAAACACCCCAACATTATTCACAGTAGAAACCCCGAACTTCCAAGCCCCCATAAACCCCCCAAACACCAACCCCCCAAAAACAATTGCCACAAACGCTACTGCACATCCAATCACCCGTCAATCCCCCCAAGCCCCAGGGAAAGGCTCCGCTGCTAAAGCTACTGAATAAACAAACACCACCAGCATACCCCCCAAATACACCATAAACAGCACTAAAGCCACGAACGAAACCCCAAGGCCCAGCAACCACCCGCACCCCGCCACAGACGCTAACACCAAACCAACAACCCCATAATACGGCGAAGGATTCGACGCCACACCCAAAACACCCACCGCAAAGCAAATCCCTAAAAAAAACATAAAATAAGTCATTATTCCTGCCCGGACACTACCCGAGGCCTGCGGCTCGAAAAGCCGCCATTGTTCTCAACTACAGGAACTAACCGCAAGCCCCCAATAATTCTACCCCATCTATGCCATTATGCTTAACCCCCCCCCCCTCCCCCCCCGAGGCGGGGGTATTTGGTTATGCATATTCGTGCATAAATTTATATACCCCATATACATACATACTATAGTACCAGTAATATACATTATATACGGACTATCTTATAAGCAGGTGCTAAACCCATACATGTACACGGCCATTAAACCCTTAAACACACTCCTACCAAACCACCCGGCATGAATGTTCTAGGACCATACCCCACAACACCCAATACAACTCCACTCAAGCGCATAACAAGACCCCATTTTAATGAATGCTCACAGGACATGCTCCAACAACAACTCTCCACCACATATCTCATGCAGTTCGTATCAGACGGATTTATTAATCGTACTCCTCACGTGAAATCAGCAACCCGTTGCACATAATGTCCGGTATGACTAGCTTCAGGCCCATACGTTCCCCCTAAACCCCTCGCCCTCCTCACATTTTTGCGCCTCTGGTTCCTCGGTCAGGGCCATCCATTGGGTTCACTCACCCCTCCTTGCCCTTCAAAGTGGCATCTGTGAGTACTTTCACCTTCTCAATGCGTAATCGCGGCATGTTCCAGCTTTTTGGCGCCTCTGGTTCCTCTTATTTTTTCCGGGGTTACCTCACAGGTGGCTATTCCCAGTGATCTCGGGGGTCCCACAATCTAAGCCTGGACACACCTGCCTCACGGCCTATCCTATATTTCAAGGGTCCCTCGATGAGACGGTTGGCGTATATGGGGAATCATCCTGACACTGATGCACTTTGACCACATTCAGTTAATGTTACCTCCACCCTCCGGGTTAAATGGGGCTATTGGATGAATGCTCGTTGGACATAGCACAAAACAACAAATCATTAAGCGCAACCCCTGCGCTTCACAAACTAAACCAGTAAACTTTCGCTAACCACCATGTAGCATAAACCTTCATCGCCCAATCCCAGCAAACTACCTCTAAAACTCCATTAATCATCCCTTCCATGACATCATCGGAACGATGTACATATACACACAAACACATACAAAATAACTTAAACTTATTAGAGAAACTCCAGTACTAAAAATAGTAAACACAAGCAATAATTTCATATACTTCACTCTCACTCACCACTCAACTATCAGCTAACCACACCCCCGTCCACATAGCTTAACACAAAGCATGGCACTGAAGTTGCCAAGATGGCATAAAACATGCCTGCGGACAAAAGACTTAGTCCTAACCTTACGGTTGGTTTTTGCTAAATATATACATGCAAGTATCCGCGCCCCAGTGTAAACGCCCTCGACCACCTACCCCCATACAGGCCTTGAGGAGCGGGTATCAGGCACACCCAAGTAGTAGCCCAAGACGCCTCGCTAAGCCACGCCCCCACGGGTATTCAGCAGTAATTAACATTAAGCAATGAGTGCAAACTTGACTTAGTTATAGCAACAGCCTAACTTCAAGGGTTGGTAAATCTTGTGCCAGCCACCGCGGTCATACAAGAAACCCAAATCAACCGTCCTATTGACACGGCGTAAAGAGTGGTAAAATGCCTATCCTAGCTAACTAAGATCAAAATGCAACTGAGCTGTCATAAGCCCAAGATGCACCTAAACACACCATTAAGATGATCTTAGGAACTAACGACTGATTTAAACCCACGAAAGCCAGGGCCCAAACTGGGATTAGATACCCCACTATGCCTGGCCCTAAATCTTGATACTTACTTTACCGAAGTATCCGCCAGAGAACTACGAGCACAAACGCTTAAAACTCTAAGGACTTGGCGGTGCCCCAAACCCACCTAGAGGAGCCTGTTCTACAATCGATAATCCCCGATTAACCCAACCACCCCTTGCCAACACAGCCTACATACCGCCGTCGCCAGCCCACCTCGAATGAGAGCACAACAGTGGACACAATAGCACCCCGCTAATAAGACAGGTCAAGGTATAGCCTATGGAGTGGAAGAAATGGGCTACATTCCCTATTCATAGGGCACACGGAAAGAAGCGTGAAACCACTTCTGGAAGGCGGATTTAGCAGTAAAGTGGGACAATAGAGCCTACTTTAAGCCGGCCCTGGGGCACGTACATGGTTAAACATGCCTGTTAGTAGTGTGGCGAGCCATAGTGGGAAGGCTAGGGCTATGTTCATAGATAGTTGGGTGGTTGGGGTGAATGTATATGGAAGGAGGCCTAGAAGGTTGATTGTAAGAAGTATGATTATTAGGGATGTAAATATTATGGCTCATTTGTGGCCATTTTTGTTGAGTGGGACTATTAGTTGTTTTGTGATTAGGTGAAGGAGTCATGTTTGGATAGTAGAAAGGCGGTTGTTGACTCATCGGTTGTTTGGGGACGGGAATAGTAGGGCTGGGAAGAGTAGGGATAGTAGGATTAAGGGGATGCCGAATAGATTGGGGCTGGAAAATTGGTCAAAGAAGCTTAGGTTCATGGTCAGGATCATGGTGTGGGTTTGGTAGTGAGGGAGGTCTTATTTGATGGGGAGTTGGTTGTGGTGAAGGCTAGTAGTTTTGGTTGGATGAGGAGTGCTAGGGTTAATCAGGTTATAATTATGATTGAAAATCATGGTGCGGGGTTAAGCTGTGGCATATCATTAAGGAGGGGGAAGTCCCTCTTTGGCTAGCTTAAAAGGCTAGTGCTGTTGCATAGCTTCTTAATGATTAGGATGATGATAGAAGGGACGATCAGGCCTCGAAATGTGGGAGTGGGGTTGATTCTACTACAATGGGTATGTAGCTGTGATTAGCCCCGCAAATTTCTGAGCATTGTCCGTAAAAAATCCCAGGCCGGGTGGTAATGAATGAAGTTTGGTTTAGTCGGCCTGGGATTGCGTCTGTTTTAACTCCGAGCGTTGGGACTGCTCAGGAGTGGAGTACGTCTCCTGCAGTAATGATCACGCGGATGGGGGATTCTATTGGGATAACTACGCGGTGGTCAACTTCTAGCAGTCGGAAGTGGCCGTTGGGTAAGTCTGGGGTGGGCACTATGTAGGAGTCGAATGATAGGTCTTTGAAGTCTGTGTATTCGTAGCTTCAGTATCATTGGTGGCCGATGGCTTTTAGGGTGAGGTCTGGTTCGTCGATTTCGTCCATTATGTAGAGGATTTGTAGGGATGGGAGGGCGAGGAGTACCAGGACGATAGCAGGTAGGATTGTCCAGATCAGCTCTACTTCTTGGGCGTCTACAGCATTGGACGAGAGTTTTTCTGTTAGTATGTGGGCTAAAAGGTAGAGAACTAGGCTGCAGATAGCTAGGGCAACGATTAGGGCGTGGTCGTGGAATTCAACGAGTTCTTCTATGATGGGTGATGAGGCGTCTTGGAATCCTAGTTGGGAGTGGTTGGCCACATGAGATGTACAGGATTTTTACCTGTGATTTAGTCTTGACAAGGCTATGTAATTGGTTTACTAACGTCTCATAAGAAAGAAGCATGAGCGGTTAACCTCCTGGGAGACCCAGAAATCTTCACCCCAGCAAACCCGCTAGTAACCCCACCACACATCAAGCCAGAATGATACTTCCTATTCGCCTACGCCATCCTACGTTCAATCCCAAATAAACTAGGAGGCGTATTAGCACTGGCCGCCTCCGTACTGATCCTATTCCTAATCCCATTCCTGCACAAATCAAAACAACGAGCAATAACATTCCGACCACTCTCCCAGCTCCTATTCTGAGTACTAGTCGCCGACCTCCTCGTCCTAACATGAGTAGGAAGCCAACCCGTCGAACACCCATTCATCATCATCGGCCAACTCGCTTCAATCGCCTACTTCACTATCCTCCTATTTCTCCTCCCCGCCGCAAGCGCCCTAGAAAACAAAATACTCAACTGCTAAATACTCTAATAGTTTATAAAAACATTGGTCTTGTAAACCAAAGATTGAAGACTTACCACTTCTTAGAGTACCCCAAACTCAGAAAAAAAGGACTCAAACCTTTATCTCCAGCTCCCAAAGCTGGCATTTTCAATAAACTATTCTCTGACCCTAACCCCTAAACCGCCCGAATAGCACCCCGCGACAACCCCCGCACAAGCTCCAATACAACAAACAAAGTCAACAACAGCCCCCAACCCGCCACTAAAAACATCCCTGCCCCATGTGAATAAAACATGGAAACTCCACTAAAATCCGACCGAACAACAAACACCCCAACATTATTCACAGTAGAAACCCCGAACTTCCAAGCCCCCATAAACCCCCCAAACACCAACCCCCCAAAAACAATTGCCACAAACGCTACTGCACATCCAATCACCCGTCAATCCCCCCAAGCCCCAGGGAAAGGCTCCGCTGCTAAAGCTACTGAATAAACAAACACCACCAGCATACCCCCCAAATACACCATAAACAGCACTAAAGCCACGAACGAAACCCCAAGGCCCAGCAACCACCCGCACCCCGCCACAGACGCTAACACCAAACCAACAACCCCATAATACGGCGAAGGATTCGACGCCACACCCAAAACACCCACCGCAAAGCAAATCCCTAAAAAAAACATAAAATAAGTCATTATTCCTGCCCGGACACTACCCGAGGCCTGCGGCTCGAAAAGCCGCCATTGTTCTCAACTACAGGAACTAACCGCAAGCCCCCAATAATTCTACCCCATCTATGCCATTATGCTTAACCCCCCCCCCCTCCCCCCCCGAGGCGGGGGTATTTGGTTATGCATATTCGTGCATAAATTTATATACCCCATATACATACATACTATAGTACCAGTAATATACATTATATACGGACTATCTTATAAGCAGGTGCTAAACCCATACATGTACACGGCCATTAAACCCTTAAACACACTCCTACCAAACCACCCGGCATGAATGTTCTAGGACCATACCCCACAACACCCAATACAACTCCACTCAAGCGCATAACAAGACCCCATTTTAATGAATGCTCACAGGACATGCTCCAACAACAACTCTCCACCACATATCTCATGCAGTTCGTATCAGACGGATTTATTAATCGTACTCCTCACGTGAAATCAGCAACCCGTTGCACATAATGTCCGGTATGACTAGCTTCAGGCCCATACGTTCCCCCTAAACCCCTCGCCCTCCTCACATTTTTGCGCCTCTGGTTCCTCGGTCAGGGCCATCCATTGGGTTCACTCACCCCTCCTTGCCCTTCAAAGTGGCATCTGTGAGTACTTTCACCTTCTCAATGCGTAATCGCGGCATGTTCCAGCTTTTTGGCGCCTCTGGTTCCTCTTATTTTTTCCGGGGTTACCTCACAGGTGGCTATTCCCAGTGATCTCGGGGGTCCCACAATCTAAGCCTGGACACACCTGCCTCACGGCCTATCCTATATTTCAAGGGTCCCTCGATGAGACGGTTGGCGTATATGGGGAATCATCCTGACACTGATGCACTTTGACCACATTCAGTTAATGTTACCTCCACCCTCCGGGTTAAATGGGGCTATTGGATGAATGCTCGTTGGACATAGCACAAAACAACAAATCATTAAGCGCAACCCCTGCGCTTCACAAACTAAACCAGTAAACTTTCGCTAACCACCATGTAGCATAAACCTTCATCGCCCAATCCCAGCAAACTACCTCTAAAACTCCATTAATCATCCCTTCCATGACATCATCGGAACGATGTACATATACACACAAACACATACAAAATAACTTAAACTTATTAGAGAAACTCCAGTACTAAAAATAGTAAACACAAGCAATAATTTCATATACTTCACTCTCACTCACCACTCAACTATCAGCTAACCACACCCCCGTCCACATAGCTTAACACAAAGCATGGCACTGAAGTTGCCAAGATGGCATAAAACATGCCTGCGGACAAAAGACTTAGTCCTAACCTTACGGTTGGTTTTTGCTAAATATATACATGCAAGTATCCGCGCCCCAGTGTAAACGCCCTCGACCACCTACCCCCATACAGGCCTTGAGGAGCGGGTATCAGGCACACCCAAGTAGTAGCCCAAGACGCCTCGCTAAGCCACGCCCCCACGGGTATTCAGCAGTAATTAACATTAAGCAATGAGTGCAAACTTGACTTAGTTATAGCAACAGCCTAACTTCAAGGGTTGGTAAATCTTGTGCCAGCCACCGCGGTCATACAAGAAACCCAAATCAACCGTCCTATTGACACGGCGTAAAGAGTGGTAAAATGCCTATCCTAGCTAACTAAGATCAAAATGCAACTGAGCTGTCATAAGCCCAAGATGCACCTAAACACACCATTAAGATGATCTTAGGAACTAACGACTGATTTAAACCCACGAAAGCCAGGGCCCAAACTGGGATTAGATACCCCACTATGCCTGGCCCTAAATCTTGATACTTACTTTACCGAAGTATCCGCCAGAGAACTACGAGCACAAACGCTTAAAACTCTAAGGACTTGGCGGTGCCCCAAACCCACCTAGAGGAGCCTGTTCTACAATCGATAATCCCCGATTAACCCAACCACCCCTTGCCAACACAGCCTACATACCGCCGTCGCCAGCCCACCTCGAATGAGAGCACAACAGTGGACACAATAGCACCCCGCTAATAAGACAGGTCAAGGTATAGCCTATGGAGTGGAAGAAATGGGCTACATTCCCTATTCATAGGGCACACGGAAAGAAGCGTGAAACCACTTCTGGAAGGCGGATTTAGCAGTAAAGTGGGACAATAGAGCCTACTTTAAGCCGGCCCTGGGGCACGTACATACCGCCCGTCACCCTCCTCAAAAGCCACATCCCACATAACTAATACCATAAATACGCTGAAGATGAGGTAAGTCGTAAGAAGGTAAGTGTACCGGAAGGTGTACTTAGAATATCAAGACGTAGCTATAACACCAAAGCACTCAGCTTACACCTGAAAGATATCTACTAGACCGGATCGTCTTGAAGCCCCCCCTCTAGCTCAACCACACAAATAGTACACCAAAACTAAAGAATTTACTAAACTAATTAAACTAAAGCATTTTACAGTCTTAGTATAGGCGATAGAAAAGACACTTAGACGCGATAGAGACCCCAGTACCGTAAGGGAAAGATGAAATAGCAGTGAAACAATCAAAGCGACAGACAGCAAAGATCAACCCTTGTACCTTTTGCATCATGGTTTAGCGAGAACAACCAAGCAAAGTGAACTAAAGTTTGCCCCCCCGAAACCCAAGCGAGCTACTTTCAAGCAGTTAAAGAGAGCGAACCCGTCTCTGTTGCAAAAGAGTGGGATGACTTGTCAGTAGAGGTGAAAAGCCAACCGAGCTGGGTGATAGCTGGTTACCTGTGAAACGAATCTAAGTTCCCCCTTAATCCTCCCTACCGGACATCCTGAACCCTAATGAGATGATTAAGAGCTATTTAATGGAGGGACAGCTCCATTAAAAAAGGACACAACCTCGACTAGCGGATAATTCTTACTACTGATCCTACCGTGGGCCCTAAAGCAGCCATCAAAAAAGAGTGCGTCAAAGCTCCACCACCTAAAAATACCAAAATAAGATGATTCCCTTATCACAAACAGGTCAACCTATGAATATAGGAGAATTAATGCTAAAATAAGTAACTCAGGGCCACACCCCTCTAACGGCGCAAGCTTACATAGAAACATTATTAACAGACCTAGACAGATACAAAAACCCCTACAAGACCACGTATTAACTAACCCTGTTAACCCGACTCAGGAGCGCCTATAAGAGCGATTAAAATCTGTGAAAGGAACTCGGCAAATTAATAAGGCCCGACTGTTTACCAAAAACATAGCCTTCAGCAAATTAAACAAGTATTGAAGGTGATGCCTGCCCGGTGACTTAGGTTTAACGGCCGCGGTATCCTAACCGTGCAAAGGTAGCGCAATCAATTGTCCCATAAATCGAGACTTGTATGAATGGCTAAACGAGGTCTTAACTGTCTCTCACAGATAATCAGTGAAATTGATCTCCCCGTGCAAAAGCGGGGATGTGAACATAAGACGAGAAGACCCTGTGGAACTTAAAAATCAACGACCACCGCGAATCCTCAATCAACCCCACTGGGGCCACTACCATCGCAGAGCCTGGTCGATATTTTTCGGTTGGGGCGACCTTGGAGGAGAACAAATCCTCCAAAAACAAGACCATACCTCTTTACCTAGAGCTACCCCTCAAAGTGCTAACAGTGACCAGACCCAATATAATTGATTAATGGACCAAGCTACCCCAGGGATAACAGCGCAATCCCCCTCAAGAGCCCATATCGACAGGGGGGTTTACGACCTCGATGTTGGATCAGGACATCCTAATGGTGCAGCCGCTATTAAGGGTTCGTTTGTTCAACGATTAACAGTCCTACGTGATCTGAGTTCAGACCGGAGCAATCCAGGTCGGTTTCTATCTATGACACACTCTCCCCAGTACGAAAGGACCGGGAAAGTGGGGCCAATACCACAAGCACGCCCCCCCCCTCTAAGCAGTGAAACCAACTAAACCGTGAAGAGGGCCTTCCCCCACCACTTTCAATCCTAGAAAAGGACCAGCTAGAGTGGCAGAGCCCGGCAAGTGCAGAAGGCTTAAGCCCTTTCCCCAGAGGTTCAAATCCTCTCCCTAGCTTCACCCATGATTCAAATAACAACACTAAGCTGCCTCGTTATATCCCTCCTATACATCATCCCAATCCTGATTGCCGTAGCCTTCCTAACCCTAGCAGAACGGAAAATCCTAAGCTACATACAATCCCGCAAAGGCCCTAACGTTGTCGGGCCTTTTGGCCTACTTCAACCATTTGCGGACGGACTGAAACTATTTACCAAAGAGCCCATCCGACCCTCTACCTCTTCCCCACTTCTATTCATTCTGATACCAATACTAGCCCTTGTCCTAGCCCTCACCACTTGAGCACCACTACCACTCCCATTTCCCCTAGCAGATCTAAACCTCGGAGTTCTCTTCCTAATAGCCATGTCAAGCCTAGCCGTCTACTCAGTCCTATGATCAGGCTGAGCCTCGAACTCAAAATACGCACTAATCGGAGCCCTACGGGCAGTAGCACAGACCATTTCATACGAAGTGACACTGGCCATAATCCTGCTATCAATAATCATACTAAGCGGAAGCTACACACTCAGCTCCTTTGCCGTCGCACAGGAGCCTCTATACTTCATTTTCTCCTCATGACCCCTAGCAATAATATGATACGTATCCACCCTAGCAGAGACAAACCGAGCTCCTTTTGACCTCACAGAGGGTGAATCTGAGCTAGTCTCAGGGTTTAACGTTGAATATGCCGCAGGACCCTTCGCCTTATTCTTCCTAGCTGAATATGCGAACATTATGCTAATAAATACACTTACAGCCATCATATTCCTAAACCCAAGCGCCCTAGGGCCACCCACAGAACTATTCCCCGTCATCCTAGCCACAAAAGTCCTCCTACTATCTTCTGGTTTCTTATGGGTCCGAGCTTCATACCCACGATTCCGATATGACCAACTAATGCACCTACTATGAAAAAACTTCCTACCCCTCACACTAGCTCTGTGCCTCTGACACATCAGCATACCTATCTGCTATGCAGGCCTACCTCCTTACATAAGGAAATGTGCCTGAACTACAAAGGGTCACTATGATAAAGTGAACATAGAGGTATAACAGCCCTCTCATTTCCTGTTGACCTTAGAAAAGTAGGAATTGAACCCACACAAGAGAAATCAAAATTCTCCATACTTCCCTTATATTATTTTCTAGTAGAGTCAGCTAATCAAGCTATCGGGCCCATACCCCGAAAATGATGGTTTAACCCCCTCCTCTACTAATGAACCCTTACGCGACCCCAATCATAACCTTCAGCCTCATCTTGGGCACCACAATCACAATTTCCAGCAACCACTGAGTTCTGGCCTGGACAGGACTGGAGATCAACGCACTAGCCATCATTCCCCTAATTGCCAAATCCCACCACCCACGAGCAGTAGAAGCCGCAACGAAATACTTCCTAACCCAAGCAGCTGCTTCCGCCCTGGTCCTATTCTCTAGCATAACCAATGCCTGAGTCACCGGCCAATGAGACATCACACAAATAAACCACCCAACCTCCTGTCTACTACTGACAGCAGCAATCGCTATTAAACTGGGCCTAGTGCCATTTCACTTCTGATTCCCAGAAGTACTACAAGGATCGCCACTAATAACAGCCCTGCTACTCTCGACCCTCATAAAATTCCCCCCACTAACCCTGCTCCTACTAACATCCAAATCCCTCGACCCAGCTCTACTCACCGCCATGGCCCTAGCCTCAACAGCACTAGGAGGCTGAATAGGACTGAACCAAACACAAACACGCAAAATCCTAGCCTTCTCGTCCATCTCCCACTTAGGCTGAATCGCCATCATCCTAGTTTACAGCCCCAAATTGGCCTTACTTACCTTCTACCTATACACAATCATAACATCAGCCGTATTCCTAGCCCTTAACAAAATCAAAGCCCTTAACCTATCCATGATCACAACCTCATGAACAAAAACCCCAGTGCTAAACGCCACCCTAATACTAGTACTTTTATCCCTAGCAGGCCTCCCCCCATTAACAGGCTTTATACCAAAGTGACTTATCATCCAAGAACTAACTAAACAGGAAATAACACCAGCAGCCATGGCAATTGCCATGCTATCACTGCTCAGCCTCTTCTTCTACCTACGCCTCGCATACCACTCAACAATTACCCTTCCCCCCAACTCCTCGAACCACATAAAACAATGATACACTAGCAAAGCCCCAAGCACACCTACTGCGGTCCTTGCCTCACTATCAATCCTCTTACTTCCCCTGTCCCCAATAATACATGCCATTGTCTAGAAACTTAGGATAACACCCCAAACCGAAGGCCTTCAAAGCCTTAAATAAGAGTTAAACCCTCTTAGTTTCTGCACATTAAGACTTACAGAATATTAACCTGTATCTTCTGAATGCAAGTCAGACGCTTTATTTAAGCTAAAGCCTCCCTAGACAGATGGGCTTCGATCCCACAAAACTCTAGTTAACAGCTAAATGCCTAAACCAATTGGCTTCTGCCTACAAAGACCCTGACGCACCCTAGTGCGCATCGATGAGCTTGCAACTCAACATGAATTTCACTACAGAGCCGATAAGAAGAGGAATTAAACCTCTGTAAAAAGGACTACAGCCTAACGCTTCAACACTCAGCCATCTTACCCGTCACCTTCATCAACCGATGACTATTTTCCACTAACCATAAGGATATTGGCACCCTGTACCTCATCTTCGGGGCATGAGCAGGAATAGTCGGCACCGCACTCAGCCTATTAATCCGCGCAGAACTAGGACAACCAGGAACTCTCCTAGGCGACGACCAAATTTACAATGTAATCGTTACCGCTCACGCCTTTGTAATAAGCTTCTTTATAGTCATACCCATCATGATCGGAGGATTCGGCAACTGATTAGTCCCCCTCATAATCGGTGCCCCCGACATAGCATTCCCGCGAATAAACAACATAAGCTTTTGACTCCTCCCCCCATCATTCCTCCTCCTACTAGCCTCATCCACTGTAGAAGCTGGCGCCGGCACAGGCTGAACTGTCTACCCTCCCCTAGCAGGTGACCTTGCCCACGCCGGAGCTTCAGTAGACTTGGCTATCTTCTCACTCCACTTAGCCGGTATCTCCTCCATCCTTGGGGCCATCAACTTTATCACCACAGCCATCAACATAAAACCCCCCGCACTCTCACAATACCAAACCCCACTATTTGTCTGATCCGTACTAATTACCGCCATCCTACTCCTTCTATCACTCCCCGTACTCGCCGCCGGTATTACAATATTACTAACTGATCGAAACCTAAACACCACATTCTTCGACCCCGCTGGAGGAGGAGACCCAATCCTGTACCAACACCTATTCTGATTCTTCGGACACCCAGAAGTCTATATTCTGATCCTACCGGGGTTCGGAATCATCTCACACGTAGTCACGTACTACTCAGGCAAAAAGGAGCCCTTCGGCTACATGGGAATAGTCTGAGCCATACTATCCATCGGCTTCCTAGGATTCATCGTCTGAGCTCACCACATGTTTACAGTAGGAATAGACGTTGATACCCAAGCCTACTTTACATCAGCCACTATAATCATTGCCATCCCTACCGGAATCAAAGTATTTAGCTGACTAGCCACCCTGCACGGAGGAACAATCAAATGAGACCCCCCCAATACTATGGGCTCTAGGATTTATCTTCCTATTTACCATCGGAGGATTAACAGGAATCGTTCTTGCAAACTCTTCCCTAGACATCGCCCTGCACGACACGTACTACGTAGTTGCCCACTTCCACTACGTCCTATCCATAGGCGCCGTCTTTGCCATTCTAGCAGGATTTACTCACTGATTCCCACTACTCACTGGGTTTACCCTACACCAAACATGAGCAAAAGCCCACTTCGGGGTAATATTTACAGGAGTAAACCTAACGTTCTTCCCCCAGCACTTCCTAGGCCTAGCAGGAATACCCCGACGATACTCGGACTATCCCGACGCCTACACACTATGAAACACCATTTCCTCCATCGGCTCCCTAATCTCAATAGTAGCCGTAATCATACTAATATTCATCATCTGAGAAGCCTTTTCGGCCAAACGAAAAGTCCTACAACCAGAACTAACTACCACAAACGTTGAATGAATCCACGGCTGCCCTCCCCCATACCATACTTTCGAGGAACCGGCCTTCGTCCAAGTACAAGAAAGGAAGGAATCGAACCCTCACATGCTGGTTTCAAGCCAACTGCATTCACCGCTCATGCTTCTTTCTTATGAGACGTTAGTAAACCAATTACATAGCCTTGTCAAGACTAAATCACAGGTAAAAATCCTGTACATCTCATGTGGCCAACCACTCCCAACTAGGATTCCAAGACGCCTCATCACCCATCATAGAAGAACTCGTTGAATTCCACGACCACGCCCTAATCGTTGCCCTAGCTATCTGCAGCCTAGTTCTCTACCTTTTAGCCCACATACTAACAGAAAAACTCTCGTCCAATGCTGTAGACGCCCAAGAAGTAGAGCTGATCTGGACAATCCTACCTGCTATCGTCCTGGTACTCCTCGCCCTCCCATCCCTACAAATCCTCTACATAATGGACAAAATCGATGAACCAGACCTCACCCTAAAAGCCATCGACCACCAATGATACTGAAGCTACGAATACACAGACTTCAAAGACCTATCATTCAACTCCTACATAGTGCCCACCCCAGACTTACCCAACGGCCACTTCTGACTGCTAGAAGTTGACCACCGCGTAGTTATCCCAATAGAATCCCCCATCCGCGTGATCATTACTGCAGGAGACGTACTCCACTCCTGAGCAGTCCCAACGCTCGGAGTTAAAACAGACGCAATCCCAGGCCGACTAAACCAAACTTCATTCATTACCACCCGGCCTGGGATTTTTTACGGACAATGCTCAGAAATTTGCGGGGCTAATCACAGCTACATACCCATTGTAGTAGAATCAACCCCACTCCCACATTTCGAGGCCTGATCGTCCCTTCTATCATCATCCTAATCATTAAGAAGCTATGCAACAGCACTAGCCTTTTAAGCTAGCCAAAGAGGGACTTCCCCCTCCTTAATGATATGCCACAGCTTAACCCCGCACCATGATTTTCAATCATAATTATAACCTGATTAACCCTAGCACTCCTCATCCAACCAAAACTACTAGCCTTCACCACAACCAACCCCCCATCAAATAAGACCTCCCTCACTACCAAACCCACACCATGATCCTGACCATGAACCTAAGCTTCTTTGACCAATTTTCCAGCCCCAATCTATTTGGCATCCCCTTAATCCTACTATCCCTACTCTTCCCAGCCCTACTATTCCCGTCCCCAAACAACCGATGAATCAACAACCGCCTTTCTACTATCCAAACATGACTCCTTCACCTAATCACAAAACAACTAATAGTCCCACTCAACAAAAATGGCCACAAATGAGCCATAATATTTACATCCCTAATAATCATACTTCTTACAATCAACCTTCTAGGCCTCCTTCCATATACATTCACCCCAACCACCCAACTATCTATGAACATAGCCCTAGCCTTCCCACTATGGCTCGCCACACTACTAACAGGCCTACGAAACCAACCATCAGCCTCTTTAGCCCACCTATTACCCGAAGGTACCCCTACACCCCTGATCCCCGCACTAATCCTGATCGAAACAACCAGCCTACTAATCCGCCCCCTAGCCCTCGGAGTCCGCCTTACAGCCAACCTTACAGCAGGACACTTACTCATCCAACTCATCTCTACAGCCTCCATTGCATTAATACCCACCCTTCCTGCAGTATCCATCCTAACAATAATCATCCTACTACTCCTAACCATCCTAGAAGTAGCAGTAGCCATAATCCAGGCCTACGTCTTCGTGCTCCTTCTAAGCCTATACTTACAAGAAAACATCTAATGGCACACCAAGCACACTCATACCACATAGTTGACCCAAGCCCTTGACCAATCTTCGGGGCAGCCGCCGCCCTACTCACAACCTCAGGATTAATCATGTGATTCCACTACAACTCATCCATACTACTAACCCTAGGCCTCATCTCAATACTCCTAGTAATACTCCAATGATGACGAGACATTGTACGAGAAAGCACCTTCCAAGGCCATCACACTCCCACAGTCCAAAAAGGCCTACGATACGGCATAATCCTTTTCATCACATCCGAAGCATTCTTCTTCTTAGGGTTCTTCTGAGCGTTCTTCCACTCGAGCCTGGCCCCAACCCCAGAACTAGGAGGCCAATGACCCCCAACAGGAATTAAACCACTCAACCCGATAGAAGTCCCCCTACTAAACACAGCCATCCTACTAGCCTCAGGCGTTACCGTAACGTGAGCCCATCACAGCATCACAGAAGGAAACCGAAAACACGCCATCCACGCCCTAACCCTAACGATCCTCTTGGGATTCTACTTCACAGCCCTACAAGCAATAGAATACCACGAAGCCCCATTCTCAATCGCCGATAGCGTCTACGGATCTACCTTCTTCGTTGCCACTGGATTCCACGGACTCCACGTAATCATCGGATCCTCCTTCCTGACCGTCTGCCTCTTCCGACTGATCAAGTTCCACTTTACATCAGACCACCACTTCGGATTCGAGGCAGCAGCCTGATACTGACACTTCGTAGACGTCATCTGACTATTCCTCTACATAACCATCTACTGATGAGGATCTTGCTCTTCTAGTATATTAATTACAATTGACTTCCAATCTCTAGAATCTGGTATAAACCCAGAGGAGAGCAATGAATGCACTCATGTTCATATTCGCCCTATCATCAATCCTAAGCGCCGCCCTAACCGCATTAAACTTCTGACTCGCCCAAATAAACCCCGACTCAGAGAAACTCTCACCGTACGAATGTGGATTCGACCCACTTGGATCTGCTCGATTACCATTCTCAGTCCGATTCTTCCTCAGTAGCCATCCTGTTCGTCCTATTCGACCTAGAAATCGCCCTCCTACTCCCCCTGCCATGAGCCGTCCAACTCCAATCCCCCCTAATGACCCTCACCTGAACTGTAGTGATCCTCCTTCTCCTAACACTCGGACTGGCCTACGAGTGAATTCAAGGGGGCCTAGAATGAGCAGAATAACAGAAAGTTAGTCTAACCAAAAAGATAGCTGGTTTCGACCCAGCAGATTACAGCCAACCCTGTAACTTTCTTATGTCGCCCCTACATTTAAGCTTCTACTCAGCCTTCATTTTCAGCGGACTAGGGCTAGCCTTCCACCGAACCCACCTAGTATCCGCCCTACTATGCCTTGAAAGCATAATATTATCGATATTCGTAGGCCTATCAATATGATCCATCGAAAACCAAGTCTCCTCATTCACCATGGTACCAATTCTCATGCTAACCTTCTCAGCGTGTGAGGCGGGCACAGGCCTGGCCATCCTAGTAGCCTCCACCCGCACACATGGCTCCGACCATCTACACAACCTAAACCTCCTGCAATGCTAAAAATCATCCTACCCACAATCATACTTCTTCCAACAGCCCTGCTGTCTCCACCAAAATTTCTATGGACTAACACCACCTTATACAGCCTCCTAATCGCTGCCCTAAGCCTACAGTGATTAATCCCAACCTACTACCCCTACAAATTTTTATCCAACTGAACAGGAATTGACCAAATCTCATCCCCCCTCCTAGTACTATCCTGCTGACTACTCCCACTCATAATCATAGCAAGCCAAAACCACCTGCAACAAGAACCCCTACAACGCAAACGAATCTTTATCTCAACCTTAGTCGCAGTCCAGCCATTCATTCTACTAGCCTTTTCCACCACAGAACTAGCACTATTTTACATCTCATTTGAAGCAACCCTCATTCCCACCCTAATCTTAATCACCCGATGGGGGAACCAACCAGAACGCCTAAGCGCTGGCATCTACCTGCTATTCTACACGCCAGTAAGCTCTCTACCCCTGCTAATCACAATCATACACCTATACGTGAAAATTGGCACCCTGCACCTGCCAACCCTACAACTAACCCACCCAACCCTATCCACCTCATGGACAGGAATACTATCAGGTCTAGCACTGCTCATAGCATTCATAGTAAAAGCCCCACTATACGGCCTACACCTCTGACTGCCAAAAGCCCACATAGAAGCACCCATCGCAGGCTCAATACTCCTCGCCGCCCTACTACTAAAGCTAGGAGGATACGGAATTATACGAGTCACTCTATTTATGGGCCCACTGTCCAACCTCCTGCACTACCCCTTCCTAACCCTGGCCCTATGAGGCGCCCTAATGACTAGCTCAATCTGCCTACGACAGACAGACCTAAAATCACTAATCGCTTATTCATCCGTTAGCCACATAGGCCTAGTTATCGCCGCAGGAATAATCCAAACCCACTGATCATTCTCAGGGGCAATGATCCTAATAATTTCCCATGGACTAACTTCCTCCATACTATTCTGCCTAGCCAACACAAACTATGAACGTACGCACAGCCGAATTCTACTACTCACACGAGGCCTACAACCTCTCCTACCACTCATAGCTACCTGATGATTGCTGGCCAATCTAACAAACATAGCCTTACCCCCAACAACAAACCTCATAGCAGAGCTAACCATTATAATCACCTTATTCAACTGATCTGCCTTCACGATCATCCTAACAGGAATCGCAACCCTACTAACCGCCTCCTACACCTTATTCATACTACTAATGACCCAACGAGGCTCAATCCCCTCCCACATCACATCTATGCAAAACTCAACCACGCGAGAACACCTGCTCATAACACTCCACATTATCCCAATATTCCTCCTAATCCTCAAACCCGAACTGATCTCCGGAATCCCCTCATGCAAGTATAGTTTAAACCAAACATTAGACTGTGATTCTAAGAATAGAAGTTCAAACCTTCTTACCTGCCGAGGGGAGGGTTTAACCAACAAGAGCTGCTAACTCTTACATCTGAGCCTAAAACCTCAGCCCCCTTACTTTTAAAGGATAACAGCAATCCACTGGTCTTAGGAACCACCCATCTTGGTGCAAATCCAAGTAAAAGTAGTGAACCCCACACTACTAATCAACTCCCTCACACTACTCACGCTGACAATCCTCCTAACCCCAATCATCCTGCCATTTCTATTTAAAAACTTTAAAAACACCCCACAAGCCACCACCCGCGCTGTTAAAACCGCATTCCTAATTAGCCTAGCCCCTACAACCGCATTCATCTACTCGGGAGTAGAATCTGTCACCTGCCACTGGGAGTGAAAATTCATTATAAACTTTAAAATCCCCCTGAGCCTAAAAATAGACCAATACTCAATAACATTTCTTCCAATCGCCCTATTTGTAACATGATCAATCCTACAATTCGCCATATGATACATGGCCTCAGAGCCATACGTAACAAAATTTTTCACCTACCTACTGACATTCCTAGTCGCCATACTCCTCCTAACAACCACAAACAACATATTCCTCCTATTCGTAGGCTGGGAAGGAGTACGAATCATGTCCTTCCTTCTCATCGGCTGATGACAAGGCCGAGCAGATGCCAACACCGCCGCCCTACGAGCCGTAATCTACAACCGAATCGGAGACATCGGACTGATCCTGAGCATAGCATGACTAGCTTCAACATTCAACACCTGAGAGATCCAACAAGCCGTACACCCCCACCAAACCCCAATCCTCCCCCTCATAGGATTAATCCTCGCAGCCGCAGGAAAATCCGCCCAATTTGGACTCCACCCATGACTGCCCGCAGCAATAGAAGGCCCCACCCCAGTATCAGCCCTACTGCACTCCAGTACCATAGTAGTAGCCGGAATCTTCCTGCTCATCCGCATGCACCCCCTGCTAGCCACCAACCAGACAGCCCTAACTGCCTGCCTATGCCTAGGTGCTCTATCAACCCTATTCGCTGCCACATGCACCCTAACCCAAAATGACATCAAAAAAATCATTGCTTTCTCAACATCCAGCCAACTAGGACTAATAATAGTCACTATCGGACTAAACCTCCCACAACTAGCCTTCCTACACATCTCAACCCATGCCTTCTTTAAAGCCATACTATTCCTATGCTCAGGGTCTATCATCCACAACCTAAACGGAGAACAAGATATCCGAAAGATAGGAGGCCTACAGAAAATACTCCCAGTCACTACTTCCTGCCTAACCATCAGAAACCTGGCGCTGATAGGAACCCCATTCCTAGCCGGATTCTACTCAAAAGACCTCATCATCGAAAGCTTAAACACATCATACATAAATACTTGAGCCCTACTCCTAACCCTTATAGCCACAGCATTCACCGCAACCTACAGCATCCGCATAACCATCCTAGTCCAAGCTGGACAAACCCGAATCCCCCCAATAGTATCAATAAACGAAAACAACCCACTAATCACCGCCCCCCTAACCCGACTCGCCCTAGGCAGCATTACAGCAGGAATAATCATTACCTCTTTCATCACACCAACCAAAACCCCCCCAATAACCATACCCCTTATCACCAAAACTGCTGCCATCCTCATAACAATCCTAGGAATCATCCTAGCCCTAGAACTATCGAACATAACACACACCCTCACTCACCCCAAACCAAACCCCCTCATAAACTTCTCCTCTGCATTAGGGTACTTCAACCCCCTAGTACACCGATTCTTCTCCAAAAACCTACTAGAAAAGGGACAAAACATTGCCCTACACTTGATCGACCTCTCCTGACTCAAAAAAATAGGGCCAGAGGGCCTTGCTGAACTACAAGTAGCCGCAAGCAAAGCCGCAACCTCAATACACACAGGGCTAATTAAGGCCTACCTAGGATCCTTCGCCCTCTCCATCCTGGTAATAATCCTAATAACACACAGACTCACTAATGGCCTCTAACATCCGCAAATCCCATCCCCTACTAAAAATAATCAACAACTCCCTAATCGACCTACCTGCCCCCTCCAACATCTCTGCCTGATGAAACTTCGGCTCCCTTCTAGCCATCTGCTTAGCCACACAAATCCTAACAGGCCTGCTACTAGCCATACACTACACCGCAGACACTTCACTCGCCTTCTCCTCAGTAGCTCACACATGCCGAGACGTCCAGTACGGATGGCTCATCCGCAACCTCCACGCCAATGGTGCTTCGCTCTTCTTTATCTGCATCTACTTACACATCGGACGAGGCCTCTACTACGGCTCCTACTTATACAAAGAAACCTGAAACACAGGAGTAATCCTCCTACTCACCCTAATAGCAACTGCCTTCGTAGGGTATGTCCTACCATGAGGACAAATGTCATTCTGAGGGGCCACCGTAATCACCAACCTATTCTCAGCCATCCCGTACATTGGGCAAACTCTAGTAGAATGAGCCTGAGGAGGATTCTCAGTAGACAATCCAACCTTAACCCGATTCTTCGCCATCCACTTCCTACTGCCCTTCCTAATTGCAGGAATCACCCTAGTCCACCTAACCTTCCTACACGAATCAGGCTCAAATAACCCACTAGGAATCGTATCAGACTGCGACAAAATCCCATTCCACCCACACTTCTCCATGAAAGACAGCTTAGGGCTTACCCTAATAATCACCCCTCTAATAGCACTAGCCCTATTTTCACCGAACCTCCTGGTTCTTGGAATCCTAGTTGGGAGTGGTTGGCCACATGAGATGTACAGGATTTTTACCTGTGATTTAGTCTTGACAAGGCAATGTAATTGGTTTACTAACGTCTCATAAGAAAGAAGCATGAGCGGTTAATGCAGTTGGCTTGAAACCCATCCCCAGTGGTGCCAGTGCACTCTCTGCACTCACTGCACTGCATCCCCAGTGGTGCCAGTGCGCTCTCTGGAGTCACAGCACTGCATCCCCAGTGGTGCCAGTGCACTCTCTGGACTCACTGCACTGCATCCCCAGTGGTGCCAGTGCACTCTGTGGACTCACTGTAGTGCATCCCCAGTGGTGCCAGTGCTCTCTCTGGACTCACTGTACTGCATCCACAGTGGTGCCAGTGCACACGCTGGACTCACTGCAGTGCATCCCCAGTGGTGCCAGTGCACTCTCTGGACTCACTGCACTGCATCCCCAGTGGTGCCAGTGCACTCTCTGGACTCACTGCAGGGCATCCCCAGTGGTGCCAGTGCACTCTCTGGACTCACTGCACTGCATCCCCAGTGGTGCCAGTGCACTCTCTGGACTCACTGAAGTGCATCCCCATTGGTGCCATTGCACTCTCTGCACTCACTGCACTGCATCCCCAGTGGTGCCAGTGCACTCACTGGACTGACTGCACTGCATCCCCAGTGGTGCCAGTGCGCTCTCCGGAGTCACAGCACTGCATCCCCAGTGGTGCCAGTGCACTCACTGGACACACTGTACTGCATTACAGGTGGTGCCAGTGCACTCTCTGCACTCACTGCACAGCATCCCCAGTGGTGCCAGTGCATTCACTGGACTCACTGGACTGCATCACCAGTGGTGCCAGTGCACTCTCTGGACTCACTGCACTGCATCCCCAGTGCTGCCAGTGCACTCTCTGGACTCACTGCAGTGCATCCCCAGTGGTGCCAGTGCAGTCTCTGGACTCACTGCAGTGCATCCCCAGTGGTGCCAGTGCAGTCTCTGGACTCACTGCACTGCATCCCCAGTGGTGCCAGTGCACTCTCTGGACTCACTGCACTGCATCCCCAGTGGTGCCAGTGCACTCTCTGGACTCACTGCAGTGCATCCCCAGTGGTGCCAGTGCAGTCTCTGGACTCACTGCAGTGCATCGCCAGTGGTGCCAGTGCACTCTCTCGAGTCACTGAAGTGCATCCCAAGTGGTGCCAGTGCACTCACTGGACTGACTGCACTGCATCCCCAGTGGTGCCAGTGCGCTCTCCGGAGTCACAGCACTGCATCCCCAGTGGTGCCAGTGCACTCACTGGACTCACTGTACTGCATCACAGGTGGTGCCAGTGCACTCTCTGGACTCACTACAGTGAATCCCCGGTGGTGCCAGTGCACTCTCTGCACTCACTGCACAGCATCCCCAGTGGTGCCAGTGCACTCACTGGACTCACTGGACTGCATCCCCAGTGGTGCCAGTGCACGCTCTGGACTCACTGAACTGCATCCCCAGTGGTGCCAGTGCACTCTCTGGACTCACTGCACTGCATCCCCAGTGGTGCCAGTGCACTCTCTGGACTCACTGCACTGCATCCCCAGTGGTGATGGTGCAATCTCTGGACTCACTGTAGTGCATCCCCAGTGGTGCCAGTGCACTCTCTGGACTCACTGCAGTGCATCCCCGGTGGTGCCAGTGCACTCTCTGGACTCACTGCACTGCATTCCCAGTGGTGCCAGTGAAGTCTCTGGACTCACTGCACTGCATCCCCAGTGGTGCCAGTGCAATCTCTGGACTCACTGCAGTTCATCCCCAGTGGTGCCAGTGCACTCTCTGGACTCACTGCAGTGCATCCCCAGTGGTGCCAGTGCACTCTCTGGACTCACTGCACTGCATCCCCAGTGGTGCCAGTGCACTCTCTGGACTCACTGCAGTGCATCCCCAGTGGTGCCAGTGCACTCTCTGGACTCACTGCACTGCATCCCCAGTGGTGCCAGTGCACTCTCTGCACTCACTGCACTGCATTCCCGGTGGTGCCAGTGAAGTCTCTGGACTCACTGCACTGCATCCCCAGTGGTGCCAGTGCAATCTCTGGACTCACTGCAGTTCATCCCCAGTGGTGCCAGTGCACTCTCTGGACTCACTGCAGTGCATCCCCAGGGCAAAAGCGGGGATGTGAACATAAGACGAGAAGACCCTGTGGAACTTAAAAATCAACGACCACCGCGAATCCTCAATCAACCCCACTGGGGCCACTACCATCGCAGAGCCTGGTTGATATTTTTCGGTTGGGGCGACCTTGGAGGAGAACAAATCCTCCAAAAACAAGACCATACCTCTTTACCTAGAGCTACCCCTCAAAGTGCTAACAGTGACCAGACCCAATATAATTGATTAATGGACCAAGCTACCCCAGGGATAACAGCGCAATCCCCCTCAAGAGCCCATATCGACAGGGGGGTTTACGACCTCGATGTTGGATCAGGACATCCTAATGGTGCAGCCGCTATTAAGGGTTCGTTTGTTCAACGATTAACAGTCCTACGTGATCTGAGTTCAGACCGGAGCAATCCAGGTCGGTTTCTATCTATGACACACTCTCCCCAGTACGAAAGGACCGGGAAAGTGGGGCCAATACCACAAGCACGCCCCCCCCCTCTAAGCAGTGAAACCAACTAAACCGTGAAGAGGGCCTTCCCCCACCACTTTCAATCCTAGAAAAGGACCAGCTAGAGTGGCAGAGCCCGGCAAGTGCAGAAGGCTTAAGCCCTTTCCCCAGAGGTTCAAATCCTCTCCCTAGCTTCACCCATGATTCAAATAACAACACTAAGCTGCCTCGTTATATCCCTCCTATACATCATCCCAATCCTGATTGCCGTAGCCTTCCTAACCCTAGTAGAACGGAAAATCCTAAGCTACATACAATCCCGCAAAGGCCCTAACGTTGTCGGGCCTTTTGGCCTACTTCAACCATTTGCGGACGGACTGAAACTATTTACCAAAGAGCCCATCCGACCCTCTACCTCTTCCCCACTTCTATTCATTCTGATACCAATACTAGCCCTTGTCCTAGCCCTCACCACTTGAGCACCACTACCACTCCCATTTCCCCTAGCAGATCTAAACCTCGGAGTTCCCTTCCTAATAGCCATGTCAAGCCTAGCCGTCTACTCAGTCCTATGATCAGGCTGAGCCTCGAACTCAAAATACGCACTAATCGGAGCCCTACGGGCAGTAGCACAGACCATTTCATACGAAGTGACACTGGCCATAATCCTGCTATCAATAATCATACTAAGCGGAAGCTACACACTCAGCTCCTTTGCCGTCGCACAGGAGCCTCTATACTTCATTTTCTCCTCATGACCCCTAGCAATAATATGATACGTATCCACCCTAGCAGAGACAAACCGAGCTCCTTTTGACCTCACAGAGGGCGAATCTGAGCTAGTCTCAGGGTTTAACGTTGAATACGCCGCAGGACCCTTCGCCTTATTCTTCCTAGCTGAATATGCGAACATTATGCTAATAAATACACTTACAGCCATCATATTCCTAAACCCAAGCGCCCTAGGGCCACCCACAGAACTATTCCCCGTCATCCTAGCCACAAAAGTCCTCCTACTATCTTCTGGTTTCTTATGGGTCCGAGCTTCATACCCACGATTCCGATATGACCAACTAATGCACCTACTATGAAAAAACTTCCTACCCCTCACACTAGCTCTGTGCCTCTGACACATCAGCATACCTATCTGCTATGCAGGCCTACCTCCTTACATAAGGAAATGTGCCTGAACTACAAAGGGTCACTATGATAAAGTGAACATAGAGGTATAACAGCCCTCTCATTTCCTGTTGACCTTAGAAAAGTAGGAATTGAACCCACACAAGAGAAATCAAAATTCTCCATACTTCCCTTATATTATTTTCTAGTAGAGTCAGCTAATCAAGCTATCGGGCCCATACCCCGAAAATGATGGTTTAACCCCCTCCTCTACTAATGAACCCTTACGCGACCCCAATCATAACCTTCAGCCTCATCTTGGGCACCACAATCACAATTTCCAGCAACCACTGAGTTCTGGCCTGGACAGGACTGGAGATCAACGCACTAGCCATCATTCCCCTAATTGCCAAATCCCACCACCCACGAGCAGTAGAAGCCGCAACGAAATACTTCCTAACCCAAGCAGCTGCTTCCGCCCTGGTCCTATTCTCTAGCATAACCAATGCCTGAGTCACCGGCCAATGAGACATCACACAAATAAACCACCCAACCTCCTGTCTACTACTGACAGCAGCAATCGCTATTAAACTGGGCCTAGTGCCATTTCACTTCTGATTCCCAGAAGTACTACAAGGATCGCCACTAATAACAGCCCTGCTACTCTCGACCCTCATAAAATTCCCCCCACTAACCCTGCTCCTACTAACATCCAAATCCCTTGACCCAGCTCTACTCACCGCCATGGCCCTAGCCTCAACAGCACTAGGAGGCTGAATAGGACTGAACCAAACACAAACACGCAAAATCCTAGCCTTCTCGTCCATCTCCCACTTAGGCTGAATCGCCATCATCCTAGTTTACAGCCCCAAATTGGCCTTACTTACCTTCTACCTATACACAATCATAACATCAGCCGTATTCCTAGCCCTTAACAAAATCAAAGCCCTTAACCTATCCATGATCACAACCTCATGAACAAAAACCCCAGTGCTAAACGCCACCCTAATACTAGTACTTTTATCCCTAGCAGGCCTCCCCCCATTAACAGGCTTTATACCAAAGTGACTTATCATCCAAGAACTAACTAAACAGGAAATAACACCAGCAGCCATGGCAATTGCCATGCTATCACTGCTCAGCCTCTTCTTCTACCTACGCCTCGCATACCACTCAACAATTACCCTTCCCCCCAACTCCTCGAACCACATAAAACAATGATACACTAGCAAAGCCCCAAGCACACCTACTGCGGTCCTTGCCTCACTATCAATCCTCTTACTTCCCCTGTCCCCAATAATACATGCCATTGTCTAGAAACTTAGGATAACACCCCAAACCGAAGGCCTTCAAAGCCTTAAATAAGAGTTAAACCCTCTTAGTTTCTGCACATTAAGACTTACAGAATATTAACCTGTATCTTCTGAATGCAAGTCAGACGCTTTAATTAAGCTAAAGCCTCCCTAGACAGATGGGCTTCGATCCCACAAAACTCTAGTTAACAGCTAAATGCCTAAACCAATTGGCTTCTGCCTACAAAGACCCTGACGCACCCTAGTGCGCATCGATGAGCTTGCAACTCAACATGAATTTCACTACAGAGCCGATAAGAAGAGGAATTAAACCTCTGTAAAAAGGACTACAGCCTAACGCTTCAACACTCAGCCATCTTACCCGTCACCTTCATCAACCGATGACTATTTTCCACTAACCATAAGGATATTGGCACCCTGTACCTCATCTTCGGGGCATGAGCAGGAATAGTCGGCACCGCACTCAGCCTATTAATCCGCGCAGAACTAGGACAACCAGGAACTCTCCTAGGCGACGACCAAATTTACAATGTAATTGTTACCGCTCACGCCTTTGTAATAAGCTTCTTTATAGTCATACCCATCATGATCGGAGGATTCGGCAACTGATTAGTCCCCCTCATAATCGGTGCCCCCGACATAGCATTCCCGCGAATAAACAACATAAGCTTTTGACTCCTCCCCCCATCATTCCTCCTCCTACTAGCCTCATCCACTGTAGAAGCTGGCGCCGGCACAGGCTGAACTGTCTACCCTCCCCTAGCAGGTAACCTTGCCCACGCCAGAGCTTCAGTAGACCTGGCTATCTTCTCACTCCACTTAGCCGGTATCTCCTCCATCCTTGGGGCCATCAACTTTATCACCACAGCCATCAACATAAAACCCCCCGCACTCTCACAATACCAAACCCCACTATTTGTCTGATCCGTACTAATTACCGCCATCCTACTCCTTCTATCACTCCCCGTACTCGCCGCCGGTATTACAATATTACTAACTGATCGAAACCTAAACACCACATTCTTCGACCCCGCTGGAGGAGGAGACCCAATCCTGTACCAACACCTATTCTGATTCTTCGGACACCCAGAAGTCTATATTCTGATCCTACCGGGGTTCGGAATCATCTCACACGTAGTCACGTACTACTCAGGCAAAAAGGAGCCCTTCGGCTACATGGGAATAGTCTGAGCCATACTATCCATCGGCTTCCTAGGATTCATCGTCTGAGCTCACCACATGTTTACAGTAGGAATAGACGTTGATACCCAAGCCTACTTTACATCAGCCACTATAATCATTGCCATCCCTACCGGAATCAAAGTATTTAGCTGACTAGCCACCCTGCACGGAGGAACAATCAAATGAGACCCCCCCAATACTATGAGCTCTAGGATTTATCTTCCTATTTACCATCGGAGGATTAACAGGAATCGTTCTTGCAAACTCTTCCCTAGACATCGCCCTGCACGACACGTACTACGTAGTTGCCCACTTCCACTACGTCCTATCCATAGGCGCCGTCTTTGCCATTCTAGCAGGATTTACTCACTGATTCCCACTACTCACTGGGTTTACCCTACACCAAACATGAGCAAAAGCCCACTTCGGGGTAATATTTACAGGAGTAAACCTAACGTTCTTCCCCCAGCACTTCCTAGGCCTAGCAGGAATACCCCGACGATACTCGGACTATCCCGACGCCTACACACTATGAAACACCATTTCCTCCATCGGCTCCCTAATCTCAATAGTAGCCGTAATCATACTAATATTCATCATCTGAGAAGCCTTTTCGGCCAAACGAAAAGTCCTACAACCAGAACTAACTACCACAAACGTTGAATGAATCCACGGCTGCCCTCCCCCATACCATACTTTCGAGGAACCGGCCTTCGTCCAAGTACAAGAAAGGAAGGAATCGAACCCTCACATGCTGGTTTCAAGCCAACTGCATTCACCGCTCATGCTTCTTTCTTATGAGACGTTAGTAAACCAATTACATAGCCTTGTCAAGACTAAATCACAGGTAAAAATCCTGTACATCTCATGTGGCCAACCACTCCCAACTAGGATTCCAAGACGCCTCATCACCCATCATAGAAGAACTCGTTGAATTCCACGACCACGCCCTAATCGTTGCCCTAGCTATCTGCAGCCTAGTTCTCTACCTTTTAGCCCACATACTAACAGAAAAACTCTCGTCCAATGCTGTAGACGCCCAAGAAGTAGAGCTGATCTGGACAATCCTACCTGCTATCGTCCTGGTACTCCTCGCCCTCCCATCCCTACAAATCCTCTACATAATGGACAAAATCGATGAACCAGACCTCACCCTAAAAGCCATCGGCCACCAATGATACTGAAGCTACGAATACACAGACTTCAAAGACCTATCATTCGACTCCTACATAGTGCCCACCCCAGACTTACCCAACGGCCACTTCCGACTGCTAGAAGTTGACCACCGCGTAGTTATCCCAATAGAATCCCCCATCCGCGTGATCATTACTGCAGGAGACGTACTCCACTCCTGAGCAGTCCCAACGCTCGGAGTTAAAACAGACGCAATCCCAGGCCGACTAAACCAAACTTCATTCATTACCACCCGGCCTGGGATTTTTTACGGACAATGCTCAGAAATTTGCGGGGCTAATCACAGCTACATACCCATTGTAGTAGAATCAACCCCACTCCCACATTTCGAGGCCTGATCGTCCCTTCTATCATCATCCTAATCATTAAGAAGCTATGCAACAGCACTAGCCTTTTAAGCTAGCCAAAGAGGGACTTCCCCCTCCTTAATGATATGCCACAGCTTAACCCCGCACCATGATTTTCAATCATAATTATAACCTGATTAACCCTAGCACTCCTCATCCAACCAAAACTACTAGCCTTCACCACAACCAACCCCCCATCAAATAAGACCTCCCTCACTACCAAACCCACACCATGATCCTGACCATGAACCTAAGCTTCTTTGACCAATTTTCCAGCCCCAATCTATTTGGCATCCCCTTAATCCTACTATCCCTACTCTTCCCAGCCCTACTATTCCCGTCCCCAAACAACCGATGAATCAACAACCGCCTTTCTACTATCCAAACATGACTCCTTCACCTAATCACAAAACAACTAATAGTCCCACTCAACAAAAATGGCCACAAATGAGCCATAATATTTACATCCCTAATAATCATACTTCTTACAATCAACCTTCTAGGCCTCCTTCCATATACATTCACCCCAACCACCCAACTATCTATGAACATAGCCCTAGCCTTCCCACTATGGCTCGCCACACTACTAACAGGCCTACGAAACCAACCATCAGCCTCTTTAGCCCACCTATTACCCGAAGGTACCCCTACACCCCTAATCCCCGCACTAATCCTGATCGAAACAACCAGCCTACTAATCCGCCCCCTAGCCCTCGGAGTCCGCCTTACAGCCAACCTTACAGCAGGACACTTACTCATCCAACTCATCTCTACAGCCTCCATTGCATTAATACCCACCCTTCCTGCAGTATCCATCCTAACAATAATCATCCTACTACTCCTAACCATCCTAGAAGTAGCAGTAGCCATAATCCAGGCCTACGTCTTCGTGCTCCTTCTAAGCCTATACTTACAAGAAAACATCTAATGGCACACCAAGCACACTCATACCACATAGTTGACCCAAGCCCTTGACCAATCTTCGGGGCAGCCGCCGCCCTACTCACAACCTCAGGATTAATCATGTGATTCCACTACAACTCATCCATACTACTAACCCTAGGCCTCATCTCAATACTCCTAGTAATACTCCAATGATGACGAGACATTGTACGAGAAAGCACCTTCCAAGGCCATCACACTCCCACAGTCCAAAAAGGCCTACGATACGGCATAATCCTTTTCATCACATCCGAAGCATTCTTCTTCTTAGGGTTCTTCTGAGCATTCTTCCACTCGAGCCTGGCCCCAACCCCAGAACTAGGAGGCCAATGACCCCCAACAGGAATTAAACCACTCAACCCGATAGAAGTCCCCCTACTAAACACAGCCATCCTACTAGCCTCAGGCGTTACCGTAACGTGAGCCCATCACAGCATCACAGAAGGAAACCGAAAACATGCCATCCACGCCCTAACCCTAACGATCCTCTTGGGATTCTACTTCACAGCCCTACAAGCAATAGAATACCACGAAGCCCCATTCTCAATCGCCGATAGCGTCTACGGATCTACCTTCTTCGTTGCCACTGGATTCCACGGACTCCACGTAATCATCGGATCCTCCTTCCTGACCGTCTGCCTCTTCCGACTGATCAAGTTCCACTTTACATCAGACCACCACTTCGGATTCGAGGCAGCAGCCTGATACTGACACTTCGTAGACGTCATCTGACTATTCCTCTACATAACCATCTACTGATGAGGATCTTGCTCTTCTAGTATATTAATTACAATTGACTTCCAATCTCTAGAATCTGGTATAAACCCAGAGGAGAGCAATGAACGCACTCATGTTCATATTCGCCCTATCATCAATCCTAAGCGCCGCCCTAACCGCATTAAACTTCTGACTCGCCCAAATAAACCCCGACTCAGAGAAACTCTCACCGTACGAATGTGGATTCGACCCACTTGGATCTGCTCGATTACCATTCTCAGTCCGATTCTTCCTCAGTAGCCATCCTGTTCGTCCTATTCGACCTAGAAATCGCCCTCCTACTCCCCCTGCCATGAGCCGTCCAACTCCAATCCCCCCTAATGACCCTCACCTGAACTGTAGTGATCCTCCTTCTCCTAACACTCGGACTGGCCTACGAGTGAATTCAAGGGGGCCTAGAATGAGCAGAATAACAGAAAGTTAGTCTAACCAAAAAGATAGCTGGTTTCGACCCAGCAGATTACAGCCAACCCTGTAACTTTCTTATGTCGCCCCTACATTTAAGCTTCTACTCAGCCTTCATTTTCAGCGGACTAGGGCTAGCCTTCCACCGAACCCACCTAGTATCCGCCCTACTATGCCTTGAAAGCATAATATTATCGATATTCGTAGGCCTATCAATATGATCCATCGAAAACCAAGTCTCCTCATTCACCATGGTACCAATTCTCATGCTAACCTTCTCAGCGTGTGAGGCGGGCACAGGCCTGGCCATCCTAGTAGCCTCCACCCGCACACATGGCTCTGACCATCTACACAACCTAAACCTCCTGCAATGCTAAAAATCATCCTACCCACAATCATACTTCTTCCAACAGCCCTGCTGTCTCCACCAAAATTTCTATGGACTAACACCACCTTATACAGCCTCCTAATCGCTGCCCTAAGCCTACAGTGATTAATCCCAACCTACTACCCCTACAAATTTTTATCCAACTGAACAGGAATTGACCAAATCTCATCCCCCCTCCTAGTACTATCCTGCTGACTACTCCCACTCATAATCATAGCAAGCCAAAACCACCTGCAACAAGAACCCCTACAACGCAAACGAATCTTTATCTCAACCTTAGTCGCAGTCCAGCCATTCATCCTACTAGCCTTTTCCACCACAGAACTAGCACTATTTTACATCTCATTTGAAGCAACCCTCATTCCCACCCTAATCTTAATCACCCGATGGGGGAACCAACCAGAACGCCTAAGCGCTGGCATCTACCTGCTATTCTACACGCCAGTAAGCTCTCTACCCCTGCTAATCACAATCATACACCTATACGTGAAAATTGGCACCCTGCACCTGCCAACCCTACAACTAACCCACCCAACCCTATCCACCTCATGGACAGGAATACTATCAGGTCTAGCACTGCTCATAGCATTCATAGTAAAAGCCCCACTATACGGCCTACACCTCTGACTGCCAAAAGCCCACGTAGAAGCACCCATCGCAGGCTCAATACTCCTCGCCGCCCTACTACTAAAGCTAGGAGGATACGGAATTATACAAGTCACTCTATTTATGGGCCCACTGTCCAACCTCCTGCACTACCCCTTCCTAACCCTGGCCCTATGAGGCGCCCTAATGACTAGCTCAATCTGCCTACGACAGACAGACCTAAAATCACTAATCGCTTATTCATCCGTTAGCCACATAGGCCTAGTTATCGCCGCAGGAATAATCCAAACCCACTGATCATTCTCAGGGGCAATGATCCTAATAATTTCCCATGGACTAACTTCCTCCATACTATTCTGCCTAGCCAACACAAACTATGAACGTACGCACAGCCGAATTCTACTACTCACACGAGGCCTACAACCTCTCCTACCACTCATAGCTACCTGATGATTGCTGGCCAATCTAACAAACATAGCCTTACCCCCAACAACAAACCTCATAGCAGAGCTAACCATTATAATCACCTTATTCAACTGATCTGCCTTCACGATCATCCTAACAGGAATCGCAACCCTACTAACCGCCTCCTACACCTTATTCATACTACTAATGACCCAACGAGGCTCAATCCCCTCCCACATCACATCTATGCAAAACTCAACCACGCGAGAACACCTGCTCATAACACTCCACATTATCCCAATATTCCTCCTAATCCTCAAACCCGAACTGATCTCCGGAATCCCCTCATGCAAGTATAGTTTAAACCAAACATTAGACTGTGATTCTAAGAATAGAAGTTCAAACCTTCTTACCTGCCGAGGGGAGGGTTTAACCAACAAGAGCTGCTAACTCTTACATCTGAGCCTAAAACCTCAGCCCCCTTACTTTTAAAGGATAACAGCAATCCACTGGTCTTAGGAACCACCCATCTTGGTGCAAATCCAAGTAAAAGTAGTGAACCCCACACTACTAATCAACTCCCTCACACTACTCACGCTGACAATCCTCCTAACCCCAATCATCCTGCCATTTCTATTTAAAAACTTTAAAAACACCCCACAAGCCACCACCCGCGCTGTTAAAACCGCATTCCTAATTAGCCTAGCCCCTACAACCGCATTCATCTACTCGGGAGTAGAATCTGTCACCTGCCACTGGGAGTGAAAATTCATTATAAACTTTAAAATCCCCCTGAGCCTAAAAATAGACCAATACTCAATAACATTTCTTCCAATCGCCCTATTTGTAACATGATCAATCCTACAATTCGCCATATGATACATGGCCTCAGAGCCATACGTAACAAAATTTTTCACCTACCTACTGACATTCCTAGTCGCCATACTCCTCCTAACAACCGCAAACAACATATTCCTCCTATTCGTAGGCTGGGAAGGAGTACGAATCATGTCCTTCCTTCTCATCGGCTGATGACAAGGCCGAGCAGATGCCAACACCGCCGCCCTACGAGCCGTAATCTACAACCGAATCGGAGACATCGGACTGATCCTGAGCATAGCATGACTAGCTTCAACATTCAACACCTGAGAGATCCAACAAGCCGTACACCCCCACCAAACCCCAATCCTCCCCCTCATAGGATTAATCCTCGCAGCCGCAGGAAAATCCGCCCAATTTGGACTCCACCCATGACTGCCCGCAGCAATAGAAGGCCCCACCCCAGTATCAGCCCTACTGCACTCCAGTACCATAGTAGTAGCCGGAATCTTCCTGCTCATCCGCATGCACCCCCTGCTAGCCACCAACCAGACAGCCCTAACTGCCTGCCTATGCCTAGGTGCTCTATCAACCCTATTCGCTGCCACATGCGCCCTAACCCAAAATGACATCAAAAAAATCATTGCTTTCTCAACATCCAGCCAACTAGGACTAATAATAGTCACTATCGGACTAAACCTCCCACAACTAGCCTTCTTACACATCTCAACCCATGCCTTCTTTAAAGCCATACTATTCCTATGCTCAGGGTCTATCATCCACAACCTAAACGGAGAACAAGATATCCGAAAGATAGGAGGCCTACAGAAAATACTCCCAGTCACTACTTCCTGCCTAACCATCGGAAACCTGGCGCTGATAGGAACCCCATTCCTAGCCGGATTCTACTCAAAAGACCTCATCATCGAAAGCTTAAACACATCATACCTAAATACTTGAGCCCTACTCCTAACCCTTATAGCCACAGCATTCACCGCAACCTACAGCATCCGCATAACCATCCTAGTCCAAGCTGGACAAACCCGAATCCCCCCAATAGTATCAATAAACGAAAACAACCCACTAATCACCGCCCCCCTAACCCGACTCGCCCTAGGCAGCATTACAGCAGGAATAATCATTACCTCTTTCATCACACCAACCAAAACCCCCCCAATAACCATACCCCTTATCACCAAAACCGCTGCCATCCTCATAACAATCCTAGGAATCATCCTAGGCCCCTCATGTACAGGGCCACACCCCTCTAACGGCGCAAGCTTACATAGAAACATTATTAACAGACCTAGACAGATACAAAAACCCCTACAAGACCACGTATTAACTAACCCTGTTAACCCGACTCAGGAGCGCCTATAAGAGCGATTAAAATCTGTGAAAGGAACTCGGCAAATTAATAAGGCCCGACTGTTTACCAAAAACATAGCCTTCAGCAAATTAAACAAGTATTGAAGGTGATGCCTGCCCGGTGACTTAGGTTTAACGGCCGCGGTATCCTAACCGTGCAAAGGTAGCGCAATCAATTGTCCCATAAATCGAGACTTGTATGAATGGCTAAACGAGGTCTTAACTGTCTCTCACAGATAATCAGTGAAATTGATCTCCCCGTGCAAAAGCGGGGATGTGAACATAAGACGAGAAGACCCTGTGGAACTTAAAAATCAACGACCACCGCGAATCCTCAATCAACCCCACTGGGGCCACTACCATCGCAGAGCCTGGTCGATATTTTTCGGTTGGGGCGACCTTGGAGGAGAACAAATCCTCCAAAAACAAGACCATACCTCTTTACCTAGAGCTACCCCTCAAAGTGCTAACAGTGACCAGACCCAATATAATTGATTAATGGACCAAGCTACCCCAGGGATAACAGCGCAATCCCCCTCAAGAGCCCATATCGACAGGGGGGTTTACGACCTCGATGTTGGATCAGGACATCCTAATGGTGCAGCCGCTATTAAGGGTTCGTTTGTTCAACGATTAACAGTCCTACGTGATCTGAGTTCAGACCGGAGCAATCCAGGTCGGTTTCTATCTATGACACACTCTCCCCAGTACGAAAGGACCGGGAAAGTGGGGCCAATACCACAAGCACGCCCCCCCCCTCTAAGCAGTGAAACCAACTAAACCGTGAAGAGGGCCTTCCCCCACCACTTTCAATCCTAGAAAAGGACCAGCTAGAGTGGCAGAGCCCGGCAAGTGCAGAAGGCTTAAGCCCTTTCCCCAGAGGTTCAAATCCTCTCCCTAGCTTCACCCATGATTCAAATAACAACACTAAGCTGCCTCGTTATATCCCTCCTATACATCATCCCAATCCTGATTGCCGTAGCCTTCCTAACCCTAGTAGAACGGAAAATCCTAAGCTACATACAATCCCGCAAAGGCCCTAACGTTGTCGGGCCTTTTGGCCTACTTCAACCATTTGCGGACGGACTGAAACTATTTACCAAAGAGCCCATCCGACCCTCTACCTCTTCCCCACTTCTATTCATTCTGATACCAATACTAGCCCTTGTCCTAGCCCTCACCACTTGAGCACCACTACCACTCCCATTTCCCCTAGCAGATCTAAACCTCGGAGTTCTCTTCCTAATAGCCATGTCAAGCCTAGCCGTCTACTCAGTCCTATGATCAGGCTGAGCCTCGAACTCAAAATACGCACTAATCGGAGCCCTACGGGCAGTAGCACAGACCATTTCATACGAAGTGACACTGGCCATAATCCTGCTATCAATAATCATACTAAGCGGAAGCTACACACTCAGCTCCTTTGCCATCGCACAGGAGCCTCTATACTTCATTTTCTCCTCATGACCCCTAGCAATAATATGATACATATCCACCCTAGCAGAGACAAACCGAGCTCCTTTTGACCTCACAGAGGGTGAATCTGAGCTAGTCTCAGGGTTTAACGTTGAATACGCCGCAGGACCCTTCGCCTTATTCTTCCTAGCTGAATATGCGAACATTATGCTAATAAATACACTTACAGCCATCATATTCCTAAACCCAAGCGCCCTAGGGCCACCCACAGAACTATTCCCCGTCATCCTAGCCACAAAAGTCCTCCTACTATCTTCTGGTTTCTTATGGGTCCGAGCTTCATACCCACGATTCCGATATGACCAACTAATGCACCTACTATGAAAAAACTTCCTACCCCTCACACTAGCTCTGTGCCTCTGACACATCAGCATACCTATCTGCTATGCAGGCCTACCTCCTTACATAAGGAAATGTGCCTGAACTACAAAGGGTCACTATGATAAAGTGAACATAGAGGTATAACAGCCCTCTCATTTCCTGTTGACCTTAGAAAAGTAGGAATTGAACCCACACAAGAGAAATCAAAATTCTCCATACTTCCCTTATATTATTTTCTAGTAGAGTCAGCTAATCAAGCTATCGGGCCCATACCCCGAAAATGATGGTTTAACCCCCTCCTCTACTAATGAACCCTTACGCGACCCCAATCATAACCTTCAGCCTCATCTTGGGCACCACAATCACAATTTCCAGCAACCACTGAGTTCTGGCCTGGACAGGACTGGAGATCAACGCACTAGCCATCATTCCCCTAATTGCCAAATCCCACCACCCACGAGCAGTAGAAGCCGCAACGAAATACTTCCTAACCCAAGCAGCTGCTTCCGCCCTGGTCCTATTCTCTAGCATAACCAATGCCTGAGTCACCGGCCAATGAGACATCACACAAATAAACCACCCAACCTCCTGTCTACTACTGACAGCAGCAATCGCTATTAAACTGGGCCTAGTGCCATTTCACTTCTGATTCCCAGAAGTACTACAAGGATCGCCACTAATAACAGCCCTGCTACTCTCGACCCTCATAAAATTCCCCCCACTAACCCTGCTCCTACTAACATCCAAATCCCTTGACCCAGCTCTACTCACCGCCATGGCCCTAGCCTCAACAGCACTAGGAGGCTGAATAGGACTGAACCAAACACAAACACGCAAAATCCTAGCCTTCTCGTCCATCTCCCACTTAGGTTGAATCGCCATCATCCTAGTTTACAGCCCCAAATTGGCCTTACTTACCTTCTACCTATACACAATCATAACATCAGCCGTATTCCTAGCCCTTAACAAAATCAAAGCCCTTAACCTATCCATGATCACAACCTCATGAACAAAAACCCCAGTGCTAAACGCCACCCTAATACTAGTACTTTTATCCCTAGCAGGCCTCCCCCCATTAACAGGCTTTATACCAAAGTGACTTATCATCCAAGAACTAACTAAACAGGAAATAACACCAGCAGCCATGGCAATTGCCATGCTATCACTGCTCAGCCTCTTCTTCTACCTACGCCTCGCATACCACTCAACAATTACCCTTCCCCCCAACTCCTCGAACCACATAAAACAATGATACACTAGCAAAGCCCCAAGCACACCTACTGCGGTCCTTGCCTCACTATCAATCCTCTTACTTCCCCTGTCCCCAATAATACATGCCATTGTCTAGAAACTTAGGATAACACCCCAAACCGAAGGCCTTCAAAGCCTTAAATAAGAGTTAAACCCTCTTAGTTTCTGCACATTAAGACTTACAGAATATTAACCTGTATCTTCTGAATGCAAGTCAGACGCTTTAATTAAGCTAAAGCCTCCCTAG
The DNA here is from genome assembly GCF_964034855.1 of Anser brachyrhynchus. Classification (NCBI taxonomy): domain Eukaryota; kingdom Metazoa; phylum Chordata; class Aves; order Anseriformes; family Anatidae; genus Anser; species Anser brachyrhynchus. The sequence continues at coordinate 375,565 of NW_027663935.1, read as the reverse complement.
ACAGATGGGCTTCGATCCCACAAAACTCTAGTTAACAGCTAAATGCCTAAACCAATTGGCTTCTGCCTACAAAGACCCTGACGCACCCTAGTGCGCATCGATGAGCTTGCAACTCAACATGAATTTCACTACAGAGCCGATAAGAAGAGGAATTAAACCTCTGTAAAAAGGACTACAGCCTAACGCTTCAACACTCAGCCATCTTACCCGTCACCTTCATCAACCGATGACTATTTTCCACTAACCATAAGGATATTGGCACCCTGTACCTCATCTTCGGGGCATGAGCAGGAATAGTCGGCACCGCACTCAGCCTATTAATCCGCGCAGAACTAGGACAACCAGGAACTCTCCTAGGCGACGACCAAATTTACAATGTAATCGTTACCGCTCACGCCTTTGTAATAAGCTTCTTTATAGTCATACCCATCATGATCGGAGGATTCGGCAACTGATTAGTCCCCCTCATAATCGGTGCCCCCGACATAGCATTCCCGCGAATAAACAACATAAGCTTTTGACTCCTCCCCCCATCATTCCTCCTCCTACTAGCCTCATCCACTGTAGAAGCTGGCGCCGGCACAGGCTGAACTGTCTACCCTCCCCTAGCAGGTAACCTTGCCCACGCCGGAGCTTCAGTAGACCTGGCTATCTTCTCACTCCACTTAGCCGGTATCTCCTCCATCCTTGGGGCCATCAACTTTATCACCACAGCCATCAACATAAAACCCCCCGCACTCTCACAATACCAAACCCCACTATTTGTCTGATCCGTACTAATTACCGCCATCCTACTCCTTCTATCACTCCCCGTACTCGCCGCCGGTATTACAATATTACTAACTGATCGAAACCTAAACACCACATTCTTCGACCCCGCTGGAGGAGGAGACCCAATCCTGTACCAACACCTATTCTGATTCTTCGGACACCCAGAAGTCTATATTCTGATCCTACCGGGGTTCGGAATCATCTCACACGTAGTCACATACTACTCAGGCAAAAAGGAGCCCTTCGGCTACATGGGAATAGTCTGAGCCATACTATCCATCGGCTTCCTAGGATTCATCGTCTGAGCTCACCACATGTTTACAGTAGGAATAGACGTTGATACCCGAGCCTACTTTACATCAGCCACTATAATCATTGCCATCCCTACCGGAATCAAAGTATTTAGCTGACTAGCCACCCTGCACGGAGGAACAATCAAATGAGACCCCCCCCCAATACTATGAGCTCTAGGATTTATCTTCCTATTTACCATCGGAGGATTAACAGGAATCGTTCTTGCAAACTCTTCCCTAGACATCGCCCTGCACGACACGTACTACGTAGTTGCCCACTTCCACTACGTCCTATCCATAGGCGCCGTCTTTGCCATTCTAGCAGGATTTACTCACTGATTCCCACTACTCACTGGGTTTACCCTACACCAAACATGAACAAAAGCCCACTTCGGGGTAATATTTACAGGAGTAAACCTAACGTTCTTCCCCCAGCACTTCCTAGGCCTAGCATCCCCAGTGGTGCCAGTGCACTCTCTGGAGTCACAGCACTGCATCCCCAGTGGTGCCAGTGCACTCTCTGGACTCACTGCAGTGCATCCCCAGTGGTGCCAGTGCACTCTCTGGACTCACTGAAGTGCATCCCCAGTGGTGCCAGTGCACTCTCTGGACTCACTGAAGTGCATTCTCAGTGGTGCCAGTGCACTCTCTGGACTCACTGCAGTGCATCCCCAGTGGTGCCAGTACACTCACTGGACTCACTGCACTGCTTCCCCAGTGGTGCCAGTGCACTCACTGGACTCACTGCAGTGCATCCCCACTGGTGCCAGTGCACTCTCTGGGCTCACTGCAGTGCATCCCCAGTGGTGCCAGTGCACTCTCTGGACTCACTGCACTGCATCCCCAGTGGTGCCTGTGCGCTCTCTGGAGTCACAGCACTGCATCCCCAGTGGTGCCAGTGCAATCTCTGGACTCACTGCACTGCATCCCCAGTGGTGCCAGTGCACTCTCTGGACTCACTGAAGTGCATTCTCAGTGGTGCCAGTGCACTCTCTGGACTCACTGCACTGCATCCCCAGTGGTGCCAGTGCACTCTCTGGACTCACTGAACTGCATCCCCAGTGGTGCCAGTGTACACTCTGGACTCACTGCACTGCATCCCCAGTGCTGCCAGTGCACTCTCTGGACTCACTGCACTGCATCCCCACTGGTGCCAGTGTACTCTCTGGACTCACTGCAGTGCATCCCCAGTGGTGCCAGTGCACTCTCTGGACTCACTGCACTGCATCCCCAGTGGTGCCAGTGCACTCTCTGGACTCACCGCACCGCATCCCCAGTGGTGCCAGTGCACTCTCTGGAGTAACTGCAGTGCATCCCCAGTGGTGCCAGTGCACTCTCTGGACTCACTGCACTGCATCCCCAGTGGTGCCAGTGCACTCTCTGGACTCACTGTAGTGCATCCCCAGTGGTGCCAGTGCACTCTCTGGACTCACTGCAGTGCATCCCCAGTGGTGCCAGTGCACTCTCTGGACTCACTGTACTGCATCACCAGTGGTGCCAGTGCACTCTCTGGACTCACTGCAGTGCATTCCCAGTGGTGCCAGTGCACTCTTTGGACTCACTGCACTGCAGCCCCATTGGTGCCAGAGCACTCTCTGGACTCACTGCACTGCATCACAGGTGGTGCCAGTGCACTCTCTGGACTCACTGCACTGCATCCCCAGTGGTGCCAGTGCACTCTCTGGACTCACTGCACTGCATCCCCAGTGGTGCCAGTGCACTCTCTGCACTCACTTCTCTGCATTCCCAGTGGTGCCAGTGAAGTCTCTGGACTCACTGCACTGCATCCACAGTGGTGCCAGTGCAATCTCTGGACTCACTGCAGTGCATCCCCAGTGGTGCCAGTGCACTCTCTGGACTCACTGCAGTGCATCCCCAGTGGTGCCAGTGCACTCTCTGGACTCACTGCAGTGCATCCCCAGTGGTGCCAGTGCACTCTCTGGACTCACTGCACTGCATCCCCAGTGGTGCAAGTGCACTCTCTCGAGTCACTGCACTACATCCCCAGTGGTACCAGTGCACTCACTGGACTCACTGTACTGCATCATCTGTGGTGCTAGTGCACTCTCTGGACTCACTGCAATGCATCCCCAGTGGTGCCAGTGCACTCTCTGGACTCACTGCACTGCATCCCCAGTGGTGCCAGTGCACTCACTGGATTCACTGCAGTGCATCCCCAGTGGTGCCAGTGCACTCTCTGGACTCACTGCACTGCATCCCCAGTGGTGCCAGTGCACTCTGTGGACTCACTGCACTGCATCCCCAGTGGTGCCAGTGCACTCTCTGGACTCACTGCACTGCATCCCCAGTGGTGCCAGTGCACTCTCTGGACTCACTGCACTGCATCCCCAGTGGTGCCAGTGCACTCTCTGGACTCACTGCACTGCACCCCAGTGGTGCCAGTGCACTCTCTGGAGTCACAGCACTGCATCCCCAGTGGTGCCAGTGCACTCTCTGGACTCACTGCAGTGCATCCCCAGTGGTGCCAGTGCACTCTCTGGACTCACTGAAGTGCATTCTCAGTGGTGCCAGTGCACTCTCTGGACTCACTGCAGTGCATCCCCAATGGTGCCAGTACACTCACTGGACTCACTGCACTGCATCCCCAGTGGTGCCAGTGCACTCTCTGGACTCACTAAACTGCATCACCAGTGGTGCCAGTGCACTCTCTGGACTCACTGCACTGCTTCCCCAGTGGTGCCAGTGCACTCACTGGACTCACTGCAGTGCATCCCCACTGGTGCCAGTGCACTCTCTGGGCTCACTGCAGTGCATCCCCAGTGGTGCCAGTGCACTCTCTGGACTCACTGCACTGCATCCCCAGTGGTGCCTGTGCGCTCTCTGGAGTCACAGCACTGCATCCCCAGTGGTGCCAGTGCAATCTCTGGACTCACTGCACTGCATCCCCAGTGGTGCCAGTGCAGTCTCTGGACTCACTGAAGTGCATTCTCAGTGGTGCCAGTGCACTCTCTGGACTCACTGCAGTGCATCCCCACTGGTGCCAGTGCACTCTCTGGGCTCACTGCAGTGCATCCCCAGTGGTGCCAGTGCACTCTCTGGACTCACTGCACTGCATCCCCAGTGGTGCCTGTGCGCTCTCTGGAGTCACAGCACTGCTTCCCCAGTGGTGCCAGTGCACTCTCTGGACTCACTGCACTGCATCCCCAGTGGTGCCAGTGCACTCACTGGACTCACTGCACTGCATCCCCACTGGTGCCAGTGCACTCTCTGGACTCACTGCACTGCATCCCCAGTGGTGCTAGTGCACTCTGTGGACTCACTGCAGTGCATCCCCAGTGGTGCCAGTGCACTCTCTGGACTCACTGTACTGCACCCCCAGTGGTGCCAGTGCACACACTGGACTGACTGCACTGCATCCCCAGTGGTGCCAGTGCACTCTCTGGACTCACTGCACTGCATCCCCACTGGTGCCAGTGTACTCTCTGGACTCACTGCACTGCATCCCCAGTGGTGCCAGTGCACTCTCTCGAGTCACTGCACTACATCCCCAGTGGTGCCAGTGCACTCTCTGGTCTCACTGCAGTGCATCCCCAGTGGTGCCAGTGCACTCTCTGGACTCACTGCACTGCATCCCCACTGGTGCCAGTGTACTCTCTGGACTCACTGCAGTGCATCCCCAGTGGTGCCAGTGCACTCTCTGGACTCACTGCACTGCATCCCCAGTGGTGCCAGTGCACTCTCTGGACTCACTGTACTGCATCACCAGTGGTGCCAGTGCACTCTCTGGACTCACTGCAGTGCATTCCCAGTGGTGCCAGTGCACTCTTTGGACTCACTGCACTGCAGCCCCATTGGTGCCAGTGCACTCTCTGGACTCACTGCACTGCATCACAGGTGGTACCAGTGAACTCTCTGGACTCACTGCACTGCATACCCAGTGGTGCCAGTGCACTCTCTGAACTCACTGCACTGCATCCCCAGTGGTGCCAGTGCACTCTCTGCACTCACTTCTCTGCATGCCCAGTGGTGCCAGTGAAGTCTCTGGACTCACTGCACTGCATCCACAGTGGTGCCAGTGCACTCTCTGGACTCACTGCAGTGCATCCCCAGTGGTGCCAGTGCACTCTCTGGACTCACTGAAGTGCATTCTCAGTGGTGCCAGTGCACTCTCTGGACTCACTGCAGTGCATCCCCAGTGGTACCAGTGAACTCTCTGGACTCACTGCACTGCATCCCCAGTGGTGCCAGTGCACTCTCTGGACTCACTGCACTGCATCCCCAGTGGTGCCAGTGCACTCTCTGCACTCACTTCTCGGCATGCCCAGTGGTGCCAGTGAAGTCTCTGGACTCACTGCACTGCATCCACAGTGGTGCCAGTGCAATCTCTGGACTCACTGCAGTGCATCACCAGTGGTGCCAGTGCACTCTCTGGACTCACTGCACTGCATCCCCAGTGGTGCCAGTGCACTCTCTGGACTCACTGCAGTGCATCCCCAGTGGTGCCAGTGCACTCTCTGGACTCACTGCACTGCATCCCCAGTGGTGCAAGTGCACTCTCTCGAGTCACTGCACTACATCCCCAGTGGTACCAGTGCACTCACTGGACTCACTGTACTGCATCCCCAGTGGTGCCAGTGCACTCTCTGGACTCACTGCAATGCATCCCCAGTGGTGCCAGTGCACTCTCTAGACTCACTGCACTGCATCCCCAGTGGTGCCAGTGCACTCTCTGGACTCACTGCACTGTATCCCCAGTGGTGCCAGTGCACTCTCTGGATTCACTGCAGTGCATCCCCAGTGGTGCCAGTGCACTCTCTGGACTCACTGCACTGCTACCCCAGTGGTGCCAGTGCACTCTGTGGACTCACTGCACTGCATCCCCAGTGGTGACAGTGCACTCTCTGGACTCACTGCACTGCATCCCCAGTGGTGCCAGTGCACTCTCTGGAGTCACAGCACTGCATCCCCAGTGGTGCCAGTGCAGTCTCTGGAGTAACTGCAGTGCATCCCCACTGGTGCCAAAGCACTCTCTGGACTCCCGGCACCGCATCCGCAGTGGTGCCAGTGCACTCTCTGGACTCACTGCACTGCATCCCCAGTGGTGCCAGTGCACTCTCTGGAGTCACAGCACTGCATCCCCAGTGGTGCCAGTGCCCTCTCTGGACTCACTGCAGTGCATCCCCAGTGGTGCCAGTGCACTCTCTGGACTCACTGAAGTGCATTTTCAGTGGTGCCAGTGCACTCTCTGGACTCACTGCAGTGCATCCCCAGTGGTGCCAGTACACTCACTGGACTCACTGCACTGCATCCCCAGTGGTGCCAGTGCACTCTCTGGACTCACTAAACTGCATCACCAGTGGTGCCTCTGCACTCTCTGGACTCACTGCACTGCTTCCCCAGTGGTGCCAGTGCACTCACTGGACTCACTGCAGTGCATCCCCACTGGTGCCAGTGCACTCTCTGGGCTCACTGCAGTGCATCCCCAGTGGTGCCAGTGCACTCTCTGGACTCACTGCACTGCATCCCCAGTGGTGCCTGTGCGCTCTCTGGAGTCACAGCACTGCATCCCCAGTGGTGCCAGTGCAATCTCTGGACTCACTGCACTGCATCCCCAGTGGTGCCAGTGCACTCTCTGGACTCACTGAAGTGCATTCTCAGTGGTGCCAGTGCACTCTCTGGACTCACTGCACTGCATCCCCAGTGGTGCCAGTGCACTCTCTGGAGTCACTGAACTGCATCCCCAGTGGTGCCAGTGCACTCTCTGGACTCACTGCACTGCATCCCCAGTGCTGCCAGTGCACTCTCTGGACTCACGGCACTGCATCCCCAGTGGTGCCACTGCACTCTCTGGACTCACTGCACTGCTTCCCCAGTGGTGCCAGTGCACTCTCTGGACTCACTGCACTGCATCCCCAGTGGTGCCAGTGCACTCACTGGACTCACTGCAGTGCATCCCCACTGGTGCCAGTGCACTCTCTGGACTCACTGCACTGCTTCCCCAGTGGTGCCAGTGCACTCTCTGGACTCACTGCAGTGCATCCCCAGTGGAGCCAGTGCACTCTCTGGACTCACTGCAGTGCATCCGCAGTGGTGCCATTGCACTCTCTGGGCTCACTGCACTGCATCTCCAGTGGTGCCAGTGCACTCTCTGGACTCACTGCACTGCATCCCCAGTGGTGCCAGTGCACTCTCTTGAGTCACTGCACTGCATCCCCTGTGGTGCAAGAGCACTCTCTGGACTCACAGCAGTGCATCACCAGTGGTGCCAGTGCACTCTCTGGACTCACTGCACTGCATCCCCAGTGGTGCCAGTGCACTCTCTGGACTCACTGCACTGCATCCCCAGTGGTGCTAGTGCACTGTGTGGACTCACTGTACTGCATCCCCAGTGGTGCCAGTGCGCTCTCTGGACTCACTGCAGTGCATCCCCAGTGGTGCCAGTGCACTCTCAGGACTCACTGCACTGCATCCCCAGTGGTGCCAGTGCACTCTCTGCACTCACTGCACTGCATCCCCAGTAGTGACAGTGCACTCTCTGGACTCACTGCAGTGCATCCCCAGTGGTGCCAGTGCACTCTCTGGACTCACTGCACTGCATCCCCAGTGGTGACAGTGCACTCTCTGGACTCACTGCACTGCATCCCCAGTGGTGCCAGTGCACTCACTGGATTCACTGCACTGCATCCCTAGTGGTGCCAGTGCACTCTCTGGACTCACTGCACTGCATCCCCAGTGGTGCCAGTGCACTCTGTGGACTCACTGTACTGCATCCCCAGTGGTGCCAGTGCACTCTCTGGACTCACTGCAGTGCATCCCCAGTGGTGCCAGTGCACTCTCTGGACTCACTGCAGTGCATCCCCACTGGTGCCAAAGCACTCTCTGGACTCACTGCACTGCATCCCCAGTGGTGCCAGTGCAGTCTCTGGAGAAACTGCAGTGCATCCCCACTGGTGCCAAAGCACTCTCTGGACTCACTGCAGTGCATCCCCAGTGGTGCCACTGCACTCTCTGGACTCACTGCAGTGCATCCCCAGTGGTGCCAGTGCACTCTCTGGACTCATTGAAGTGCATTCTCAGTGGTGCCAGTGCACTCTCTGGACTCACTGCAGTGCATCCCCAGTGGTGCCAGTACACTCACTGGACTCACTGCACTGCATCCCCAGTGGTGCCAGTGCACTCTCTGGACTCACTGCAGTGCATCCCCAGTGGTGCCACTGCACTCTCTGGACTCACTGCACTGCTTCCCCAGTGGTGCCAGTGCACTCACTGGACTCACTGCAGTGCATCCCCACTGGTGCCAGTGCACTCTCTGGGCTCACTGCAGTGCATCCCCAGTGGTGCCAGTGCACTCTCTGGACTCACTGCACTGCATCCCCAGTGGAGCCAGTGCGCTCTCTGGAGTCACAACACTGCATCCCCAGTGGTGCCAGTGCAATCTCTGGACTCACTGCACTGCATCCCCAGTGGTGCCAGTGCACTCTCTGGACTCACTGCACTGCATCCCCGGTGGTGCCAGTGCAGTCTCTGGAGTAACTGCACTGCATCCCCATTGGTGCCAAAGCACTCTCTGGACTCCCAGCACCGCATCCCCAGTGGTGCCAGTGCACTCTTTGGACTCACTGCAGTGCATCCCCAGTGGTGCCAGTGCACTCTCTGGACTCCCAGCACTGCATCCCCATTGGTGCCAAAGCACTCTCTGGACTCCCAGCACCGCATCCCCAGTGGTGCCAGTGCACTCTCTGGACTCACTGTACTGCATCCCCAGTGGTGACAGTGCACTCTCTGGACTCAATGCACTGCATCCCCAGTGGTGCCAGTGCACTCTCTGGACTCACTGCAGTGCATCCCCAGTGGTGCCAGTGCACTCTCTGGACTCACTGCACTGAAGCCCCAGTGGTGGCAGTGCACTCTCTGGACTCACTGCACTGCATCCCCAGTGCTGCCAGTGCACTCTCTGGACTCACTGCACTGCATCCCCAGTGGTGCCAGTGCACTCTCTGGACTCACTGCAGGGCATCCCCAGTGGTGCCAGTGCACTGTCTGGACTCACTGCAGTGCATCCCCAGTGGTGCCAGTGCACTCTCTGGACTCACTGCACTGCACCCCCAGTGGTGCCAGTGCACTCACTGGACTGACTGCACTGCATCCCCAGTGGTGCCAGTGCACTCTCTGGACTCACTGCACTGCATCCCCACTGGTGCCAGTGTACTCTCTGGACTCACTGCACTGCATCCCCAATGTTCCCAGTGCACTCACTGGACTCACTGGACACATCCCCAGTGGTGACAGTGCACTCTCTGGACTCACTGCAGTGCATCCCCAGTGGTGCAAGTGCACTCTCTGGACTCACTGCACTGCATCCCCACTGGTGCCAGTGTACTCTCTGGACTCACTGCAGTGCATCCCCAGTGGTGCCAGTGCACTCTCTGGACTCACTGCACTGCATCCCCACTGGTGCCAGTGCACTCTCTGGACTCACTGAAGTGCATCCCCAGTGGTGCCAGTGCACTCTCTGGACTCAATGCACTGCATCCCCAGTGGTGCCAGTGCACTCTCTGGACTCACTGCACTGCATCCCCAGTGGTGCCAGTGCAATCTCTGCACTCACTGTAGTGCATCCCCAGTGGTGCCAGTGCACTCTCTGGACTCACTGCAGTGCATCCCCAGTGGTGCCAGTGCAGTCTCTGGACTCACTGTACTGCATCACCAGTGGTGCCAGTGCACTCTCTGGACTCACTGCAGTGCATTCCCAGTGGTGCCAGTGCACTCTTTGGACTCACTGCACTGCAGCCCCACTGGTGCCAGTGCACTCTCTGGACTCACTGCACTGCATCACAGGTGGTGCCAGTGCACTCTCTGGACTCACTGCACTGCATCCCCAGTGGTGCCAGTGCACTCTCTGGACTCACTGCACTGCATCCCCAGTGGTGCCAGTGCACTCTCTGCACTCACTTCTCTGCATTCCCAGTGGTGCCAGTGAAGTCTCTGGACTCACTGCACTGCATCCACAGTGGTGCCAGTGCAATCTCTGGACTCACTGCAGTGCATCACCAGTGGTGCCAGTGCACTCTCTGGACTCACTGCACTGCATCCCCAGTGGTGCCAGTGCACTCTCTGGACTCACTGCAGTGCATCCCCAGTGGTGCCAGTGCACTCTCTGGACTCACTGCACTGCATCCCCAGTGGTGCCAGTGCACTCTCTGGACTCACTGCACTGTATCCCCAGTGGTGCCAGTGCACTCACTGGATTCACTGCAGTGCATCCCCAGTGGTGCCAGTGCACTCTCTGGACTCACTGCACTGCATCCCCAGTGGTGCCAGTGCACTCTCTGGGCTCACTGCACTGCATCCCCAGTGGTGACAGTGCACTCTCTGGACTCACTGCAGTGCATCCCCAGTGGTGACAGTGCACTCTCTGGACTCACTGCAGTGCATCCCCAGTGGTGCCAGTGCACTCTCTGGACTCACTGCACTGCATCCCCAGTGGTGCCAGTGCAGTCTCTGGAGTAACTGCAGTGCATCCCCACTGGTGCCAAAGCACTCTCTGGACTCCCGGCACCGCATCCCCAGTGGTGCCCGTGCACTCTCTGGACTCACTGCACTGCATCCCCAGTGGTGCCAGTGCACTCTCTGGAGTCACAGCACTGCATCCCCAGTGGTGCCAGTGCACTCTCTGGACTCACTGAAGTGCATCCCCAGTGGTGCCAATGCACTCTCTGGACTCACTGAAGTGCATTCTCAGTGGTGCCAGTGCACTCTCTGGACTCACTGCAGTTCATCCCCAGTGGTGCCAGTACACTCACTGGACTCACTGCACTGCATCCCCAGTGGTGCCAGTGCACTCTCTGGACTCACTAAACTGCATCACCAGTGGTGCCTCTGCACTCTCTGGACTCACTGCACTGCTTCCCCAGTGGTGCCAGTGCACTCACTGGACTCACTGCAGTGCATCCCCACTGGTGCCAGTGCACTCTCTGGGCTCACTGCAGTGCATCCCCAGTGGTGCCAGTGCACTCTCTGGACTCACTGCACTGCATCCCCAGTGGTGCCTGTGCGCTCTCTGGAGTCACAGCACTGCATCCCCAGTGGTGCCAGTGCAATCTCTGGACTCACTGCACTGCATCCCCAGTGGTGCCAGTGCACTCTCTGGACTCACTGAACTGCATCCCCAGTGGTGCCAGTGCACTCTCTGGACTCACTGCACTGCATCCCCAGTGCTGCCAGTGCACTCTCTGGACTCACTGCACTGCATCCCTAGTGGTGCCACTGCACTCTCTGGACTCACTGCACTGCTTCCCCAGTGGTGCCAGTGCACTCTCTGGACTCACTGCACTGCATCCCCAGTGGTGCCAGTGCACTCACTGGACTCACTGCAGTGCATCCCCACTGGTGCCAGTGCACTCTCTGGACTCACTGCACTGCATTCCCAGTGGTGCCAGTGCACTCTCTGGACTCACTGCACTGCATCCCCAGTGGTTCCAGCGCACTCTCTGGACTCACTGCACTGATATGGTATGGAAGAGGTAATGATTATTCCTGCTGTAATGCTGCCTAGGGCGAGTCGGGTTAGGGGGGCGGTGATTAGTGGGTTGTTTTCGTTTATTGATACTATTGGGGGGATTCGGGTTTGTCCAGCTTGGACTAGGATGGTTATGCGGATGCTGTAGGTTGCGGTGAATGCTGTGGCTATAAGGGTTAGGAGTAGGGCTCAAGTATTTAGGTATGATGTGTTTAAGCTTTCGATGATGAGGTCTTTTGAGTAGAATCCGGCTAGGAATGGGGTTCCTATCAGCGCCAGGTTTCCGATGGTTAGGCAGGAAGTAGTGACTGGGAGTATTTTCTGTAGGCCTCCTATCTTTCGGATATCTTGTTCTCCGTTTAGGTTGTGGATGATAGACCCTGAGCATAGGAATAGTATGGCTTTAAAGAAGGCATGGGTTGAGATGTGTAGGAAGGCTAGTTGTGGGAGGTTTAGTCCGATAGTGACTATTATTAGTCCTAGTTGGCTGGATGTTGAGAAAGCAATGATTTTTTTGATGTCATTTTGGGTTAGGGCGCATGTGGCAGCGAATAGGGTTGATAGAGCACCTAGGCATAGGCAGGCAGTTAGGGCTGTCTGGTTGGTGGCTAGCAGGGGGTGCATGCGGATGAGCAGGAAGATTCCGGCTACTACTATGGTACTGGAGTGCAGTAGGGCTGATACTGGGGTGGGGCCTTCTATTGCTGCGGGCAGTCATGGGTGGAGTCCAAATTGGGCGGATTTTCCTGCGGCTGCGAGGATTAATCCTATGAGGGGGAGGATTGGGGTTTGGTGGGGGTGTACGGCTTGTTGGATCTCTCAGGTGTTGAATGTTGAAGCTAGTCATGCTATGCTCAGGATCAGTCCGATGTCTCCGATTCGGTTGTAGATTACGGCTCGTAGGGCGGCGGTGTTGGCATCTGCTCGGCCTTGTCATCAGCCGATGAGAAGGAAGGACATGATTCGTACTCCTTCCCAGCCTACGAATAGGAGGAATATGTTGTTTGCGGTTGTTAGGAGGAGTATGGCGACTAGGAATGTCAGTAGGTAGGTGAAAAATTTTGTTACGTATGGCTCTGAGGCCATGTATCATATGGCGAATTGTAGGATTGATCATGTTACAAATAGGGCGATTGGAAGAAATGTTGTTGAGTATTGGTCTATTTTTAGGCTCAGGGGGATTTTAAAGTTTATAATGAATTTTCACTCCCAGTGGCAGGTGACAGATTCTACTCCCGAGTAGATGAATGCGGTTGTAGGGGCTAGGCTAATTAGGAATGCGGTTTTAACAGCGCGGGTGGTGGCTTGTGGGGTGTTTTTAAAGTTTTTAAATAGAAATGGCAGGATGATTGGGGTTAGGAGGATTGTCAGCGTGAGTAGTGTGAGGGAGTTGATTAGTAGTGTGGGGTTCACTACTTTTACTTGGATTTGCACCAAGATGGGTGGTTCCTAAGACCAGTGGATTGCTGTTATCCTTTAAAAGTAAGGGGGCTGAGGTTTTAGGCTCAGATGTAAGAGTTAGCAGCTCTTGTTGGTTAAACCCTCCCCTCGGCAGGTAAGAAGGTTTGAACTTCTATTCTTAGAATCACAGTCTAATGTTTGGTTTAAACTATACTTGCATGAGGGGATTCCGGAGATCAGTTCGGGTTTGAGGATTAGGAGGAATATTGGGATAATGTGGAGTGTTATGAGCAGGTGTTCTCGCGTGGTTGAGTTTTGCATAGATGTGATGTGGGAGGGGATTGAGCCTCGTTGGGTCATTAGTAGTATGAATAAGGTGTAGGAGGCGGTTAGTAGGGTTGCGATTCCTGTTAGGATGATCGTGAAGGCAGATCAGTTGAATAAGGTGATTATAATGGTTAGCTCTGCTATGAGGTTTGTTGTTGGGGGTAAGGCTATGTTTGTTAGATTGGCCAGCAATCATCAGGTAGCTATGAGTGGTAGGAGAGGTTGTAGGCCTCGTGTGAGTAGTAGAATTCGGCTGTGCGTACGTTCATAGTTTGTGTTGGCTAGGCAGAATAGTATGGAGGAAGTTAGTCCATGGGAAATTATTAGGATCATTGCCCCTGAGAATGATCAGTGGGTTTGGATTATTCCTGCGGCGATAACTAGGCCTATGTGGCTAACGGATGAATAAGCGATTAGTGATTTTAGGTCTGTCTGTCGTAGGCAGATTGAGCTAGTCATTAGGGCGCCTCATAGGGCCAGGGTTAGGAAGGGGTAGTGCAGGAGGTTGGACAGTGGGCCCATAAATAGAGTGACTCGTATAATTCCGTATCCTCCTAGCTTTAGTAGTAGGGCGGCGAGGAGTATTGAGCCTGCGATGGGTGCTTCTACGTGGGCTTTTGGCAGTCAGAGGTGTAGGCCGTATAGTGGGGCTTTTACTATGAATGCTATGAGCAGTGCTAGACCTGATAGTATTCCTGTCCATGAGGTGGATAGGGTTGGGTGGGTTAGTTGTAGGGTTGGCAGGTGCAGGGTGCCAATTTTCACGTATAGGTGTATGATTGTGATTAGCAGGGGTAGAGAGCTTACTGGCGTGTAGAATAGCAGGTAGATGCCAGCGCTTAGGCGTTCTGGTTGGTTCCCCCATCGGGTGATTAAGATTAGGGTGGGAATGAGGGTTGCTTCAAATGAGATGTAAAATAGTGCTAGTTCTGTGGTGGAAAAGGCTAGTAGGATGAATGGCTGGACTGCGACTAAGGTTGAGATAAAGATTCGTTTGCGTTGTAGGGGTTCTTGTTGCAGGTGGTTTTGGCTTGCTATGATTATGAGTGGGAGTAGTCAGCAGGATAGTACTAGGAGGGGGGATGAGATTTGGTCAATTCCTGTTCAGTTGGATAAAAATTTGTAGGGGTAGTAGGTTGGGATTAATCACTGTAGGCTTAGGGCAGCGATTAGGAGGCTGTATAAGGTGGTGTTAGTCCATAGAAATTTTGGTGGAGACAGCAGGGCTGTTGGAAGAAGTATGATTGTGGGTAGGATGATTTTTAGCATTGCAGGAGGTTTAGGTTGTGTAGATGGTCGGAGCCATGTGTGCGGGTGGAGGCTACTAGGATGGCCAGGCCTGTGCCCGCCTCACACGCTGAGAAGGTTAGCATGAGAATTGGTACCACGGTGAATGAGGAGACTTGGTTTTCGATGGATCATATTGATAGGCCTACGAATATCGATAATATTATGCTTTCAAGGCATAGTAGGGCGGATACTAGGTGGGTTCGGTGGAAGGCTAGCCCTAGTCCGCTGAAAATGAAGGCTGAGTAGAAGCTTAAATGTAGGGGCGACATAAGAAAGTTACAGGGTTGGCTGTAATCTGCTGGGTCGAAACCAGCTATCTTTTTGGTTAGACTAACTTTCTGTTATTCTGCTCATTCTAGGCCCCCTTGAATTCACTCGTAGGCCAGTCCGAGTGTTAGGAGAAGGAGGATCACTACAGTTCAGGTGAGGGTCATTAGGGGGGATTGGAGTTGGACGGCTCATGGCAGGGGGAGTAGGAGGGCGATTTCTAGGTCGAATAGGACGAACAGGATGGCTACTGAGGAAGAATCGGACTGAGAATGGTAATCGAGCAGATCCAAGTGGGTCGAATCCACATTCGTACGGTGAGAGTTTCTCTGAGTCGGGGTTTATTTGGGCGAGTCAGAAGTTTAATGCGGTTAGGGCGGCGCTTAGGATTGATGATAGGGCGAATATGAACATGAGTGCGTTCATTGCTCTCCTCTGGGTTTATACCAGATTCTAGAGATTGGAAGTCAATTGTAATTAATATACTAGAAGAGCAAGATCCTCATCAGTAGATGGTTATGTAGAGGAATAGTCAGATGACGTCTACGAAGTGTCAGTATCAGGCTGCTGCCTCGAATCCGAAGTGGTGGTCTGATGTAAAGTGGAACTTGATCAGTCGGAAGAGGCAGACGGTCAGGAAGGAGGATCCGATGATTACGTGGAGTCCGTGGAATCCAGTGGCAACGAAGAAGGTAGATCCGTAGACGCTATCGGCGATTGAGAATGGGGCTTCGTGGTATTCTATTGCTTGTAGGGCTGTGAAGTAGAATCCCAAGAGGATCGTTAGGGTTAGGGCGTGGATGGCATGTTTTCGGTTTCCTTCTGTGATGCTGTGATGGGCTCACGTTACGGTAACGCCTGAGGCTAGTAGGATGGCTGTGTTTAGTAGGGGGACTTCTATCGGGTTGAGTGGTTTAGTTCCTGTTGGGGGTCATTGGCCTCCTAGTTCTGGGGTTGGGGCCAGGCTCGAGTGGAAGAACGCTCAGAAGAACCCTAAGAAGAAGAATGCTTCGGATGTGATGAAAAGGATTATGCCGTATCGTAGGCCTTTTTGGACTGTGGGAGTGTGATGGCCTTGGAAGGTGCTTTCTCGTACAATGTCTCGTCATCATTGGAGTATTACTAGGAGTATTGAGATGAGGCCTAGGGTTAGTAGTATGGATGAGTTGTAGTGGAATCACATGATTAATCCTGAGGTTGTGAGTAGGGCGGCGGCTGCCCCGAAGATTGGTCAAGGGCTTGGGTCAACTATGTGGTATGAGTGTGCTTGGTGTGCCATTAGATGTTTTCTTGTAAGTATAGGCTTAGAAGGAGCACGAAGACGTAGGCCTGGATTATGGCTACTGCTACTTCTAGGATGGTTAGGAGTAGTAGGATGATTATTGTTAGGATGGATACTGCAGGAAGGGTGGGTATTAATGCAATGGAGGCTGTAGAGATGAGTTGGATGAGTAAGTGTCCTGCTGTAAGGTTGGCTGTAAGGCGGACTCCGAGGGCTAGGGGGTGGATTAGTAGGCTGGTTGTTTCGATCAGGAAACATGATTGTAGCCAGTAGGCTGGTTGTTTCGATTAGGGGTGTAGGGGTACCTTCGGGTAATAGGTGGGCTAAAGAGGCTGATGGTTGGTTTCGTAGGCCTGTTAGTAGTGTGGCGAGCCATAGTGGGAAGGCTAGGGCTATGTTCATAGATAGTTGGGTGGTTGGGGTGAATGTATATGGAAGGAGGCCTAGAAGGTTGATTGTAAGAAGTATGATTATTAGGGATGTAAATATTATGGCTCATTTGTGGCCATTTTTGTTGAGTGGGACTATTAGTTGTTTTGTGATTAGGTGAAGGAGTCATGTTTGGATAGTAGAAAGGCGGTTGTTGATTCATCGGTTGTTTGGGGACGGGAATAGTAGGGCTGGGAAGAGTAGGGATAGTAGGATTAAGGGGATGCCAAATAGATTGGGGCTGGAAAATTGGTCAAAGAAGCTTAGGTTCATGGTCAGGATCATGGTGTGGGTTTGGTAGTGAGGGAGGTCTTATTTGATGGGGGGTTGGTTGTGGTGAAGGCTAGTAGTTTTGGTTGGATGAGGAGTGCTAGGGTTAATCAGGTTATAATTATGATTGAAAATCATGGTGCGGGGTTAAGCTGTGGCATATCATTAAGGAGGGGGAAGTCCCTCTTTGGCTAGCTTAAAAGGCTAGTGCTGTTGCATAGCTTCTTAATGATTAGGATGATGATAGAAGGGACGATCAGGCCTCGAAATGTGGGAGTGGGGTTGATTCTACTACAATGGGTATGTAGCTGTGATTAGCCCCGCAAATTTCTGAGCATTGTCCGTAAAAAATCCCAGGCCGGGTGGTAATGAATGAAGTTTGGTTTAGTCGGCCTGGGATTGCGTCTGTTTTAACTCCGAGCGTTGGGACTGCTCAGGAGTGGAGTACGTCTCCTGCAGTAATGATCACGCGGATGGGGGATTCTATTGGGATAACTACGCGGTGGTCAACTTCTAGCAGTCGGAAGTGGCCGTTGGGTAAGTCTGGGGTGGGCACTATGTAGGAGTCGAATGATAGGTCTTTGAAGTCTGTGTATTCGTAGCTTCAGTATCATTGGTGGTCGATGGCTTTTAGGGTGAGGTCTGGTTCATCGATTTTGTCCATTATGTAGAGGATTTGTAGGGATGGGAGGGCGAGGAGTACCAGGACGATAGCAGGTAGGATTGTCCAGATCAGCTCTACTTCTTGGGCGTCTACAGCATTGGACGAGAGTTTTTCTGTTAGTATGTGGGCTAAAAGGTAGAGAACTAGGCTGCAGATAGCTAGGGCAACGATTAGGGCGTGGTCGTGGAATTCAACGAGTTCTTCTATGATGGGTGATGAGGCGTCTTGGAATCCTAGTTGGGAGTGGTTGGCCACATGAGATGTACAGGATTTTTACCTGTGATTTAGTCTTGACAAGGCTATGTAATTGGTTTACTAACGTCTCATAAGAAAGAAGCATGAGCGGTGAATGCAGTTGGCTTGAAACCAGCATGTGAGGGTTCGATTCCTTCCTTTCTTGTACCTGGACGAAGGCCGGTTCCTCGAAAGTATGGTATGGGGGAGGGCAGCCGTGGATTCATTCAACGTTTGTGGTAGTTAGTTCTGGTTGTAGGACTTTTCGTTTGGCCGAAAAGGCTTCTCAGATGATGAATATTAGTATGATTACGGCTACTATTGAGATTAGGGAGCCGATGGAGGAAATGGTGTTTCATAGTGTGTAGGCGTCGGGATAGTCCGAGTATCGTCGGGGTATTCCTGCTAGGCCTAGGAAGTGCTGGGGGAAGAACGTTAGGTTTACTCCTGTAAATATTACCCCGAAGTGGGCTTTTGCTCATGTTTGGTGTAGGGTAAACCCAGTGAGTAGTGGGAATCAGTGAGTAAATCCTGCTAGAATGGCAAAGACGGCGCCTATGGATAGGACGTAGTGGAAGTGGGCAACTACGTAGTACGTGTCGTGCAGGGCGATGTCTAGGGAAGAGTTTGCAAGAACGATTCCTGTTAATCCTCCGATGGTAAATAGGAAGATAAATCCTAGAGCTCATAGTATTGGGGGGGTCTCATTTGATTGTTCCTCCGTGCAGGGTGGCTAGTCAGCTAAATACTTTGATTCCGGTAGGGATGGCAATGATTATAGTGGCTGATGTAAAGTAGGCTCGGGTATCAACGTCTATTCCTACTGTAAACATGTGGTGAGCTCAGACGATGAATCCTAGGAAGCCGATGGATAGTATGGCTCAGACTATTCCCATGTAGCCGATGGGCTCCTTTTTGCCTGAGTAGTACGTGACTACGTGTGAGATGATTCCGAACCCCGGTAGGATCAGAATATAGACTTCTGGGTGTCCGAAGAATCAGAATAGGTGTTGGTACAGGATTGGGTCTCCTCCTCCAGCGGGGTCGAAGAATGTGGTGTTTAGGTTTCGATCAGTTAGTAATATTGTAATACCGGCGGCGAGTACGGGGAGTGATAGAAGGAGTAGGATGGCGGTAATTAGTACGGATCAGACAAATAGTGGGGTTTGGTATTGTGAGAGTGCGGGGGGTTTTATGTTGATGGCTGTGGTGATAAAGTTGATGGCCCCAAGGATGGAGGAGATACCGGCTAAGTGGAGTGAGAAGATAGCCAGGTCTACTGAAGCTCCGGCGTGGGCAAGGTCACCTGCTAGGGGAGGGTAGACAGTTCAGCCTGTGCCGGCGCCAGCTTCTACAGTGGATGAGGCTAGTAGGAGGAGGAATGATGGGGGGAGGAGTCAAAAGCTTATGTTGTTTATTCGCGGGAATGCTATGTCGGGGGCACCGATTATGAGGGGGACTAATCAGTTGCCGAATCCTCCGATCATGATGGGTATGACTATAAAGAAGCTTATTACAAAGGCGTGAGCGGTAACGATTACATTGTAAATTTGGTCGTCGCCTAGGAGAGTTCCTGGTTGTCCTAGTTCTGCGCGGATTAATAGGCTGAGTGCGGTGCCGACTATTCCTGCTCATGCCCCGAAGATGAGGTACAGGGTGTCAATATCCTTATGGTTAGTGGAAAATAGTCATCGGTTGATGAAGGTGACGGGTAAGATGGCTGAGTGTTGAAGCGTTAGGCTGTAGTCCTTTTTACAGAGGTTTAATTCCTCTTCTTATCGGCTCTGTAGTGAAATTCATGTTGAGTTGCAAGCTCATCGATGCGCACTAGGGTGCGTCAGGGTCTTTGTAGGCAGAAGCCAATTGGTTTAGGCATTTAGCTGTTAACTAGAGTTTTGTGGGATCGAAGCCCATCTGTCTAGGGAGGCTTTAGCTTAATTAAAGCGTCTGACTTGCATTCAGAAGATACAGGTTAATATTCTGTAAGTCTTAATGTGCAGAAACTAAGAGGGTTTAACTCTTATTTAAGGCTTTGAAGGCCTTCGGTTTGGGGTGTTATCCTAAGTTTCTAGACAATGGCATGTATTATTGGGGACAGGGGAAGTAAGAGGATTGATAGTGAGGCAAGGACCGCAGTAGGTGTGCTTGGGGCTTTGCTAGTGTATCATTGTTTTATGTGGTTAGAGGAGTTGGGGGGAAGGGTAATTGTTGAGTGGTATGCGAGGCGTAGGTAGAAGAAGAGGCTGAGCAGTGATAGCATGGCAATTGCCATGGCTGCTGGTGTTATTTCCTGTTTAGTTAGTTCTTGGATGATAAGTCACTTTGGTATAAAGCCTGTTAATGGGGGGAGGCCTGCTAGGGATAAAAGTACTAGTATTAGGGTGGCGTTTAGCACTGGGGTTTTTGTTCATGAGGTTGTGATCATGGATAGGTTAAGGGCTTTGATTTTGTTAAGGGCTAGGAATACGGCTGATGTTATGATTGTGTATAGGTAGAAGGTAAGTAAGGCCAATTTGGGGCTGTAAACTAGGATGATGGCGATTCAGCCTAAGTGGGAGATGGACGAGAAGGCTAGGATTTTGCGTGTTTGTGTTTGGTTCAGTCCTATTCAGCCTCCTAGTGCTGTTGAGGCTAGGGCCATGGCGGTGAGTAGAGCTGGGTCGAGGGATTTGGATGTTAGTAGGAGCAGGGTTAGTGGGGGGAATTTTATGAGGGTCGAGAGTAGCAGGGCTGTTATTAGTGGCGATCCTTGTAGTACTTCTGGGAATCAGAAGTGAAATGGCACTAGGCCCAGTTTAATAGCGATTGCTGCTGTCAGTAGTAGACAGGAGGTTGGGTGGTTTATTTGTGTGATGTCTCATTGGCCGGTGACTCAGGCATTGGTTATGCTAGAGAATAGGACCAGGGCGGAAGCAGCTGCTTGGGTTAGGAAGTATTTCGTTGCGGCTTCTACTGCTCGTGGGTGGTGGGATTTGGCAATTAGGGGAATGATGGCTAGTGCGTTGATCTCCAGTCCTGTCCAGGCCAGAACTCAGTGGTTGCTGGAAATTGTGATTGTGGTGCCCAAGATGAGGCTGAAGGTTATGATTGGGGTCGCGTAAGGGTTCATTAGTAGAGGAGGGGGTTAAACCATCATTTTCGGGGTATGGGCCCGATAGCTTGATTAGCTGACTCTACTAGAAAATAATATAAGGGAAGTATGGAGAATTTTGATTTCTCTTGTGTGGGTTCAATTCCTACTTTTCTAAGGTCAACAGGAAATGAGAGGGCTGTTATACCTCTATGTTCACTTTATCATAGTGACCCTTTGTAGTTCAGGCACATTTCCTTATGTAAGGAGGTAGGCCTGCATAGCAGATAGGTATGCTGATGTGTCAGAGGCACAGAGCTAGTGTGAGGGGTAGGAAGTTTTTTCATAGTAGGTGCATTAGTTGGTCATATCGGAATCGTGGGTATGAAGCTCGGACCCATAAGAAACCAGAAGATAGTAGGAGGACTTTTGTGGCTAGGATGACGGGGAATAGTTCTGTGGGTGGCCCTAGGGCGCTTGGGTTTAGGAATATGATGGCTGTAAGTGTATTTATTAGCATAATGTTCGCATATTCAGCTAGGAAGAATAAGGCGAAGGGTCCTGCGGCGTATTCAACGTTAAACCCTGAGACTAGCTCAGATTCGCCCTCTGTGAGGTCAAAAGGAGCTCGGTTTGTCTCTGCTAGGGTGGATACGTATCATATTATTGCTAGGGGTCATGAGGAGAAAATGAAGTATAGAGGCTCCTGTGCGACGGCAAAGGAGCTGAGTGTGTAGCTTCCGCTTAGTATGATTATTGATAGCAGGATTATGGCCAGTGTCACTTCGTATGAAATGGTCTGTGCTACTGCCCGTAGGGCTCCGATTAGTGCGTATTTTGAGTTCGAGGCTCAGCCTGATCATAGGACTGAGTAGACGGCTAGGCTTGACATGGCTATTAGGAAGAGAACTCCGAGGTTTAGATCTGCTAGGGGAAATGGGAGCGGTAGTGGTGCTCAAGTGGTGAGGGCTAGGACAAGGGCTAGTATTGGTATCAGAATGAATAGAAGTGGGGAAGAGGTAGAGGGTCGGATGGGCTCTTTGGTAAATAGTTTCAGTCCGTCCGCAAATGGTTGAAGTAGGCCAAAAGGCCCGACAACGTTAGGGCCTTTGCGGGATTGTATGTAGCTTAGGATTTTCCGTTCTACTAGGGTTAGGAAGGCTACGGCAATCAGGATTGGGATGATGTATAGGAGGGATATAATGAGGCAGCTTAGTGTTGTTATTTGAATCATGGGTGAAGCTAGGGAGAGGATTTGAACCTCTGGGGAAAGGGCTTAAGCCTTCTGCACTTGCCGGGCTCTGCCACTCTAGCTGGTCCTTTTCTAGGATTGAAAGTGGTGGGGGAAGGCCCTCTTCACGGTTTAGTTGGTTTCACTGCTTAGAGGGGGGGGGCGTGCTTGTGGTATTGGCCCCACTTTCCCGGTCCTTTCGTACTGGGGAGAGTGTGTCATAGATAGAAACCGACCTGGATTGCTCCGGTCTGAACTCAGATCACGTAGGACTGTTAATCGTTGAACAAACGAACCCTTAATAGCGGCTGCACCATTAGGATGTCCTGATCCAACATCGAGGTCGTAAACCCCCCTGTCGATATGGGCTCTTGAGGGGGATTGCGCTGTTATCCCTGGGGTAGCTTGGTCCATTAATCAATTATATTGGGTCTGGTCACTGTTAGCACTTTGAGGGGTAGCTCTAGGTAAAGAGGTATGGTCTTGTTTTTGGAGGATTTGTTCTCCTCCAAGGTCGCCCCAACCGAAAAATATCGACCAGGCTCTGCGATGGTAGTGGCCCCAGTGGGGTTGATTGAGGATTCGCGGTGGTCGTTGATTTTTAAGTTCCACAGGGTCTTCTCGTCTTATGTTCACATCCCCGCTTTTGCACGGGGAGATCAATTTCACTGATTATCTGTGAGAGACAGTTAAGACCTCGTTTAGCCATTCATACAAGTCTCGATTTATGGGACAATTGATTGCGCTACCTTTGCACGGTTAGGATACCGCGGCCGTTAAACCTAAGTCACCGGGCAGGCATCACCTTCAATACTTGTTTAATTTGCTGAAGGCTATGTTTTTGGTAAACAGTCGGGCCTTATTAATTTGCCGAGTTCCTTTCACAGATTTTAATCGCTCTTATAGGCGCTCCTGAGTCGGGTTAACAGGGTTAGTTAATACGTGGTCTTGTAGGGGTTTTTGTATCTGTCTAGGTCTGTTAATAATGTTTCTATGTAAGCTTGCGCCGTTAGAGGGGTGTGGCCCTGAGTTACTTATTTTAGCATTAATTCTCCTATATTCATAGGTTGACCTGTTTGTGATAAGGGAATCATCTTATTTTGGTATTTTTAGGTGGTGGAGCTTTGACGCACTCTTTTTTGATGGCTGCTTTAGGGCCCACGGTAGGATCAGTAGTAAGAATTATCCGCTAGTCGAGGTTGTGTCCTTTTTTAATGGAGCTGTCCCTCCATTAAATAGCTCTTAATCATCTCATTAGGGTTCAGGATGTCCGGTAGGGAGGATTAAGGGGGAACTTAGATTCGTTTCACAGGTAACCAGCTATCACCCAGCTCGGTTGGCTTTTCACCTCTACTGACAAGTCATCCCACTCTTTTGCAACAGAGACGGGTTCGCTCTCTTTAACTGCTTGAAAGTAGCTCGCTTGGGTTTCGGGGGGGCAAACTTTAGTTCACTTTGCTTGGTTGTTCTCGCTAAACCATGATGCAAAAGGTACAAGGGTTGATCTTTGCTGTCTGTCGCTTTGATTGTTTCACTGCTATTTCATCTTTCCCTTACGGTACTGGGGTCTCTATCGCGTCTAAGTGTCTTTTCTATCGCCTATACTAAGACTGTAAAATGCTTTAGTTTAATTAGTTTAGTAAATTCTTTAGTTTTGGTGTACTATTTGTGTGGTTGAGCTAGAGGGGGGGCTTCAAGACGATCCGGTCTAGTAGATATCTTTCAGGTGTAAGCTGAGTGCTTTGGTGTTATAGCTACGTCTTGATATTCTAAGTACACCTTCCGGTACACTTACCTTCTTACGACTTACCTCATCTTCAGCGTATTTATGGTATTAGTTATGTGGGATGTGGCTTTTGAGGAGGGTGACGGGCGGTATGTACGTGCCCCAGGGCCGGCTTAAAGTAGGCTCTATTGTCCCACTTTACTGCTAAATCCGCCTTCCAGAAGTGGTTTCACGCTTCTTTCCGTGTGCCCTATGAATAGGGAATGTAGCCCATTTCTTCCACTCCATAGGCTATACCTTGACCTGTCTTATTAGCGGGGTGCTATTGTGTCCACTGTTGTGCTCTCATTCGAGGTGGGCTGGCGACGGCGGTATGTAGGCTGTGTTGGCAAGGGGTGGTTGGGTTAATCGGGGATTATCGATTGTAGAACAGGCTCCTCTAGGTGGGTTTGGGGCACCGCCAAGTCCTTAGAGTTTTAAGCGTTTGTGCTCGTAGTTCTCTGGCGGATACTTCGGTAAAGTAAGTATCAAGATTTAGGGCCAGGCATAGTGGGGTATCTAATCCCAGTTTGGGCCCTGGCTTTCGTGGGTTTAAATCAGTCGTTAGTTCCTAAGATCATCTTAATGGTGTGTTTAGGTGCATCTTGGGCTTATGACAGCTCAGTTGCATTTTGATCTTAGTTAGCTAGGATAGGCATTTTACCACTCTTTACGCCGTGTCAATAGGACGGTTGATTTGGGTTTCTTGTATGACCGCGGTGGCTGGCACAAGATTTACCAACCCTTGAAGTTAGGCTGTTGCTATAACTAAGTCAAGTTTGCACTCATTGCTTAATGTTAATTACTGCTGAATACCCGTGGGGGCGTGGCTTAGCGAGGCGTCTTGGGCTACTACTTGGGTGTGCCTGATACCCGCTCCTCAAGGCCTGTATGGGGGTAGGTGGTCGAGGGCGTTTACACTGGGGCGCGGATACTTGCATGTATATATTTAGCAAAAACCAACCGTAAGGTTAGGACTAAGTCTTTTGTCCGCAGGCATGTTTTATGCCATCTTGGCAACTTCAGTGCCATGCTTTGTGTTAAGCTATGTGGACGGGGGTGTGGTTAGCTGATAGTTGAGCGGTGAGTGAGAGTGAAGTATATGAAATTATTGCTTGTGTTTACTATTTTTAGTACTGGAGTTTCTCTAAGTCCTAGGACTAGGAGGAAATGGTGTTTCATAGTGTGTAGGCGTCGGGATAGTCCGAGTATCGTCGGGGTATTCCTGCTAGGCCTAGGAAGTGCTGGGGGAAGAACGTTAGGTTTACTCCTGTAAATATTACCCCGAAGTGGGCTTTTGCTCATGTTTGGTGTAGGGTAAACCCAGTGAGTAGTGGGAATCAGTGAGTAAATCCTGCTAGAATGGCAAAGACGGTGCCTATGGATAGGACGTAGTGGAAGTGGGCAACTACGTAGTACGTGTCGTGCAGGGCGATGTCTAGGGAAGAGTTTGCAAGAACGATTCCTGTTAATCCTCCGATGGTAAATAGGAAGATAAATCCTAGAGCTCATAGTATTGGGGGGGGTCTCATTTGATTGTTCCTCCGTGCAGGGTGGCTAGTCAGCTAAATACTTTGATTCCGGTAGGGATGGCAATGATTATAGTGGCTGATGTAAAGTAGGCTCGGGTATCAACGTCTATTCCTACTGTAAACATGTGGTGAGCTCAGACGATGAATCCTAGGAAGCCGATGGATAGTATGGCTCAGACTATTCCCATGTAGCCGAAGGGCTCCTTTTTGCCTGAGTAGTACGTGACTACGTGTGAGATGATTCCGAACCCCGGTAGGATCAGAATATAGACTTCTGGGTGTCCGAAGAATCAGAATAGGTGTTGGTACAGGATTGGGTCTCCTCCTCCAGCGGGGTCGAAGAATGTGGTGTTTAGGTTTCGATCAGTTAGTAATATTGTAATACCGGCGGCGAGTACGGGGAGTGATAGAAGGAGTAGGATGGCGGTAATTAGTACGGATCAGACAAATAGTGGGGTTTGGTATTGTGAGAGTGCGGGGGGTTTTATGTTGATGGCTGTGGTGATAAAGTTGATGGCCCCAAGGATGGAGGAGATACCGGCTAAGTGGAGTGAGAAGATAGCCAAGTCTACTGAAGCTCCGGCGTGGGCAAGGTCACCTGCTAGGGGAGGGTAGACAGTTCAGCCTGTGCCGGCGCCAGCTTCTACAGTGGATGAGGCTAGTAGGAGGAGGAATGATGGGGGGAGGAGTCAAAAGCTTATGTTGTTTATTCGCGGGAATGCTATGTCGGGGGCACCGATTATGAGGGGGACTAATCAGTTGCCGAATCCTCCGATCATGATGGGTATGACTATAAAGAAGCTTATTACAAAGGCGTGAGCGGTAACGATTACATTGTAAATTTGGTCGTCGCCTAGGAGAGTTCCTGGTTGTCCTAGTTCTGCGCGGATTAATAGGCTGAGTGCGGTGCCGACTATTCCTGCTCATGCCCCGAAGATGAGGTACAGGGTGCCAATATCCTTATGGTTAGTGGAAAATAGTCATCGGTTGATGAAGGTGACGGGTAAGATGGCTGAGTGTTGAAGCGTTAGGCTGTAGTCCTTTTTACAGAGGTTTAATTCCTCTTCTTATCGGCTCTGTAGTGAAATTCATGTTGAGTTGCAAGCTCATCGATGCGCACTAGGGTGCGTCAGGGTCTTTGTAGGCAGAAGCCAATTGGTTTAGGCATTTAGCTGTTAACTAGAGTTTTGTGGGATCGAAGCCCATCTGTCTAGGGAGGCTTTAGCTTAAATAAAGCGTCTGACTTGCATTCAGAAGATACAGGTTAATATTCTGTAAGTCTTAATGTGCAGAAACTAAGAGGGTTTAACTCTTATTTAAGGCTTTGAAGGCCTTCGGTTTGGGGTGTTATCCTAAGTTTCTAGACAATGGCATGTATTATTGGGGACAGGGGAAGTAAGAGGATTGATAGTGAGGCAAGGACCGCAGTAGGTGTGCTTGGGGCTTTGCTAGTGTATCATTGTTTTATGTGGTTCGAGGAGTTGGGGGGAAGGGTAATTGTTGAGTGGTATGCGAGGCGTAGGTAGAAGAAGAGGCTGAGCAGTGATAGCATGGCAATTGCCATGGCTGCTGGTGTTATTTCCTGTTTAGTTAGTTCTTGGATGATAAGTCACTTTGGTATAAAGCCTGTTAATGGGGGGAGGCCTGCTAGGGATAAAAGTACTAGTATTAGGGTGGCGTTTAGCACTGGGGTTTTTGTTCATGAGGTTGTGATCATGGATAGGTTAAGGGCTTTGATTTTGTTAAGGGCTAGGAATACGGCTGATGTTATGATTGTGTATAGGTAGAAGGTAAGTAAGGCCAATTTGGGGCTGTAAACTAGGATGATGGCGATTCAGCCTAAGTGGGAGATGGACGAGAAGGCTAGGATTTTGCGTGTTTGTGTTTGGTTCAGTCCTATTCAGCCTCCTAGTGCTGTTGAGGCTAGGGCCATGGCGGTGAGTAGAGCTGGGTCGAGGGATTTGGATGTTAGTAGGAGCAGGGTTAGTGGGGGGAATTTTATGAGGGTCGAGAGTAGCAGGGCTGTTATTAGTGGCGATCCTTGTAGTACTTCTGGGAATCAGAAGTGAAATGGCACTAGGCCCAGTTTAATAGCGATTGCTGCTGTCAGTAGTAGACAGGAGGTTGGGTGGTTTATTTGTGTGATGTCTCATTGGCCGGTGACTCAGGCATTGGTTATGCTAGAGAATAGGACCAGGGCGGAAGCAGCTGCTTGGGTTAGGAAGTATTTCGTTGCGGCTTCTACTGCTCGTGGGTGGTGGGATTTGGCAATTAGGGGAATGATGGCTAGTGCGTTGATCTCCAGTCCTGTCCAGGCCAGAACTCAGTGGTTGCTGGAAATTGTGATTGTGGTGCCCAAGATGAGGCTGAAGGTTATGATTGGGGTCGCGTAAGGGTTCATTAGTAGAGGAGGGGGTTAAACCATCATTTTCGGGGTATGGGCCCGATAGCTTGATTAGCTGACTCTACTAGAAAATAATATAAGGGAAGTATGGAGAATTTTGATTTCTCTTGTGTGGGTTCAATTCCTACTTTTCTAAGGTCAACAGGAAATGAGAGGGCTGTTATACCTCTATGTTCACTTTATCATAGTGACCCTTTGTAGTTCAGGCACATTTCCTTATGTAAGGAGGTAGGCCTGCATAGCAGATAGGTATGCTGATGTGTCAGAGGCACAGAGCTAGTGTGAGGGGTAGGAAGTTTTTTCATAGTAGGTGCATTAGTTGGTCATATCGGAATCGTGGGTATGAAGCTCGGACCCATAAGAAACCAGAAGATAGTAGGAGGACTTTTGTGGCTAGGATGACGGGGAATAGTTCTGTGGGTGGCCCTAGGGCGCTTGGGTTTAGGAATATGATGGCTGTAAGTGTATTTATTAGCATAATGTTCGCATATTCAGCTAGGAAGAATAAGGCGAAGGGTCCTGCGGCGTATTCAACGTTAAACCCTGAGACTAGCTCAGATTCACCCTCTGTGAGGTCAAAAGGAGCTCGGTTTGTCTCTGCTAGGGTGGATACGTATCATATTATTGCTAGGGGTCATGAGGAGAAAATGAAGTATAGAGGCTCCTGTGCGACGGCAAAGGAGCTGAGTGTGTAGCTTCCGCTTAGTATGATTATTGATAGCAGGATTATGGCCAGTGTCACTTCGTATGAAATGGTCTGTGCTACTGCCCGTAGGGCTCCGATTAGTGCGTATTTTGAGTTCGAGGCTCAGCCTGATCATAGGACTGAGTAGACGGCTAGGCTTGACATGGCTATTAGGAAGAGAACTCCGAGGTTTAGATCTGCTAGGGGAAATGGGAGCGGTAGTGGTGCTCAAGTGGTGAGGGCTAGGACAAGGGCTAGTATTGGTATCAGAATGAATAGAAGTGGGGAAGAGGTAGAGGGTCGGATGGGCTCTTTGGTAAATAGTTTCAGTCCGTCCGCAAATGGTTGAAGTAGGCCAAAAGGCCCGACAACGTTAGGGCCTTTGCGGGATTGTATGTAGCTTAGGATTTTCCGTTCTGCTAGGGTTAGGAAGGCTACGGCAATCAGGATTGGGATGATGTATAGGAGGGATATAACGAGGCAGCTTAGTGTTGTTATTTGAATCATGGGTGAAGCTAGGGAGAGGATTTGAACCTCTGGGGAAAGGGCTTAAGCCTTCTGCACTTGCCGGGCTCTGCCACTCTAGCTGGTCCTTTTCTAGGATTGAAAGTGGTGGGGGAAGGCCCTCTTCACGGTTTAGTTGGTTTCACTGCTTAGAGGGGGGGGGCGTGCTTGTGGTATTGGCCCCACTTTCCCGGTCCTTTCGTACTGGGGAGAGTGTGTCATAGATAGAAACCGACCTGGATTGCTCCGGTCTGAACTCAGATCACGTAGGACTGTTAATCGTTGAACAAACGAACCCTTAATAGCGGCTGCACCATTAGGATGTCCTGATCCAACATCGAGGTCGTAAACCCCCCTGTCGATATGGGCTCTTGAGGGGGATTGCGCTGTTATCCCTGGGGTAGCTTGGTCCATTAATCAATTATATTGGGTCTGGTCACTGTTAGCACTTTGAGGGGTAGCTCTAGGTAAAGAGGTATGGTCTTGTTTTTGGAGGATTTGTTCTCCTCCAAGGTCGCCCCAACCGAAAAATATCGACCAGGCTCTGCGATGGTAGTGGCCCCAGTGGGGTTGATTGAGGATTCGCGGTGGTCGTTGATTTTTAAGTTCCACAGGGTCTTCTCGTCTTATGTTCACATCCCCGCTTTTGCCCTGGGGATGCACTGCAGTGAGTCCAGAGAGTGCACTGGCACCACTGGGGATGAACTGCAGTGAGTCCAGAGATTGCACTGGCACCACTGGGGATGCAGTGCAGTGAGTCCAGAGACTTCACTGGCACCACTGGGAATGCAGTGCAGTGAGTGCAGAGAGTGCACTGGCACCACTGGGGATTCAGTGCAGTGAGTCCAGAGAGTGCACTGGCACCACTGGGGATGCACTGCAGTGAGTCCAGAGAGTGCACTGGCACCACTGGGGATGCACTGCAGTGAGTCCAGAGACTTCACTGGCACCACTGGGAATGCAGTGCAGTGAGTCCAGAGAGTGCACTGGCACCACTGGGGATGCACTGCAGTGAGTCCAGAGAGTGCACTGGCACCACTGGGGATGCACTACAGTGAGTCCAGAGATTGTACCATCACCACTGGGGATGCAGTGCAGTGAGTCCAGAGAGTGCACTGGCACCACTGGGGATGCACTGCAGTGAGTCCAGAGAGTGCACTGGCACCACTGGGGATGCACTTCAGTGAGTCCAGAGAGTGCACTGACACCACTGGGGATGCAGTGCAGTGAGTCCAGAGAGTGCACTGGCACCACTGGGGATGTAGTTCAGTGAGTCCAGAGAGTGCACTGGCACCACTGGGGATGCAGTCCAGTGAGTCCAGTGAGTGCACTGGCACCACTGGGGATGCTGTGCAGTGAGTGCAGAGAGTGCACTGGCACCACCGGGGATTCACTGTAGTGAGTCCAGAGAGTGCACTGGCACCACCTGTGATGCAGTGCAGTGAGTCCAGTGAGTGCACTGGCACCACTGGGGATGCAGTGCTGTGACTCCGGAGAGCGCACTGGCACCACTGGGGATGCAGTGCAGTCAGTCCAGTGAGTGCACTGACTCCACTGGGGATGCACTTCAGTGACTCGAGAGAGTGCACTGGCACCACTGGCGATGCACTGCAGTGAGTCCAGAGACTGCACTGGCACCACTGGGGATGCACTGCAGTGAGTCCAGAGACTTCACTGGCACCACTGGGAATGCAGTGCAGTGAGTGCAGAGAGTGCACTGGCACCACTGGGGATGCAGTGCAGTGAGTCCAGAGACTGCACTGGCACCACTGGGGATGCACTGCAGTGAGTCCAGAGACTGCACTGGCACCACTGGGGATGCACTGCAGTGAGTCCAGAGAGTGCACTGGCACCACTGGGGATGCACTGCAGTGAGTCCAGAGAGTGCACTGGCACCACTGGTGATGCAGTCCAGTGAGTCCAGTGAATGCACTGGCACCACTGGGGATGCTGTGCAGTGAGTGCAGAGAGTGCACTGGCACCACCTGTAATGCAGTACAGTGTGTCCAGTGAGTGCACTGGCACCACTGGGGATGCAGTGCTGTGACTCCGGAGAGCGCACTGGCACCACTGGGGATGCAGTGCAGTGAGTGCAGAGAGTGCAATGGCACCAATGGGGATGCACTTCAGTGAGTCCAGAGAGTGCACTGGCACCACTGGGGATGCAGTGCAGTGAGTCCAGAGAGTGCACTGGCACCACTGGGGATGCCCTGCAGTGAGTCCAGAGAGTGCACTGGCACCACTGGGGATGCAGTGCAGTGAGTCCAGAGAGTGCACTGGCACCACTGGGGATGCACTGCAGTGAGTCCAGCGTGTGCACTGGCACCACTGTGGATGCAGTACAGTGAGTCCAGAGAGAGCACTGGCACCACTGGGGATGCACTACAGTGAGTCCACAGAGTGCACTGGCACCACTGGGGATGCAGTGCAGTGAGTCCAGAGAGTGCACTGGCACCACTGGGGATGCAGTGCAGTGAGTCCAGAGAGTGCACTGGCACCACTGGGGATGCAGTGCAGTGAGTCCAGAGAGCGCACTGGCACCACTGGGGATGCAGTGCAGTGAGTGCAGAGAGTGCACTGGCACCACTGGGGATGGGTTTCAAGCCAACTGCATTAACCGCTCATGCTTCTTTCTTATGAGACATTAGTAAACCAATTACATAGCCTTGTCAAGACTAAATCACAGGTAAAAATCCTGTACATCTCATGTGGCCAACCACTCCCAACTAGGATTCCAAGAACCAGGAGCTTCGGTGAAAATAGGGCTAGTGCTATTAGAGGGGTGATTATTAGGGTAAGCCCTAAGCTGTCTTTCATGGAGAAGTGTGGGTGGAATGGGATTTTGTCGCAGTCTGATACGATTCCTAGTGGGTTATTTGAGCCTGATTCGTGTAGGAAGGTTAGGTGGACTAGGGTGATTCCTGCAATTAGGAAGGGCAGTAGGAAGTGGATGGCGAAGAATCGGGTTAAGGTTGGATTGTCTACTGAGAATCCTCCTCAGGCTCATTCTACTAGAGTTTGCCCAATGTACGGGATGGCTGAGAATAGGTTGGTGATTACGGTGGCCCCTCAGAATGACATTTGTCCTCATGGTAGGACATACCCTACGAAGGCAGTTGCTATTAGGGTGAGTAGGAGGATTACTCCTGTGTTTCAGGTTTCTTTGTATAGGTAGGAGCCGTAGTAGAGGCCTCGTCCGATGTGTAAGTAGATGCAGATAAAGAAGAGCGAAGCACCATTGGCGTGGAGGTTGCGGATGAGCCATCCGTACTGGACGTCTCGGCATGTGTGAGCTACTGAGGAGAAGGCGAGTGAAGTGTCTGCGGTGTAGTGTATGGCTAGTAGCAGGCCTGTTAGGATTTGTGTGGCTAAGCAGATGGCTAGAAGGGAGCCGAAGTTTCATCAGGCAGAGATGTTGGAGGGGGCAGGTAGGTCGATTAGGGAGTTGTTGATTATTTTTAGTAGGGGATGGGATTTGCGGATGTTAGGGGCCATTAGTGAGTCTGTGTGTTATTAGGATTATTACCAGGATGGAGAGGGCGAAGGATCCTAGGTAGGCCTTAATTAGCCCTGTGTGTATTGAGGTTGCGGCTTTGCTTGCGGCTACTTGTAGTTCAGCAAGGCCCTCTGGCCCTATTTTTTTGAGTCAGGAGAGGTCGATCAAGTGTAGGGCAATGTTTTGTCCCTTTTCTAGTAGGTTTTTGGAGAAGAATCGGTGTACTAGGGGGTTGAAGTACCCTAATGCAGAGGAGAAGTTTATGAGGGGGGTTGGTTTGGGGTGAGTGAGGGTGTGTGTTATGTTCGATAGTTCTAGGGCTAGGATGATTCCTAGGATTGTTATGAGGATGGCAGCAGTTTTGGTGATAAGGGGTATGGTTATTGGGGGGGTTTTGGTTGGTGTGATGAAAGAGGTAATGATTATTCCTGCTGTAATGCTGCCTAGGGCGAGTCGGGTTAGGGGGGCGGTGATTAGTGGGTTGTTTTCGTTTATTGATACTATTGGGGGGATTCGGGTTTGTCCAGCTTGGACTAGGATGGTTATGCGGATGCTGTAGGTTGCGGTGAATGCTGTGGCTATAAGGGTTAGGAGTAGGGCTCAAGTATTTAGGTATGATGTGTTTAAGCTTTCGATGATGAGGTCTTTTGAGTAGAATCCGGCTAGGAATGGGGTTCCTATCAGCGCCAGGTTTCCGATGGTTAGGCAGGAAGTAGTGACTGGGAGTATTTTCTGTAGGCCTCCTATCTTTCGGATATCTTGTTCTCCGTTTAGGTTGTGGATGATAGACCCTGAGCATAGGAATAGTATGGCTTTAAAGAAGGCATGGGTTGAGATGTGTAGGAAGGCTAGTTGTGGGAGGTTTAGTCCGATAGTGACTATTATTAGTCCTAGTTGGCTGGATGTTGAGAAAGCAATGATTTTTTTGATGTCATTTTGGGTTAGGGCGCATGTGGCAGCGAATAGGGTTGATAGAGCACCTAGGCATAGGCAGGCAGTTAGGGCTGTCTGGTTGGTGGCTAGCAGGGGGTGCATGCGGATGAGCAGGAAGATTCCGGCTACTACTATGGTACTGGAGTGCAGTAGGGCTGATACTGGGGTGGGGCCTTCTATTGCTGCGGGCAGTCATGGGTGGAGTCCAAATTGGGCGGATTTTCCTGCGGCTGCGAGGATTAATCCTATGAGGGGGAGGATTGGGGTTTGGTGGGGGTGTACGGCTTGTTGGATCTCTCAGGTGTTGAATGTTGAAGCTAGTCATGCTATGCTCAGGATCAGTCCGATGTCTCCGATTCGGTTGTAGATTACGGCTCGTAGGGCGGCGGTGTTGGCATCTGCTCGGCCTTGTCATCAGCCGATGAGAAGGAAGGACATGATTCGTACTCCTTCCCAGCCTACGAATAGGAGGAATATGTTGTTTGCGGTTGTTAGGAGGAGTATGGCGACTAGGAATGTCAGTAGGTAGGTGAAAAATTTTGTTACGTATGGCTCTGAGGCCATGTATCATATGGCGAATTGTAGGATTGATCATGTTACAAATAGGGCGATTGGAAGAAATGTTATTGAGTATTGGTCTATTTTTAGGCTCAGGGGGATTTTAAAGTTTATAATGAATTTTCACTCCCAGTGGCAGGTGACAGATTCTACTCCCGAGTAGATGAATGCGGTTGTAGGGGCTAGGCTAATTAGGAATGCGGTTTTAACAGCGCGGGTGGTGGCTTGTGGGGTGTTTTTAAAGTTTTTAAATAGAAATGGCAGGATGATTGGGGTTAGGAGGATTGTCAGCGTGAGTAGTGTGAGGGAGTTGATTAGTAGTGTGGGGTTCACTACTTTTACTTGGATTTGCACCAAGATGGGTGGTTCCTAAGACCAGTGGATTGCTGTTATTCTTTAAAAGTAAGGGGGCTGAGGTTTTAGGCTCAGATGTAAGAGTTAGCAGCTCTTGTTGGTTAAACCCTCCCCTCGGCAGGTAAGAAGGTTTGAACTTCTATTCTTAGAATCACAGTCTAATGTTTGGTTTAAACTATACTTGCATGAGGGGATTCCGGAGATCAGTTCGGGTTTGAGGATTAGGAGGAATATTGGGATAATGTGGAGTGTTATGAGCGGGTGTTCTCGCGTGGTTGAGTTTTGCATAGATGTGATGTGGGAGGGGATTGAGCCTCGTTGGGTCATTAGTAGTATGAATAAGGTGTAGGAGGCGGTTAGTAGGGTTGCGATTCCTGTTAGGATGATCGTGAAGGCAGATCAGTTGAATAAGGTGATTATAATGGTTAGCTCTGCTATGAGGTTTGTTGTTGGGGGTAAGGCTATGTTTGTTAGATTGGCCAGCAATCATCAGGTAGCTATGAGTGGTAGGAGAGGTTGTAGGCCTCGTGTGAGTAGTAGAATTCGGCTGTGCGTACGTTCATAGTTTGTGTTGGCTAGGCAGAATAGTATGGAGGAAGTCAGTCCATAGGAAATTATTAGGATCATTGCCCCTGAGAATGATCAGTGGGTTTGGATTATTCCTGCGGCGATAACTAGGCCTATGTGGCTAACGGATGAATAAGCGATTAGTGATTTTAGGTCTGTCTGTCGTAGGCAGATTGAGCTAGTCATTAGGGCGCCTCATAGGGCCAGGGTTAGGAAGGGGTAGTGCAGGAGGTTGGACAGTGGGCCCATAAATAGAGTGACTCGTATAATTCCGTATCCTCCTAGCTTTAGTAGTAGGGCGGCGAGGAGTATTGAGCCTGCGATGGGTGCTTCTACGTGGGCTTTTGGCAGTCAGAGGTGTAGGCCGTATAGTGGGGCTTTTACTATGAATGCTATGAGCAGTGCTAGACCTGATAGTATTCCTGTCCATGAGGTGGATAGGGTTGGGTGGGTTAGTTGTAGGGTTGGCAGGTGCAGGGTGCCAATTTTCACGTATAGGTGTATGATTGTGATTAGCAGGGGTAGAGAGCTTACTGGCGTGTAGAATAGCAGGTAGATGCCAGCGCTTAGGCGTTCTGGTTGGTTCCCCCATCGGGTGATTAAGATTAGGGTGGGAATGAGGGTTGCTTCAAATGAGATGTAAAATAGTGCTAGTTCTGTGGTGGAAAAGGCTAGTAGGATGAATGGCTGGACTGCGACTAAGGTTGAGATAAAGATTCGTTTGCGTTGTAGGGGTTCTTGTTGCAGGTGGTTTTGGCTTGCTATGATTATGAGTGGGAGTAGTCAGCAGGATAGTACTAGGAGGGGGGATGAGATTTGGTCAATTCCTGTTCAGTTGGATAAAAATTTGTAGGGGTAGTAGGTTGGGATTAATCACTGTAGGCTTAGGGCAGCGATTAGGAGGCTGTATAAGGTGGTGTTAGTCCATAGAAATTTTGGTGGAGACAGCAGGGCTGTTGGAAGAAGTATGATTGTGGGTAGGATGATTTTTAGCATTGCAGGAGGTTTAGGTTGTGTAGATGGTCAGAGCCATGTGTGCGGGTGGAGGCTACTAGGATGGCCAGGCCTGTGCCCGCCTCACACGCTGAGAAGGTTAGCATGAGAATTGGTACCATGGTGAATGAGGAGACTTGGTTTTCGATGGATCATATTGATAGGCCTACGAATATCGATAATATTATGCTTTCAAGGCATAGTAGGGCGGATACTAGGTGGGTTCGGTGGAAGGCTAGCCCTAGTCCGCTGAAAATGAAGGCTGAGTAGAAGCTTAAATGTAGGGGCGACATAAGAAAGTTACAGGGTTGGCTGTAATCTGCTGGGTCGAAACCAGCTATCTTTTTGGTTAGACTAACTTTCTGTTATTCTGCTCATTCTAGGCCCCCTTGAATTCACTCGTAGGCCAGTCCGAGTGTTAGGAGAAGGAGGATCACTACAGTTCAGGTGAGGGTCATTAGGGGGGATTGGAGTTGGACGGCTCATGGCAGGGGGAGTAGGAGGGCGATTTCTAGGTCGAATAGGACGAACAGGATGGCTACTGAGGAAGAATCGGACTGAGAATGGTAATCGAGCAGATCCAAGTGGGTCGAATCCACATTCGTACGGTGAGAGTTTCTCTGAGTCGGGGTTTATTTGGGCGAGTCAGAAGTTTAATGCGGTTAGGGCGGCGCTTAGGATTGATGATAGGGCGAATATGAACATGAGTGCGTTCATTGCTCTCCTCTGGGTTTATACCAGATTCTAGAGATTGGAAGTCAATTGTAATTAATATACTAGAAGAGCAAGATCCTCATCAGTAGATGGTTATGTAGAGGAATAGTCAGATGACGTCTACGAAGTGTCAGTATCAGGCTGCTGCCTCGAATCCGAAGTGGTGGTCTGATGTAAAGTGGAACTTGATCAGTCGGAAGAGGCAGACGGTCAGGAAGGAGGATCCGATGATTACGTGGAGTCCGTGGAATCCAGTGGCAACGAAGAAGGTAGATCCGTAGACGCTATCGGCGATTGAGAATGGGGCTTCGTGGTATTCTATTGCTTGTAGGGCTGTGAAGTAGAATCCCAGGAGGATCGTTAGGGTTAGGGCGTGGATGGCGTGTTTTCGGTTTCCTTCTGTGATGCTGTGATGGGCTCACGTTACGGTAACGCCTGAGGCTAGTAGGATGGCTGTGTTTAGTAGGGGGACTTCTATCGGGTTGAGTGGTTTAATTCCTGTTGGGGGTCATTGGCCTCCTAGTTCTGGGGTTGGGGCCAGGCTCGAGTGGAAGAACGCTCAGAAGAACCCTAAGAAGAAGAATGCTTCGGATGTGATGAAAAGGATTATGCCGTATCGTAGGCCTTTTTGGACTGTGGGAGTGTGATGGCCTTGGAAGGTGCTTTCTCGTACAATGTCTCGTCATCATTGGAGTATTACTAGGAGTATTGAGATGAGGCCTAGGGTTAGTAGTATGGATGAGTTGTAGTGGAATCACATGATTAATCCTGAGGTTGTGAGTAGGGCGGCGGCTGCCCCGAAGATTGGTCAAGGGCTTGGGTCAACTATGTGGTATGAGTGTGCTTGGTGTGCCATTAGATGTTTTCTTGTAAGTATAGGCTTAGAAGGAGCACGAAGACGTAGGCCTGGATTATGGCTACTGCTACTTCTAGGATGGTTAGGAGTAGTAGGATGATTATTGTTAGGATGGATACTGCAGGAAGGGTGGGTATTAATGCAATGGAGGCTGTAGAGATGAGTTGGATGAGTAAGTGTCCTGCTGTAAGGTTGGCTGTAAGGCGGACTCCGAGGGCTAGGGGGCGGATTAGTAGGCTGGTTGTTTCGATCAGGATTAGTGCGGGGATTAGGGGTGTAGGGGTACCTTCGGGTAATAGGTGGGCTAAAGAGGCTGATGGTTGGTTTCGTAGGCCTGTTAGTAGTGTGGCGAGCCATAGTGGGAAGGCTAGGGCTATGTTCATAGATAGTTGGGTGGTTGGGGTGAATGTATATGGAAGGAGGCCTAGAAGGTTGATTGTAAGAAGTATGATTATTAGGGATGTAAATATTATGGCTCATTTGTGGCCATTTTTGTTGTAGTGGAAGTGGGCAACTACGTAGTACGTGTCGTGCAGGGCGATGTCTAGGGAAGAGTTTGCAAGAACGATTCCTGTTAATCCTCCGATGGTAAATAGGAAGATAAATCCTAGAGCTCATAGTATTGGGGGGGTCTCATTTGATTGTTCCTCCGTGCAGGGTGGCTAGTCAGCTAAATACTTTGATTCCGGTAGGGATGGCAATGATTATAGTGGCTGATGTAAAGTAGGCTTGGGTATCAACGTCTATTCCTACTGTAAACATGTGGTGAGCTCAGACGATGAATCCTAGGAAGCCGATGGATAGTATGGCTCAGACTATTCCCATGTAGCCGAAGGGCTCCTTTTTGCCTGAGTAGTACGTGACTACGTGTGAGATGATTCCGAACCCCGGTAGGATCAGAATATAGACTTCTGGGTGTCCGAAGAATCAGAATAGGTGTTGGTACAGGATTGGGTCTCCTCCTCCAGCGGGGTCGAAGAATGTGGTGTTTAGGTTTCGATCAGTTAGTAATATTGTAATACCGGCGGCGAGTACGGGGAGTGATAGAAGGAGTAGGATGGCGGTAATTAGTACGGATCAGACAAATAGTGGGGTTTGGTATTGTGAGAGTGCGGGGGGTTTTATGTTGATGGCTGTGGTGATAAAGTTGATGGCCCCAAGGATGGAGGAGATACCGGCTAAGTGGAGTGAGAAGATAGCCAGGTCTACTGAAGCTCTGGCGTGGGCAAGGTTACCTGCTAGGGGAGGGTAGACAGTTCAGCCTGTGCCGGCGCCAGCTTCTACAGTGGATGAGGCTAGTAGGAGGAGGAATGATGGGGGGAGGAGTCAAAAGCTTATGTTGTTTATTCGCGGGAATGCTATGTCGGGGGCACCGATTATGAGGGGGACTAATCAGTTGCCGAATCCTCCGATCATGATGGGTATGACTATAAAGAAGCTTATTACAAAGGCGTGAGCGGTAACGATTACATTGTAAATTTGGTCGTCGCCTAGGAGAGTTCCTGGTTGTCCTAGTTCTGCGCGGATTAATAGGCTGAGTGCGGTGCCGACTATTCCTGCTCATGCCCCGAAGATGAGGTACAGGGTGCCAATATCCTTATGGTTAGTGGAAAATAGTCATCGGTTGATGAAGGTGACGGGTAAGATGGCTGAGTGTTGAAGCGTTAGGCTGTAGTCCTTTTTACAGAGGTTTAATTCCTCTTCTTATCGGCTCTGTAGTGAAATTCATGTTGAGTTGCAAGCTCATCGATGCGCACTAGGGTGCGTCAGGGTCTTTGTAGGCAGAAGCCAATTGGTTTAGGCATTTAGCTGTTAACTAGAGTTTTGTGGGATCGAAGCCCATCTGTCTAGGGAGGCTTTAGCTTAATTAAAGCGTCTGACTTGCATTCAGAAGATACAGGTTAATATTCTGTAAGTCTTAATGTGCAGAAACTAAGAGGGTTTAACTCTTATTTAAGGCTTTGAAGGCCTTCGGTTTGGGGTGTTATCCTAAGTTTCTAGACAATGGCATGTATTATTGGGGACAGGGGAAGTAAGAGGATTGATAGTGAGGCAAGGACCGCAGTAGGTGTGCTTGGGGCTTTGCTAGTGTATCATTGTTTTATGTGGTTAGAGGAGTTGGGGGGAAGGGTAATTGTTGAGTGGTATGCGAGGCGTAGGTAGAAGAAGAGGCTGAGCAGTGATAGCATGGCAATTGCCATGGCTGCTGGTGTTATTTCCTGTTTAGTTAGTTCTTGGATGATAAGTCACTTTGGTATAAAGCCTGTTAATGGGGGGAGGCCTGCTAGGGATAAAAGTACTAGTATTAGGGTGGCGTTTAGCACTGGGGTTTTTGTTCATGAGGTTGTGATCATGGATAGGTTAAGGGCTTTGATTTTGTTAAGGGCTAGGAATACGGCTGATGTTATGATTGTGTATAGGTAGAAGGTAAGTAAGGCCAATTTGGGGCTGTAAACTAGGATGATGGCGATTCAGCCTAAGTGGGAGATGGACGAGAAGGCTAGGATTTTGCGTGTTTGTGTTTGGTTCAGTCCTATTCAGCCTCCTAGTGCTGTTGAGGCTAGGGCCATGGCGGTGAGTAGAGCTGGGTCAAGGGATTTGGATGTTAGTAGGAGCAGGGTTAGTGGGGGGAATTTTATGAGGGTCGAGAGTAGCAGGGCTGTTATTAGTGGCGATCCTTGTAGTACTTCTGGGAATCAGAAGTGAAATGGCACTAGGCCCAGTTTAATAGCGATTGCTGCTGTCAGTAGTAGACAGGAGGTTGGGTGGTTTATTTGTGTGATGTCTCATTGGCCGGTGACTCAGGCATTGGTTATGCTAGAGAATAGGACCAGGGCGGAAGCAGCTGCTTGGGTTAGGAAGTATTTCGTTGCGGCTTCTACTGCTCGTGGGTGGTGGGATTTGGCAATTAGGGGAATGATGGCTAGTGCGTTGATCTCCAGTCCTGTCCAGGCCAGAACTCAGTGGTTGCTGGAAATTGTGATTGTGGTGCCCAAGATGAGGCTGAAGGTTATGATTGGGGTCGCGTAAGGGTTCATTAGTAGAGGAGGGGGTTAAACCATCATTTTCGGGGTATGGGCCCGATAGCTTGATTAGCTGACTCTACTAGAAAATAATATAAGGGAAGTATGGAGAATTTTGATTTCTCTTGTGTGGGTTCAATTCCTACTTTTCTAAGGTCAACAGGAAATGAGAGGGCTGTTATACCTCTATGTTCACTTTATCATAGTGACCCTTTGTAGTTCAGGCACATTTCCTTATGTAAGGAGGTAGGCCTGCATAGCAGATAGGTATGCTGATGTGTCAGAGGCACAGAGCTAGTGTGAGGGGTAGGAAGTTTTTTCATAGTAGGTGCATTAGTTGGTCATATCGGAATCGTGGGTATGAAGCTCGGACCCATAAGAAACCAGAAGATAGTAGGAGGACTTTTGTGGCTAGGATGACGGGGAATAGTTCTGTGGGTGGCCCTAGGGCGCTTGGGTTTAGGAATATGATGGCTGTAAGTGTATTTATTAGCATAATGTTCGCATATTCAGCTAGGAAGAATAAGGCGAAGGGTCCTGCGGCGTATTCAACGTTAAACCCTGAGACTAGCTCAGATTCGCCCTCTGTGAGGTCAAAAGGAGCTCGGTTTGTCTCTGCTAGGGTGGATACGTATCATATTATTGCTAGGGGTCATGAGGAGAAAATGAAGTATAGAGGCTCCTGTGCGACGGCAAAGGAGCTGAGTGTGTAGCTTCCGCTTAGTATGATTATTGATAGCAGGATTATGGCCAGTGTCACTTCGTATGAAATGGTCTGTGCTACTGCCCGTAGGGCTCCGATTAGTGCGTATTTTGAGTTCGAGGCTCAGCCTGATCATAGGACTGAGTAGACGGCTAGGCTTGACATGGCTATTAGGAAGAGAACTCCGAGGTTTAGATCTGCTAGGGGAAATGGGAGTGGTAGTGGTGCTCAAGTGGTGAGGGCTAGGACAAGGGCTAGTATTGGTATCAGAATGAATAGAAGTGGGGAAGAGGTAGAGGGTCGGATGGGCTCTTTGGTAAATAGTTTCAGTCCGTCCGCAAATGGTTGAAGTAGGCCAAAAGGCCCGACAACGTTAGGGCCTTTGCGGGATTGTATGTAGCTTAGGATTTTCCGTTCTACTAGGGTTAGGAAGGCTACGGCAATCAGGATTGGGATGATGTATAGGAGGGATATAATGAGGCAGCTTAGTGTTGTTATTTGAATCATGGGTGAAGCTAGGGAGAGGATTTGAACCTCTGGGGAAAGGGCTTAAGCCTTCTGCACTTGCCGGGCTCTGCCACTCTAGCTGGTCCTTTTCTAGGATTGAAAGTGGTGGGGGAAGGCCCTCTTCACGGTTTAGTTGGTTTCACTGCTTAGAGGGGGGGGGCGTGCTTGTGGTATTGGCCCCACTTTCCCGGTCCTTTCGTACTGGGGAGAGTGTGTCATAGATAGAAACCGACCTGGATTGCTCCGGTCTGAACTCAGATCACGTAGGACTGTTAATCGTTGAACAAACGAACCCTTAATAGCGGCTGCACCATTAGGATTTCCTGATCCAACATCGAGGTCGTAAACCCCCCTGTCGATATGGGCTCTTGAGGGGGATTGCGCTGTTATCCCTGGGGTAGCTTGGTCCATTAATCAATTATATTGGGTCTGGTCACTGTTAGCACTTTGAGGGGTAGCTCTAGGTAAAGAGGTATGGTCTTGTTTTTGGAGGATTTGTTCTCCTCCAAGGTCGCCCCAACCGAAAAATATCGACCAGGCTCTGCGATGGTAGTGGCCCCAGTGGGGTTGATTGAGGATTCGCGGTGGTCGTTGATTTTTAAGTTCCACAGGGTCTTCTCGTCTTATGTTCACATCCCCGCTTTTGCACGGGGAGATCAATTTCACTGATTATCTGTGAGAGACAGTTAAGACCTCGTTTAGCCATTCATACAAGTCTCGATTTATGGGACAATTGATTGCGCTACCTTTGCACGGTTAGGATACCGCGGCCGTTAAACCTAAGTCACCGGGCAGGCATCACCTTCAATACTTGTTTAATTTGCTG
Organism: Anser brachyrhynchus; assembly: GCF_964034855.1. Taxonomy (NCBI): domain Eukaryota; kingdom Metazoa; phylum Chordata; class Aves; order Anseriformes; family Anatidae; genus Anser; species Anser brachyrhynchus. The sequence goes on along the minus strand of NW_027663935.1, from coordinate 333,136 downwards.
AAGGCTATGTTTTTGGTAAACAGTCGGGCCTTATTAATTTGCCGAGTTCCTTTCACAGATTTTAATCGCTCTTATAGGCGCTCCTGAGTCGGGTTAACAGGGTTAGTTAATACGTGGTCTTGTAGGGGTTTTTGTATCTGTCTAGGTCTGTTAATAATGTTTCTATGTAAGCTTGCGCCGTTAGAGGGGTGTGGCCCTGTACATGAGGGGCCTAGGATGATTCCTAGGATTGTTATGAGGATGGCAGCGGTTTTGGTGATAAGGGGTATGGTTATTGGGGGGGTTTTGGTTGGTGTGATGAAAGAGGTAATGATTATTCCTGCTGTAATGCTGCCTAGGGCGAGTCGGGTTAGGGGGGCGGTGATTAGTGGGTTGTTTTCGTTTATTGATACTATTGGGGGGATTCGGGTTTGTCCAGCTTGGACTAGGATGGTTATGCGGATGCTGTAGGTTGCGGTGAATGCTGTGGCTATAAGGGTTAGGAGTAGGGCTCAAGTATTTAGGTATGATGTGTTTAAGCTTTCGATGATGAGGTCTTTTGAGTAGAATCCGGCTAGGAATGGGGTTCCTATCAGCGCCAGGTTTCCGATGGTTAGGCAGGAAGTAGTGACTGGGAGTATTTTCTGTAGGCTTCCTATCTTTCGGATATCTTGTTCTCCGTTTAGGTTGTGGATGATAGACCCTGAGCATAGGAATAGTATGGCTTTAAAGAAGGCATGGGTTGAGATGTGTAGGAAGGCTAGTTGTGGGAGGTTTAGTCCGATAGTGACTATTATTAGTCCTAGTTGGCTGGATGTTGAGAAAGCAATGATTTTTTTGATGTCATTTTGGGTTAGGGCGCATGTGGCAGCGAATAGGGTTGATAGAGCACCTAGGCATAGGCAGGCAGTTAGGGCTGTCTGGTTGGTGGCTAGCAGGGGGTGCATGCGGATGAGCAGGAAGATTCCGGCTACTACTATGGTACTGGAGTGCAGTAGGGCTGACACTGGGGTGGGGCCTTCTATTGCTGCGGGCAGTCATGGGTGGAGTCCAAATTGGGCGGATTTTCCTGCGGCTGCGAGGATTAATCCTATGAGGGGGAGGATTGGGGTTTGGTGGGGGTGTACGGCTTGTTGGATCTCTCAGGTGTTGAATGTTGAAGCTAGTCATGCTATGCTCAGGATCAGTCCGATGTCTCCGATTCGGTTGTAGATTACGGCTCGTAGGGCGGCGGTGTTGGCATCTGCTCGGCCTTGTCATCAGCCGATGAGAAGGAAGGACATGATTCGTACTCCTTCCCAGCCTACGAATAGGAGGAATATGTTGTTTGCGGTTGTTAGGAGGAGTATGGCGACTAGGAATGTCAGTAGGTAGGTGAAAAATTTTGTTACGTATGGCTCTGAGGCCATGTATCATATGGCGAATTGTAGGATTGATCATGTTACAAATAGGGCGATTGGAAGAAATGTTATTGAGTATTGGTCTATTTTTAGGCTCAGGGGGATTTTAAAGTTTATAATGAATTTTCACTCCCAGTGGCAGGTGACAGATTCTACTCCCGAGTAGATGAATGCGGTTGTAGGGGCTAGGCTAATTAGGAATGCGGTTTTAACAGCGCGGGTGGTGGCTTGTGGGGTGTTTTTAAAGTTTTTAAATAGAAATGGCAGGATGATTGGGGTTAGGAGGATTGTCAGCGTGAGTAGTGTGAGGGAGTTGATTAGTAGTGTGGGGTTCACTACTTTTACTTGGATTTGCACCAAGATGGGTGGTTCCTAAGACCAGTGGATTGCTGTTATCCTTTAAAAGTAAGGGGGCTGAGGTTTTAGGCTCAGATGTAAGAGTTAGCAGCTCTTGTTGGTTAAACCCTCCCCTCGGCAGGTAAGAAGGTTTGAACTTCTATTCTTAGAATCACAGTCTAATGTTTGGTTTAAACTATACTTGCATGAGGGGATTCCGGAGATCAGTTCGGGTTTGAGGATTAGGAGGAATATTGGGATAATGTGGAGTGTTATGAGCAGGTGTTCTCGCGTGGTTGAGTTTTGCATAGATGTGATGTGGGAGGGGATTGAGCCTCGTTGGGTCATTAGTAGTATGAATAAGGTGTAGGAGGCGGTTAGTAGGGTTGCGATTCCTGTTAGGATGATCGTGAAGGCAGATCAGTTGAATAAGGTGATTATAATGGTTAGCTCTGCTATGAGGTTTGTTGTTGGGGGTAAGGCTATGTTTGTTAGATTGGCCAGCAATCATCAGGTAGCTATGAGTGGTAGGAGAGGTTGTAGGCCTCGTGTGAGTAGTAGAATTCGGCTGTGCGTACGTTCATAGTTTGTGTTGGCTAGGCAGAATAGTATGGAGGAAGTTAGTCCATGGGAAATTATTAGGATCATTGCCCCTGAGAATGATCAGTGGGTTTGGATTATTCCTGCGGCGATAACTAGGCCTATGTGGCTAACGGATGAATAAGCAATTAGTGATTTTAGGTCTGTCTGTCGTAGGCAGATTGAGCTAGTCATTAGGGCGCCTCATAGGGCCAGGGTTAGGAAGGGGTAGTGCAGGAGGTTGGACAGTGGGCCCATAAATAGAGTGACTCGTATAATTCCGTATCCTCCTAGCTTTAGTAGTAGGGCGGCGAGGAGTATTGAGCCTGCGATGGGTGCTTCTACGTGGGCTTTTGGCAGTCAGAGGTGTAGGCCGTATAGTGGGGCTTTTACTATGAATGCTATGAGCAGTGCTAGACCTGATAGTATTCCTGTCCATGAGGTGGATAGGGTTGGGTGGGTTAGTTGTAGGGTTGGCAGGTGCAGGGTGCCAATTTTCACGTATAGGTGTATGATTGTGATTAGCAGGGGTAGAGAGCTTACTGGCGTGTAGAATAGCAGGTAGATGCCAGCGCTTAGGCGTTCTGGTTGGTTCCCCCATCGGGTGATTAAGATTAGGGTGGGAATGAGGGTTGCTTCAAATGAGATGTAAAATAGTGCTAGTTCTGTGGTGGAAAAGGCTAGTAGGATGAATGGCTGGACTGCGACTAAGGTTGAGATAAAGATTCGTTTGCGTTGTAGGGGTTCTTGTTGCAGGTGGTTTTGGCTTGCTATGATTATGAGTGGGAGTAGTCAGCAGGATAGTACTAGGAGGGGGGATGAGATTTGGTCAATTCCTGTTCAGTTGGATAAAAATTTGTAGGGGTAGTAGGTTGGGATTAATCACTGTAGGCTTAGGGCAGCGATTAGGAGGCTGTATAAGGTGGTGTTAGTCCATAGAAATTTTGGTGGAGACAGCAGGGCTGTTGGAAGAAGTATGATTGTGGGTAGGATGACTTTTAGCATTGCAGGAGGTTTAGGTTGTGTAGATGGTCGGAGCCATGTGTGCGGGTGGAGGCTACTAGGATGGCCAGGCCTGTGCCCGCCTCACACGCTGAGAAGGTTAGCATGAGAATTGGTACCACGGTGAATGAGGAGACTTGGTTTTCGATGGATCATATTGATAGGCCTACGAATATCGATAATATTATGCTTTCAAGGCATAGTAGGGCGGATACTAGGTGGGTTCGGTGGAAGGCTAGCCCTAGTCCGCTGAAAATGAAGGCTGAGTAGAAGCTTAAATGTAGGGGCGACATAAGAAAGTTACAGGGTTGGCTGTAATCTGCTGGGTCGAAACCAGCTATCTTTTTGGTTAGACTAACTTTCTGTTATTCTGCTCATTCTAGGCCCCCTTGAATTCACTCGTAGGCCAGTCCGAGTGTTAGGAGAAGGAGGATCACTACAGTTCAGGTGAGGGTCATTAGGGGGGATTGGAGTTGGACGGCTCATGGCAGGGGGAGTAGGAGGGCGATTTCTAGGTCGAATAGGACGAACAGGATGGCTACTGAGGAAGAATCGGACTGAGAATGGTAATCGAGCAGATCCAAGTGGGTCGAATCCACATTCGTACGGTGAGAGTTTCTCTGAGTCGGGGTTTATTTGGGCGAGTCAGAAGTTTAATGCGGTTAGGGCGGCGCTTAGGATTGATGATAGGGCGAATATGAACATGAGTGCGTTCATTGCTCTCCTCTGGGTTTATACCAGATTCTAGAGATTGGAAGTCAATTGTAATTAATATACTAGAAGAGCAAGATCCTCATCAGTAGATGGTTATGTAGAGGAATAGTCAGATGACGTCTACGAAGTGTCAGTATCAGGCTGCTGCCTCGAATCCGAAGTGGTGGTCTGATGTAAAGTGGAACTTGATCAGTCGGAAGAGGCAGACGGTCAGGAAGGAGGATCCGATGATTACGTGGAGTCCGTGGAATCCAGTGGCAACGAAGAAGGTAGATCCGTAGACGCTATCGGCGATTGAGAATGGGGCTTCGTGGTATTCTATTGCTTGTAGGGCTGTGAAGTAGAATCCCAAGAGGATCGTTAGGGTTAGGGCGTGGATGGCATGTTTTCGGTTTCCTTCTGTGATGCTGTGATGGGCTCACGTTACGGTAACGCCTGAGGCTAGTAGGATGGCTGTGTTTAGTAGGGGGACTTCTATCGGGTTGAGTGGTTTAATTCCTGTTGGGGGTCATTGGCCTCCTAGTTCTGGGGTTGGGGCCAGGCTCGAGTGGAAGAACGCTCAGAAGAACCCTAAGAAGAAGAATGCTTCGGATGTGATGAAAAGGATTATGCCGTATCGTAGGCCTTTTTGGACTGTGGGAGTGTGATGGCCTTGGAAGGTGCTTTCTCGTACAATGTCTCGTCATCATTGGAGTATTACTAGGAGTATTGAGATGAGGCCTAGGGTTAGTAGTATGGATGAGTTGTAGTGGAATCACATGATTAATCCTGAGGTTGTGAGTAGGGCGGCGGCTGCCCCGAAGATTGGTCAAGGGCTTGGGTCAACTATGTGGTATGAGTGTGCTTGGTGTGCCATTAGATGTTTTCTTGTAAGTATAGGCTTAGAAGGAGCACGAAGACGTAGGCCTGGATTATGGCTACTGCTACTTCTAGGATGGTTAGGAGTAGTAGGATGATTATTGTTAGGATGGATACTGCAGGAAGGGTGGGTATTAATGCAATGGAGGCTGTAGAGATGAGTTGGATGAGTAAGTGTCCTGCTGTAAGGTTGGCTGTAAGGCGGACTCCGAGGGCTAGGGGGCGGATTAGTAGGCTGGTTGTTTCGATCAGGATTAGTGCGGGGATTAGGGGTGTAGGGGTACCTTCGGGTAATAGGTGGGCTAAAGAGGCTGATGGTTGGTTTCGTAGGCCTGTTAGTAGTGTGGCGAGCCATAGTGGGAAGGCTAGGGCTATGTTCATAGATAGTTGGGTGGTTGGGGTGAATGTATATGGAAGGAGGCCTAGAAGGTTGATTGTAAGAAGTATGATTATTAGGGATGTAAATATTATGGCTCATTTGTGGCCATTTTTGTTGAGTGGGACTATTAGTTGTTTTGTGATTAGGTGAAGGAGTCATGTTTGGATAGTAGAAAGGCGGTTGTTGATTCATCGGTTGTTTGGGGACGGGAATAGTAGGGCTGGGAAGAGTAGGGATAGTAGGATTAAGGGGATGCCAAATAGATTGGGGCTGGAAAATTGGTCAAAGAAGCTTAGGTTCATGGTCAGGATCATGGTGTGGGTTTGGTAGTGAGGGAGGTCTTATTTGATGGGGGGTTGGTTGTGGTGAAGGCTAGTAGTTTTGGTTGGATGAGGAGTGCTAGGGTTAATCAGGTTATAATTATGATTGAAAATCATGGTGCGGGGTTAAGCTGTGGCATATCATTAAGGAGGGGGAAGTCCCTCTTTGGCTAGCTTAAAAGGCTAGTGCTGTTGCATAGCTTCTTAATGATTAGGATGATGATAGAAGGGACGATCAGGCCTCGAAATGTGGGAGTGGGGTTGATTCTACTACAATGGGTATGTAGCTGTGATTAGCCCCGCAAATTTCTGAGCATTGTCCGTAAAAAATCCCAGGCCGGGTGGTAATGAATGAAGTTTGGTTTAGTCGGCCTGGGATTGCGTCTGTTTTAACTCCGAGCGTTGGGACTGCTCAGGAGTGGAGTACGTCTCCTGCAGTAATGATCACGCGGATGGGGGATTCTATTGGGATAACTACGCGGTGGTCAACTTCTAGCAGTCGGAAGTGGCCGTTGGGTAAGTCTGGGGTGGGCACTATGTAGGAGTCGAATGATAGGTCTTTGAAGTCTGTGTATTCGTAGCTTCAGTATCATTGGTGGTCGATGGCTTTTAGGGTGAGGTCTGGTTCATCGATTTTGTCCATTATGTAGAGGATTTGTAGGGATGGGAGGGCGAGGAGTACCAGGACGATAGCAGGTAGGATTGTCCAGATCAGCTCTACTTCTTGGGCGTCTACAGCATTGGACGAGAGTTTTTCTGTTAGTATGTGGGCTAAAAGGTAGAGAACTAGGCTGCAGATAGCTAGGGCAACGATTAGGGCGTGGTCGTGGAATTCAACGAGTTCTTCTATGATGGGTGATGAGGCGTCTTGGAATCCTAGTTGGGAGTGGTTGGCCACATGAGATGTACAGGATTTTTACCTGTGATTTAGTCTTGACAAGGCTATGTAATTGGTTTACTAACGTCTCATAAGAAAGAAGCATGAGCGGTTAATGCAGTTGGCTTGAAACCAGCATGTGAGGGTTCGATTCCTTCCTTTCTTGTACCTGGACGAAGGCCGGTTCCTCGAAAGTATGGTATGGGGGAGGGCAGCCGTGGATTCATTCAACGTTTGTGGTAGTTAGTTCTGGTTGTAGGACTTTTCGTTTGGCCGAAAAGGCTTCTCAGATGATGAATATTAGTATGATTACGGCTACTATTGAGATTAGGGAGCCGATGGAGGAAATGGTGTTTCATAGTGTGTAGGCGTCGGGATAGTCCGAGTATCGTCGGGGTATTCCTGCTAGGCCTAGGAAGTGCTGGGGGAAGAACGTTAGGTTTACTCCTGTAAATATTACCCCGAAGTGGGCTTTTGCTCATGTTTGGTGTAGGGTAAACCCAGTGAGTAGTGGGAATCAGTGAGTAAATCCTGCTAGAATGGCAAAGACGGCGCCTATGGATAGGACGTAGTGGAAGTGGGCAACTACGTAGTACGTGTCGTGCAGGGCGATGTCTAGGGAAGAGTTTGCAAGAACGATTCCTGTTAATCCTCCGATGGTAAATAGGAAGATAAATCCTAGAGCTCATAGTATTGGGGGGGTCTCATTTGATTGTTCCTCCGTGCAGGGTGGCTAGTCAGCTAAATACTTTGATTCCGGTAGGGATGGCAATGATTATAGTGGCTGATGTAAAGTAGGCTCGGGTATCAACGTCTATTCCTACTGTAAACATGTGGTGAGCTCAGACGATGAATCCTAGGAAGCCGATGGATAGTATGGCTCAGACTATTCCCATGTAGCCGATGGGCTCCTTTTTGCCTGAGTAGTACGTGACTACGTGTGAGATGATTCCGAACCCCGGTAGGATCAGAATATAGACTTCTGGGTGTCCGAAGAATCAGAATAGGTGTTGGTACAGGATTGGGTCTCCTCCTCCAGCGGGGTCGAAGAATGTGGTGTTTAGGTTTCGATCAGTTAGTAATATTGTAATACCGGCGGCGAGTACGGGGAGTGATAGAAGGAGTAGGATGGCGGTAATTAGTACGGATCAGACAAATAGTGGGGTTTGGTATTGTGAGAGTGCGGGGGGTTTTATGTTGATGGCTGTGGTGATAAAGTTGATGGCCCCAAGGATGGAGGAGATACCGGCTAAGTGGAGTGAGAAGATAGCCAGGTCTACTGAAGCTCCGGCGTGGGCAAGGTCACCTGCTAGGGGAGGGTAGACAGTTCAGCCTGTGCCGGCGCCAGCTTCTACAGTGGATGAGGCTAGTAGGAGGAGGAATGATGGGGGGAGGAGTCAAAAGCTTATGTTGTTTATTCGCGGGAATGCTATGTCGGGGGCACCGATTATGAGGGGGACTAATCAGTTGCCGAATCCTCCGATCATGATGGGTATGACTATAAAGAAGCTTATTACAAAGGCGTGAGCGGTAACGATTACATTGTAAATTTGGTCGTCGCCTAGGAGAGTTCCTGGTTGTCCTAGTTCTGCGCGGATTAATAGGCTGAGTGCGGTGCCGACTATTCCTGCTCATGCCCCGAAGATGAGGTACAGGGTGTCAATATCCTTATGGTTAGTGGAAAATAGTCATCGGTTGATGAAGGTGACGGGTAAGATGGCTGAGTGTTGAAGCGTTAGGCTGTAGTCCTTTTTACAGAGGTTTAATTCCTCTTCTTATCGGCTCTGTAGTGAAATTCATGTTGAGTTGCAAGCTCATCGATGCGCACTAGGGTGCGTCAGGGTCTTTGTAGGCAGAAGCCAATTGGTTTAGGCATTTAGCTGTTAACTAGAGTTTTGTGGGATCGAAGCCCATCTGTCTAGGGAGGCTTTAGCTTAAATAAAGCGTCTGACTTGCATTCAGAAGATACAGGTTAATATTCTGTAAGTCTTAATGTGCAGAAACTAAGAGGGTTTAACTCTTATTTAAGGCTTTGAAGGCCTTCGGTTTGGGGTGTTATCCTAAGTTTCTAGACAATGGCATGTATTATTGGGGACAGGGGAAGTAAGAGGATTGATAGTGAGGCAAGGACCGCAGTAGGTGTGCTTGGGGCTTTGCTAGTGTATCATTGTTTTATGTGGTTCGAGGAGTTGGGGGGAAGGGTAATTGTTGAGTGGTATGCGAGGCGTAGGTAGAAGAAGAGGCTGAGCAGTGATAGCATGGCAATTGCCATGGCTGCTGGTGTTATTTCCTGTTTAGTTAGTTCTTGGATGATAAGTCACTTTGGTATAAAGCCTGTTAATGGGGGGAGGCCTGCTAGGGATAAAAGTACTAGTATTAGGGTGGCGTTTAGCACTGGGGTTTTTGTTCATGAGGTTGTGATCATGGATAGGTTAAGGGCTTTGATTTTGTTAAGGGCTAGGAATACGGCTGATGTTATGATTGTGTATAGGTAGAAGGTAAGTAAGGCCAATTTGGGGCTGTAAACTAGGATGATGGCGATTCAGCCTAAGTGGGAGATGGACGAGAAGGCTAGGATTTTGCGTGTTTGTGTTTGGTTCAGTCCTATTCAGCCTCCTAGTGCTGTTGAGGCTAGGGCCATGGCGGTGAGTAGAGCTGGGTCGAGGGATTTGGATGTTAGTAGGAGCAGGGTTAGTGGGGGGAATTTTATGAGGGTCGAGAGTAGCAGGGCTGTTATTAGTGGCGATCCTTGTAGTACTTCTGGGAATCAGAAGTGAAATGGCACTAGGCCCAGTTTAATAGCGATTGCTGCTGTCAGTAGTAGACAGGAGGTTGGGTGGTTTATTTGTGTGATGTCTCATTGGCCGGTGACTCAGGCATTGGTTATGCTAGAGAATAGGACCAGGGCGGAAGCAGCTGCTTGGGTTAGGAAGTATTTCGTTGCGGCTTCTACTGCTCGTGGGTGGTGGGATTTGGCAATTAGGGGAATGATGGCTAGTGCGTTGATCTCCAGTCCTGTCCAGGCCAGAACTCAGTGGTTGCTGGAAATTGTGATTGTGGTGCCCAAGATGAGGCTGAAGGTTATGATTGGGGTCGCGTAAGGGTTCATTAGTAGAGGAGGGGGTTAAACCATCATTTTCGGGGTATGGGCCCGATAGCTTGATTAGCTGACTCTACTAGAAAATAATATAAGGGAAGTATGGAGAATTTTGATTTCTCTTGTGTGGGTTCAATTCCTACTTTTCTAAGGTCAACAGGAAATGAGAGGGCTGTTATACCTCTATGTTCACTTTATCATAGTGACCCTTTGTAGTTCAGGCACATTTCCTTATGTAAGGAGGTAGGCCTGCATAGCAGATAGGTATGCTGATGTGTCAGAGGCACAGAGCTAGTGTGAGGGGTAGGAAGTTTTTTCATAGTAGGTGCATTAGTTGGTCATATCGGAATCGTGGGTATGAAGCTCGGACCCATAAGAAACCAGAAGATAGTAGGAGGACTTTTGTGGCTAGGATGACGGGGAATAGTTCTGTGGGTGGCCCTAGGGCGCTTGGGTTTAGGAATATGATGGCTGTAAGTGTATTTATTAGCATAATGTTCGCATATTCAGCTAGGAAGAATAAGGCGAAGGGTCCTGCGGCGTATTCAACGTTAAACCCTGAGACTAGCTCAGATTCGCCCTCTGTGAGGTCAAAAGGAGCTCGGTTTGTCTCTGCTAGGGTGGATACGTATCATATTATTGCTAGGGGTCATGAGGAGAAAATGAAGTATAGAGGCTCCTGTGCGACGGCAAAGGAGCTGAGTGTGTAGCTTCCGCTTAGTATGATTATTGATAGCAGGATTATGGCCAGTGTCACTTCGTATGAAATGGTCTGTGCTACTGCCCGTAGGGCTCCGATTAGTGCGTATTTTGAGTTCGAGGCTCAGCCTGATCATAGGACTGAGTAGACGGCTAGGCTTGACATGGCTATTAGGAAGAGAACTCCGAGGTTTAGATCTGCTAGGGGAAATGGGAGCGGTAGTGGTGCTCAAGTGGTGAGGGCTAGGACAAGGGCTAGTATTGGTATCAGAATGAATAGAAGTGGGGAAGAGGTAGAGGGTCGGATGGGCTCTTTGGTAAATAGTTTCAGTCCGTCCGCAAATGGTTGAAGTAGGCCAAAAGGCCCGACAACGTTAGGGCCTTTGCGGGATTGTATGTAGCTTAGGATTTTCCGTTCTACTAGGGTTAGGAAGGCTACGGCAATCAGGATTGGGATGATGTATAGGAGGGATATAATGAGGCAGCTTAGTGTTGTTATTTGAATCATGGGTGAAGCTAGGGAGAGGATTTGAACCTCTGGGGAAAGGGCTTAAGCCTTCTGCACTTGCCGGGCTCTGCCACTCTAGCTGGTCCTTTTCTAGGATTGAAAGTGGTGGGGGAAGGCCCTCTTCACGGTTTAGTTGGTTTCACTGCTTAGAGGGGGGGGGCGTGCTTGTGGTATTGGCCCCACTTTCCCGGTCCTTTCGTACTGGGGAGAGTGTGTCATAGATAGAAACCGACCTGGATTGCTCCGGTCTGAACTCAGATCACGTAGGACTGTTAATCGTTGAACAAACGAACCCTTAATAGCGGCTGCACCATTAGGATGTCCTGATCCAACATCGAGGTCGTAAACCCCCCTGTCGATATGGGCTCTTGAGGGGGATTGCGCTGTTATCCCTGGGGTAGCTTGGTCCATTAATCAATTATATTGGGTCTGGTCACTGTTAGCACTTTGAGGGGTAGCTCTAGGTAAAGAGGTATGGTCTTGTTTTTGGAGGATTTGTTCTCCTCCAAGGTCGCCCCAACCGAAAAATATCGACCAGGCTCTGCGATGGTAGTGGCCCCAGTGGGGTTGATTGAGGATTCGCGGTGGTCGTTGATTTTTAAGTTCCACAGGGTCTTCTCGTCTTATGTTCACATCCCCGCTTTTGCACGGGGAGATCAATTTCACTGATTATCTGTGAGAGACAGTTAAGACCTCGTTTAGCCATTCATACAAGTCTCGATTTATGGGACAATTGATTGCGCTACCTTTGCACGGTTAGGATACCGCGGCCGTTAAACCTAAGTCACCGGGCAGGCATCACCTTCAATACTTGTTTAATTTGCTGAAGGCTATGTTTTTGGTAAACAGTCGGGCCTTATTAATTTGCCGAGTTCCTTTCACAGATTTTAATCGCTCTTATAGGCGCTCCTGAGTCGGGTTAACAGGGTTAGTTAATACGTGGTCTTGTAGGGGTTTTTGTATCTGTCTAGGTCTGTTAATAATGTTTCTATGTAAGCTTGCGCCGTTAGAGGGGTGTGGCCCTGAGTTACTTATTTTAGCATTAATTCTCCTATATTCATAGGTTGACCTGTTTGTGATAAGGGAATCATCTTATTTTGGTATTTTTAGGTGGTGGAGCTTTGACGCACTCTTTTTTGATGGCTGCTTTAGGGCCCACGGTAGGATCAGTAGTAAGAATTATCCGCTAGTCGAGGTTGTGTCCTTTTTTAATGGAGCTGTCCCTCCATTAAATAGCTCTTAATCATCTCATTAGGGTTCAGGATGTCCGGTAGGGAGGATTAAGGGGGAACTTAGATTCGTTTCACAGGTAACCAGCTATCACCCAGCTCGGTTGGCTTTTCACCTCTACTGACAAGTCATCCCACTCTTTTGCAACAGAGACGGGTTCGCTCTCTTTAACTGCTTGAAAGTAGCTCGCTTGGGTTTCGGGGGGGCAAACTTTAGTTCACTTTGCTTGGTTGTTCTCGCTAAACCATGATGCAAAAGGTACAAGGGTTGATCTTTGCTGTCTGTCGCTTTGATTGTTTCACTGCTATTTCATCTTTCCCTTACGGTACTGGGGTCTCTATCGCGTCTAAGTGTCTTTTCTATCGCCTATACTAAGACTGTAAAATGCTTTAGTTTAATTAGTTTAGTAAATTCTTTAGTTTTGGTGTACTATTTGTGTGGTTGAGCTAGAGGGGGGGCTTCAAGACGATCCGGTCTAGTAGATATCTTTCAGGTGTAAGCTGAGTGCTTTGGTGTTATAGCTACGTCTTGATATTCTAAGTACACCTTCCGGTACACTTACCTTCTTACGACTTACCTCATCTTCAGCGTATTTATGGTATTAGTTATGTGGGATGTGGCTTTTGAGGAGGGTGACGGGCGGTATGTACGTGCCCCAGGGCCGGCTTAAAGTAGGCTCTATTGTCCCACTTTACTGCTAAATCCGCCTTCCAGAAGTGGTTTCACGCTTCTTTCCGTGTGCCCTATGAATAGGGAATGTAGCCCATTTCTTCCACTCCATAGGCTATACCTTGACCTGTCTTATTAGCGGGGTGCTATTGTGTCCACTGTTGTGCTCTCATTCGAGGTGGGCTGGCGACGGCGGTATGTAGGCTGTGTTGGCAAGGGGTGGTTGGGTTAATCGGGGATTATCGATTGTAGAACAGGCTCCTCTAGGTGGGTTTGGGGCACCGCCAAGTCCTTAGAGTTTTAAGCGTTTGTGCTCGTAGTTCTCTGGCGGATACTTCGGTAAAGTAAGTATCAAGATTTAGGGCCAGGCATAGTGGGGTATCTAATCCCAGTTTGGGCCCTGGCTTTCGTGGGTTTAAATCAGTCGTTAGTTCCTAAGATCATCTTAATGGTGTGTTTAGGTGCATCTTGGGCTTATGACAGCTCAGTTGCATTTTGATCTTAGTTAGCTAGGATAGGCATTTTACCACTCTTTACGCCGTGTCAATAGGACGGTTGATTTGGGTTTCTTGTATGACCGCGGTGGCTGGCACAAGATTTACCAACCCTTGAAGTTAGGCTGTTGCTATAACTAAGTCAAGTTTGCACTCATTGCTTAATGTTAATTACTGCTGAATACCCGTGGGGGCGTGGCTTAGCGAGGCGTCTTGGGCTACTACTTGGGTGTGCCTGATACCCGCTCCTCAAGGCCTGTATGGGGGTAGGTGGTCGAGGGCGTTTACACTGGGGCGCGGATACTTGCATGTATATATTTAGCAAAAACCAACCGTAAGGTTAGGACTAAGTCTTTTGTCCGCAGGCATGTTTTATGCCATCTTGGCAACTTCAGTGCCATGCTTTGTGTTAAGCTATGTGGACGGGGGTGTGGTTAGCTGATAGTTGAGCGGTGAGTGAGAGTGAAGTATATGAAATTATTGCTTGTGTTTACTATTTTTAGTACTGGAGTTTCTCTAAGTCCTAGGACTAGGAGGAAATGGTGTTTCATAGTGTGTAGGCGTCGGGATAGTCCGAGTATCGTCGGGGTATTCCTGCTAGGCCTAGGAAGTGCTGGGGGAAGAACGTTAGGTTTACTCCTGTAAATATTACCCCGAAGTGGGCTTTTGCTCATGTTTGGTGTAGGGTAAACCCAGTGAGTAGTGGGAATCAGTGAGTAAATCCTGCTAGAATGGCAAAGACGGTGCCTATGGATAGGACGTAGTGGAAGTGGGCAACTACGTAGTACGTGTCGTGCAGGGCGATGTCTAGGGAAGAGTTTGCAAGAACGATTCCTGTTAATCCTCCGATGGTAAATAGGAAGATAAATCCTAGAGCTCATAGTATTGGGGGGGGTCTCATTTGATTGTTCCTCCGTGCAGGGTGGCTAGTCAGCTAAATACTTTGATTCCGGTAGGGATGGCAATGATTATAGTGGCTGATGTAAAGTAGGCTCGGGTATCAACGTCTATTCCTACTGTAAACATGTGGTGAGCTCAGACGATGAATCCTAGGAAGCCGATGGATAGTATGGCTCAGACTATTCCCATGTAGCCGAAGGGCTCCTTTTTGCCTGAGTAGTACGTGACTACGTGTGAGATGATTCCGAACCCCGGTAGGATCAGAATATAGACTTCTGGGTGTCCGAAGAATCAGAATAGGTGTTGGTACAGGATTGGGTCTCCTCCTCCAGCGGGGTCGAAGAATGTGGTGTTTAGGTTTCGATCAGTTAGTAATATTGTAATACCGGCGGCGAGTACGGGGAGTGATAGAAGGAGTAGGATGGCGGTAATTAGTACGGATCAGACAAATAGTGGGGTTTGGTATTGTGAGAGTGCGGGGGGTTTTATGTTGATGGCTGTGGTGATAAAGTTGATGGCCCCAAGGATGGAGGAGATACCGGCTAAGTGGAGTGAGAAGATAGCCAGGTCTACTGAAGCTCCGGCGTGGGCAAGGTTATCTGCTAGGGGAGGGTAGACAGTTCAGCCTGTGCCGGCGCCAGCTTCTACAGTGGATGAGGCTAGTAGGAGGAGGAATGATGGGGGGAGGAGTCAAAAGCTTATGTTGTTTATTCGCGGGAATGCTATGTCGGGGGCACCGATTATGAGGGGGACTAATCAGTTGCCGAATCCTCCGATCATGATGGGTATGACTATAAAGAAGCTTATTACAAAGGCGTGAGCGGTAACGATTACATTGTAAATTTGGTCGTCGCCTAGGAGAGTTCCTGGTTGTCCTAGTTCTGCGCGGATTAATAGGCTGAGTGCGGTGCCGACTATTCCTGCTCATGCCCCGAAGATGAGGTACAGGGTGCCAATATCCTTATGGTTAGTGGAAAATAGTCATCGGTTGATGAAGGTGACGGGTAAGATGGCTGAGTGTTGAAGCGTTAGGCTGTAGTCCTTTTTACAGAGGTTTAATTCCTCTTCTTATCGGCTCTGTAGTGAAATTCATGTTGAGTTGCAAGCTCATCGATGCGCACTAGGGTGCGTCAGGGTCTTTGTAGGCAGAAGCCAATTGGTTTAGGCATTTAGCTGTTAACTAGAGTTTTGTGGGATCGAAGCCCATCTGTCTAGGGAGGCTTTAGCTTAATTAAAGCGTCTGACTTGCATTCAGAAGATACAGGTTAATATTCTGTAAGTCTTAATGTGCAGAAACTAAGAGGGTTTAACTCTTATTTAAGGCTTTGAAGGCCTTCGGTTTGGGGTGTTATCCTAAGTTTCTAGACAATGGCATGTATTATTGGGGACAGGGGAAGTAAGAGGATTGATAGTGAGGCAAGGACCGCAGTAGGTGTGCTTGGGGCTTTGCTAGTGTATCATTGTTTTATGTGGTTAGAGGAGTTGGGGGGAAGGGTAATTGTTGAGTGGTATGCGAGGCGTAGGTAGAAGAAGAGGCTGAGCAGTGATAGCATGGCAATTGCCATGGCTGCTGGTGTTATTTCCTGTTTAGTTAGTTCTTGGATGATAAGTCACTTTGGTATAAAGCCTGTTAATGGGGGGAGGCCTGCTAGGGATAAAAGTACTAGTATTAGGGTGGCGTTTAGCACTGGGGTTTTTGTTCATGAGGTTGTGATCATGGATAGGTTAAGGGCTTTGATTTTGTTAAGGGCTAGGAATACGGCTGATGTTATGATTGTGTATAGGTAGAAGGTAAGTAAGGCCAATTTGGGGCTGTAAACTAGGATGATGGCGATTCAGCCTAAGTGGGAGATGGACGAGAAGGCTAGGATTTTGCGTGTTTGTGTTTGGTTCAGTCCTATTCAGCCTCCTAGTGCTGTTGAGGCTAGGGCCATGGCGGTGAGTAGAGCTGGGTCGAGGGATTTGGATGTTAGTAGGAGCAGGGTTAGTGGGGGGAATTTTATGAGGGTCGAGAGTAGCAGGGCTGTTATTAGTGGCGATCCTTGTAGTACTTCTGGGAATCAGAAGTGAAATGGCACTAGGCCCAGTTTAATAGCGATTGCTGCTGTCAGTAGTAGACAGGAGGTTGGGTGGTTTATTTGTGTGATGTCTCATTGGCCGGTGACTCAGGCATTGGTTATGCTAGAGAATAGGACCAGGGCGGAAGCAGCTGCTTGGGTTAGGAAGTATTTCGTTGCGGCTTCTACTGCTCGTGGGTGGTGGGATTTGGCAATTAGGGGAATGATGGCTAGTGCGTTGATCTCCAGTCCTGTCCAGGCCAGAACTCAGTGGTTGCTGGAAATTGTGATTGTGGTGCCCAAGATGAGGCTGAAGGTTATGATTGGGGTCGCGTAAGGGTTCATTAGTAGAGGAGGGGGTTAAACCATCATTTTCGGGGTATGGGCCCGATAGCTTGATTAGCTGACTCTACTAGAAAATAATATAAGGGAAGTATGGAGAATTTTGATTTCTCTTGTGTGGGTTCAATTCCTACTTTTCTAAGGTCAACAGGAAATGAGAGGGCTGTTATACCTCTATGTTCACTTTATCATAGTGACCCTTTGTAGTTCAGGCACATTTCCTTATGTAAGGAGGTAGGCCTGCATAGCAGATAGGTATGCTGATGTGTCAGAGGCACAGAGCTAGTGTGAGGGGTAGGAAGTTTTTTCATAGTAGGTGCATTAGTTGGTCATATCGGAATCGTGGGTATGAAGCTCGGACCCATAAGAAACCAGAAGATAGTAGGAGGACTTTTGTGGCTAGGATGACGGGGAATAGTTCTGTGGGTGGCCCTAGGGCGCTTGGGTTTAGGAATATGATGGCTGTAAGTGTATTTATTAGCATAATGTTCGCATATTCAGCTAGGAAGAATAAGGCGAAGGGTCCTGCGGCGTATTCAACGTTAAACCCTGAGACTAGCTCAGATTCACCCTCTGTGAGGTCAAAAGGAGCTCGGTTTGTCTCTGCTAGGGTGGATACGTATCATATTATTGCTAGGGGTCATGAGGAGAAAATGAAGTATAGAGGCTCCTGTGCGACGGCAAAGGAGCTGAGTGTGTAGCTTCCGCTTAGTATGATTATTGATAGCAGGATTATGGCCAGTGTCACTTCGTATGAAATGGTCTGTGCTACTGCCCGTAGGGCTCCGATTAGTGCGTATTTTGAGTTCGAGGCTCAGCCTGATCATAGGACTGAGTAGACGGCTAGGCTTGACATGGCTATTAGGAAGAGAACTCCGAGGTTTAGATCTGCTAGGGGAAATGGGAGCGGTAGTGGTGCTCAAGTGGTGAGGGCTAGGACAAGGGCTAGTATTGGTATCAGAATGAATAGAAGTGGGGAAGAGGTAGAGGGTCGGATGGGCTCTTTGGTAAATAGTTTCAGTCCGTCCGCAAATGGTTGAAGTAGGCCAAAAGGCCCGACAACGTTAGGGCCTTTGCGGGATTGTATGTAGCTTAGGATTTTCCGTTCTGCTAGGGTTAGGAAGGCTACGGCAATCAGGATTGGGATGATGTATAGGAGGGATATAACGAGGCAGCTTAGTGTTGTTATTTGAATCATGGGTGAAGCTAGGGAGAGGATTTGAACCTCTGGGGAAAGGGCTTAAGCCTTCTGCACTTGCCGGGCTCTGCCACTCTAGCTGGTCCTTTTCTAGGATTGAAAGTGGTGGGGGAAGGCCCTCTTCACGGTTTAGTTGGTTTCACTGCTTAGAGGGGGGGGGCGTGCTTGTGGTATTGGCCCCACTTTCCCGGTCCTTTCGTACTGGGGAGAGTGTGTCATAGATAGAAACCGACCTGGATTGCTCCGGTCTGAACTCAGATCACGTAGGACTGTTAATCGTTGAACAAACGAACCCTTAATAGCGGCTGCACCATTAGGATGTCCTGATCCAACATCGAGGTCGTAAACCCCCCTGTCGATATGGGCTCTTGAGGGGGATTGCGCTGTTATCCCTGGGGTAGCTTGGTCCATTAATCAATTATATTGGGTCTGGTCACTGTTAGCACTTTGAGGGGTAGCTCTAGGTAAAGAGGTATGGTCTTGTTTTTGGAGGATTTGTTCTCCTCCAAGGTCGCCCCAACCGAAAAATATCGACCAGGCTCTGCGATGGTAGTGGCCCCAGTGGGGTTGATTGAGGATTCGCGGTGGTCGTTGATTTTTAAGTTCCACAGGGTCTTCTCGTCTTATGTTCACATCCCCGCTTTTGCCCTGGGGATGCACTGCAGTGAGTCCAGAGAGTGCACTGGCACCACTGGGGATGAACTGCAGTGAGTCCAGAGATTGCACTGGCACCACTGGGGATGCAGTGCAGTGAGTCCAGAGACTTCACTGGCACCACTGGGAATGCAGTGCAGTGAGTGCAGAGAGTGCACTGGCACCACTGGGGATTCAGTGCAGTGAGTCCAGAGAGTGCACTGGCACCACTGGGGATGCACTGCAGTGAGTCCAGAGAGTGCACTGGCACCACTGGGGATGCACTGCAGTGAGTCCAGAGACTTCACTGGCACCACTGGGAATGCAGTGCAGTGAGTCCAGAGAGTGCACTGGCACCACTGGGGATGCACTGCAGTGAGTCCAGAGGGTGCACTGGCACCACTGGGGATGCACTACAGTGAGTCCAGAGATTGTACCATCACCACTGGGGATGCAGTGCAGTGAGTCCAGAGAGTGCACTGGCACCACTGGGGATGCACTGCAGTGAGTCCAGAGAGTGCACTGGCACCACTGGGGATGCACTTCAGTGAGTCCAGAGAGTGCACTGACACCACTGGGGATGCAGTGCAGTGAGTCCAGAGAGTGCACTGGCACCACTGGGGATGTAGTTCAGTGAGTCCAGAGAGTGCACTGGCACCACTGGGGATGCAGTCCAGTGAGTCCAGTGAGTGCACTGGCACCACTGGGGATGCTGTGCAGTGAGTGCAGAGAGTGCACTGGCACCACCGGGGATTCACTGTAGTGAGTCCAGAGAGTGCACTGGCACCACCTGTGATGCAGTGCAGTGAGTCCAGTGAGTGCACTGGCACCACTGGGGATGCAGTGCTGTGACTCCGGAGAGCGCACTGGCACCACTGGGGATGCAGTGCAGTCAGTCCAGTGAGTGCACTGACTCCACTGGGGATGCACTTCAGTGACTCGAGAGAGTGCACTGGCACCACTGGCGATGCACTGCAGTGAGTCCAGAGACTGCACTGGCACCACTGGGGATGCACTGCAGTGAGTCCAGAGACTTCACTGGCACCACTGGGAATGCAGTGCAGTGAGTGCAGAGAGTGCACTGGCACCACTGGGGATGCAGTGCAGTGAGTCCAGAGACTGCACTGGCACCACTGGGGATGCACTGCAGTGAGTCCAGAGACTGCACTGGCACCACTGGGGATGCACTGCAGTGAGTCCAGAGAGTGCACTGGCACCACTGGGGATGCACTGCAGTGAGTCCAGAGAGTGCACTGGCACCACTGGTGATGCAGTCCAGTGAGTCCAGTGAATGCACTGGCACCACTGGGGATGCTGTGCAGTGAGTGCAGAGAGTGCACTGGCACCACCTGTAATGCAGTACAGTGTGTCCAGTGAGTGCACTGGCACCACTGGGGATGCAGTGCTGTGACTCCGGAGAGCGCACTGGCACCACTGGGGATGCAGTGCAGTGAGTGCAGAGAGTGCAATGGCACCAATGGGGATGCACTTCAGTGAGTCCAGAGAGTGCACTGGCACCACTGGGGATGCAGTGCAGTGAGTCCAGAGAGTGCACTGGCACCACTGGGGATGCCCTGCAGTGAGTCCAGAGAGTGCACTGGCACCACTGGGGATGCAGTGCAGTGAGTCCAGAGAGTGCACTGGCACCACTGGGGATGCACTGCAGTGAGTCCAGCGTGTGCACTGGCACCACTGTGGATGCAGTACAGTGAGTCCAGAGAGAGCACTGGCACCACTGGGGATGCACTACAGTGAGTCCACAGAGTGCACTGGCACCACTGGGGATGCAGTGCAGTGAGTCCAGAGAGTGCACTGGCACCACTGGGGATGCAGTGCAGTGAGTCCAGAGAGTGCACTGGCACCACTGGGGATGCAGTGCAGTGAGTCCAGAGAGCGCACTGGCACCACTGGGGATGCAGTGCAGTGAGTGCAGAGAGTGCACTGGCACCACTGGGGATGGGTTTCAAGCCAACTGCATTAACCGCTCATGCTTCTTTCTTATGAGACATTAGTAAACCAATTACATAGCCTTGTCAAGACTAAATCACAGGTAAAAATCCTGTACATCTCATGTGGCCAACCACTCCCAACTAGGATTCCAAGAACCAGGAGCTTCGGTGAAAATAGGGCTAGTGCTATTAGAGGGGTGATTATTAGGGTAAGCCCTAAGCTGTCTTTCATGGAGAAGTGTGGGTGGAATGGGATTTTGTCGCAGTCTGATACGATTCCTAGTGGGTTATTTGAGCCTGATTCGTGTAGGAAGGTTAGGTGGACTAGGGTGATTCCTGCAATTAGGAAGGGCAGTAGGAAGTGGATGGCGAAGAATCGGGTTAAGGTTGGATTGTCTACTGAGAATCCTCCTCAGGCTCATTCTACTAGAGTTTGCCCAATGTACGGGATGGCTGAGAATAGGTTGGTGATTACGGTGGCCCCTCAGAATGACATTTGTCCTCATGGTAGGACATACCCTACGAAGGCAGTTGCTATTAGGGTGAGTAGGAGGATTACTCCTGTGTTTCAGGTTTCTTTGTATAGGTAGGAGCCGTAGTAGAGGCCTCGTCCGATGTGTAAGTAGATGCAGATAAAGAAGAGCGAAGCACCATTGGCGTGGAGGTTGCGGATGAGCCATCCGTACTGGACGTCTCGGCATGTGTGAGCTACTGAGGAGAAGGCGAGTGAAGTGTCTGCGGTGTAGTGTATGGCTAGTAGCAGGCCTGTTAGGATTTGTGTGGCTAAGCAGATGGCTAGAAGGGAGCCGAAGTTTCATCAGGCAGAGATGTTGGAGGGGGCAGGTAGGTCGATTAGGGAGTTGTTGATTATTTTTAGTAGGGGATGGGATTTGCGGATGTTAGGGGCCATTAGTGAGTCTGTGTGTTATTAGGATTATTACCAGGATGGAGAGGGCGAAGGATCCTAGGTAGGCCTTAATTAGCCCTGTGTGTATTGAGGTTGCGGCTTTGCTTGCGGCTACTTGTAGTTCAGCAAGGCCCTCTGGCCCTATTTTTTTGAGTCAGGAGAGGTCGATCAAGTGTAGGGCAATGTTTTGTCCCTTTTCTAGTAGGTTTTTGGAGAAGAATCGGTGTACTAGGGGGTTGAAGTACCCTAATGCAGAGGAGAAGTTTATGAGGGGGGTTGGTTTGGGGTGAGTGAGGGTGTGTGTTATGTTCGATAGTTCTAGGGCTAGGATGATTCCTAGGATTGTTATGAGGATGGCAGCAGTTTTGGTGATAAGGGGTATGGTTATTGGGGGGGTTTTGGTTGGTGTGATGAAAGAGGTAATGATTATTCCTGCTGTAATGCTGCCTAGGGCGAGTCGGGTTAGGGGGGCGGTGATTAGTGGGTTGTTTTCGTTTATTGATACTATTGGGGGGATTCGGGTTTGTCCAGCTTGGACTAGGATGGTTATGCGGATGCTGTAGGTTGCGGTGAATGCTGTGGCTATAAGGGTTAGGAGTAGGGCTCAAGTATTTAGGTATGATGTGTTTAAGCTTTCGATGATGAGGTCTTTTGAGTAGAATCCGGCTAGGAATGGGGTTCCTATCAGCGCCAGGTTTCCGATGGTTAGGCAGGAAGTAGTGACTGGGAGTATTTTCTGTAGGCCTCCTATCTTTCGGATATCTTGTTCTCCGTTTAGGTTGTGGATGATAGACCCTGAGCATAGGAATAGTATGGCTTTAAAGAAGGCATGGGTTGAGATGTGTAGGAAGGCTAGTTGTGGGAGGTTTAGTCCGATAGTGACTATTATTAGTCCTAGTTGGCTGGATGTTGAGAAAGCAATGATTTTTTTGATGTCATTTTGGGTTAGGGCGCATGTGGCAGCGAATAGGGTTGATAGAGCACCTAGGCATAGGCAGGCAGTTAGGGCTGTCTGGTTGGTGGCTAGCAGGGGGTGCATGCGGATGAGCAGGAAGATTCCGGCTACTACTATGGTACTGGAGTGCAGTAGGGCTGATACTGGGGTGGGGCCTTCTATTGCTGCGGGCAGTCATGGGTGGAGTCCAAATTGGGCGGATTTTCCTGCGGCTGCGAGGATTAATCCTATGAGGGGGAGGATTGGGGTTTGGTGGGGGTGTACGGCTTGTTGGATCTCTCAGGTGTTGAATGTTGAAGCTAGTCATGCTATGCTCAGGATCAGTCCGATGTCTCCGATTCGGTTGTAGATTACGGCTCGTAGGGCGGCGGTGTTGGCATCTGCTCGGCCTTGTCATCAGCCGATGAGAAGGAAGGACATGATTCGTACTCCTTCCCAGCCTACGAATAGGAGGAATATGTTGTTTGCGGTTGTTAGGAGGAGTATGGCGACTAGGAATGTCAGTAGGTAGGTGAAAAATTTTGTTACGTATGGCTCTGAGGCCATGTATCATATGGCGAATTGTAGGATTGATCATGTTACAAATAGGGCGATTGGAAGAAATGTTATTGAGTATTGGTCTATTTTTAGGCTCAGGGGGATTTTAAAGTTTATAATGAATTTTCACTCCCAGTGGCAGGTGACAGATTCTACTCCCGAGTAGATGAATGCGGTTGTAGGGGCTAGGCTAATTAGGAATGCGGTTTTAACAGCGCGGGTGGTGGCTTGTGGGGTGTTTTTAAAGTTTTTAAATAGAAATGGCAGGATGATTGGGGTTAGGAGGATTGTCAGCGTGAGTAGTGTGAGGGAGTTGATTAGTAGTGTGGGGTTCACTACTTTTACTTGGATTTGCACCAAGATGGGTGGTTCCTAAGACCAGTGGATTGCTGTTATTCTTTAAAAGTAAGGGGGCTGAGGTTTTAGGCTCAGATGTAAGAGTTAGCAGCTCTTGTTGGTTAAACCCTCCCCTCGGCAGGTAAGAAGGTTTGAACTTCTATTCTTAGAATCACAGTCTAATGTTTGGTTTAAACTATACTTGCATGAGGGGATTCCGGAGATCAGTTCGGGTTTGAGGATTAGGAGGAATATTGGGATAATGTGGAGTGTTATGAGCGGGTGTTCTCGCGTGGTTGAGTTTTGCATAGATGTGATGTGGGAGGGGATTGAGCCTCGTTGGGTCATTAGTAGTATGAATAAGGTGTAGGAGGCGGTTAGTAGGGTTGCGATTCCTGTTAGGATGATCGTGAAGGCAGATCAGTTGAATAAGGTGATTATAATGGTTAGCTCTGCTATGAGGTTTGTTGTTGGGGGTAAGGCTATGTTTGTTAGATTGGCCAGCAATCATCAGGTAGCTATGAGTGGTAGGAGAGGTTGTAGGCCTCGTGTGAGTAGTAGAATTCGGCTGTGCGTACGTTCATAGTTTGTGTTGGCTAGGCAGAATAGTATGGAGGAAGTCAGTCCATAGGAAATTATTAGGATCATTGCCCCTGAGAATGATCAGTGGGTTTGGATTATTCCTGCGGCGATAACTAGGCCTATGTGGCTAACGGATGAATAAGCGATTAGTGATTTTAGGTCTGTCTGTCGTAGGCAGATTGAGCTAGTCATTAGGGCGCCTCATAGGGCCAGGGTTAGGAAGGGGTAGTGCAGGAGGTTGGACAGTGGGCCCATAAATAGAGTGACTCGTATAATTCCGTATCCTCCTAGCTTTAGTAGTAGGGCGGCGAGGAGTATTGAGCCTGCGATGGGTGCTTCTACGTGGGCTTTTGGCAGTCAGAGGTGTAGGCCGTATAGTGGGGCTTTTACTATGAATGCTATGAGCAGTGCTAGACCTGATAGTATTCCTGTCCATGAGGTGGATAGGGTTGGGTGGGTTAGTTGTAGGGTTGGCAGGTGCAGGGTGCCAATTTTCACGTATAGGTGTATGATTGTGATTAGCAGGGGTAGAGAGCTTACTGGCGTGTAGAATAGCAGGTAGATGCCAGCGCTTAGGCGTTCTGGTTGGTTCCCCCATCGGGTGATTAAGATTAGGGTGGGAATGAGGGTTGCTTCAAATGAGATGTAAAATAGTGCTAGTTCTGTGGTGGAAAAGGCTAGTAGGATGAATGGCTGGACTGCGACTAAGGTTGAGATAAAGATTCGTTTGCGTTGTAGGGGTTCTTGTTGCAGGTGGTTTTGGCTTGCTATGATTATGAGTGGGAGTAGTCAGCAGGATAGTACTAGGAGGGGGGATGAGATTTGGTCAATTCCTGTTCAGTTGGATAAAAATTTGTAGGGGTAGTAGGTTGGGATTAATCACTGTAGGCTTAGGGCAGCGATTAGGAGGCTGTATAAGGTGGTGTTAGTCCATAGAAATTTTGGTGGAGACAGCAGGGCTGTTGGAAGAAGTATGATTGTGGGTAGGATGATTTTTAGCATTGCAGGAGGTTTAGGTTGTGTAGATGGTCGGAGCCATGTGTGCGGGTGGAGGCTACTAGGATGGCCAGGCCTGTGCCCGCCTCACACGCTGAGAAGGTTAGCATGAGAATTGGTACCATGGTGAATGAGGAGACTTGGTTTTCGATGGATCATATTGATAGGCCTACGAATATCGATAATATTATGCTTTCAAGGCATAGTAGGGCGGATACTAGGTGGGTTCGGTGGAAGGCTAGCCCTAGTCCGCTGAAAATGAAGGCTGAGTAGAAGCTTAAATGTAGGGGCGACATAAGAAAGTTACAGGGTTGGCTGTAATCTGCTGGGTCGAAACCAGCTATCTTTTTGGTTAGACTAACTTTCTGTTATTCTGCTCATTCTAGGCCCCCTTGAATTCACTCGTAGGCCAGTCCGAGTGTTAGGAGAAGGAGGATCACTACAGTTCAGGTGAGGGTCATTAGGGGGGATTGGAGTTGGACGGCTCATGGCAGGGGGAGTAGGAGGGCGATTTCTAGGTCGAATAGGACGAACAGGATGGCTACTGAGGAAGAATCGGACTGAGAATGGTAATCGAGCAGATCCAAGTGGGTCGAATCCACATTCGTACGGTGAGAGTTTCTCTGAGTCGGGGTTTATTTGGGCGAGTCAGAAGTTTAATGCGGTTAGGGCGGCGCTTAGGATTGATGATAGGGCGAATATGAACATGAGTGCGTTCATTGCTCTCCTCTGGGTTTATACCAGATTCTAGAGATTGGAAGTCAATTGTAATTAATATACTAGAAGAGCAAGATCCTCATCAGTAGATGGTTATGTAGAGGAATAGTCAGATGACGTCTACGAAGTGTCAGTATCAGGCTGCTGCCTCGAATCCGAAGTGGTGGTCTGATGTAAAGTGGAACTTGATCAGTCGGAAGAGGCAGACGGTCAGGAAGGAGGATCCGATGATTACGTGGAGTCCGTGGAATCCAGTGGCAACGAAGAAGGTAGATCCGTAGACGCTATCGGCGATTGAGAATGGGGCTTCGTGGTATTCTATTGCTTGTAGGGCTGTGAAGTAGAATCCCAGGAGGATCGTTAGGGTTAGGGCGTGGATGGCGTGTTTTCGGTTTCCTTCTGTGATGCTGTGATGGGCTCACGTTACGGTAACGCCTGAGGCTAGTAGGATGGCTGTGTTTAGTAGGGGGACTTCTATCGGGTTGAGTGGTTTAATTCCTGTTGGGGGTCATTGGCCTCCTAGTTCTGGGGTTGGGGCCAGGCTCGAGTGGAAGAACGCTCAGAAGAACCCTAAGAAGAAGAATGCTTCGGATGTGATGAAAAGGATTATGCCGTATCGTAGGCCTTTTTGGACTGTGGGAGTGTGATGGCCTTGGAAGGTGCTTTCTCGTACAATGTCTCGTCATCATTGGAGTATTACTAGGAGTATTGAGATGAGGCCTAGGGTTAGTAGTATGGATGAGTTGTAGTGGAATCACATGATTAATCCTGAGGTTGTGAGTAGGGCGGCGGCTGCCCCGAAGATTGGTCAAGGGCTTGGGTCAACTATGTGGTATGAGTGTGCTTGGTGTGCCATTAGATGTTTTCTTGTAAGTATAGGCTTAGAAGGAGCACGAAGACGTAGGCCTGGATTATGGCTACTGCTACTTCTAGGATGGTTAGGAGTAGTAGGATGATTATTGTTAGGATGGATACTGCAGGAAGGGTGGGTATTAATGCAATGGAGGCTGTAGAGATGAGTTGGATGAGTAAGTGTCCTGCTGTAAGGTTGGCTGTAAGGCGGACTCCGAGGGCTAGGGGGCGGATTAGTAGGCTGGTTGTTTCGATCAGGATTAGTGCGGGGATTAGGGGTGTAGGGGTACCTTCGGGTAATAGGTGGGCTAAAGAGGCTGATGGTTGGTTTCGTAGGCCTGTTAGTAGTGTGGCGAGCCATAGTGGGAAGGCTAGGGCTATGTTCATAGATAGTTGGGTGGTTGGGGTGAATGTATATGGAAGGAGGCCTAGAAGGTTGATTGTAAGAAGTATGATTATTAGGGATGTAAATATTATGGCTCATTTGTGGCCATTTTTGTTGTAGTGGAAGTGGGCAACTACGTAGTACGTGTCGTGCAGGGCGATGTCTAGGGAAGAGTTTGCAAGAACGATTCCTGTTAATCCTCCGATGGTAAATAGGAAGATAAATCCTAGAGCTCATAGTATTGGGGGGGTCTCATTTGATTGTTCCTCCGTGCAGGGTGGCTAGTCAGCTAAATACTTTGATTCCGGTAGGGATGGCAATGATTATAGTGGCTGATGTAAAGTAGGCTTGGGTATCAACGTCTATTCCTACTGTAAACATGTGGTGAGCTCAGACGATGAATCCTAGGAAGCCGATGGATAGTATGGCTCAGACTATTCCCATGTAGCCGAAGGGCTCCTTTTTGCCTGAGTAGTACGTGACTACGTGTGAGATGATTCCGAACCCCGGTAGGATCAGAATATAGACTTCTGGGTGTCCGAAGAATCAGAATAGGTGTTGGTACAGGATTGGGTCTCCTCCTCCAGCGGGGTCGAAGAATGTGGTGTTTAGGTTTCGATCAGTTAGTAATATTGTAATACCGGCGGCGAGTACGGGGAGTGATAGAAGGAGTAGGATGGCGGTAATTAGTACGGATCAGACAAATAGTGGGGTTTGGTATTGTGAGAGTGCGGGGGGTTTTATGTTGATGGCTGTGGTGATAAAGTTGATGGCCCCAAGGATGGAGGAGATACCGGCTAAGTGGAGTGAGAAGATAGCCAGGTCTACTGAAGCTCCGGCGTGGGCAAGGTCACCTGCTAGGGGAGGGTAGACAGTTCAGCCTGTGCCGGCGCCAGCTTCTACAGTGGATGAGGCTAGTAGGAGGAGGAATGATGGGGGGAGGAGTCAAAAGCTTATGTTGTTTATTCGCGGGAATGCTATGTCGGGGGCACCGATTATGAGGGGGACTAATCAGTTGCCGAATCCTCCGATCATGATGGGTATGACTATAAAGAAGCTTATTACAAAGGCGTGAGCGGTAACGATTACATTGTAAATTTGATCGTCGCCTAGGAGAGTTCCTGGTTGTCCTAGTTCTGCGCGGATTAATAGGCTGAGTGCGGTGCCGACTATTCCTGCTCATGCCCCGAAGATGAGGTACAGGGTGCCAATATCCTTATGGTTAGTGGAAAATAGTCATCGGTTGATGAAGGTGACGGGTAAGATGGCTGAGTGTTGAAGCGTTAGGCTGTAGTCCTTTTTACAGAGGTTTAATTCCTCTTCTTATCGGCTCTGTAGTGAAATTCATGTTGAGTTGCAAGCTCATCGATGCGCACTAGGGTGCATCAGGGTCTTTGTAGGCAGAAGCCAATTGGTTTAGGCATTTAGCTGTTAACTAGAGTTTTGTGGGATCGAAGCCCATCTGTCTAGGGAGGCTTTAGCTTAATTAAAGCGTCTGACTTGCATTCAGAAGATACAGGTTAATATTCTGTAAGTCTTAATGTGCAGAAACTAAGAGGGTTTAACTCTTATTTAAGGCTTTGAAGGCCTTCGGTTTGGGGTGTTATCCTAAGTTTCTAGACAATGGCATGTATTATTGGGGACAGGGGAAGTAAGAGGATTGATAGTGAGGCAAGGACCGCAGTAGGTGTGCTTGGGGCTTTGCTAGTGTATCATTGTTTTATGTGGTTAGAGGAGTTGGGGGGAAGGGTAATTGTTGAGTGGTATGCGAGGCGTAGGTAGAAGAAGAGGCTGAGCAGTGATAGCATGGCAATTGCCATGGCTGCTGGTGTTATTTCCTGTTTAGTTAGTTCTTGGATGATAAGTCACTTTGGTATAAAGCCTGTTAATGGGGGGAGGCCTGCTAGGGATAAAAGTACTAGTATTAGGGTGGCGTTTAGCACTGGGGTTTTTGTTCATGAGGTTGTGATCATGGATAGGTTAAGGGCTTTGATTTTGTTAAGGGCTAGGAATACGGCTGATGTTATGATTGTGTATAGGTAGAAGGTAAGTAAGGCCAATTTGGGGCTGTAAACTAGGATGATGGCGATTCAGCCTAAGTGGGAGATGGACGAGAAGGCTAGGATTTTGCGTGTTTGTGTTTGGTTCAGTCCTATTCAGCCTCCTAGTGCTGTTGAGGCTAGGGCCATGGCGGTGAGTAGAGCTGGGTCGAGGGATTTGGATGTTAGTAGGAGCAGGGTTAGTGGGGGGAATTTTATGAGGGTCGAGAGTAGCAGGGCTGTTATTAGTGGCGATCCTTGTAGTACTTCTGGGAATCAGAAGTGAAATGGCACTAGGCCCAGTTTAATAGCGATTGCTGCTGTCAGTAGTAGACAGGAGGTTGGGTGGTTTATTTGTGTGATGTCTCATTGGCCGGTGACTCAGGCATTGGTTATGCTAGAGAATAGGACCAGGGCGGAAGCAGCTGCTTGGGTTAGGAAGTATTTCGTTGCGGCTTCTACTGCTCGTGGGTGGTGGGATTTGGCAATTAGGGGAATGATGGCTAGTGCGTTGATCTCCAGTCCTGTCCAGGCCAGAACTCAGTGGTTGCTGGAAATTGTGATTGTGGTGCCCAAGATGAGGCTGAAGGTTATGATTGGGGTCGCGTAAGGGTTCATTAGTAGAGGAGGGGGTTAAACCATCATTTTCGGGGTATGGGCCCGATAGCTTGATTAGCTGACTCTACTAGAAAATAATATAAGGGAAGTATGGAGAATTTTGATTTCTCTTGTGTGGGTTCAATTCCTACTTTTCTAAGGTCAACAGGAAATGAGAGGGCTGTTATACCTCTATGTTCACTTTATCATAGTGACCCTTTGTAGTTCAGGCACATTTCCTTATGTAAGGAGGTAGGCCTGCATAGCAGATAGGTATGCTGATGTGTCAGAGGCACAGAGCTAGTGTGAGGGGTAGGAAGTTTTTTCATAGTAGGTGCATTAGTTGGTCATATCGGAATCGTGGGTATGAAGCTCGGACCCATAAGAAACCAGAAGATAGTAGGAGGACTTTTGTGGCTAGGATGACGGGGAATAGTTCTGTGGGTGGCCCTAGGGCGCTTGGGTTTAGGATTATGATGGCTGTAAGTGTATTTATTAGCATAATGTTCGCATATTCAGCTAGGAAGAATAAGGCGAAGGGTCCTGCGGCGTATTCAACGTTAAACCCTGAGACTAGCTCAGATTCGCCCTCTGTGAGGTCAAAAGGAGCTCGGTTTGTCTCTGCTAGGGTGGATACGTATCATATTATTGCTAGGGGTCATGAGGAGAAAATGAAGTATAGAGGCTCCTGTGCGACGGCAAAGGAGCTGAGTGTGTAGCTTCCGCTTAGTATGATTATTGATAGCAGGATTATGGCCAGTGTCACTTCGTATGAAATGGTCTGTGCTACTGCCCGTAGGGCTCCGATTAGTGCGTATTTTGAGTTCGAGGCTCAGCCTGATCATAGGACTGAGTAGACGGCTAGGCTTGACATGGCTATTAGGAAGGGAACTCCGAGGTTTAGATCTGCTAGGGGAAATGGGAGTGGTAGTGGTGCTCAAGTGGTGAGGGCTAGGACAAGGGCTAGTATTGGTATCAGAATGAATAGAAGTGGGGAAGAGGTAGAGGGTCGGATGGGCTCTTTGGTAAATAGTTTCAGTCCGTCCGCAAATGGTTGAAGTAGGCCAAAAGGCCCGACAACGTTAGGGCCTTTGCGGGATTGTATGTAGCTTAGGATTTTCCGTTCTACTAGGGTTAGGAAGGCTACGGCAATCAGGATTGGGATGATGTATAGGAGGGATATAACGAGGCAGCTTAGTGTTGTTATTTGAATCATGGGTGAAGCTAGGGAGAGGATTTGAACCTCTGGGGAAAGGGCTTAAGCCTTCTGCACTTGCCGGGCTCTGCCACTCTAGCTGGTCCTTTTCTAGGATTGAAAGTGGTGGGGGAAGGCCCTCTTCACGGTTTAGTTGGTTTCACTGCTTAGAGGGGGGGGGCGTGCTTGTGGTATTGGCCCCACTTTCCC
Source organism: Anser brachyrhynchus (assembly GCF_964034855.1). Classification (NCBI taxonomy): domain Eukaryota; kingdom Metazoa; phylum Chordata; class Aves; order Anseriformes; family Anatidae; genus Anser; species Anser brachyrhynchus. The sequence continues at coordinate 302,608 of NW_027663935.1, read as the reverse complement.
GGTCCTTTCGTACTGGGGAGAGTGTGTCATAGATAGAAACCGACCTGGATTGCTCCGGTCTGAACTCAGATCACGTAGGACTGTTAATCGTTGAACAAACGAACCCTTAATAGCGGCTGCACCATTAGGATGTCCTGATCCAACATCGAGGTCGTAAACCCCCCTGTCGATATGGGCTCTTGAGGGGGATTGCGCTGTTATCCCTGGGGTAGCTTGGTCCATTAATCAATTATATTGGGTCTGGTCACTGTTAGCACTTTGAGGGGTAGCTCTAGGTAAAGAGGTATGGTCTTGTTTTTGGAGGATTTGTTCTCCTCCAAGGTCGCCCCAACCGAAAAATATCGACCAGGCTCTGCGATGGTAGTGGCCCCAGTGGGGTTGATTGAGGATTCGCGGTGGTCGTTGATTTTTAAGTTCCACAGGGTCTTCTCGTCTTATGTTCACATCCCCGCTTTTGCCCTGGGGATGCACTGCAGTGAGTCCAGAGAGTGCACTGGCACCACTGGGGATGAACTGCAGTGAGTCCAGAGATTGCACTGGCACCACTGGGGATGCAGTGCAGTGAGTCCAGAGACTTCACTGGCACCACTGGGAATGCAGTGCAGTGAGTCCAGAGAGTGCACTGGCACCACTGGGGGTGCACTGCAGTGAGTCCAGAGAGTGCACTGGCACCACTGGGGATGCACTACAGTGAGTCCAGAGATTGTACCATCACCAGTGGGGATGCAGTGCAGTGAGTCCAGAGAGTGCACTGGCACCACTGGGGATGCACTGCAGTGAGTCCAGAGAGTGCACTGGCACCACTGGGGATGCACTGCAGTGAGTCCAGAGAGTGCACTGGCACCACTGGGGATGCACTGCAGTGAGTCCAGAGACTTCACTGGCACCACTGGGAATGCAGTGCAGTGAGTCCAGAGAGTGCACTGGCACCACTGGGGATGGACTGCAGTGAGTCCAGAGAGTGCACTGGCACCACTGGGGATGCAGTCCAGTGAGTCCAGTGAGTGCACTGGCACCACTGGGGATGCTGTGCAGTGAGTGCAGAGAGTGCACTGGCACCACCGGGGATTCACTGTAGTGAGTCCAGAGAGTGCACTGGCACCACCTGTGATGCAGTGCAGTGAGTCCAGTGAGTGCACTGGCACCACTGGGGATGCAGTGCTGTGACTCCGGAGAGCGCACTGGCACCACTGGGGATGCAGTGCAGTCAGTCCAGTGAGTGCACTGACTCCACTGGGGATGCACTTCAGTGACTCGAGAGAGTGCACTGGCACCACTGGCGATGCACTGCAGTGAGTCCAGAGACTGCACTGGCACCACTGGGGATGCACTGCAGTGAGTCCAGAGAGTGCACTGGCACCACTGGGGATGCAGTGCAGTGAGTCCAGAGACTGCACTGGCACCACTGGGGATGCAGTGCAGTGAGTCCAGAGACTGCACTGGCACCACTGGGGATGCACTGCAGTGAGTCCAGAGACTGCACTGGCACCACTGGGGATGCACTGCAGTGAGTCCAGAGAGTGCACTGGCACCACTGGGGATGCACTGCAGTGAGTCCAGAGAGTGCACTGGCACCACTGGTGATGCAGTCCAGTGAGTCCAGTGAATGCACTGGCACCACTGGGGATGCTGTGCAGTGAGTGCAGAGAGTGCACTGGCACCACCTGTAATGCAGTACAGTGTGTCCAGTGAGTGCACTGGCACCACTGGGGATGCAGTGCTGTGACTCCGGAGAGCGCACTGGCACCACTGGGGATGCAGTGCAGTGAGTGCAGAGAGTGCACTGGCACCACTGGGGATGCACTTCAGTGAGTCCAGAGAGTGCACTGGCACCACTGGGGATGCAGTGCAGTGAGTCCAGAGAGTGCACTGGCACCACTGGGGATGCCCTGCAGTGAGTCCAGAGAGTGCACTGGCACCACTGGGGATGCAGTGCAGTGAGTCCAGAGAGTGCACTGGCACCACTGGGGATGCACTGCAGTGAGTCCAGCGTGTGCACTGGCACCACTGTGGATGCAGTACAGTGAGTCCAGAGAGAGCACTGGCACCACTGGGGATGCACTACAGTGAGTCCACAGAGTGCACTGGCACCACTGGGGATGCAGTACAGTGAGTCCAGAGAGTGCACTGGCACCACTGGGGATGCAGTGCAGTGAGTCCAGAGAGTGCACTGGCACCACTGGGGATGCAGTGCTGTGACTCCAGAGAGCGCACTGGCACCACTGGGGATGCAGTGCAGTGAGTGCAGAGAGTGCACTGGCACCACTGGGGATGGGTTTCAAGCCAACTGCATTAACCGCTCATGCTTCTTTCTTATGAGACGTTAGTAAACCAATTACATAGCCTTGTCAAGACTAAATCACAGGTAAAAATCCTGTACATCTCATGTGGCCAACCACTCCCAACTAGGATTCCAAGAACCAGGAGGTTCGGTGAAAATAGGGCTAGTGCTATTAGAGGGGTGATTATTAGGGTAAGCCCTAAGCTGTCTTTCATGGAGAAGTGTGGGTGGAATGGGATTTTGTCGCAGTCTGATACGATTCCTAGTGGGTTATTTGAGCCTGATTCGTGTAGGAAGGTTAGGTGGACTAGGGTGATTCCTGCAATTAGGAAGGGCAGTAGGAAGTGGATGGCGAAGAATCGGGTTAAGGTTGGATTGTCTACTGAGAATCCTCCTCAGGCTCATTCTACTAGAGTTTGCCCAATGTACGGGATGGCTGAGAATAGGTTGGTGATTACGGTGGCCCCTCAGAATGACATTTGTCCTCATGGTAGGACATACCCTACGAAGGCAGTTGCTATTAGGGTGAGTAGGAGGATTACTCCTGTGTTTCAGGTTTCTTTGTATAGGTAGGAGCCGTAGTAGAGGCCTCGTCCGATGTGTAAGTAGATGCAGTTAAAGAAGAGCGAAGCACCATTGGCGTGGAGGTTGCGGATGAGCCATCCGTACTGGACGTCTCGGCATGTGTGAGCTACTGAGGAGAAGGCGAGTGAAGTGTCTGCGGTGTAGTGTATGGCTAGTAGCAGGCCTGTTAGGATTTGTGTGGCTAAGCAGATGGCTAGAAGGGAGCCGAAGTTTCATCAGGCAGAGATGTTGGAGGGGGCAGGTAGGTCGATTAGGGAGTTGTTGATTATTTTTAGTAGGGGATGGGATTTGCGGATGTTAGGGGCCATTAGTGAGTCTGTGTGTTATTAGGATTATTACCAGGATGGAGAGGGCGAAGGATCCTAGGTAGGCCTTAATTAGCCCTGTGTGTATTGAGGTTGCGGCTTTGCTTGCGGCTACTTGTAGTTCAGCAAGGCCCTCTGGCCCTATTTTTTTGAGTCAGGAGAGGTCGATCAAGTGTAGGGCAATGTTTTGTCCCTTTTCTAGTAGGTTTTTGGAGAAGAATCGGTGTACTAGGGGGTTGAAGTACCCTAATGCAGAGGAGAAGTTTATGAGGGGGGTTGGTTTGGGGTGAGTGAGGGTGTGTGTTATGTTCGATAGTTCTAGGGCTAGGATGATTCCTAGGATTGTTATGAGGATGGCAGCAGTTTTGGTGATAAGGGGTATGGTTATTGGGGGGGTTTTGGTTGGTGTGATGAAAGAGGTAATGATTATTCCTGCTGTAATGCTGCCTAGGGCGAGCGAACCCTTAATAGCGGCTGCACCATTAGGATGTCCTGATCCAACATCGAGGTCGTAAACCCCCCTGTCGATATGGGCTCTTGAGGGGGATTGCGCTGTTATCCCTGGGGTAGCTTGGTCCATTAATCAATTATATTGGGTCTGGTCACTGTTAGCACTTTGAGGGGTAGCTCTAGGTAAAGAGGTATGGTCTTGTTTTTGGAGGATTTGTTCTCCTCCAAGGTCGCCCCAACCGAAAAATATCGACCAGGCTCTGCGATGGTAGTGGCCCCAGTGGGGTTGATTGAGGATTCGCGGTGGTCGTTGATTTTTAAGTTCCACAGGGTCTTCTCGTCTTATGTTCACATCCCCGCTTTTGCACGGGGAGATCAATTTCACTGATTATCTGTGAGAGACAGTTAAGACCTCGTTTAGCCATTCATACAAGTCTCGATTTATGGGACAATTGATTGCGCTACCTTTGCACGGTTAGGATACCGCGGCCGTTAAACCTAAGTCACCGGGCAGGCATCACCTTCAATACTTGTTTAATTTGCTGAAGGCTATGTTTTTGGTAAACAGTCGGGCCTTATTAATTTGCCGAGTTCCTTTCACAGATTTTAATCGCTCTTATAGGCGCTCCTGAGTCGGGTTAACAGGGTTAGTTAATACGTGGTCTTGTAGGGGTTTTTGTATCTGTCTAGGTCTGTTAATAATGTTTCTATGTAAGCTTGCGCCGTTAGAGGGGTGTGGCCCTGTACATGAGGGGCCTAGGATGATTCCTAGGATTGTTATGAGGATGGCAGCGGTTTTGGTGATAAGGGGTATGGTTATTGGGGGGGTTTTGGTTGGTGTGATGAAAGAGGTAATGATTATTCCTGCTGTAATGCTGCCTAGGGCGAGTCGGGTTAGGGGGGCGGTGATTAGTGGGTTGTTTTCGTTTATTGATACTATTGGGGGGATTCGGGTTTGTCCAGCTTGGACTAGGATGGTTATGCGGATGCTGTAGGTTGCGGTGAATGCTGTGGCTATAAGGGTTAGGAGTAGGGCTCAAGTATTTAGGTATGATGTGTTTAAGCTTTCGATGATGAGGTCTTTTGAGTAGAATCCGGCTAGGAATGGGGTTCCTATCAGCGCCAGGTTTCCGATGGTTAGGCAGGAAGTAGTGACTGGGAGTATTTTCTGTAGGCCTCCTATCTTTCGGATATCTTGTTCTCCGTTTAGGTTGTGGATGATAGACCCTGAGCATAGGAATAGTATGGCTTTAAAGAAGGCATGGGTTGAGATGTGTAGGAAGGCTAGTTGTGGGAGGTTTAGTCCGATAGTGACTATTATTAGTCCTAGTTGGCTGGATGTTGAGAAAGCAATGATTTTTTTGATGTCATTTTGGGTTAGGGCGCATGTGGCAGCAAATAGGGTTGATAGAGCACCTAGGCATAGGCAGGCAGTTAGGGCTGTCTGGTTGGTGGCTAGCAGGGGGTGCATGCGGATGAGCAGGAAGATTCCGGCTACTACTATGGTACTGGAGTGCAGTAGGGCTGATACTGGGGTGGGGCCTTCTATTGCTGCGGGCAGTCATGGGTGGAGTCCAAATTGGGCGGATTTTCCTGCGGCTGCGAGGATTAATCCTATGAGGGGGAGGATTGGGGTTTGGTGGGGGTGTACGGCTTGTTGGATCTCTCAGGTGTTGAATGTTGAAGCTAGTCATGCTATGCTCAGGATCAGTCCGATGTCTCCGATTCGGTTGTAGATTACGGCTCGTAGGGCGGCGGTGTTGGCATCTGCTCGGCCTTGTCATCAGCCGATGAGAAGGAAGGACATGATTCGTACTCCTTCCCAGCCTACGAATAGGAGGAATATGTTGTTTGCGGTTGTTAGGAGGAGTATGGCGACTAGGAATGTCAGTAGGTAGGTGAAAAATTTTGTTACGTATGGCTCTGAGGCCATGTATCATATGGCGAATTGTAGGATTGATCATGTTACAAATAGGGCGATTGGAAGAAATGTTATTGAGTATTGGTCTATTTTTAGGCTCAGGGGGATTTTAAAGTTTATAATGAATTTTCACTCCCAGTGGCAGGTGACAGATTCTACTCCCGAGTAGATGAATGCGGTTGTAGGGGCTAGGCTAATTAGGAATGCGGTTTTAACAGCGCGGGTGGTGGCTTGTGGGGTGTTTTTAAAGTTTTTAAATAGAAATGGCAGGATGATTGGGGTTAGGAGGATTGTCAGCGTGAGTAGTGTGAGGGAGTTGATTAGTAGTGTGGGGTTCACTACTTTTACTTGGATTTGCACCAAGATGGGTGGTTCCTAAGACCAGTGGATTGCTGTTATCCTTTAAAAGTAAGGGGGCTGAGGTTTTAGGCTCAGATGTAAGAGTTAGCAGCTCTTGTTGGTTAAACCCTCCCCTCGGCAGGTAAGAAGGTTTGAACTTCTATTCTTAGAATCACAGTCTAATGTTTGGTTTAAACTATACTTGCATGAGGGGATTCCGGAGATCAGTTCGGGTTTGAGGATTAGGAGGAATATTGGGATAATGTGGAGTGTTATGAGCGGGTGTTCTCGCGTGGTTGAGTTTTGCATAGATGTGATGTGGGAGGGGATTGAGCCTCGTTGGGTCATTAGTAGTATGAATAAGGTGTAGGAGGCGGTTAGTAGGGTTGCGATTCCTGTTAGGATGATCGTGAAGGCAGATCAGTTGAATAAGGTGATTATAATGGTTAGCTCTGCTATGAGGTTTGTTGTTGGGGGTAAGGCTATGTTTGTTAGATTGGCCAGCAATCATCAGGTAGCTATGAGTGGTAGGAGAGGTTGTAGGCCTCGTGTGAGTAGTAGAATTCGGCTGTGCGTACGTTCATAGTTTGTGTTGGCTAGGCAGAATAGTATGGAGGAAGTTAGTCCATGGGAAATTATTAGGATCATTGCCCCTGAGAATGATCAGTGGGTTTGGATTATTCCTGCGGCGATAACTAGGCCTATGTGGCTAACGGATGAATAAGCGATTAGTGATTTTAGGTCTGTCTGTCGTAGGCAGATTGAGCTAGTCATTAGGGCGCCTCATAGGGCCAGGGTTAGGAAGGGGTAGTGCAGGAGGTTGGACAGTGGGCCCATAAATAGAGTGACTCGTATAATTCCGTATCCTCCTAGCTTTAGTAGTAGGGCGGCGAGGAGTATTGAGCCTGCGATGGGTGCTTCTACGTGGGCTTTTGGCAGTCAGAGGTGTAGGCCGTATAGTGGGGCTTTTACTATGAATGCTATGAGCAGTGCTAGACCTGATAGTATTCCTGTCCATGAGGTGGATAGGGTTGGGTGGGTTAGTTGTAGGGTTGGCAGGTGCAGGGTGCCAATTTTCACGTATAGGTGTATGATTGTGATTAGCAGGGGTAGAGAGCTTACTGGCGTGTAGAATAGCAGGTAGATGCCAGCGCTTAGGCGTTCTGGTTGGTTCCCCCATCGGGTGATTAAGATTAGGGTGGGAATGAGGGTTGCTTCAAATGAGATGTAAAATAGTGCTAGTTCTGTGGTGGAAAAGGCTAGTAGGATGAATGGCTGGACTGCGACTAAGGTTGAGATAAAGATTCGTTTGCGTTGTAGGGGTTCTTGTTGCAGGTGGTTTTGGCTTGCTATGATTATGAGTGGGAGTAGTCAGCAGGATAGTACTAGGAGGGGGGATGAGATTTGGTCAATTCCTGTTCAGTTGGATAAAAATTTGTAGGGGTAGTAGGTTGGGATTAATCACTGTAGGCTTAGGGCAGCGATTAGGAGGCTGTATAAGGTGGTGTTAGTCCATAGAAATTTTGGTGGAGACAGCAGGGCTGTTGGAAGAAGTATGATTGTGGGTAGGATGATTTTTAGCATTGCAGGAGGTTTAGGTTGTGTAGATGGTCGGAGCCATGTGTGCGGGTGGAGGCTACTAGGATGGCCAGGCCTGTGCCCGCCTCACACGCTGAGAAGGTTAGCATGAGAATTGGTACCATGGTGAATGAGGAGACTTGGTTTTCGATGGATCATATTGATAGGCCTACGAATATCGATAATATTATGCTTTCAAGGCATAGTAGGGCGGATACTAGGTGGGTTCGGTGGAAGGCTAGCCCTAGTCCGCTGAAAATGAAGGCTGAGTAGAAGCTTAAATGTAGGGGCGACATAAGAAAGTTACAGGGTTGGCTGTAATCTGCTGGGTCGAAACCAGCTATCTTTTTGGTTAGACTAACTTTCTGTTATTCTGCTCATTCTAGGCCCCCTTGAATTCACTCGTAGGCCAGTCCGAGTGTTAGGAGAAGGAGGATCACTACAGTTCAGGTGAGGGTCATTAGGGGGGATTGGAGTTGGACGGCTCATGGCAGGGGGAGTAGGAGGGCGATTTCTAGGTCGAATAGGACGAACAGGATGGCTACTGAGGAAGAATCGGACTGAGAATGGTAATCGAGCAGATCCAAGTGGGTCGAATCCACATTCGTACGGTGAGAGTTTCTCTGAGTCGGGGTTTATTTGGGCGAGTCAGAAGTTTAATGCGGTTAGGGCGGCGCTTAGGATTGATGATAGGGCGAATATGAACATGAGTGCGTTCATTGCTCTCCTCTGGGTTTATACCAGATTCTAGAGATTGGAAGTCAATTGTAATTAATATACTAGAAGAGCAAGATCCTCATCAGTAGATGGTTATGTAGAGGAATAGTCAGATGACGTCTACGAAGTGTCAGTATCAGGCTGCTGCCTCGAATCCGAAGTGGTGGTCTGATGTAAAGTGGAACTTGATCAGTCGGAAGAGGCAGACGGTCAGGAAGGAGGATCCGATGATTACGTGGAGTCCGTGGAATCCAGTGGCAACGAAGAAGGTAGATCCGTAGACGCTATCGGCGATTGAGAATGGGGCTTCGTGGTATTCTATTGCTTGTAGGGCTGTGAAGTAGAATCCCAGGAGGATCGTTAGGGTTAGGGCGTGGATGGCGTGTTTTCGGTTTCCTTCTGTGATGCTGTGATGGGCTCACGTTACGGTAACGCCTGAGGCTAGTAGGATGGCTGTGTTTAGTAGGGGGACTTCTATCGGGTTGAGTGGTTTAATTCCTGTTGGGGGTCATTGGCCTCCTAGTTCTGGGGTTGGGGCCAGGCTCGAGTGGAAGAACGCTCAGAAGAACCCTAAGAAGAAGAATGCTTCGGATGTGATGAAAAGGATTATGCCGTATCGTAGGCCTTTTTGGACTGTGGGAGTGTGATGGCCTTGGAAGGTGCTTTCTCGTACAATGTCTCGTCATCATTGGAGTATTACTAGGAGTATTGAGATGAGGCCTAGGGTTAGTAGTATGGATGAGTTGTAGTGGAATCACATGATTAATCCTGAGGTTGTGAGTAGGGCGGCGGCTGCCCCGAAGATTGGTCAAGGGCTTGGGTCAACTATGTGGTATGAGTGTGCTTGGTGTGCCATTAGATGTTTTCTTGTAAGTATAGGCTTAGAAGGAGCACGAAGACGTAGGCCTGGATTATGGCTACTGCTACTTCTAGGATGGTTAGGAGTAGTAGGATGATTATTGTTAGGATGGATACTGCAGGAAGGGTGGGTATTAATGCAATGGAGGCTGTAGAGATGAGTTGGATGAGTAAGTGTCCTGCTGTAAGGTTGGCTGTAAGGCGGACTCCGAGGGCTAGGGGGCGGATTAGTAGGCTGGTTGTTTCGATCAGGATTAGTGCGGGGATTAGGGGTGTAGGGGTACCTTCGGGTAATAGGTGGGCTAAAGAGGCTGATGGTTGGTTTCGTAGGCCTGTTAGTAGTGTGGCGAGCCATAGTGGGAAGGCTAGGGCTATGTTCATAGATAGTTGGGTGGTTGGGGTGAATGTATATGGAAGGAGGCCTAGAAGGTTGATTGTAAGAAGTATGATTATTAGGGATGTAAATATTATGGCTCATTTGTGGCCATTTTTGTTGAGTGGGACTATTAGTTGTTTTGTGATTAGGTGAAGGAGTCATGTTTGGATAGTAGAAAGGCGGTTGTTGATTCATCGGTTGTTTGGGGACGGGAATAGTAGGGCTGGGAAGAGTAGGGATAGTAGGATTAAGGGGATGCCGAATAGATTGGGGCTGGAAAATTGGTCAAAGAAGCTTAGGTTCATGGTCAGGATCATGGTGTGGGTTTGGTAGTGAGGGAGGTCTTATTTGATGGGGGGTTGGTTGTGGTGAAGGCTAGTAGTTTTGGTTGGATGAGGAGTGCTAGGGTTAATCAGGTTATAATTATGATTGAAAATCATGGTGCGGGGTTAAGCTGTGGCATATCATTAAGGAGGGGGAAGTCCCTCTTTGGCTAGCTTAAAAGGCTAGTGCTGTTGCATAGCTTCTTAATGATTAGGATGATGATAGAAGGGACGATCAGGCCTCGAAATGTGGGAGTGGGGTTGATTCTACTACAATGGGTATGTAGCTGTGATTAGCCCCGCAAATTTCTGAGCATTGTCCGTAAAAAATCCCAGGCCGGGTGGTAATGAATGAAGTTTGGTTTAGTCGGCCTGGGATTGCGTCTGTTTTAACTCCGAGCGTTGGGACTGCTCAGGAGTGGAGTACGTCTCCTGCAGTAATGATCACGCGGATGGGGGATTCTATTGGGATAACTACGCGGTGGTCAACTTCTAGCAGTCGGAAGTGGCCGTTGGGTAAGTCTGGGGTGGGCACTATGTAGGAGTCGAATGATAGGTCTTTGAAGTCTGTGTATTCGTAGCTTCAGTATCATTGGTGGCCGATGGCTTTTAGGGTGAGGTCTGGTTCGTCGATTTTGTCCATTATGTAGAGGATTTGTAGGGATGGGAGGGCGAGGAGTACCAGGACGATAGCAGGTAGGATTGTCCAGATCAGCTCTACTTCTTGGGCGTCTACAGCATTGGACGAGAGTTTTTCTGTTAGTATGTGGGCTAAAAGGTAGAGAACTAGGCTGCAGATAGCTAGGGCAACGATTAGGGCGTGGTCGTGGAATTCAACGAGTTCTTCTATGATGGGTGATGAGGCGTCTTGGAATCCTAGTTGGGAGTGGTTGGCCACATGAGATGTACAGGATTTTTACCTGTGATTTAGTCTTGACAAGGCTATGTAATTGGTTTACTAACGTCTCATAAGAAAGAAGCATGAGCGGTGAATGCAGTTGGCTTGAAACCAGCATGTGAGGGTTCGATTCCTTCCTTTCTTGTACTTGGACGAAGGCCGGTTCCTCGAAAGTATGGTATGGGGGAGGGCAGCCGTGGATTCATTCAACGTTTGTGGTAGTTAGTTCTGGTTGTAGGACTTTTCGTTTGGCCGAAAAGGCTTCTCAGATGATGAATATTAGTATGATTACGGCTACTATTGAGATTAGGGAGCCGATGGAGGAAATGGTGTTTCATAGTGTGTAGGCGTCGGGATAGTCCGAGTATCGTCGGGGTATTCCTGCTAGGCCTAGGAAGTGCTGGGGGAAGAACGTTAGGTTTACTCCTGTAAATATTACCCCGAAGTGGGCTTTTGCTCATGTTTGGTGTAGGGTAAACCCAGTGAGTAGTGGGAATCAGTGAGTAAATCCTGCTAGAATGGCAAAGACGGCGCCTATGGATAGGACGTAGTGGAAGTGGGCAACTACGTAGTACGTGTCGTGCAGGGCGATGTCTAGGGAAGAGTTTGCAAGAACGATTCCTGTTAATCCTCCGATGGTAAATAGGAAGATAAATCCTAGAGCTCATAGTATTGGGGGGGTCTCATTTGATTGTTCCTCCGTGCAGGGTGGCTAGTCAGCTAAATACTTTGATTCCGGTAGGGATGGCAATGATTATAGTGGCTGATGTAAAGTAGGCTTGGGTATCAACGTCTATTCCTACTGTAAACATGTGGTGAGCTCAGACGATGAATCCTAGGAAGCCGATGGATAGTATGGCTCAGACTATTCCCATGTAGCCGAAGGGCTCCTTTTTGCCTGAGTAGTACGTGACTACGTGTGAGATGATTCCGAACCCCGGTAGGATCAGAATATAGACTTCTGGGTGTCCGAAGAATCAGAATAGGTGTTGGTACAGGATTGGGTCTCCTCCTCCAGCGGGGTCGAAGAATGTGGTGTTTAGGTTTCGATCAGTTAGTAATATTGTAATACCGGCGGCGAGTACGGGGAGTGATAGAAGGAGTAGGATGGCGGTAATTAGTACGGATCAGACAAATAGTGGGGTTTGGTATTGTGAGAGTGCGGGGGGTTTTATGTTGATGGCTGTGGTGATAAAGTTGATGGCCCCAAGGATGGAGGAGATACCGGCTAAGTGGAGTGAGAAGATAGCCAGGTCTACTGAAGCTCCGGCGTGGGCAAGGTCACCTGCTAGGGGAGGGTAGACAGTTCAGCCTGTGCCGGCGCCAGCTTCTACAGTGGATGAGGCTAGTAGGAGGAGGAATGATGGGGGGAGGAGTCAAAAGCTTATGTTGTTTATTCGCGGGAATGCTATGTCGGGGGCACCGATTATGAGGGGGACTAATCAGTTGCCGAATCCTCCGATCATGATGGGTATGACTATAAAGAAGCTTATTACAAAGGCGTGAGCGGTAACGATTACATTGTAAATTTGGTCGTCGCCTAGGAGAGTTCCTGGTTGTCCTAGTTCTGCGCGGATTAATAGGCTGAGTGCGGTGCCGACTATTCCTGCTCATGCCCCGAAGATGAGGTACAGGGTGCCAATATCCTTATGGTTAGTGGAAAATAGTCATCGGTTGATGAAGGTGGCGGGTAAGATGGCTGAGTGTTGAAGCGTTAGGCTGTAGTCCTTTTTACAGAGGTTTAATTCCTCTTCTTATCGGCTCTGTAGTGAAATTCATGTTGAGTTGCAAGCTCATCGATGCGCACTAGGGTGCGTCAGGGTCTTTGTAGGCAGAAGCCAATTGGTTTAGGCATTTAGCTGTTAACTAGAGTTTTGTGGGATCGAAGCCCATCTGTCTAGGGAGGCTTTAGCTTAATTAAAGCGTCTGACTTGCATTCAGAAGATACAGGTTAATATTCTGTAAGTCTTAATGTGCAGAAACTAAGAGGGTTTAACTCTTATTTAAGGCTTTGAAGGCCTTCGGTTTGGGGTGTTATCCTAAGTTTCTAGACAATGGCATGTATTATTGGGGACAGGGGAAGTAAGAGGATTGATAGTGAGGCAAGGACCGCAGTAGGTGTGCTTGGGGCTTTGCTAGTGTATCATTGTTTTATGTGGTTCGAGGAGTTGGGGGGAAGGGTAATTGTTGAGTGGTATGCGAGGCGTAGGTAGAAGAAGAGGCTGAGCAGTGATAGCATGGCAATTGCCATGGCTGCTGGTGTTATTTCCTGTTTAGTTAGTTCTTGGATGATAAGTCACTTTGGTATAAAGCCTGTTAATGGGGGGAGGCCTGCTAGGGATAAAAGTACTAGTATTAGGGTGGCGTTTAGCACTGGGGTTTTTGTTCATGAGGTTGTGATCATGGATAGGTTAAGGGCTTTGATTTTGTTAAGGGCTAGGAATACGGCTGATGTTATGATTGTGTATAGGTAGAAGGTAAGTAAGGCCAATTTGGGGCTGTAAACTAGGATGATGGCGATTCAGCCTAAGTGGGAGATGGACGAGAAGGCTAGGATTTTGCGTGTTTGTGTTTGGTTCAGTCCTATTCAGCCTCCTAGTGCTGTTGAGGCTAGGGCCATGGCGGTGAGTAGAGCTGGGTCGAGGGATTTGGATGTTAGTAGGAGCAGGGTTAGTGGGGGGAATTTTATGAGGGTCGAGAGTAGCAGGGCTGTTATTAGTGGCGATCCTTGTAGTACTTCTGGGAATCAGAAGTGAAATGGCACTAGGCCCAGTTTAATAGCGATTGCTGCTGTCAGTAGTAGACAGGAGGTTGGGTGGTTTATTTGTGTGATGTCTCATTGGCCGGTGACTCAGGCATTGGTTATGCTAGAGAATAGGACCAGGGCGGAAGCAGCTGCTTGGGTTAGGAAGTATTTCGTTGCGGCTTCTACTGCTCGTGGGTGGTGGGATTTGGCAATTAGGGGAATGATGGCTAGTGCGTTGATCTCCAGTCCTGTCCAGGCCAGAACTCAGTGGTTGCTGGAAATTGTGATTGTGGTGCCCAAGATGAGGCTGAAGGTTATGATTGGGGTCGCGTAAGGGTTCATTAGTAGAGGAGGGGGTTAAACCATCATTTTCGGGGTATGGGCCCGATAGCTTGATTAGCTGACTCTACTAGAAAATAATATAAGGGAAGTATGGAGAATTTTGATTTCTCTTGTGTGGGTTCAATTCCTACTTTTCTAAGGTCAACAGGAAATGAGAGGGCTGTTATACCTCTATGTTCACTTTATCATAGTGACCCTTTGTAGTTCAGGCACATTTCCTTATGTAAGGAGGTAGGCCTGCATAGCAGATAGGTATGCTGATGTGTCAGAGGCACAGAGCTAGTGTGAGGGGTAGGAAGTTTTTTCATAGTAGGTGCATTAGTTGGTCATATCGGAATCGTGGGTATGAAGCTCGGACCCATAAGAAACCAGAAGTTAGTAGGAGGACTTTTGTGGCTAGGATGACGGGGAATAGTTCTGTGGGTGGCCCTAGGGCGCTTGGGTTTAGGAATATGATGGCTGTAAGTGTATTTATTAGCATAATGTTCGCATATTCAGCTAGGAAGAATAAGGCGAAGGGTCCTGCGGCGTATTCAACGTTAAACCCTGAGACTAGCTCAGATTCGCCCTCTGTGAGGTCAAAAGGAGCTCGGTTTGTCTCTGCTAGGGTGGATACGTATCATATTATTGCTAGGGGTCATGAGGAGAAAATGAAGTATAGAGGCTCCTGTGCGACGGCAAAGGAGCTGAGTGTGTAGCTTCCGCTTAGTATGATTATTGATAGCAGGATTATGGCCAGTGTCACTTCGTATGAAATGGTCTGTGCTACTGCCCGTAGGGCTCCGATTAGTGCGTATTTTGAGTTCGAGGCTCAGCCTGATCATAGGACTGAGTAGACGGCTAGGCTTGACATGGCTATTAGGAAGAGAACTCCGAGGTTTAGATCTGCTAGGGGAAATGGGAGTGGTAGTGGTGCTCAAGTGGTGAGGGCTAGGACAAGGGCTAGTATTGGTATCAGAATGAATAGAAGTGGGGAAGAGGTAGAGGGTCGGATGGGCTCTTTGGTAAATAGTTTCAGTCCGTCCGCAAATGGTTGAAGTAGGCCAAAAGGCCCGACAACGTTAGGGCCTTTGCGGGATTGTATGTAGCTTAGGATTTTCCATTCTGCTAGGGTTAGGAAGGCTACGGCAATCAGGATTGGGATGATGTATAGGAGGGATATAATGAGGCAGCTTAGTGTTGTTATTTGAATCATGGGTGAAGCTAGGGAGAGGATTTGAACCTCTGGGGAAAGGGCTTAAGCCTTCTGCACTTGCCGGGCTCTGCCACTCTAGCTGGTCCTTTTCTAGGATTGAAAGTGGTGGGGGAAGGCCCTCTTCACGGTTTAGTTGGTTTCACTGCTTAGAGGGGGGGGGCGTGCTTGTGGTATTGGCCCCACTTTCCCGGTCCTTTCGTACTGGGGAGAGTGTGTCATAGATAGAAACCGACCTGGATTGCTCCGGTCTGAACTCAGATCACGTAGGACTGTTAATCGTTGAACAAACGAACCCTTAATAGCGGCTGCACCATTAGGATGTCCTGATCCAACATCGAGGTCGTAAACCCCCCTGTCGATATGGGCTCTTGAGGGGGATTGCGCTGTTATCCCTGGGGTAGCTTGGTCCATTAATCAATTATATTGGGTCTGGTCACTGTTAGCACTTTGAGGGGTAGCTCTAGGTAAAGAGGTATGGTCTTGTTTTTGGAGGATTTGTTCTCCTCCAAGGTCGCCCCAACCGAAAAATATCGACCAGGCTCTGCAATGGTAGTGGCCCCAGTGGGGTTGATTGAGGATTCGCGGTGGTCGTTGATTTTTAAGTTCCACAGGGTCTTCTCGTCTTATGTTCACATCCCCGCTTTTGCACGGGGAGATCAATTTCACTGATTATCTGTGAGAGACAGTTAAGACCTCGTTTAGCCATTCATACAAGTCTCGATTTATGGGACAATTGATTGCGCTACCTTTGCACGGTTAGGATACCGCGGCCGTTAAACCTAAGTCACCGGGCAGGCATCACCTTCAATACTTGTTTAATTTGCTGAAGGCTATGTTTTTGGTAAACAGTCGGGCCTTATTAATTTGCCGAGTTCCTTTCACAGATTTTAATCGCTCTTATAGGCGCTCCTGAGTCGGGTTAACAGGGTTAGTTAATACGTGGTCTTGTAGGGGTTTTTGTATCTGTCTAGGTCTGTTAATAATGTTTCTATGTAAGCTTGCGCCGTTAGAGGGGTGTGGCCCTGTACATGAGGGGCCTAGGATGATTCCTAGGATTGTTATGAGGATGGCAGCGGTTTTGGTGATAAGGGGTATGGTTATTGGGGGGGTTTTGGTTGGTGTGATGAAAGAGGTAATGATTATTCCTGCTGTAATGCTGCCTAGGGCGAGTCGGGTTAGGGGGGCGGTGATTAGTGGGTTGTTTTCGTTTATTGATACTATTGGGGGGATTCGGGTTTGTCCAGCTTGGACTAGGATGGTTATGCGGATGCTGTAGGTTGCGGTGAATGCTGTGGCTATAAGGGTTAGGAGTAGGGCTCAAGTATTTAGGTATGATGTGTTTAAGCTTTCGATGATGAGGTCTTTTGAGTAGAATCCGGCTAGGAATGGGGTTCCTATCAGCGCCAGGTTTCCGATGGTTAGGCAGGAAGTAGTGACTGGGAGTATTTTCTGTAGGCCTCCTATCTTTCGGATATCTTGTTCTCCGTTTAGGTTGTGGATGATAGACCCTGAGCATAGGAATAGTATGGCTTTAAAGAAGGCATGGGTTGAGATGTGTAGGAAGGCTAGTTGTGGGAGGTTTAGTCCGATAGTGACTATTATTAGTCCTAGTTGGCTGGATGTTGAGAAAGCAATGATTTTTTTGATGTCATTTTGGGTTAGGGCGCATGTGGCAGCAAATAGGGTTGATAGAGCACCTAGGCATAGGCAGGCAGTTAGGGCTGTCTGGTTGGTGGCTAGCAGGGGGTGCATGCGGATGAGCAGGAAGATTCCGGCTACTACTATGGTACTGGAGTGCAGTAGGGCTGATACTGGGGTGGGGCCTTCTATTGCTGCGGGCAGTCATGGGTGGAGTCCAAATTGGGCGGATTTTCCTGCGGCTGCGAGGATTAATCCTATGAGGGGGAGGATTGGGGTTTGGTGGGGGTGTACGGCTTGTTGGATCTCTCAGGTGTTGAATGTTGAAGCTAGTCATGCTATGCTCAGGATCAGTCCGATGTCTCCGATTCGGTTGTAGATTACGGCTCGTAGGGCGGCGGTGTTGGCATCTGCTCGGCCTTGTCATCAGCCGATGAGAAGGAAGGACATGATTCGTACTCCTTCCCAGCCTACGAATAGGAGGAATATGTTGTTTGCGGTTGTTAGGAGGAGTATGGCGACTAGGAATGTCAGTAGGTAGGTGAAAAATTTTGTTACGTATGGCTCTGAGGCCATGTATCATATGGCGAATTGTAGGATTGATCATGTTACAAATAGGGCGATTGGAAGAAATGTTATTGAGTATTGGTCTATTTTTAGGCTCAGGGGGATTTTAAAGTTTATAATGAATTTTCACTCCCAGTGGCAGGTGACAGATTCTACTCCCGAGTAGATGAATGCGGTTGTAGGGGCTAGGCTAATTAGGAATGCGGTTTTAACAGCGCGGGTGGTGGCTTGTGGGGTGTTTTTAAAGTTTTTAAATAGAAATGGCAGGATGATTGGGGTTAGGAGGATTGTCAGCGTGAGTAGTGTGAGGGAGTTGA
This sequence comes from Anser brachyrhynchus, assembly GCF_964034855.1. Lineage (NCBI taxonomy): Eukaryota > Metazoa > Chordata > Aves > Anseriformes > Anatidae > Anser > Anser brachyrhynchus. The sequence continues at coordinate 285,172 of NW_027663935.1, read as the reverse complement.
TTAGTAGTGTGGGGTTCACTACTTTTACTTGGATTTGCACCAAGATGGGTGGTTCCTAAGACCAGTGGATTGCTGTTATCCTTTAAAAGTAAGGGGGCTGAGGTTTTAGGCTCAGATGTAAGAGTTAGCAGCTCTTGTTGGTTAAACCCTCCCCTCGGCAGGTAAGAAGGTTTGAACTTCTATTCTTAGAATCACAGTCTAATGTTTGGTTTAAACTATACTTGCATGAGGGGATTCCGGAGATCAGTTCGGGTTTGAGGATTAGGAGGAATATTGGGATAATGTGGAGTGTTATGAGCGGGTGTTCTCGCGTGGTTGAGTTTTGCATAGATGTGATGTGGGAGGGGATTGAGCCTCGTTGGGTTATTAGTAGTATGAATAAGGTGTAGGAGGCGGTTAGTAGGGTTGCGATTCCTGTTAGGATGATCGTGAAGGCAGATCAGTTGAATAAGGTGATTATAATGGTTAGCTCTGCTATGAGGTTTGTTGTTGGGGGTAAGGCTATGTTTGTTAGATTGGCCAGCAGTCATCAGGTAGCTATGAGTGGTAGGAGAGGTTGTAGGCCTCGTGTGAGTAGTAGAATTCGGCTGTGCGTACGTTCATAGTTTGTGTTGGCTAGGCAGAATAGTATGGAGGAAGTTAGTCCATGGGAAATTATTAGGATCATTGCCCCTGAGAATGATCAGTGGGTTTGGATTATTCCTGCGGCGATAACTAGGCCTATGTGGCTAACGGATGAATAAGCGATTAGTGATTTTAGGTCTGTCTGTCGTAGGCAGATTGAGCTAGTCATTAGGGCGCCTCATAGGGCCAGGGTTAGGAAGGGGTAGTGCAGGAGGTTGGACAGTGGGCCCATAAATAGAGTGACTCGTATAATTCCGTATCCTCCTAGCTTTAGTAGTAGGGCGGCGAGGAGTATTGAGCCTGCGATGGGTGCTTCTACGTGGGCTTTTGGCAGTCAGAGGTGTAGGCCGTATAGTGGGGCTTTTACTATGAATGCTATGAGCAGTGCTAGACCTGATAGTATTCCTGTCCATGAGGTGGATAGGGTTGGGTGGGTTAGTTGTAGGGTTGGCAGGTGCAGGGTGCCAATTTTCACGTATAGGTGTATGATTGTGATTAGCAGGGGTAGAGAGCTTACTGGCGTGTAGAATAGCAGGTAGATGCCAGCGCTTAGGCGTTCTGGTTGGTTCCCCCATCTGGTGATTAAGATTAGGGTGGGAATGAGGGTTGCTTCAAATGAGATGTAAAATAGTGCTAGTTCTGTGGTGGAAAAGGCTAGTAGGATGAATGGCTGGACTGCGACTAAGGTTGAGATAAAGATTCGTTTGCGTTGTAGGGGTTCTTGTTGCAGGTGGTTTTGGCTTGCTATGATTATGAGTGGGAGTAGTCAGCAGGATAGTACTAGGAGGGGGGATGAGATTTGGTCAATTCCTGTTCAGTTGGATAAAAATTTGTAGGGGTAGTAGGTTGGGATTAATCACTGTAGGCTTAGGGCAGCGATTAGGAGGCTGTATAAGGTGGTGTTAGTCCATAGAAATTTTGGTGGAGACAGCAGGGCTGTTGGAAGAAGTATGATTGTGGGTAGGATGATTTTTAGCATTGCAGGAGGTTTAGGTTGTGTAGATGGTCGGAGCCATGTGTGCGGGTGGAGGCTACTAGGATGGCCAGGCCTGTGCCCGCCTCACACGCTGAGAAGGTTAGCATGAGAATTGGTACCATGGTGAATGAGGAGACTTGGTTTTCGATGGATCATATTGATAGGCCTACGAATATCGATAATATTATGCTTTCAAGGCATAGTAGGGCGGATACTAGGTGGGTTCGGTGGAAGGCTAGCCCTAGTCCGCTGAAAATGAAGGCTGAGTAGAAGCTTAAATGTAGGGGCGACATAAGAAAGTTACAGGGTTGGCTGTAATCTGCTGGGTCGAAACCAGCTATCTTTTTGGTTAGACTAACTTTCTGTTATTCTGCTCATTCTAGGCCCCCTTGAATTCACTCGTAGGCCAGTCCGAGTGTTAGGAGAAGGAGGATCACTACAGTTCAGGTGAGGGTCATTAGGGGGGATTGGAGTTGGACGGCTCATGGCAGGGGGAGTAGGAGGGCGATTTCTAGGTCGAATAGGACGAACAGGATGGCTACTGAGGAAGAATCGGACTGAGAATGGTAATCGAGCAGATCCAAGTGGGTCGAATCCACATTCGTACGGTGAGAGTTTCTCTGAGTCGGGGTTTATTTGGGCGAGTCAGAAGTTTAATGCGGTTAGGGCGGCGCTTAGGATTGATGATAGGGCGAATATGAACATGAGTGCGTTCATTGCTCTCCTCTGGGTTTATACCAGATTCTAGAGATTGGAAGTCAATTGTAATTAATATACTAGAAGAGCAAGATCCTCATCAGTAGATGGTTATGTAGAGGAATAGTCAGATGACGTCTACGAAGTGTCAGTATCAGGCTGCTGCCTCGAATCCGAAGTGGTGGTCTGATGTAAAGTGGAACTTGATCAGTCGGAAGAGGCAGACGGTCAGGAAGGAGGATCCGATGATTACGTGGAGTCCGTGGAATCCAGTGGCAACGAAGAAGGTAGATCCGTAGACGCTATCGGCGATTGAGAATGGGGCTTCGTGGTATTCTATTGCTTGTAGGGCTGTGAAGTAGAATCCCAAGAGGATCGTTAGGGTTAGGGCGTGGATGGCATGTTTTCGGTTTCCTTCTGTGATGCTGTGATGGGCTCACGTTACGGTAACGCCTGAGGCTAGTAGGATGGCTGTGTTTAGTAGGGGGACTTCTATCGGGTTGAGTGGTTTAATTCCTGTTGGGGGTCATTGGCCTCCTAGTTCTGGGGTTGGGGCCAGGCTCGAGTGGAAGAACGCTCAGAAGAACCCTAAGAAGAAGAATGCTTCGGATGTGATGAAAAGGATTATGCCGTATCGTAGGCCTTTTTGGACTGTGGGAGTGTGATGGCCTTGGAAGGTGCTTTCTCGTACAATGTCTCGTCATCATTGGAGTATTACTAGGAGTATTGAGATGAGGCCTAGGGTTAGTAGTATGGATGAGTTGTAGTGGAATCACATGATTAATCCTGAGGTTGTGAGTAGGGCGGCGGCTGCCCCGAAGATTGGTCAAGGGCTTGGGTCAACTATGTGGTATGAGTGTGCTTGGTGTGCCATTAGATGTTTTCTTGTAAGTATAGGCTTAGAAGGAGCACGAAGACGTAGGCCTGGATTATGGCTACTGCTACTTCTAGGATGGTTAGGAGTAGTAGGATGATTATTGTTAGGATGGATACTGCAGGAAGGGTGGGTATTAATGCAATGGAGGCTGTAGAGATGAGTTGGATGAGTAAGTGTCCTGCTGTAAGGTTGGCTGTAAGGCGGACTCCGAGGGCTAGGGGGCGGATTAGTAGGCTGGTTGTTTCGATCAGGATTAGTGCGGGGATTAGGGGTGTAGGGGTACCTTCGGGTAATAGGTGGGCTAAAGAGGCTGATGGTTGGTTTCGTAGGCCTGTTAGTAGTGTGGCGAGCCATAGTGGGAAGGCTAGGGCTATGTTCATAGATAGTTGGGTGGTTGGGGTGAATGTATATGGAAGGAGGCCTAGAAGGTTGATTGTAAGAAGTATGATTATTAGGGATGTAAATATTATGGCTCATTTGTGGCCATTTTTGTTGAGTGGGACTATTAGTTGTTTTGTGATTAGGTGAAGGAGTCATGTTTGGATAGTAGAAAGGCGGTTGTTGATTCATCGGTTGTTTGGGGACGGGAATAGTAGGGCTGGGAAGAGTAGGGATAGTAGGATTAAGGGGATGCCAAATAGATTGGGGCTGGAAAATTGGTCAAAGAAGCTTAGGTTCATGGTCAGGATCATGGTGTGGGTTTGGTAGTGAGGGAGGTCTTATTTGATGGGGGGTTGGTTGTGGTGAAGGCTAGTAGTTTTGGTTGGATGAGGAGTGCTAGGGTTAATCAGGTTATAATTATGATTGAAAATCATGGTGCGGGGTTAAGCTGTGGCATATCATTAAGGAGGGGGAAGTCCCTCTTTGGCTAGCTTAAAAGGCTAGTGCTGTTGCATAGCTTCTTAATGATTAGGATGATGATAGAAGGGACGATCAGGCCTCGAAATGTGGGAGTGGGGTTGATTCTACTACAATGGGTATGTAGCTGTGATTAGCCCCGCAAATTTCTGAGCATTGTCCGTAAAAAATCCCAGGCCGGGTGGTAATGAATGAAGTTTGGTTTAGTCGGCCTGGGATTGCGTCTGTTTTAACTCCGAGCGTTGGGACTGCTCAGGAGTGGAGTACGTCTCCTGCAGTAATGATCACGCGGATGGGGGATTCTATTGGGATAACTACGCGGTGGTCAACTTCTAGCAGTCGGAAGTGGCCGTTGGGTAAGTCTGGGGTGGGCACTATGTAGGAGTCGAATGATAGGTCTTTGAAGTCTGTGTATTCGTAGCTTCAGTATCATTGGTGGCCGATGGCTTTTAGGGTGAGGTCTGGTTCATCGATTTTGTCCATTATGTAGAGGATTTGTAGGGATGGGAGGGCGAGGAGTACCAGGACGATAGCAGGTAGGATTGTCCAGATCAGCTCTACTTCTTGGGCGTCTACAGCATTGGACGAGAGTTTTTCTGTTAGTATGTGGGCTAAAAGGTAGAGAACTAGGCTGCAGATAGCTAGGGCAACGATTAGGGCGTGGTCGTGGAATTCAACGAGTTCTTCTATGATGGGTGATGAGGCGTCTTGGAATCCTAGTTGGGAGTGGTTGGCCACATGAGATGTACAGGATTTTTACCTGTGATTTAGTCTTGACAAGGCTATGTAATTGGTTTACTAACGTCTCATAAGAAAGAAGCATGAGCGGTGAATGCAGTTGGCTTGAAACCAGCATGTGAGGGTTCGATTCCTTCCTTTCTTGTACTTGGACGAAGGCCGGTTCCTCGAAAGTATGGTATGGGGGAGGGCAGCCGTGGATTCATTCAACGTTTGTGGTAGTTAGTTCTGGTTGTAGGACTTTTCGTTTGGCCGAAAAGGCTTCTCAGATGATGAATATTAGTATGATTACGGCTACTATTGAGATTAGGGAGCCGATGGAGGAAATGGTGTTTCATAGTGTGTAGGCGTCGGGATAGTCCGAGTATCGTCGGGGTATTCCTGCTAGGCCTAGGAAGTGCTGGGGGAAGAACGTTAGGTTTACTCCTGTAAATATTACCCCGAAGTGGGCTTTTGCTCATGTTTGGTGTAGGGTAAACCCAGTGAGTAGTGGGAATCAGTGAGTAAATCCTGCTAGAATGGCAAAGACGGCGCCTATGGATAGGACGTAGTGGAAGTGGGCAACTACGTAGTACGTGTCGTGCAGGGCGATGTCTAGGGAAGAGTTTGCAAGAACGATTCCTGTTAATCCTCCGATGGTAAATAGGAAGATAAATCCTAGAGCTCATAGTATTGGGGGGGTCTCATTTGATTGTTCCTCCGTGCAGGGTGGCTAGTCAGCTAAATACTTTGATTCCGGTAGGGATGGCAATGATTATAGTGGCTGATGTAAAGTAGGCTTGGGTATCAACGTCTATTCCTACTGTAAACATGTGGTGAGCTCAGACGATGAATCCTAGGAAGCCGATGGATAGTATGGCTCAGACTATTCCCATGTAGCCGAAGGGCTCCTTTTTGCCTGAGTAGTACGTGACTACGTGTGAGATGATTCCGAACCCCGGTAGGATCAGAATATAGACTTCTGGGTGTCCGAAGAATCAGAATAGGTGTTGGTACAGGATTGGGTCTCCTCCTCCAGCGGGGTCGAAGAATGTGGTGTTTAGGTTTCGATCAGTTAGTAATATTGTAATACCGGCGGCGAGTACGGGGAGTGATAGAAGGAGTAGGATGGCGGTAATTAGTACGGATCAGACAAATAGTGGGGTTTGGTATTGTGAGAGTGCGGGGGGTTTTATGTTGATGGCTGTGGTGATAAAGTTGATGGCCCCAAGGATGGAGGAGATACCGGCTAAGTGGAGTGAGAAGATAGCCAGGTCTACTGAAGCTCCGGCGTGGGCAAGGTCACCTGCTAGGGGAGGGTAGACAGTTCAGCCTGTGCCGGCGCCAGCTTCTACAGTGGATGAGGCTAGTAGGAGGAGGAATGATGGGGGGAGGAGTCAAAAGCTTATGTTGTTTATTCGCGGGAATGCTATGTCGGGGGCACCGATTATGAGGGGGACTAATCAGTTGCCGAATCCTCCGATCATGATGGGTATGACTATAAAGAAGCTTATTACAAAGGCGTGAGCGGTAACGATTACATTGTAAATTTGGTCGTCGCCTAGGAGAGTTCCTGGTTGTCCTAGTTCTGCGCGGATTAATAGGCTGAGTGCGGTGCCGACTATTCCTGCTCATGCCCCGAAGATGAGGTACAGGGTGCCAATATCCTTATGGTTAGTGGAAAATAGTCATCGGTTGATGAAGGTGGCGGGTAAGATGGCTGAGTGTTGAAGCGTTAGGCTGTAGTCCTTTTTACAGAGGTTTAATTCCTCTTCTTATCGGCTCTGTAGTGAAATTCATGTTGAGTTGCAAGCTCATCGATGCGCACTAGGGTGCGTCAGGGTCTTTGTAGGCAGAAGCCAATTGGTTTAGGCATTTAGCTGTTAACTAGAGTTTTGTGGGATCGAAGCCCATCTGTCTAGGGAGGCTTTAGCTTAATTAAAGCGTCTGACTTGCATTCAGAAGATACAGGTTAATATTCTGTAAGTCTTAATGTGCAGAAACTAAGAGGGTTTAACTCTTATTTAAGGCTTTGAAGGCCTTCGGTTTGGGGTGTTATCCTAAGTTTCTAGACAATGGCATGTATTATTGGGGACAGGGGAAGTAAGAGGATTGATAGTGAGGCAAGGACCGCAGTAGGTGTGCTTGGGGCTTTGCTAGTGTATCATTGTTTTATGTGGTTAGAGGAGTTGGGGGGAAGGGTAATTGTTGAGTGGTATGCGAGGCGTAGGTAGAAGAAGAGGCTGAGCAGTGATAGCATGGCAATTGCCATGGCTGCTGGTGTTATTTCCTGTTTAGTTAGTTCTTGGATGATAAGTCACTTTGGTATAAAGCCTGTTAATGGGGGGAGGCCTGCTAGGGATAAAAGTACTAGTATTAGGGTGGCGTTTAGCACTGGGGTTTTTGTTCATGAGGTTGTGATCATGGATAGGTTAAGGGCTTTGATTTTGTTAAGGGCTAGGAATACGGCTGATGTTATGATTGTGTATAGGTAGAAGGTAAGTAAGGCCAATTTGGGGCTGTAAACTAGGATGATGGCGATTCAGCCTAAGTGGGAGATGGACGAGAAGGCTAGGATTTTGCGTGTTTGTGTTTGGTTCAGTCCTATTCAGCCTCCTAGTGCTGTTGAGGCTAGGGCCATGGCGGTGAGTAGAGCTGGGTCGAGGGATTTGGATGTTAGTAGGAGCAGGGTTAGTGGGGGGAATTTTATGAGGGTCGAGAGTAGCAGGGCTGTTATTAGTGGCGATCCTTGTAGTACTTCTGGGAATCAGAAGTGAAATGGCACTAGGCCCAGTTTAATAGCGATTGCTGCTGTCAGTAGTAGACAGGAGGTTGGGTGGTTTATTTGTGTGATGTCTCATTGGCCGGTGACTCAGGCATTGGTTATGCTAGAGAATAGGACCAGGGCGGAAGCAGCTGCTTGGGTTAGGAAGTATTTCGTTGCGGCTTCTACTGCTCGTGGGTGGTGGGATTTGGCAATTAGGGGAATGATGGCTAGTGCGTTGATCTCCAGTCCTGTCCAGGCCAGAACTCAGTGGTTGCTGGAAATTGTGGTTGTGGTGCCCAAGATGAGGCTGAAGGTTATGATTGGGGTCGCGTAAGGGTTCATTAGTAGAGGAGGGGGTTAAACCATCATTTTCGGGGTATGGGCCCGATAGCTTGATTAGCTGACTCTACTAGAAAATAATATAAGGGAAGTATGGAGAATTTTGATTTCTCTTGTGTGGGTTCAATTCCTACTTTTCTAAGGTCAACAGGAAATGAGAGGGCTGTTATACCTCTATGTTCACTTTATCATAGTGACCCTTTGTAGTTCAGGCACATTTCCTTATGTAAGGAGGTAGGCCTGCATAGCAGATAGGTATGCTGATGTGTCAGAGGCACAGAGCTAGTGTGAGGGGTAGGAAGTTTTTTCATAGTAGGTGCATTAGTTGGTCATATCGGAATCGTGGGTATGAAGCTCGGACCCATAAGAAACCAGAAGATAGTAGGAGGACTTTTGTGGCTAGGATGACGGGGAATAGTTCTGTGGGTGGCCCTAGGGCGCTTGGGTTTAGGAATATGATGGCTGTAAGTGTATTTATTAGCATAATGTTCGCATATTCAGCTAGGAAGAATAAGGCGAAGGGTCCTGCGGCGTATTCAACGTTAAACCCTGAGACTAGCTCAGATTCGCCCTCTGTGAGGTCAAAAGGAGCTCGGTTTGTCTCTGCTAGGGTGGATACGTATCATATTATTGCTAGGGGTCATGAGGAGAAAATGAAGTATAGAGGCTCCTGTGCGACGGCAAAGGAGCTGAGTGTGTAGCTTCCGCTTAGTATGATTATTGATAGCAGGATTATGGCCAGTGTCACTTCGTATGAAATGGTCTGTGCTACTGCCCGTAGGGCTCCGATTAGTGCGTATTTTGAGTTCGAGGCTCAGCCTGATCATAGGACTGAGTAGACGGCTAGGCTTGACATGGCTATTAGGAAGAGAACTCCGAGGTTTAGATCTGCTAGGGGAAATGGGAGTGGTAGTGGTGCTCAAGTGGTGAGGGCTAGGACAAGGGCTAGTATTGGTATCAGAATGAATAGAAGTGGGGAAGAGGTAGAGGGTCGGATGGGCTCTTTGGTAAATAGTTTCAGTCCGTCCGCAAATGGTTGAAGTAGGCCAAAAGGCCCGACAACGTTAGGGCCTTTGCGGGATTGTATGTAGCTTAGGATTTTCCATTCTGCTAGGGTTAGGAAGGCTACGGCAATCAGGATTGGGATGATGTATAGGAGGGATATAATGAGGCAGCTTAGTGTTGTTATTTGAATCATGGGTGAAGCTAGGGAGAGGATTTGAACCTCTGGGGAAAGGGCTTAAGCCTTCTGCACTTGCCGGGCTCTGCCACTCTAGCTGGTCCTTTTCTAGGATTGAAAGTGGTGGGGGAAGGCCCTCTTCACGGTTTAGTTGGTTTCACTGCTTAGAGGGGGGGGGCGTGCTTGTGGTATTGGCCCCACTTTCCCGGTCCTTTCGTACTGGGGAGAGTGTGTCATAGATAGAAACCGACCTGGATTGCTCCGGTCTGAACTCAGATCACGTAGGACTGTTAATCGTTGAACAAACGAACCCTTAATAGCGGCTGCACCATTAGGATGTCCTGATCCAACATCGAGGTCGTAAACCCCCCTGTCGATATGGGCTCTTGAGGGGGATTGCGCTGTTATCCCTGGGGTAGCTTGGTCCATTAATCAATTATATTGGGTCTGGTCACTGTTAGCACTTTGAGGGGTAGCTCTAGGTAAAGAGGTATGGTCTTGTTTTTGGAGGATTTGTTCTCCTCCAAGGTCGCCCCAACCGAAAAATATCGACCAGGCTCTGCGATGGTAGTGGCCCCAGTGGGGTTGATTGAGGATTCGCGGTGGTCGTTGATTTTTAAGTTCCACAGGGTCTTCTCGTCTTATGTTCACATCCCCGCTTTTGCACGGGGAGATCAATTTCACTGATTATCTGTGAGAGACAGTTAAGACCTCGTTTAGCCATTCATACAAGTCTCGATTTATGGGACAATTGATTGCGCTACCTTTGCACGGTTAGGATACCGCGGCCGTTAAACCTAAGTCACCGGGCAGGCATCACCTTCAATACTTGTTTAATTTGCTGAAGGCTATGTTTTTGGTAAACAGTCGGGCCTTATTAATTTGCCGAGTTCCTTTCACAGATTTTAATCGCTCTTATAGGCGCTCCTGAGTCGGGTTAACAGGGTTAGTTAATACGTGGTCTTGTAGGGGTTTTTGTATCTGTCTAGGTCTGTTAATAATGTTTCTATGTAAGCTTGCGCCGTTAGAGGGGTGTGGCCCTGTACATGAGGGGCCTAGGATGATTCCTAGGATTGTTATGAGGATGGCAGCGGTTTTGGTGATAAGGGGTATGGTTATTGGGGGGGTTTTGGTTGGTGTGATGAAAGAGGTAATGATTATTCCTGCTGTAATGCTGCCTAGGGCGAGTCGGGTTAGGGGGGCGGTGATTAGTGGGTTGTTTTCGTTTATTGATACTATTGGGGGGATTCGGGTTTGTCCAGCTTGGACTAGGATGGTTATGCGGATGCTGTAGGTTGCGGTGAATGCTGTGGCTATAAGGGTTAGGAGTAGGGCTCAAGTATTTAGGTATGATGTGTTTAAGCTTTCGATGATGAGGTCTTTTGAGTAGAATCCGGCTAGGAATGGGGTTCCTATCAGCGCCAGGTTTCCGATGGTTAGGCAGGAAGTAGTGACTGGGAGTATTTTCTGTAGGCCTCCTATCTTTCGGATATCTTGTTCTCCGTTTAGGTTGTGGATGATAGACCCTGAGCATAGGAATAGTATGGCTTTAAAGAAGGCATGGGTTGAGATGTGTAGGAAGGCTAGTTGTGGGAGGTTTAGTCCGATAGTGACTATTATTAGTCCTAGTTGGCTGGATGTTGAGAAAGCAATGATTTTTTTGATGTCATTTTGGGTTAGGGCGCATGTGGCAGCGAATAGGGTTGATAGAGCACCTAGGCATAGGCAGGCAGTTAGGGCTGTCTGGTTGGTGGCTAGCAGGGGGTGCATGCGGATGAGCAGGAAGATTCCGGCTACTACTATGGTACTGGAGTGCAGTAGGGCTGATACTGGGGTGGGGCCTTCTATTGCTGCGGGCAGTCATGGGTGGAGTCCAAATTGGGCGGATTTTCCTGCGGCTGCGAGGATTAATCCTATGAGGGGGAGGATTGGGGTTTGGTGGGGGTGTACGGCTTGTTGGATCTCTCAGGTGTTGAATGTTGAAGCTAGTCATGCTATGCTCAGGATCAGTCCGATGTCTCCGATTCGGTTGTAGATTACGGCTCGTAGGGCGGCGGTGTTGGCATCTGCTCGGCCTTGTCATCAGCCGATGAGAAGGAAGGACATGATTCGTACTCCTTCCCAGCCTACGAATAGGAGGAATATGTTGTTTGCGGTTGTTAGGAGGAGTATGGCGACTAGGAATGTCAGTAGGTAGGTGAAAAATTTTGTTACGTATGGCTCTGAGGCCATGTATCATATGGCGAATTGTAGGATTGATCATGTTACAAATAGGGCGATTGGAAGAAATGTTATTGAGTATTGGTCTATTTTTAGGCTCAGGGGGATTTTAAAGTTTATAATGAATTTTCACTCCCAGTGGCAGGTGACAGATTCTACTCCCGAGTAGATGAATGCGGTTGTAGGGGCTAGGCTAATTAGGAATGCGGTTTTAACAGCGCGGGTGGTGGCTTGTGGGGTGTTTTTAAAGTTTTTAAATAGAAATGGCAGGATGATTGGGGTTAGGAGGATTGTCAGCGTGAGTAGTGTGAGGGAGTTGATTAGTAGTGTGGGGTTCACTACTTTTACTTGGATTTGCACCAAGATGGGTGGTTCCTAAGACCAGTGGATTGCTGTTATCCTTTAAAAGTAAGGGGGCTGAGGTTTTAGGCTCAGATGTAAGAGTTAGCAGCTCTTGTTGGTTAAACCCTCCCCTCGGCAGGTAAGAAGGTTTGAACTTCTATTCTTAGAATCACAGTCTAATGTTTGGTTTAAACTATACTTGCATGAGGGGATTCCGGAGATCAGTTCGGGTTTGAGGATTAGGAGGAATATTGGGATAATGTGGAGTGTTATGAGCGGGTGTTCTCGCGTGGTTGAGTTTTGCATAGATGTGATGTGGGAGGGGATTGAGCCTCGTTGGGTCATTAGTAGTATGAATAAGGTGTAGGAGGCGGTTAGTAGGGTTGCGATTCCTGTTAGGATGATCGTGAAGGCAGATCAGTTGAATAAGGTGATTATAATGGTTAGCTCTGCTATGAGGTTTGTTGTTGGGGGTAAGGCTATGTTTGTTAGATTGGCCAGCAATCATCAGGTAGCTATGAGTGGTAGGAGAGGTTGTAGGCCTCGTGTGAGTAGTAGAATTCGGCTGTGCGTACGTTCATAGTTTGTGTTGGCTAGGCAGAATAGTATGGAGGAAGTTAGTCCATGGGAAATTATTAGGATCATTGCCCCTGAGAATGATCAGTGGGTTTGGATTATTCCTGCGGCGATAACTAGGCCTATGTGGCTAACGGATGAATAAGCGATTAGTGATTTTAGGTCTGTCTGTCGTAGGCAGATTGAGCTAGTCATTAGGGCGCCTCATAGGGCCAGGGTTAGGAAGGGGTAGTGCAGGAGGTTGGACAGTGGGCCCATAAATAGAGTGACTCGTATAATTCCGTATCCTCCTAGCTTTAGTAGTAGGGCGGCGAGGAGTATTGAGCCTGCGATGGGTGCTTCTACGTGGGCTTTTGGCAGTCAGAGGTGTAGGCCGTATAGTGGGGCTTTTACTATGAATGCTATGAGCAGTGCTAGACCTGATAGTATTCCTGTCCATGAGGTGGATAGGGTTGGGTGGGTTAGTTGTAGGGTTGGCAGGTGCAGGGTGCCAATTTTCACGTATAGGTGTATGATTGTGATTAGCAGGGGTAGAGAGCTTACTGGCGTGTAGAATAGCAGGTAGATGCCAGCGCTTAGGCGTTCTGGTTGGTTCCCCCATCTGGTGATTAAGATTAGGGTGGGAATGAGGGTTGCTTCAAATGAGATGTAAAATAGTGCTAGTTCTGTGGTGGAAAAGGCTAGTAGGATGAATGGCTGGACTGCGACTAAGGTTGAGATAAAGATTCGTTTGCGTTGTAGGGGTTCTTGTTGCAGGTGGTTTTGGCTTGCTATGATTATGAGTGGGAGTAGTCAGCAGGATAGTACTAGGAGGGGGGATGAGATTTGGTCAATTCCTGTTCAGTTGGATAAAAATTTGTAGGGGTAGTAGGTTGGGATTAATCACTGTAGGCTTAGGGCAGCGATTAGGAGGCTGTATAAGGTGGTGTTAGTCCATAGAAATTTTGGTGGAGACAGCAGGGCTGTTGGAAGAAGTATGATTGTGGGTAGGATGATTTTTAGCATTGCAGGAGGTTTAGGTTGTGTAGATGGTCGGAGCCATGTGTGCGGGTGGAGGCTACTAGGATGGCCAGGCCTGTGCCCGCCTCACACGCTGAGAAGGTTAGCATGAGAATTGGTACCATGGTGAATGAGGAGACTTGGTTTTCGATGGATCATATTGATAGGCCTACGAATATCGATAATATTATGCTTTCAAGGCATAGTAGGGCGGATACTAGGTGGGTTCGGTGGAAGGCTAGCCCTAGTCCGCTGAAAATGAAGGCTGAGTAGAAGCTTAAATGTAGGGGCGACATAAGAAAGTTACAGGGTTGGCTGTAATCTGCTGGGTCGAAACCAGCTATCTTTTTGGTTAGACTAACTTTCTGTTATTCTGCTCATTCTAGGCCCCCTTGAATTCACTCGTAGGCCAGTCCGAGTGTTAGGAGAAGGAGGATCACTACAGTTCAGGTGAGGGTCATTAGGGGGGATTGGAGTTGGACGGCTCATGGCAGGGGGAGTAGGAGGGCGATTTCTAGGTCGAATAGGACGAACAGGATGGCTACTGAGGAAGAATCGGACTGAGAATGGTAATCGAGCAGATCCAAGTGGGTCGAATCCACATTCGTACGGTGAGAGTTTCTCTGAGTCGGGGTTTATTTGGGCGAGTCAGAAGTTTAATGCGGTTAGGGCGGCGCTTAGGATTGATGATAGGGCGAATATGAACATGAGTGCGTTCATTGCTCTCCTCTGGGTTTATACCAGATTCTAGAGATTGGAAGTCAATTGTAATTAATATACTAGAAGAGCAAGATCCTCATCAGTAGATGGTTATGTAGAGGAATAGTCAGATGACGTCTACGAAGTGTCAGTATCAGGCTGCTGCCTCGAATCCGAAGTGGTGGTCTGATGTAAAGTGGAACTTGATCAGTCGGAAGAGGCAGACGGTCAGGAAGGAGGATCCGATGATTACGTGGAGTCCGTGGAATCCAGTGGCAACGAAGAAGGTAGATCCGTAGACGCTATCGGCGATTGAGAATGGGGCTTCGTGGTATTCTATTGCTTGTAGGGCTGTGAAGTAGAATCCCAAGAGGATCGTTAGGGTTAGGGCGTGGATGGCATGTTTTCGGTTTCCTTCTGTGATGCTGTGATGGGCTCACGTTACGGTAACGCCTGAGGCTAGTAGGATGGCTGTGTTTAGTAGGGGGACTTCTATCGGGTTGAGTGGTTTAGTTCCTGTTGGGGGTCATTGGCCTCCTAGTTCTGGGGTTGGGGCCAGGCTCGAGTGGAAGAACGCTCAGAAGAACCCTAAGAAGAAGAATGCTTCGGATGTGATGAAAAGGATTATGCCGTATCGTAGGCCTTTTTGGACTGTGGGAGTGTGATGGCCTTGGAAGGTGCTTTCTCGTACAATGTCTCGTCATCATTGGAGTATTACTAGGAGTATTGAGATGAGGCCTAGGGTTAGTAGTATGGATGAGTTGTAGTGGAATCACATGATTAATCCTGAGGTTGTGAGTAGGGCGGCGGCTGCCCCGAAGATTGGTCAAGGGCTTGGGTCAACTATGTGGTATGAGTGTGCTTGGTGTGCCATTAGATGTTTTCTTGTAAGTATAGGCTTAGAAGGAGCACGAAGACGTAGGCCTGGATTATGGCTACTGCTACTTCTAGGATGGTTAGGAGTAGTAGGATGATTATTGTTAGGATGGATACTGCAGGAAGGGTGGGTATTAATGCAATGGAGGCTGTAGAGATGAGTTGGATGAGTAAGTGTCCTGCTGTAAGGTTGGCTGTAAGGCGGACTCCGAGGGCTAGGGGGCGGATTAGTAGGCTGGTTGTTTCGATCAGGATTAGTGCGGGGATTAGGGGTGTAGGGGTACCTTCGGGTAATAGGTGGGCTAAAGAGGCTGATGGTTGGTTTCGTAGGCCTGTTAGTAGTGTGGCGAGCCATAGTGGGAAGGCTAGGGCTATGTTCATAGATAGTTGGGTGGTTGGGGTGAATGTATATGGAAGGAGGCCTAGAAGGTTGATTGTAAGAAGTATGATTATTAGGGATGTAAATATTATGGCTCATTTGTGGCCATTTTTGTTGAGTGGGACTATTAGTTGTTTTGTGATTAGGTGAAGGAGTCATGTTTGGATAGTAGAAAGGCGGTTGTTGATTCATCGGTTGTTTGGGGACGGGAATAGTAGGGCTGGGAAGAGTAGGGATAGTAGGATTAAGGGGATGCCAAATAGATTGGGGCTGGAAAATTGGTCAAAGAAGCTTAGGTTCATGGTCAGGATCATGGTGTGGGTTTGGTAGTGAGGGAGGTCTTATTTGATGGGGGGTTGGTTGTGGTGAAGGCTAGTAGTTTTGGTTGGATGAGGAGTGCTAGGGTTAATCAGGTTATAATTATGATTGAAAATCATGGTGCGGGGTTAAGCTGTGGCATATCATTAAGGAGGGGGAAGTCCCTCTTTGGCTAGCTTAAAAGGCTAGTGCTGTTGCATAGCTTCTTAATGATTAGGATGATGATAGAAGGGACGATCAGGCCTCGAAATGTGGGAGTGGGGTTGATTCTACTACAATGGGTATGTAGCTGTGATTAGCCCCGCAAATTTCTGAGCATTGTCCGTAAAAAATCCCAGGCCGGGTGGTAATGAATGAAGTTTGGTTTAGTCGGCCTGGGATTGCGTCTGTTTTAACTCCGAGCGTTGGGACTGCTCAGGAGTGAAGTACGTCTCCTGCAGTAATGATCACGCGGATGGGGGATTCTATTGGGATAACTACGCGGTGGTCAACTTCTAGCAGTCGGAAGTGGCCGTTGGGTAAGTCTGGGGTGGGCACTATGTAGGAGTCGAATGATAGGTCTTTGAAGTCTGTGTATTCGTAGCTTCAGTATCATTGGTGGCCGATGGCTTTTAGGGTGAGGTCTGGTTCGTCGATTTCGTCCATTATGTAGAGGATTTGTAGGGATGGGAGGGCGAGGAGTACCAGGACGATAGCAGGTAGGATTGTCCAGATCAGCTCTACTTCTTGGGCGTCTACAGCATTGGACGAGAGTTTTTCTGTTAGTATGTGGGCTAAAAGGTAGAGAACTAGGCTGCAGATAGCTAGGGCAACGATTAGGGCGTGGTCGTGGAATTCAACGAGTTCTTCTATGATGGGTGATGAGGCGTCTTGGAATCCTAGTTGGGAGTGGTTGGCCACATGAGATGTACAGGATTTTTACCTGTGATTTAGTCTTGACAAGGCTATGTAATTGGTTTACTAACGTCTCATAAGAAAGAAGCATGAGCGGTTAACCTCCTGGGAGACCCAGAAAACTTCACCCCAGCAAACCCGCTAGTAACCCCACCACACATCAAGCCAGAATGATACTTCCTATTCGCCTACGCCATCCTACGTTCAATCCCAAATAAACTAGGAGGCGTATTAGCACTGGCCGCCTCCGTACTGATCCTATTCCTAATCCCATTCCTGCACAAATCAAAACAACGAGCAATAACATTCCGACCACTCTCCCAGCTCCTATTCTGAGTACTAGTCGCCGACCTCCTCGTCCTAACATGAGTAGGAAGCCAACCCGTCGAACACCCATTCATCATCATCGGCCAACTCGCTTCAATCGCCTACTTCACTATCCTCCTATTTCTCCTCCCCGCCGCAAGCGCCCTAGAAAACAAAATACTCAACTGCTAAATACTCTAATAGTTTATAAAAACATTGGTCTTGTAAACCAAAGATTGAAGACTTACCACTTCTTAGAGTACCCCAAACTCAGAAAAAAAGGACTCAAACCTTTATCTCCAGCTCCCAAAGCTGGCATTTTCAATAAACTATTCTCTGACCCTAACCCCTAAACCGCCCGAATAGCACCCCGCGACAACCCCCGCACAAGCTCCAATACAACAAACAAAGTCAACAACAGCCCCCAACCCGCCACTAAAAACATCCCTGCCCCATGTGAATAAAACATGGAAACTCCACTAAAATCCGACCGAACAACAAACACCCCAACATTATTCACAGTAGAAACCCCGAACTTCCAAGCCCCCATAAACCCCCCAAACACCAACCCCCCAAAAACAATTGCCACAAACGCTACTGCACATCCAATCACCCGTCAATCCCCCCAAGCCCCAGGGAAAGGCTCCGCTGCTAAAGCTACTGAATAAACAAACACCACCAGCATACCCCCCAAATACACCATAAACAGCACTAAAGCCACGAACGAAACCCCAAGGCCCAGCAACCACCCGCACCCCGCCACAGACGCTAACACCAAACCAACAACCCCATAATACGGCGAAGGATTCGACGCCACACCCAAAACACCCACCGCAAAGCAAATCCCTAAAAAAAACATAAAATAAGTCATTATTCCTGCCCGGACACTACCCGAGGCCTGCGGCTCGAAAAGCCGCCATTGTTCTCAACTACAGGAACTAACCGCAAGCCCCCAATAATTCTACCCCATCTATGCCATTATGCTTAACCCCCCCCCCCTCCCCCCCCGAGGCGGGGGTATTTGGTTATGCATATTCGTGCATAAATTTATATACCCCATATACATACATACTATAGTACCAGTAATATACATTATATACGGACTATCTTATAAGCAGGTGCTAAACCCATACATGTACACGGCCATTAAACCCTTAAACACACTCCTACCAAACCACCCGGCATGAATGTTCTAGGACCATACCCCACAACACCCAATACAACTCCACTCAAGCGCATAACAAGACCCCATTTTAATGAATGCTCACAGGACATGCTCCAACAACAACTCTCCACCACATATCTCATGCAGTTCGTATCAGACGGATTTATTAATCGTACTCCTCACGTGAAATCAGCAACCCGTTGCACATAATGTCCGGTATGACTAGCTTCAGGCCCATACGTTCCCCCTAAACCCCTCGCCCTCCTCACATTTTTGCGCCTCTGGTTCCTCGGTCAGGGCCATCCATTGGGTTCACTCACCCCTCCTTGCCCTTCAAAGTGGCATCTGTGAGTACTTTCACCTTCTCAATGCGTAATCGCGGCATGTTCCAGCTTTTTGGCGCCTCTGGTTCCTCTTATTTTTTCCGGGGTTACCTCACAGGTGGCTATTCCCAGTGATCTCGGGGGTCCCACAATCTAAGCCTGGACACACCTGCCTCACGGCCTATCCTATATTTCAAGGGTCCCTCGATGAGACGGTTGGCGTATATGGGGAATCATCCTGACACTGATGCACTTTGACCACATTCAGTTAATGTTACCTCCACCCTCCGGGTTAAATGGGGCTATTGGATGAATGCTCGTTGGACATAGCACAAAACAACAAATCATTAAGCGCAACCCCTGCGCTTCACAAACTAAACCAGTAAACTTTCGCTAACCACCATGTAGCATAAACCTTCATCGCCCAATCCCAGCAAACTACCTCTAAAACTCCATTAATCATCCCTTCCATGACATCATCGGAACGATGTACATATACACACAAACACATACAAAATAACTTAAACTTATTAGAGAAACTCCAGTACTAAAAATAGTAAACACAAGCAATAATTTCATATACTTCACTCTCACTCACCACTCAACTATCAGCTAACCACACCCCCGTCCACATAGCTTAACACAAAGCATGGCACTGAAGTTGCCAAGATGGCATAAAACATGCCTGCGGACAAAAGACTTAGTCCTAACCTTACGGTTGGTTTTTGCTAAATATATACATGCAAGTATCCGCGCCCCAGTGTAAACGCCCTCGACCACCTACCCCCATACAGGCCTTGAGGAGCGGGTATCAGGCACACCCAAGTAGTAGCCCAAGACGCCTCGCTAAGCCACGCCCCCACGGGTATTCAGCAGTAATTAACATTAAGCAATGAGTGCAAACTTGACTTAGTTATAGCAACAGCCTAACTTCAAGGGTTGGTAAATCTTGTGCCAGCCACCGCGGTCATACAAGAAACCCAAATCAACCGTCCTATTGACACGGCGTAAAGAGTGGTAAAATGCCTATCCTAGCTAACTAAGATCAAAATGCAACTGAGCTGTCATAAGCCCAAGATGCACCTAAACACACCATTAAGATGATCTTAGGAACTAACGACTGATTTAAACCCACGAAAGCCAGGGCCCAAACTGGGATTAGATACCCCACTATGCCTGGCCCTAAATCTTGATACTTACTTTACCGAAGTATCCGCCAGAGAACTACGAGCACAAACGCTTAAAACTCTAAGGACTTGGCGGTGCCCCAAACCCACCTAGAGGAGCCTGTTCTACAATCGATAATCCCCGATTAACCCAACCACCCCTTGCCAACACAGCCTACATACCGCCGTCGCCAGCCCACCTCGAATGAGAGCACAACAGTGGACACAATAGCACCCCGCTAATAAGACAGGTCAAGGTATAGCCTATGGAGTGGAAGAAATGGGCTACATTCCCTATTCACAGGGCACACGGAAAGAAGCGTGAAACCACTTCTGGAAGGCGGATTTAGCAGTAAAGTGGGACAATAGAGCCTACTTTAAGCCGGCCCTGGGGCACGTACATACCGCCCGTCACCCTCCTCAAAAGCCACATCCCACATAACTAATACCATAAATACGCTGAGGATGAGGTAAGTCGTAACAAGGTAAGTGTACCGGAAGGTGTACTTAGAATATCAAGACGTAGCTATAACACCAAAGCACTCAGCTTACACCTGAAAGATATCTACTAGACCGGATCGTCTTGAAGCCCCCCCTCTAGCTCAACCACACAAATAGTACACCAAAACTAAAGAATTTACTAAACTAATTAAACTAAAGCATTTTACAGTCTTAGTATAGGCGATAGAAAAGACACTTAGACGCGATAGAGACCCCAGTACCGTAAGGGAAAGATGAAATAGCAGTGAAACAATCAAAGCGACAGACAGCAAAGATCAACCCTTGTACCTTTTGCATCATGGTTTAGCGAGAACAACCAAGCAAAGTGAACTAAAGTTTGCCCCCCCGAAACCCAAGCGAGCTACTTTCAAGCAGTTAAAGAGAGCGAACCCGTCTCTGTTGCAAAAGAGTGGGATGACTTGTCAGTAGAGGTGAAAAGCCAACCGAGCTGGGTGATAGCTGGTTACCTGTGAAACGAATCTAAGTTCCCCCTTAATCCTCCCTACCGGACATCCTGAACCCTAATGAGATGATTAAGAGCTATTTAATGGAGGGACAGCTCCATTAAAAAAGGACACAACCTCGACTAGCGGATAATTCTTACTACTGATCCTACCGTGGGCCCTAAAGCAGCCATCAAAAAAGAGTGCGTCAAAGCTCCACCACCTAAAAATACCAAAATAAGATGATTCCCTTATCACAAACAGGTCAACCTATGAATATAGGAGAATTAATGCTAAAATAAGTAACTCAGGGCCACACCCCTCTAACGGCGCAAGCTTACATAGAAACATTATTAACAGACCTAGACAGATACAAAAACCCCTACAAGACCACGTATTAACTAACCCTGTTAACCCGACTCAGGAGCGCCTATAAGAGCGATTAAAATCTGTGAAAGGAACTCGGCAAATTAATAAGGCCCGACTGTTTACCAAAAACATAGCCTTCAGCAAATTAAACAAGTATTGAAGGTGATGCCTGCCCGGTGACTTAGGTTTAACGGCCGCGGTATCCTAACCGTGCAAAGGTAGCGCAATCAATTGTCCCATAAATCGAGACTTGTATGAATGGCTAAACGAGGTCTTAACTGTCTCTCACAGATAATCAGTGAAATTGATCTCCCCGTGCAAAAGCGGGGATGTGAACATAAGACGAGAAGACCCTGTGGAACTTAAAAATCAACGACCACCGCGAATCCTCAATCAACCCCACTGGGGCCACTACCATCGCAGAGCCTGGTCGATATTTTTCGGTTGGGGCGACCTTGGAGGAGAACAAATCCTCCAAAAACAAGACCATACCTCTTTACCTAGAGCTACCCCTCAAAGTGCTAACAGTGACCAGACCCAATATAATTGATTAATGGACCAAGCTACCCCAGGGATAACAGCGCAATCCCCCTCAAGAGCCCATATCGACAGGGGGGTTTACGACCTCGATGTTGGATCAGGACATCCTAATGGTGCAGCCGCTATTAAGGGTTCGTTTGTTCAACGATTAACAGTCCTACGTGATCTGAGTTCAGACCGGAGCAATCCAGGTCGGTTTCTATCTATGACACACTCTCCCCAGTACGAAAGGACCGGGAAAGTGGGGCCAATACCACAAGCACGCCCCCCCCCTCTAAGCAGTGAAACCAACTAAACCGTGAAGAGGGCCTTCCCCCACCACTTTCAATCCTAGAAAAGGACCAGCTAGAGTGGCAGAGCCCGGCAAGTGCAGAAGGCTTAAGCCCTTTCCCCAGAGGTTCAAATCCTCTCCCTAGCTTCACCCATGATTCAAATAACAACACTAAGCTGCCTCGTTATATCCCTCCTATACATCATCCCAATCCTGATTGCCGTAGCCTTCCTAACCCTAGCAGAACGGAAAATCCTAAGCTACATACAATCCCGCAAAGGCCCTAACGTTGTTGGGCCTTTTGGCCTACTTCAACCATTTGCGGACGGACTGAAACTATTTACCAAAGAGCCCATCCGACCCTCTACCTCTTCCCCACTTCTATTCATTCTGATACCAATACTAGCCCTTGTCCTAGCCCTCACCACTTGAGCACCACTACCACTCCCATTTCCCCTAGCAGATCTAAACCTCGGAGTTCTCTTCCTAATAGCCATGTCAAGCCTAGCCGTCTACTCAGTCCTATGATCAGGCTGAGCCTCGAACTCAAAATACGCACTAATCGGAGCCCTACGGGCAGTAGCACAGACCATTTCATACGAAGTGACACTGGCCATAATCCTGCTATCAATAATCATACTAAGCGGAAGCTACACACTCAGCTCCTTTGCCGTCGCACAGGAGCCTCTATACTTCATTTTCTCCTCATGACCCCTAGCAATAATATGATACGTATCCACCCTAGCAGAGACAAACCGAGCTCCTTTTGACCTCACAGAGGGTGAATCTGAGCTAGTCTCAGGGTTTAACGTTGAATACGCCGCAGGACCCTTCGCCTTATTCTTCCTAGCTGAATATGCGAACATTATGCTAATAAATACACTTACAGCCATCATATTCCTAAACCCAAGCGCCCTAGGGCCACCCACAGAACTATTCCCCGTCATCCTAGCCACAAAAGTCCTCCTACTATCTTCTGGTTTCTTATGGGTCCGAGCTTCATACCCACGATTCCGATATGACCAACTAATGCACCTACTATGAAAAAACTTCCTACCCCTCACACTAGCTCTGTGCCTCTGACACATCAGCATACCTATCTGCTATGCAGGCCTACCTCCTTACATAAGGAAATGTGCCTGAACTACAAAGGGTCACTATGATAAAGTGAACATAGAGGTATAACAGCCCTCTCATTTCCTGTTGACCTTAGAAAAGTAGGAATTGAACCCACACAAGAGAAATCAAAATTCTCCATACTTCCCTTATATTATTTTCTAGTAGAGTCAGCTAATCAAGCTATCGGGCCCATACCCCGAAAATGATGGTTTAACCCCCTCCTCTACTAATGAACCCTTACGCGACCCCAATCATAACCTTCAGCCTCATCTTGGGCACCACAATCACAATTTCCAGCAACCACTGAGTTCTGGCCTGGACAGGACTGGAGATCAACGCACTAGCCATCATTCCCCTAATTGCCAAATCCCACCACCCACGAGCAGTAGAAGCCGCAACGAAATACTTCCTAACCCAAGCAGCTGCTTCCGCCCTGGTCCTATTCTCTAGCATAACCAATGCCTGAGTCACCGGCCAATGAGACATCACACAAATAAACCACCCAACCTCCTGTCTACTACTGACAGCAGCAATCGCTATTAAACTGGGCCTAGTGCCATTTCACTTCTGATTCCCAGAAGTACTACAAGGATCGCCACTAATAACAGCCCAGCTACTCTCGACCCTCATAAAATTCCCCCCACTAACCCTGCTCCTACTAACATCCAAATCCCTCGACCCAGCTCTACTCACCGCCATGGCCCTAGCCTCAACAGCACTAGGAGGCTGAATAGGACTGAACCAAACACAAACACGCAAAATCCTAGCCTTCTCGTCCATCTCCCACTTAGGCTGAATCGCCATCATCCTAGTTTACAGCCCCAAATTGGCCTTACTTACCTTCTACCTATACACAATCATAACATCAGCCGTATTCCTAGCCCTTAACAAAATCAAAGCCCTTAACCTATCCATGATCACAACCTCATGAACAAAAACCCCAGTGCTAAACGCCACCCTAATACTAGTACTTTTATCCCTAGCAGGCCTCCCCCCATTAACAGGCTTTATACCAAAGTGACTTATCATCCAAGAACTAACTAAACAGGAAATAACACCAGCAGCCATGGCAATTGCCATGCTATCACTGCTCAGCCTCTTCTTCTACCTACGCCTCGCATACCACTCAACAATTACCCTTCCCCCCAACTCCTCTAACCACATAAAACAATGATACACTAGCAAAGCCCCAAGCACACCTACTGCGGTCCTTGCCTCACTATCAATCCTCTTACTTCCCCTGTCCCCAATAATACATGCCATTGTCTAGAAACTTAGGATAACACCCCAAACCGAAGGCCTTCAAAGCCTTAAATAAGAGTTAAACCCTCTTAGTTTCTGCACATTAAGACTTACAGAATATTAACCTGTATCTTCTGAATGCAAGTCAGACGCTTTAATTAAGCTAAAGCCTCCCTAGACAGATGGGCTTCGATCCCACAAAACTCTAGTTAACAGCTAAATGCCTAAACCAATTGGCTTCTGCCTACAAAGACCCTGACGCACCCTAGTGCGCATCGATGAGCTTGCAACTCAACATGAATTTCACTACAGAGCCGATAAGAAGAGGAACTAAACCTCTGTAAAAAGGACTACAGCCTAACGCTTCAACACTCAGCCATCTTACCCGTCACCTTCATCAACCGATGACTATTTTCCACTAACCATAAGGATATTGGCACCCTGTACCTCATCTTCGGGGCATGAGCAGGAATAGTCGGCACCGCACTCAGCCTATTAATCCGCGCAGAACTAGGACAACCAGGAACTCTCCTAGGCGACGACCAAATTTACAATGTAATCGTTACCGCTCACGCCTTTGTAATAAGCTTCTTTATAGTCATACCCATCATGATCGGAGGATTCGGCAACTGATTAGTCCCCCTCATAATCGGTGCCCCCGACATAGCATTCCCGCGAATAAACAACATAAGCTTTTGACTCCTCCCCCCATCATTCCTCCTCCTACTAGCCTCATCCACTGTAGAAGCTGGCGCCGGCACAGGCTGAACTGTCTACCCTCCCCTAGCAGGTGACCTTGCCCACGCCGGAGCTTCAGTAGACCTGGCTATCTTCTCACTCCACTTAGCCGGTATCTCCTCCATCCTTGGGGCCATCAACTTTATCACCACAGCCATCAACATAAAACCCCCCGCACTCTCACAATACCAAACCCCACTATTTGTCTGATCCGTACTAATTACCGCCATCCTACTCCTTCTATCACTCCCCGTACTCGCCGCCGGTATTACAATATTACTAACTGATCGAAACCTAAACACCACATTCTTCGACCCCGCTGGAGGAGGAGACCCAATCCTGTACCAACACCTATTCTGATTCTTCGGACACCCAGAAGTCTATATTCTGATCCTACCGGGGTTCGGAATCATCTCACACGTAGTCACGTACTACTCAGGCAAAAAGGAGCCCTTCGGCTACATGGGAATAGTCTGAGCCATACTATCCATCGGCTTCCTAGGATTCATCGTCTGAGCTCACCACATGTTTACAGTAGGAATAGACGTTGATACCCGAGCCTACTTTACATCAGCCACTATAATCATTGCCATCCCTACCGGAATCAAAGTATTTAGCTGACTAGCCACCCTGCACGGAGGAACAATCAAATGAGACCCCCCCAATACTATGAGCTCTAGGATTTATCTTCCTATTTACCATCGGAGGATTAACAGGAATCGTTCTTGCAAACTCTTCCCTAGACATCGCCCTGCACGACACGTACTACGTAGTTGCCCACTTCCACTACGTCCTATCCATAGGCGCCGTCTTTGCCATTCTAGCAGGATTTACTCACTGATTCCCACTACTCACTGGGTTTACCCTACACCAAACATGAGCAAAAGCCCACTTCGGGGTAATATTTACAGGAGTAAACCTAATGTTCTTCCCCCAGCACTTCCTAGGCCTAGCAGGAATACCCCGACGATACTCGGACTATCCCGACGCCTACACACTATGAAACACCATTTCCTCCATCGGCTCCCTAATCTCAATAGTAGCCGTAATCATACTAATATTCATCATCTGAGAAGCCTTTTCGGCCAAACGAAAAGTCCTACAACCAGAACTAACTACCACAAACGTTGAATGAATCCACGGCTGCCCTCCCCCATACCATACTTTCGAGGAACCGGCCTTCGTCCAAGTACAAGAAAGGAAGGAATCGAACCCTCACATGCTGGTTTCAAGCCAACTGCATTCACCGCTCATGCTTCTTTCTTATGAGACGTTAGTAAACCAATTACATAGCCTTGTCAAGACTAAATCACAGGTAAAAATCCTGTACATCTCATGTGGCCAACCACTCCCAACTAGGATTCCAAGACGCCTCATCACCCATCATAGAAGAACTCGTTGAATTCCACGACCACGCCCTAATCGTTGCCCTAGCTATCTGCAGCCTAGTTCTCTACCTTTTAGCCCACATACTAACAGAAAAACTCTCGTCCAATGCTGTAGACGCCCAAGAAGTAGAGCTGATCTGGACAATCCTACCTGCTATCGTCCTGGTACTCCTCGCCCTCCCATCCCTACAAATCCTCTACATAATGGACAAAATCGATGAACCAGACCTCACCCTAAAAGCCATCGACCACCAATGATACTGAAGCTACGAATACACAGACTTCAAAGACCTATCATTCGACTCCTACATAGTGCCCACCCCAGACTTACCCAACGGCCACTTCTGACTGCTAGAAGTTGACCACCGCGTAGTTATCCCAATAGAATCCCCCATCCGCGTGATCATTACTGCAGGAGACGTACTCCACTCCTGAGCAGTCCCAACGCTCGGAGTTAAAACAGACGCAATCCCAGGCCGACTAAACCAAACTTCATTCATTACCACCCGGCCTGGGATTTTTTACGGACAATGCTCAGAAATTTGCGGGGCTAATCACAGCTACATACCCATTGTAGTAGAATCAACCCCACTCCCACATTTCGAGGCCTGATCGTCCCTTCTATCATCATCCTAATCATTAAGAAGCTATGCAACAGCACTAGCCTTTTAAGCTAGCCAAAGAGGGACTTCCCCCTCCTTAATGATATGCCACAGCTTAACCCCGCACCATGATTTTCAATCATAATTATAACCTGATTAACCCTAGCACTCCTCATCCAACCAAAACTACTAGCCTTCACCACAACCAACCCCCCATCAAATAAGACCTCCCTCACTACCAAACCCACACCATGATCCTGACCATGAACCTAAGCTTCTTTGACCAATTTTCCAGCCCCAATCTATTTGGCATCCCCTTAATCCTACTATCCCTACTCTTCCCAGCCCTACTATTCCCGTCCCCAAACAACCGATGAATCAACAACCGCCTTTCTACTATCCAAACATGACTCCTTCACCTAATCACAAAACAACTAATAGTCCCACTCAACAAAAATGGCCACAAATGAGCCATAATATTTACATCCCTAATAATCATACTTCTTACAATCAACCTTCTAGGCCTCCTTCCATATACATTCACCCCAACCACCCAACTATCTATGAACATAGCCCTAGCCTTCAAAATCATGGTGCGGGGTTAAGCTGTGGCATATCATTAAGGAGGGGGAAGTCCCTCTTGGCTAGCTTTTGGGGCTTTGCTAGTGTATCATTGTTTTATGTGGTTAGAGGAGTTGGGGGGAAGGGTAATTGTTGAGTGGTATGCGAGGCGTAGGTAGAAGAAGAGGCTGAGCAGTGATAGCATGGCAATTGCCATGGCTTCTGGTGTTATTTCCTGTTTAGTTAGTTCTTGGATGATAAGTCACTTTGGTATAAAGCCTGTTAATGGGGGGAGGCCTGCTAGGGATAAAAGTACTAGTATTAGGGTGGCGTTTAGCACTGGGGTTTTTGTTCATGAGGTTGTGATCATGGATAGGTTAAGGGCTTTGATTTTGTTAAGGGCTAGGAATACGGCTGATGTTATGATTGTGTATAGGTAGAAGGTAAGTAAGGCCAATTTGGGGCTGTAAACTAGGATGATGGCGATTCAGCCTAAGTGGGAGATGGACGAGAAGGCTAGGATTTTGCGTGTTTGTGTTTGGTTCAGTCCTATTCAGCCTCCTAGTGCTGTTGAGGCTAGGGCCATGGCGGTGAGTAGAGCTGGGTCGAGGGATTTGGATGTTAGTAGGAGCAGGGTTAGTGGGGGGAATTTTATGAGGGTCGAGAGTAGCAGGGCTGTTATTAGTGGCGATCCTTGTAGTACTTCTGGGAATCAGAAGTGAAATGGCACTAGGCCCAGTTTAATAGCGATTGCTGCTGTCAGTAGTAGACAGGAGGTTGGGTGGTTTATTTGTGTGATGTCTCATTGGCCGGTGACTCAGGCATTGGTTATGCTAGAGAATAGGACCAGGGCGGAAGCAGCTGCTTGGGTTAGGAAGTATTTCGTTGCGGCTTCTACTGCTCGTGGGTGGTGGGATTTGGCAATTAGGGGAATGATGGCTAGTGCGTTGATCTCCAGTCCTGTCCAGGCCAGAACTCAGTGGTTGCTGGAAATTGTGATTGTGGTGCCCAAGATGAGGCTGAAGGTTATGATTGGGGTCGCGTAAGGGTTCATTAGTAGAGGAGGGGGTTAAACCATCATTTTCGGGGTATGGGCCCGATAGCTTGATTAGCTGACTCTACTAGAAAATAATATAAGGGAAGTATGGAGAATTTTGATTTCTCTTGTGTGGGTTCAATTCCTACTTTTCTAAGGTCAACAGGAAATGAGAGGGCTGTTATACCTCTATGTTCACTTTATCATAGTGACCCTTTGTAGTTCAGGCACATTTCCTTATGTAAGGAGGTAGGCCTGCATAGCAGATAGGTATGCTGATGTGTCAGAGGCACAGAGCTAGTGTGAGGGGTAGGAAGTTTTTTCATAGTAGGTGCATTAGTTGGTCATATCGGAATCGTGGGTATGAAGCTCGGACCCATAAGAAACCAGAAGATAGTAGGAGGACTTTTGTGGCTAGGATGACGGGGAATAGTTCTGTGGGTGGCCCTAGGGCGCTTGGGTTTAGGAATATGATGGCTGTAAGTGTATTTATTAGCATAATGTTCGCATATTCAGCTAGGAAGAATAAGGCGAAGGGTCCTGCGGCGTATTCAACGTTAAACCCTGAGACTAGCTCAGATTCACCCTCTGTGAGGTCAAAAGGAGCTCGGTTTGTCTCTGCTAGGGTGGATACGTATCATATTATTGCTAGGGGTCATGAGGAGAAAATGAAGTATAGAGGCTCCTGTGCGACGGCAAAGGAGCTGAGTGTGTAGCTTCCGCTTAGTATGATTATTGATAGCAGGATTATGGCCAGTGTCACTTCGTATGAAATGGTCTGTGCTACTGCCCGTAGGGCTCCGATTAGTGCGTATTTTGAGTTCGAGGCTCAGCCTGATCATAGGACTGAGTAGACGGCTAGGCTTGACATGGCTATTAGGAAGAGAACTCCGAGGTTTAGATCTGCTAGGGGAAATGGGAGTGGTAGTGGTGCTCAAGTGGTGAGGGCTAGGACAAGGGCTAGTATTGGTATCAGAATGAATAGAAGTGGGGAAGAGGTAGAGGGTCGGATGGGCTCTTTGGTAAATAGTTTCAGTCCGTCCGCAAATGGTTGAAGTAGGCCAAAAGGCCCGACAACGTTAGGGCCTTTGCGGGATTGTATGTAGCTTAGGATTTTCCGTTCTGCTAGGGTTAGGAAGGCTACGGCAATCAGGATTGGGATGATGTATAGGAGGGATATAACGAGGCAGCTTAGTGTTGTTATTTGAATCATGGGTGAAGCTAGGGAGAGGATTTGAACCTCTGGGGAAAGGGCTTAAGCCTTCTGCACTTGCCGGGCTCTGCCACTCTAGCTGGTCCTTTTCTAGGATTGAAAGTGGTGGGGGAAGGCCCTCTTCACGGTTTAGTTGGTTTCACTGCTTAGAGGGGGGGGGCGTGCTTGTGGTATTGGCCCCACTTTCCCGGTCCTTTCGTACTGGGGAGAGTGTGTCATAGATAGAAACCGACCTGGATTGCTCCGGTCTGAACTCAGATCACGTAGGACTGTTAATCGTTGAACAAACGAACCCTTAATAGCGGCTGCACCATTAGGATGTCCTGATCCAACATCGAGGTCGTAAACCCCCCTGTCGATATGGGCTCTTGAGGGGGATTGCGCTGTTATCCCTGGGGTAGCTTGGTCCATTAATCAATTATATTGGGTCTGGTCACTGTTAGCACTTTGAGGGGTAGCTCTAGGTAAAGAGGTATGGTCTTGTTTTTGGAGGATTTGTTCTCCTCCAAGGTCGCCCCAACCGAAAAATATCGACCAGGCTCTGCGATGGTAGTGGCCCCAGTGGGGTTGATTGAGGATTCGCGGTGGTCGTTGATTTTTAAGTTCCACAGGGTCTTCTCGTCTTATGTTCACATCCCCGCTTTTGCACGGGGAGATCAATTTCACTGATTATCTGTGAGAGACAGTTAAGACCTCGTTTAGCCATTCATACAAGTCTCGATTTATGGGACAATTGATTGCGCTACCTTTGCACGGTTAGGATACCGCGGCCGTTAAACCTAAGTCACCGGGCAGGCATCACCTTCAATACTTGTTTAATTTGCTGAAGGCTATGTTTTTGGTAAACAGTCGGGCCTTATTAATTTGCCGAGTTCCTTTCACAGATTTTAATCGCTCTTATAGGCGCTCCTGAGTCGGGTTAACAGGGTTAGTTAATACGTGGTCTTGTAGGGGTTTTTGTATCTGTCTAGGTCTGTTAATAATGTTTCTATGTAAGCTTGCGCCGTTAGAGGGGTGTGGCCCTGAGTTACTTATTTTAGCATTAATTCTCCTATATTCATAGGTTGACCTGTTTGTGATAAGGGAATCATCTTATTTTGGTATTTTTAGGTGGTGGAGCTTTGACGCACTCTTTTTTGATGGCTGCTTTAGGGCCCACGGTAGGATCAGTAGTAAGAATTATCCGCTAGTCGAGGTTGTGTCCTTTTTTAATGGAGCTGTCCCTCCATTAAATAGCTCTTAATCATCTCATTAGGGTTCAGGATGTCCGGTAGGGAGGATTAAGGGGGAACTTAGATTCGTTTCACAGGTAACCAGCTATCACCCAGCTCGGTTGGCTTTTCACCTCTACTGACAAGTCATCCCACTCTTTTGCAACAGAGACGGGTTCGCTCTCTTTAACTGCTTGAAAGTAGCTCGCTTGGGTTTCGGGGGGGCAAACTTTAGTTCACTTTGCTTGGTTGTTCTCGCTAAACCATGATGCAAAAGGTACAAGGGTTGATCTTTGCTGTCTGTCGCTTTGATTGTTTCACTGCTATTTCATCTTTCCCTTACGGTACTGGGGTCTCTATCGCGTCTAAGTGTCTTTTCTATCGCCTATACTAAGACTGTAAAATGCTTTAGTTTAATTAGTTTAGTAAATTCTTTAGTTTTGGTGTACTATTTGTGTGGTTGAGCTAGAGGGGGGGCTTCAAGACGATCCGGTCTAGTAGATATCTTTCAGGTGTAAGCTGAGTGCTTTGGTGTTATAGCTACGTCTTGATATTCTAAGTACACCTTCCGGTACACTTACCTTCTTACGACTTACCTCATCTTCAGCGTATTTATGGTATTAGTTATGTGGGATGTGGCTTTTGAGGAGGGTGACGGGCGGTATGTACGTGCCCCAGGGCCGGCTTAAAGTAGGCTCTATTGTCCCACTTTACTGCTAAATCCGCCTTCCAGAAGTGGTTTCACGCTTCTTTCCGTGTGCCCTATGAATAGGGAATGTAGCCCATTTCTTCCACTCCATAGGCTATACCTTGACCTGTCTTATTAGCGGGGTGCTATTGTGTCCACTGTTGTGCTCTCATTCGAGGTGGGCTGGCGACGGCGGTATGTAGGCTGTGTTGGCAAGGGGTGGTTGGGTTAATCGGGGATTATCGATTGTAGAACAGGCTCCTCTAGGTGGGTTTGGGGCACCGCCAAGTCCTTAGAGTTTTAAGCGTTTGTGCTCGTAGTTCTCTGGCGGATACTTCGGTAAAGTAAGTATCAAGATTTAGGGCCAGGCATAGTGGGGTATCTAATCCCAGTTTGGGCCCTGGCTTTCGTGGGTTTAAATCAGTCGTTAGTTCCTAAGATCATCTTAATGGTGTGTTTAGGTGCATCTTGGGCTTATGACAGCTCAGTTGCATTTTGATCTTAGTTAGCTAGGATAGGCATTTTACCACTCTTTACGCCGTGTCAATAGGACGGTTGATTTGGGTTTCTTGTATGACCGCGGTGGCTGGCACAAGATTTACCAACCCTTGAAGTTAGGCTGTTGCTATAACTAAGTCAAGTTTGCACTCATTGCTTAATGTTAATTACTGCTGAATACCCGTGGGGGCGTGGCTTAGCGAGGCGTCTTGGGCTACTACTTGGGTGTGCCTGATACCCACTCCTCAAGGCCTGTATGGGGGTAGGTGGTCGAGGGCGTTTACACTGGGGCGCGGATACTTGCATGTATATATTTAGCAAAAACCAACCGTAAGGTTAGGACTAAGTCTTTTGTCCGCAGGCATGTTTTATGCCATCTTGGCAACTTCAGTGCCATGCTTTGTGTTAAGCTATGTGGACGGGGGTGTGGTTAGCTGATAGTTGAGTGGTGAGTGAGAGTGAAGTATATGAAATTATTGCTTGTGTTTACTATTTTTAGTACTGGAGTTTCTCTAATAAGTTTAAGTTATTTTGTATGTGTTTGTGTGTATATGTACATCGTTCCGATGATGTCATGGAAGGGATGATTAATGGAGTTTTAGAGGTAGTTTGCTGGGATTGGGCGATGAAGGTTTATGCTACATGGTGGTTAGCGAAAGTTTACTGGTTTAGTTTGTGAAGCGCAGGGGTTGCGCTTAATGATTTGTTGTTTTGTGCTATGTCCAACGAGCATTCATCCAATAGCCCCATTTAACCCGGAGGGTGGAGGTAACATTAACTGAATGTGGTCAAAGTGCATCAGTGTCAGGATGATTCCCCATATACGCCAACCGTCTCATCGAGGGACCCTTGAAATATAGGATAGGCCGTGAGGCAGGTGTGTCCAGGCTTAGATTGTGGGACCCCCGAGATCACTGGGAATAGCCACCTGTGAGGTAACCCCGGAAAAAATAAGAGGAACCAGAGGCGCCAAAAAGCTGGAACATGCCGCGATTACGCATTGAGAAGGTGAAAGTACTCACAGATGCCACTTTGAAGGGCAAGGAGGGGTGAGTGAACCCAATGGATGGCCCTGACCGAGGAACCAGAGGCGCAAAAATGTGAGGAGGGCGAGGGGTTTAGGGGGAACGTATGGGCCTGAAGCTAGTCATACCGGACATTATGTGCAACGGGTTGCTGATTTCACGTGAGGAGTACGATTAATAAATCCGTCTGATACGAACTGCATGAGATATGTGGTGGAGAGTTGTTGTTGGAGCATGTCCTGTGAGCATTCATTAAAATGGGGTCTTGTTATGCGCTTGAGTGGAGTTGTATTGGGTGTTGTGGGGTATGGTCCTAGAACATTCATGCCGGGTGGTTTGGTAGGAGTGTGTTTAAGGGTTTAATGGCCGTGTACATGTATGGGTTTAGCACCTGCTTATAAGATAGTCCGTATATAATGTATATAGTACTGGTACTATAGTATGTATGTATATGGGGTATATAAATTTATGCACGAATATGCATAACCAAATACCCCCGCCCTGGGGGGGGGGGGGGGGGGGGTTAAGCATAATGGCATAGATGGGGTAGAATTATTGGGGGCTTGCGGTTAGTTCCTGTAGTTGAGAACAATGGCGGCTTTTCGAGCCGCAGGCCTCGGGTAGTGTCCGGGCAGGAATAATGACTTATTTTATGTTTTTTTTAGGGATTTGCTTTGCGGTGGGTGTTTTGGGTGTGGCGTCGAATCCTTCGCCGTATTATGGGGTTGTTGGTTTGGTGTTAGCGTCTGTGGCGGGGTGCGGGTGGTTGCTGGGCCTTGGGGTTTCGTTCGTGGCTTTAGTGCTGTTTATGGTGTATTTGGGGGGTATGCTGGTGGTGTTTGTTTATTCAGTAGCTTTAGCAGCGGAGCCTTTCCCTGGGGCTTGGGGGGATTGACGGGTGATTGGATGTGCAGTAGCGTTTGTGGCAATTGTTTTTGGGGGGTTGGTGTTTGGGGGGTTTATGGGGGCTTGGAAGTTCGGGGTTTCTACTGTGAATAATGTTGGGGTGTTTGTTGTTCGGTCGGATTTTAGTGGAGTTTCCATGTTTTATTCACATGGGGCAGGGATGTTTTTAGTGGCGGGTTGGGGGCTGTTGTTGACTTTGTTTGTTGTATTGGAGCTTGTGCGGGGGTTGTCGCGGGGTGCTATTCGGGCGGTTTAGGGGTTAGGGTCAGAGAATAGTTTATTGAAAATGCCAGCTTTGGGAGCTGGAGATAAAGGTTTGAGTCCTTTTTTTCTGAGTTTGGGGTACTCTAAGAAGTGGTAAGTCTTCAATCTTTGGTTTACAAGACCAATGTTTTTATAAACTATTAGAGTATTTAGCAGTTGAGTATTTTGTTTTCTAGGGCGCTTGCGGCGGGGAGGAGAAATAGGAGGATAGTGAAGTAGGCGATTGAAGCGAGTTGGCCGATGATGATGAATGGGTGTTCGACGGGTTGGCTTCCTACTCATGTTAGGACGAGGAGGTCGGCGACTAGTACTCAGAATAGGAGCTGGGAGAGTGGTCGGAATGTTATTGCTCGTTGTTTTGATTTGTGCAGGAATGGGATTAGGAATAGGATCAGTACGGAGGCGGCCAGTGCTAATACGCCTCCTAGTTTATTTGGGATTGAACGTAGGATGGCGTAGGCGAATAGGAAGTATCATTCTGGCTTGATGTGTGGTGGGGTTACTAGCGGGTTTGCTGGGGTGAAGTTTTCTGGGTCTCCCAGGAGGTTAACCGCTCATGCTTCTTTCTTATGAGACGTTAGTAAACCAATTACATAGCCTTGTCAAGACTAAATCACAGGTAAAAATCCTGTACATCTCATGTGGCCAACCACTCCCAACTAGGATTCCAAGACGCCTCATCACCCATCATAGAAGAACTCGTTGAATTCCACGACCACGCCCTAATCGTTGCCCTAGCTATCTGCAGCCTAGTTCTCTACCTTTTAGCCCACATACTAACAGAAAAACTCTCGTCCAATGCTGTAGACGCCCAAGAAGTAGAGCTGATCTGGACAATCCTACCTGCTATCGTCCTGGTACTCCTCGCCCTCCCATCCCTACAAATCCTCTACATAATGGACGAAATCGACGAACCAGACCTCACCCTAAAAGCCATCGGCCACCAATGATACTGAAGCTACGAATACACAGACTTCAAAGACCTATCATTCGACTCCTACATAGTGCCCACCCCAGACTTACCCAACGGCCACTTCCGACTGCTAGAAGTTGACCACCGCGTAGTTATCCCAATAGAATCCCCCATCCGCGTGATCATTACTGCAGGAGACGTACTCCACTCCTGAGCAGTCCCAACGCTCGGAGTTAAAACAGACGCAATCCCAGGCCGACTAAACCAAACTTCATTCATTACCACCCGGCCTGGGATTTTTTACGGACAATGCTCAGAAATTTGCGGGGCTAATCACAGCTACATACCCATTGTAGTAGAATCAACCCCACTCCCACATTTCGAGGCCTGATCGTCCCTTCTATCATCATCCTAATCATTAAGAAGCTATGCAACAGCACTAGCCTTTTAAGCTAGCCAAAGAGGGACTTCCCCCTCCTTAATGATATGCCACAGCTTAACCCCGCACCATGATTTTCAATCATAATTATAACCTGATTAACCCTAGCACTCCTCATCCAACCAAAACTACTAGCCTTCACCACAACCAACCCCCCATCAAATAAGACCTCCCTCACTACCAAACCCACACCATGATCCTGACCATGAACCTAAGCTTCTTTGACCAATTTTCCAGCCCCAATCTATTTGGCATCCCCTTAATCCTACTATCCCTACTCTTCCCAGCCCTACTATTCCCGTCCCCAAACAACCGATGAATCAACAACCGCCTTTCTACTATCCAAACATGACTCCTTCACCTAATCACAAAACAACTAATAGTCCCACTCAACAAAAATGGCCACAAATGAGCCATAATATTTACATCCCTAATAATCATACTTCTTACAATCAACCTTCTAGGCCTCCTTCCATATACATTCACCCCAACCACCCAACTATCTATGAACATAGCCCTAGCCTTCCCACTATGGCTCGCCACACTACTAACAGGCCTACGAAACCAACCATCAGCCTCTTTAGCCCACCTATTACCCGAAGGTACCCCTACACCCCTAATCCCCGCACTAATCCTGATCGAAACAACCAGCCTACTAATCCGCCCCCTAGCCCTCGGAGTCCGCCTTACAGCCAACCTTACAGCAGGACACTTACTCATCCAACTCATCTCTACAGCCTCCATTGCATTAATACCCACCCTTCCTGCAGTATCCATCCTAACAATAATCATCCTACTACTCCTAACCATCCTAGAAGTAGCAGTAGCCATAATCCAGGCCTACGTCTTCGTGCTCCTTCTAAGCCTATACTTACAAGAAAACATCTAATGGCACACCAAGCACACTCATACCACATAGTTGACCCAAGCCCTTGACCAATCTTCGGGGCAGCCGCCGCCCTACTCACAACCTCAGGATTAATCATGTGATTCCACTACAACTCATCCATACTACTAACCCTAGGCCTCATCTCAATACTCCTAGTAATACTCCAATGATGACGAGACATTGTACGAGAAAGCACCTTCCAAGGCCATCACACTCCCACAGTCCAAAAAGGCCTACGATACGGCATAATCCTTTTCATCACATCCGAAGCATTCTTCTTCTTAGGGTTCTTCTGAGCGTTCTTCCACTCGAGCCTGGCCCCAACCCCAGAACTAGGAGGCCAATGACCCCCAACAGGAATTAAACCACTCAACCCGATAGAAGTCCCCCTACTAAACACAGCCATCCTACTAGCCTCAGGCGTTACCGTAACGTGAGCCCATCACAGCATCACAGAAGGAAACCGAAAACATGCCATCCACGCCCTAACCCTAACGATCCTCTTGGGATTCTACTTCACAGCCCTACAAGCAATAGAATACCACGAAGCCCCATTCTCAATCGCCGATAGCGTCTACGGATCTACCTTCTTCGTTGCCACTGGATTCCACGGACTCCACGTAATCATCGGATCCTCCTTCCTGACCGTCTGCCTCTTCCGACTGATCAAGTTCCACTTTACATCAGACCACCACTTCGGATTCGAGGCAGCAGCCTGATACTGACACTTCGTAGACGTCATCTGACTATTCCTCTACATAACCATCTACTGATGAGGATCTTGCTCTTCTAGTATATTAATTACAATTGACTTCCAATCTCTAGAATCTGGTATAAACCCAGAGGAGAGCAATGAACGCACTCATGTTCATATTCGCCCTATCATCAATCCTAAGCGCCGCCCTAACCGCATTAAACTTCTGACTCGCCCAAATAAACCCCGACTCAGAGAAACTCTCACCGTACGAATGTGGATTCGACCCACTTGGATCTGCTCGATTACCATTCTCAGTCCGATTCTTCCTCAGTAGCCATCCTGTTCGTCCTATTCGACCTAGAAATCGCCCTCCTACTCCCCCTGCCATGAGCCGTCCAACTCCAATCCCCCCTAATGACCCTCACCTGAACTGTAGTGATCCTCCTTCTCCTAACACTCGGACTGGCCTACGAGTGAATTCAAGGGGGCCTAGAATGAGCAGAATAACAGAAAGTTAGTCTAACCAAAAAGATAGCTGGTTTCGACCCAGCAGATTACAGCCAACCCTGTAACTTTCTTATGTCGCCCCTACATTTAAGCTTCTACTCAGCCTTCATTTTCAGCGGACTAGGGCTAGCCTTCCACCGAACCCACCTAGTATCCGCCCTACTATGCCTTGAAAGCATAATATTATCGATATTCGTAGGCCTATCAATATGATCCATCGAAAACCAAGTCTCCTCATTCACCATGGTACCAATTCTCATGCTAACCTTCTCAGCGTGTGAGGCGGGCACAGGCCTGGCCATCCTAGTAGCCTCCACCCGCACACATGGCTCCGACCATCTACACAACCTAAACCTCCTGCAATGCTAAAAATCATCCTACCCACAATCATACTTCTTCCAACAGCCCTGCTGTCTCCACCAAAATTTCTATGGACTAACACCACCTTATACAGCCTCCTAATCGCTGCCCTAAGCCTACAGTGATTAATCCCAACCTACTACCCCTACAAATTTTTATCCAACTGAACAGGAATTGACCAAATCTCATCCCCCCTCCTAGTACTATCCTGCTGACTACTCCCACTCATAATCATAGCAAGCCAAAACCACCTGCAACAAGAACCCCTACAACGCAAACGAATCTTTATCTCAACCTTAGTCGCAGTCCAGCCATTCATCCTACTAGCCTTTTCCACCACAGAACTAGCACTATTTTACATCTCATTTGAAGCAACCCTCATTCCCACCCTAATCTTAATCACCCGATGGGGGAACCAACCAGAACGCCTAAGCGCTGGCATCTACCTGCTATTCTACACGCCAGTAAGCTCTCTACCCCTGCTAATCACAATCATACACCTATACGTGAAAATTGGCACCCTGCACCTGCCAACCCTACAACTAACCCACCCAACCCTATCCACCTCATGGACAGGAATACTATCAGGTCTAGCACTGCTCATAGCATTCATAGTAAAAGCCCCACTATACGGCCTACACCTCTGACTGCCAAAAGCCCACGTAGAAGCACCCATCGCAGGCTCAATACTCCTCGCCGCCCTACTACTAAAGCTAGGAGGATACGGAATTATACGAGTCACTCTATTTATGGGCCCACTGTCCAACCTCCTGCACTACCCCTTCCTAACCCTGGCCCTATGAGGCGCCCTAATGACTAGCTCAATCTGCCTACGACAGACAGACCTAAAATCACTAATCGCTTATTCATCCGTTAGCCACATAGGCCTAGTTATCGCCGCAGGAATAATCCAAACCCACTGATCATTCTCAGGGGCAATGATCCTAATAATTTCCCATGGACTAACTTCCTCCATACTATTCTGCCTAGCCAACACAAACTATGAACGTACGCACAGCCGAATTCTACTACTCACACGAGGCCTACAACCTCTCCTACCACTCATAGCTACCTGATGATTGCTGGCCAATCTAACAAACATAGCCTTACCCCCAACAACAAACCTCATAGCAGAGCTAACCATTATAATCACCTTATTCAACTGATCTGCCTTCACGATCATCCTAACAGGAATCGCAACCCTACTAACCGCCTCCTACACCTTATTCATACTACTAATGACCCAACGAGGCTCAATCCCCTCCCACATCACATCTATGCAAAACTCAACCACGCGAGAACACCCGCTCATAACACTCCACATTATCCCAATATTCCTCCTAATCCTCAAACCCGAACTGATCTCCGGAATCCCCTCATGCAAGTATAGTTTAAACCAAACATTAGACTGTGATTCTAAGAATAGAAGTTCAAACCTTCTTACCTGCCGAGGGGAGGGTTTAACCAACAAGAGCTGCTAACTCTTACATCTGAGCCTAAAACCTCAGCCCCCTTACTTTTAAAGGATAACAGCAATCCACTGGTCTTAGGAACCACCCATCTTGGTGCAAATCCAAGTAAAAGTAGTGAACCCCACACTACTAATCAACTCCCTCACACTACTCACGCTGACAATCCTCCTAACCCCAATCATCCTGCCATTTCTATTTAAAAACTTTAAAAACACCCCACAAGCCACCACCCGCGCTGTTAAAACCGCATTCCTAATTAGCCTAGCCCCTACAACCGCATTCATCTACTCGGGAGTAGAATCTGTCACCTGCCACTGGGAGTGAAAATTCATTATAAACTTTAAAATCCCCC
The DNA here is from genome assembly GCF_964034855.1 of Anser brachyrhynchus. NCBI lineage: Eukaryota > Metazoa > Chordata > Aves > Anseriformes > Anatidae > Anser > Anser brachyrhynchus. The sequence continues at coordinate 245,631 of NW_027663935.1, read as the reverse complement.
TGAGCCTAAAAATAGACCAATACTCAATAACATTTCTTCCAATCGCCCTATTTGTAACATGATCAATCCTACAATTCGCCATATGATACATGGCCTCAGAGCCATACGTAACAAAATTTTTCACCTACCTACTGACATTCCTAGTCGCCATACTCCTCCTAACAACCGCAAACAACATATTCCTCCTATTCGTAGGCTGGGAAGGAGTACGAATCATGTCCTTCCTTCTCATCGGCTGATGACAAGGCCGAGCAGATGCCAACACCGCCGCCCTACGAGCCGTAATCTACAACCGAATCGGAGACATCGGACTGATCCTGAGCATAGCATGACTAGCTTCAACATTCAACACCTGAGAGATCCAACAAGCCGTACACCCCCACCAAACCCCAATCCTCCCCCTCATAGGATTAATCCTCGCAGCCGCAGGAAAATCCGCCCAATTTGGACTCCACCCATGACTGCCCGCAGCAATAGAAGGCCCCACCCCAGTATCAGCCCTACTGCACTCCAGTACCATAGTAGTAGCCGGAATCTTCCTGCTCATCCGCATGCACCCCCTGCTAGCCACCAACCAGACAGCCCTAACTGCCTGCCTATGCCTAGGTGCTCTATCAACCCTATTCGCTGCCACATGCGCCCTAACCCAAAATGACATCAAAAAAATCATTGCTTTCTCAACATCCAGCCAACTAGGACTAATAATAGTCACTATCGGACTAAACCTCCCACAACTAGCCTTCCTACACATCTCAACCCATGCCTTCTTTAAAGCCATACTATTCCTATGCTCAGGGTCTATCATCCACAACCTAAACGGAGAACAAGATATCCGAAAGATAGGAGGCCTACAGAAAATACTCCCAGTCACTACTTCCTGCCTAACCATCGGAAACCTGGCGCTGATAGGAACCCCATTCCTAGCCGGATTCTACTCAAAAGACCTCATCATCGAAAGCTTAAACACATCATACCTAAATACTTGAGCCCTACTCCTAACCCTTATAGCCACAGCATTCACCGCAACCTACAGCATCCGCATAACCATCCTAGTCCAAGCTGGACAAACCCGAATCCCCCCAATAGTATCAATAAACGAAAACAACCCACTAATCACCGCCCCCCTAACCCGACTCGCCCTAGGCAGCATTACAGCAGGAATAATCATTACCTCTTTCATCACACCAACCAAAACCCCCCCAATAACCATACCCCTTATCACCAAAACCGCTGCCATCCTCATAACAATCCTAGGAATCATCCTAGGCCCCTCATGTACAGGGCCACACCCCTCTAACGGCGCAAGCTTACATAGAAACATTATTAACAGACCTAGACAGATACAAAAACCCCTACAAGACCACGTATTAACTAACCCTGTTAACCCGACTCAGGAGCGCCTATAAGAGCGATTAAAATCTGTGAAAGGAACTCGGCAAATTAATAAGGCCCGACTGTTTACCAAAAACATAGCCTTCAGCAAATTAAACAAGTATTGAAGGTGATGCCTGCCCGGTGACTTAGGTTTAACGGCCGCGGTATCCTAACCGTGCAAAGGTAGCGCAATCAATTGTCCCATAAATCGAGACTTGTATGAATGGCTAAACGAGGTCTTAACTGTCTCTCACAGATAATCAGTGAAATTGATCTCCCCGTGCAAAAGCGGGGATGTGAACATAAGACGAGAAGACCCTGTGGAACTTAAAAATCAACGACCACCGCGAATCCTCAATCAACCCCACTGGGGCCACTACCATCGCAGAGCCTGGTCGATATTTTTCGGTTGGGGCGACCTTGGAGGAGAACAAATCCTCCAAAAACAAGACCATACCTCTTTACCTAGAGCTACCCCTCAAAGTGCTAACAGTGACCAGACCCAATATAATTGATTAATGGACCAAGCTACCCCAGGGATAACAGCGCAATCCCCCTCAAGAGCCCATATCGACAGGGGGGTTTACGACCTCGATGTTGGATCAGGACATCCTAATGGTGCAGCCGCTATTAAGGGTTCGCTCGCCCTAGGCAGCATTACAGCAGGAATAATCATTACCTCTTTCATCACACCAACCAAAACCCCCCCAATAACCATACCCCTTATCACCAAAACTGCTGCCATCCTCATAACAATCCTAGGAATCATCCTAGCCCTAGAACTATCGAACATAACACACACCCTCACTCACCCCAAACCAACCCCCCTCATAAACTTCTCCTCTGCATTAGGGTACTTCAACCCCCTAGTACACCGATTCTTCTCCAAAAACCTACTAGAAAAGGGACAAAACATTGCCCTACACTTGATCGACCTCTCCTGACTCAAAAAAATAGGGCCAGAGGGCCTTGCTGAACTACAAGTAGCCGCAAGCAAAGCCGCAACCTCAATACACACAGGGCTAATTAAGGCCTACCTAGGATCCTTCGCCCTCTCCATCCTGGTAATAATCCTAATAACACACAGACTCACTAATGGCCCCTAACATCCGCAAATCCCATCCCCTACTAAAAATAATCAACAACTCCCTAATCGACCTACCTGCCCCCTCCAACATCTCTGCCTGATGAAACTTCGGCTCCCTTCTAGCCATCTGCTTAGCCACACAAATCCTAACAGGCCTGCTACTAGCCATACACTACACCGCAGACACTTCACTCGCCTTCTCCTCAGTAGCTCACACATGCCGAGACGTCCAGTACGGATGGCTCATCCGCAACCTCCACGCCAATGGTGCTTCGCTCTTCTTTAACTGCATCTACTTACACATCGGACGAGGCCTCTACTACGGCTCCTACCTATACAAAGAAACCTGAAACACAGGAGTAATCCTCCTACTCACCCTAATAGCAACTGCCTTCGTAGGGTATGTCCTACCATGAGGACAAATGTCATTCTGAGGGGCCACCGTAATCACCAACCTATTCTCTTTTTCTGTTAGTATGTGGGCTAAAAGGTAGAGAACTAGGCTGCAGATAGCTAGGGCAACGATTAGGGCGTGGTCGTGGAATTCAACGAGTTCTTCTATGATGGGTGATGAGGCGTCTTGGAATCCTAGTTGGGAGTGGTTGGCCACATGAGATGTACAGGATTTTTACCTGTGATTTAGTCTTGACAAGGCTATGTAATTGGTTTACTAACGTCTCATAAGAAAGAAGCATGAGCGGTGAATGCAGTTGGCTTGAAACCAGCATGTGAGGGTTCGATTCCTTCCTTTCTTGTACTTGGACGAAGGCCGGTTCCTCGAAAGTATGGTATGGGGGAGGGCAGCCGTGGATTCATTCAACGTTTGTGGTAGTTAGTTCTGGTTGTAGGACTTTTCGTTTGGCCGAAAAGGCTTCTCAGATGATGAATATTAGTATGATTACGGCTACTATTGAGATTAGGGAGCCGATGGAGGAAATGGTGTTTCATAGTGTGTAGGCGTCGGGATAGTCCGAGTATCGTCGGGGTATTCCTGCTAGGCCTAGGAAGTGCTGGGGGAAGAACGTTAGGTTTACTCCTGTAAATATTACCCCGAAGTGGGCTTTTGCTCATGTTTGGTGTAGGGTAAACCCAGTGAGTAGTGGGAATCAGTGAGTAAATCCTGCTAGAATGGCAAAGACGGCGCCTATGGATAGGACGTAGTGGAAGTGGGCAACTACGTAGTACGTGTCGTGCAGGGCGATGTCTAGGGAAGAGTTTGCAAGAACGATTCCTGTTAATCCTCCGATGGTAAATAGGAAGATAAATCCTAGAGCTCATAGTATTGGCGGGGTCTCATTTGATTGTTCCTCCGTGCAGGGTGGCTAGTCAGCTAAATACTTTGATTCCGGTAGGGATGGCAATGATTATAGTGGCTGATGTAAAGTAGGCTTGGGTATCAACGTCTATTCCTACTGTAAACATGTGGTGAGCTCAGACGATGAATCCTAGGAAGCCGATGGATAGTATGGCTCAGACTATTCCCATGTAGCCGAAGGGCTCCTTTTTGCCTGAGTAGTACGTGACTACGTGTGAGATGATTCCGAACCCCGGTAGGATCAGAATATAGACTTCTGGGTGTCCGAAGAATCAGAATAGGTGTTGGTACAGGATTGGGTCTCCTCCTCCAGCGGGGTCGAAGAATGTGGTGTTTAGGTTTCGATCAGTTAGTAATATTGTAATACCGGCGGCGAGTACGGGGAGTGATAGAAGGAGTAGGATGGCGGTAATTAGTACGGATCAGACAAATAGTGGGGTTTGGTATTGTGAGAGTGCGGGGGGTTTTATGTTGATGGCTGTGGTGATAAAGTTGATGGCCCCAAGGATGGAGGAGATACCGGCTAAGTGGAGTGAGAAGATAGCCAGGTCTACTGAAGCTCCGGCGTGGGCAAGGTCACCTGCTAGGGGAGGGTAGACAGTTCAGCCTGTGCCGGCGCCAGCTTCTACAGTGGATGAGGCTAGTAGGAGGAGGAATGATGGGGGGAGGAGTCAAAAGCTTATGTTGTTTATTCGCGGGAATGCTATGTCGGGGGCACCGATTATGAGGGGGACTAATCAGTTGCCGAATCCTCCGATCATGATGGGTATGACTATAAAGAAGCTTATTACAAAGGCGTGAGCGGTAACGATTACATTGTAAATTTGATCGTCGCCTAGGAGAGTTCCTGGTTGTCCTAGTTCTGCGCGGATTAATAGGCTGAGTGCGGTGCCGACTATTCCTGCTCATGCCCCGAAGATGAGGTACAGGGTGCCAATATCCTTATGGTTAGTGGAAAATAGTCATCGGTTGATGAAGGTGACGGGTAAGATGGCTGAGTGTTGAAGCGTTAGGCTGTAGTCCTTTTTACAGAGGTTTAATTCCTCTTCTTATCGGCTCTGTAGTGAAATTCATGTTGAGTTGCAAGCTCATCGATGCGCACTAGGGTGCGTCAGGGTCTTTGTAGGCAGAAGCCAATTGGTTTAGGCATTTAGCTGTTAACTAGAGTTTTGTGGGATCGAAGCCCATCTGTCTAGGGAGGCTTTAGCTTAATTAAAGCGTCTGACTTGCATTCAGAAGATACAGGTTAATATTCTGTAAGTCTTAATGTGCAGAAACTAAGAGGGTTTAACTCTTATTTAAGGCTTTGAAGGCCTTCGGTTTGGGGTGTTATCCTAAGTTTCTAGACAATGGCATGTATTATTGGGGACAGGGGAAGTAAGAGGATTGATAGTGAGGCAAGGACCGCAGTAGGTGTGCTTGGGGCTTTGCTAGTGTATCATTGTTTTATGTGGTTAGAGGAGTTGGGGGGAAGGGTAATTGTTGAGTGGTATGCGAGGCGTAGGTAGAAGAAGAGGCTGAGCAGTGATAGCATGGCAATTGCCATGGCTGCTGGTGTTATTTCCTGTTTAGTTAGTTCTTGGATGATAAGTCACTTTGGTATAAAGCCTGTTAATGGGGGGAGGCCTGCTAGGGATAAAAGTACTAGTATTAGGGTGGCGTTTAGCACTGGGGTTTTTGTTCATGAGGTTGTGATCATGGATAGGTTAAGGGCTTTGATTTTGTTAAGGGCTAGGAATACGGCTGATGTTATGATTGTGTATAGGTAGAAGGTAAGTAAGGCCAATTTGGGGCTGTAAACTAGGATGATGGCGATTCAGCCTAAGTGGGAGATGGACGAGAAGGCTAGGATTTTGCGTGTTTGTGTTTGGTTCAGTCCTATTCAGCCTCCTAGTGCTGTTGAGGCTAGGGCCATGGCGGTGAGTAGAGCTGGGTCGAGGGATTTGGATGTTAGTAGGAGCAGGGTTAGTGGGGGGAATTTTATGAGGGTCGAGAGTAGCAGGGCTGTTATTAGTGGCGATCCTTGTAGTACTTCTGGGAATCAGAAGTGAAATGGCACTAGGCCCAGTTTAATAGCGATTGCTGCTGTCAGTAGTAGACAGGAGGTTGGGTGGTTTATTTGTGTGATGTCTCATTGGCCGGTGACTCAGGCATTGGTTATGCTAGAGAATAGGACCAGGGCGGAAGCAGCTGCTTGGGTTAGGAAGTATTTCGTTGCGGCTTCTACTGCTCGTGGGTGGTGGGATTTGGCAATTAGGGGAATGATGGCTAGTGCGTTGATCTCCAGTCCTGTCCAGGCCAGAACTCAGTGGTTGCTGGAAATTGTGATTGTGGTGCCCAAGATGAGGCTGAAGGTTATGATTGGGGTCGCGTAAGGGTTCATTAGTAGAGGAGGGGGTTAAACCATCATTTTCGGGGTATGGGCCCGATAGCTTGATTAGCTGACTCTACTAGAAAATAATATAAGGGAAGTATGGAGAATTTTGATTTCTCTTGTGTGGGTTCAATTCCTACTTTTCTAAGGTCAACAGGAAATGAGAGGGCTGTTATACCTCTATGTTCACTTTATCATAGTGACCCTTTGTAGTTCAGGCACATTTCCTTATGTAAGGAGGTAGGCCTGCATAGCAGATAGGTATGCTGATGTGTCAGAGGCACAGAGCTAGTGTGAGGGGTAGGAAGTTTTTTCATAGTAGGTGCATTAGTTGGTCATATCGGAATCGTGGGTATGAAGCTCGGACCCATAAGAAACCAGAAGATAGTAGGAGGACTTTTGTGGCTAGGATGACGGGGAATAGTTCTGTGGGTGGCCCTAGGGCGCTTGGGTTTAGGAATATGATGGCTGTAAGTGTATTTATTAGCATAATGTTCGCATATTCAGCTAGGAAGAATAAGGCGAAGGGTCCTGCGGCGTATTCAACGTTAAACCCTGAGACTAGCTCAGATTCACCCTCTGTGAGGTCAAAAGGAGCTCGGTTTGTCTCTGCTAGGGTGGATACGTATCATATTATTGCTAGGGGTCATGAGGAGAAAATGAAGTATAGAGGCTCCTGTGCGACGGCAAAGGAGCTGAGTGTGTAGCTTCCGCTTAGTATGATTATTGATAGCAGGATTATGGCCAGTGTCACTTCGTATGAAATGGTCTGTGCTACTGCCCGTAGGGCTCCGATTAGTGCGTATTTTGAGTTCGAGGCTCAGCCTGATCATAGGACTGAGTAGACGGCTAGGCTTGACATGGCTATTAGGAAGAGAACTCCGAGGTTTAGATCTGCTAGGGGAAATGGGAGTGGTAGTGGTGCTCAAGTGGTGAGGGCTAGGACAAGGGCTAGTATTGGTATCAGAATGAATAGAAGTGGGGAAGAGGTAGAGGGTCGGATGGGCTCTTTGGTAAATAGTTTCAGTCCGTCCGCAAATGGTTGAAGTAGGCCAAAAGGCCCGACAACGTTAGGGCCTTTGCGGGATTGTATGTAGCTTAGGATTTTCCGTTCTGCTAGGGTTAGGAAGGCTACGGCAATCAGGATTGGGATGATGTATAGGAGGGATATAATGAGGCAGCTTAGTGTTGTTATTTGAATCATGGGTGAAGCTAGGGAGAGGATTTGAACCTCTGGGGAAAGGGCTTAAGCCTTCTGCACTTGCCGGGCTCTGCCACTCTAGCTGGTCCTTTTCTAGGATTGAAAGTGGTGGGGGAAGGCCCTCTTCACGGTTTAGTTGGTTTCACTGCTTAGAGGGGGGGGGCGTGCTTGTGGTATTGGCCCCACTTTCCCGGTCCTTTCGTACTGGGGAGAGTGTGTCATAGATAGAAACCGACCTGGATTGCTCCGGTCTGAACTCAGATCACGTAGGACTGTTAATCGTTGAACAAACGAACCCTTAATAGCGGCTGCACCATTAGGATGTCCTGATCCAACATCGAGGTCGTAAACCCCCCTGTCGATATGGGCTCTTGAGGGGGATTGCGCTGTTATCCCTGGGGTAGCTTGGTCCATTAATCAATTATATTGGGTCTGGTCACTGTTAGCACTTTGAGGGGTAGCTCTAGGTAAAGAGGTATGGTCTTGTTTTTGGAGGATTTGTTCTCCTCCAAGGTCGCCCCAACCGAAAAATATCGACCAGGCTCTGCGATGGTAGTGGCCCCAGTGGGGTTGATTGAGGATTCGCGGTGGTCGTTGATTTTTAAGTTCCACAGGGTCTTCTCGTCTTATGTTCACATCCCCGCTTTTGCACGGGGAGATCAATTTCACTGATTATCTGTGAGAGACAGTTAAGACCTCGTTTAGCCATTCATACAAGTCTCGATTTATGGGACAATTGATTGCGCTACCTTTGCACGGTTAGGATACCGCGGCCGTTAAACCTAAGTCACCGGGCAGGCATCACCTTCAATACTTGTTTAATTTGCTGAAGGCTATGTTTTTGGTAAACAGTCGGGCCTTATTAATTTGCCGAGTTCCTTTCACAGATTTTAATCGCTCTTATAGGCGCTCCTGAGTCGGGTTAACAGGGTTAGTTAATACGTGGTCTTGTAGGGGTTTTTGTATCTGTCTAGGTCTGTTAATAATGTTTCTATGTAAGCTTGCGCCGTTAGAGGGGTGTGGCCCTGAGTTACTTATTTTAGCATTAATTCTCCTATATTCATAGGTTGACCTGTTTGTGATAAGGGAATCATCTTATTTTGGTATTTTTAGGTGGTGGAGCTTTGACGCACTCTTTTTTGATGGCTGCTTTAGGGCCCACGGTAGGATCAGTAGTAAGAATTATCCGCTAGTCGAGGTTGTGTCCTTTTTTAATGGAGCTGTCCCTCCATTAAATAGCTCTTAATCATCTCATTAGGGTTCAGGATGTCCGGTAGGGAGGATTAAGGGGGAACTTAGATTCGTTTCACAGGTAACCAGCTATCACCCAGCTCGGTTGGCTTTTCACCTCTACTGACAAGTCATCCCACTCTTTTGCAACAGAGACGGGTTCGCTCTCTTTAACTGCTTGAAAGTAGCTCGCTTGGGTTTCGGGGGGGCAAACTTTAGTTCACTTTGCTTGGTTGTTCTCGCTAAACCATGATGCAAAAGGTACAAGGGTTGATCTTTGCTGTCTGTCGCTTTGATTGTTTCACTGCTATTTCATCTTTCCCTTACGGTACTGGGGTCTCTATCGCGTCTAAGTGTCTTTTCTATCGCCTATACTAAGACTGTAAAATGCTTTAGTTTAATTAGTTTAGTAAATTCTTTAGTTTTGGTGTACTATTTGTGTGGTTGAGCTAGAGGGGGGGCTTCAAGACGATCCGGTCTAGTAGATATCTTTCAGGTGTAAGCTGAGTGCTTTGGTGTTATAGCTACGTCTTGATATTCTAAGTACACCTTCCGGTACACTTACCTTGTTACGACTTACCTCATCTTCAGCGTATTTATGGTATTAGTTATGTGGGATGTGGCTTTTGAGGAGGGTGACGGGCGGTATGTACGTGCCCCAGGGCCGGCTTAAAGTAGGCTCTATTGTCCCACTTTACTGCTAAATCCGCCTTCCAGAAGTGGTTTCACGCTTCTTTCCGTGTGCCCTATGAATAGGGAATGTAGCCCATTTCTTCCACTCCATAGGCTATACCTTGACCTGTCTTATTAGCGGGGTGCTATTGTGTCCACTGTTGTGCTCTCATTCGAGGTGGGCTGGCGACGGCGGTATGTAGGCTGTGTTGGCAAGGGGTGGTTGGGTTAATCGGGGATTATCGATTGTAGAACAGGCTCCTCTAGGTGGGTTTGGGGCACCGCCAAGTCCTTAGAGTTTTAAGCGTTTGTGCTCGTAGTTCTCTGGCGGATACTTCGGTAAAGTAAGTATCAAGATTTAGGGCCAGGCATAGTGGGGTATCTAATCCCAGTTTGGGCCCTGGCTTTCGTGGGTTTAAATCAGTCGTTAGTTCCTAAGATCATCTTAATGGTGTGTTTAGGTGCATCTTGGGCTTATGACAGCTCAGTTGCATTTTGATCTTAGTTAGCTAGGATAGGCATTTTACCACTCTTTACGCCGTGTCAATAGGACGGTTGATTTGGGTTTCTTGTATGACCGCGGTGGCTGGCACAAGATTTACCAACCCTTGAAGTTAGGCTGTTGCTATAACTAAGTCAAGTTTGCACTCATTGCTTAATGTTAATTACTGCTGAATACCCGTGGGGGCGTGGCTTAGCGAGGCGTCTTGGGCTACTACTTGGGTGTGCCTGATACCCGCTCCTCAAGGCCTGTATGGGGGTAGGTGGTCGAGGGCGTTTACACTGGGGCGCGGATACTTGCATGTATATATTTAGCAAAAACCAACCGTAAGGTTAGGGCTAAGTCTTTTGTCCGCAGGCATGTTTTATGCCATCTTGGCAACTTCAGTGCCATGCTTTGTGTTAAGCTATGTGGACGGGGGTGTGGTTAGCTGATAGTTGAGTGGTGAGTGAGAGTGAAGTATATGAAATTATTGCTTGTGTTTACTATTTTTAGTACTGGAGTTTCTCTAAGTCCTAGGACTAGGAGGAAATGGTGTTTCATAGTGTGTAGGCGTCGGGATAGTCCGAGTATCGTCGGGGTATTCCTGCTAGGCCTAGGAAGTGCTGGGGGAAGAACGTTAGGTTTACTCCTGTAAATATTACCCCGAAGTGTGCTTTTGCTCATGTTTGGTGTAGGGTAAACCCAGTGAGTAGTGGGAATCAGTGAGTAAATCCTGCTAGAATGGCAAAGACGGCGCCTATGGATAGGACGTAGTGGAAGTGGGCAACTACGTAGTACGTGTCGTGCAGGGCGATGTCTAGGGAAGAGTTTGCAAGAACGATTCCTGTTAATCCTCCGATGGTAAATAGGAAGATAAATCCTAGAGCTCATAGTATTGGGGGGGGTCTCATTTGATTGTTCCTCCGTGCAGGGTGGCTAGTCAGCTAAATACTTTGATTCCGGTAGGGATGGCAATGATTATAGTGGCTGATGTAAAGTAGGCTCGGGTATCAACGTCTATTCCTACTGTAAACATGTGGTGAGCTCAGACGATGAATCCTAGGAAGCCGATGGATAGTATGGCTCAGACTATTCCCATGTAGCCGAAGGGCTCCTTTTTGCCTGAGTAGTACGTGACTACGTGTGAGATGATTCCGAACCCTGGTAGGATCAGAATATAGACTTCTGGGTGTCCGAAGAATCAGAATAGGTGTTGGTACAGGATTGGGTCTCCTCCTCCAGCGGGGTCGAAGAATGTGGTGTTTAGGTTTCGATCAGTTAGTAATATTGTAATACCGGCGGCGAGTACGGGGAGTGATAGAAGGAGTAGGATGGCGGTAATTAGTACGGATCAGACAAATAGTGGGGTTTGGTATTGTGAGAGTGCGGGGGGTTTTATGTTGATGGCTGTGGTGATAAAGTTGATGGCCCCAAGGATGGAGGAGATACCGGCTAAGTGGAGTGAGAAGATAGCCAGGTCTACTGAAGCTCCGGCGTGGGCAAGGTCACCTGGTAGGGGAGGGTAGACAGTTCAGCCTGTGCCGGCGCCAGCTTCTACAGTGGATGAGGCTAGTAGGAGGAGGAATGATGGGGGGAGGAGTCAAAAGCTTATGTTGTTTATTCGCGGGAATGCTATGTCGGGGGCACCGATTATGAGGGGGACTAATCAGTTGCCGAATCCTCCGATCATGATGGGTATGACTATAAAGAAGATTATTACAAAGGCGTGAGCGGTAACGATTACATTGTAAATTTGGTCGTCGCCTAGGAGAGTTCCTGGTTGTCCTAGTTCTGCGCGGATTAATAGGCTGAGTGCGGTGCCGACTATTCCTGCTCATGCCCCGAAGATGAGGTACAGGGTGCCAATATCCTTATGGTTAGTGGAAAATAGTCATCGGTTGATGAAGGTGACGGGTAAGATGGCTGAGTGTTGAAGCGTTAGGCTGTAGTCCTTTTTACAGAGGTTTAATTCCTCTTCTTATCGGCTCTGTAGTGAAATTCATGTTGAGTTGCAAGCTCATCGATGCGCACTAGGGTGCGTCAGGGTCTTTGTAGGCAGAAGCCAATTGGTTTAGGCATTTAGCTGTTAACTAGAGTTTTGTGGGATCGAAGCCCATCTGTCTAGGGAGGCTTTAGCTTAATTAAAGCGTCTGACTTGCATTCAGAAGATACAGGTTAATATTCTGTAAGTCTTAATGTGCAGAAACTAAGAGGGTTTAACTCTTATTTAAGGCTTTGAAGGCCTTCGGTTTGGGGTGTTATCCTAAGTTTCTAGACAATGGCATGTATTATTGGGGACAGGGGAAGTAAGAGGATTGATAGTGAGGCAAGGACCGCAGTAGGTGTGCTTGGGGCTTTGCTAGTGTATCATTGTTTTATGTGGTTAGAGGAGTTGGGGGGAAGGGTAATTGTTGAGTGGTATGCGAGGCGTAGGTAGAAGAAGAGGCTGAGCAGTGATAGCATGGCAATTGCCATGGCTGCTGGTGTTATTTCCTGTTTAGTTAGTTCTTGGATGATAAGTCACTTTGGTATAAAGCCTGTTAATGGGGGGAGGCCTGCTAGGGATAAAAGTACTAGTATTAGGGTGGCGTTTAGCACTGGGGTTTTTGTTCATGAGGTTGTGATCATGGATAGGTTAAGGGCTTTGATTTTGTTAAGGGCTAGGAATACGGCTGATGTTATGATTGTGTATAGGTAGAAGGTAAGTAAGGCCAATTTGGGGCTGTAAACTAGGATGATGGCGATTCAGCCTAAGTGGGAGATGGACGAGAAGGCTAGGATTTTGCGTGTTTGTGTTTGGTTCAGTCCTATTCAGCCTCCTAGTGCTGTTGAGGCTAGGGCCATGGCGGTGAGTAGAGCTGGGTCGAGGGATTTGGATGTTAGTAGGAGCAGGGTTAGTGGGGGGAATTTTATGAGGGTCGAGAGTAGCAGGGCTGTTATTAGTGGCGATCCTTGTAGTACTTCTGGGAATCAGAAGTGAAATGGCACTAGGCCCAGTTTAATAGCGATTGCTGCTGTCAGTAGTAGACAGGAGGTTGGGTGGTTTATTTGTGTGATGTCTCATTGGCCGGTGACTCAGGCATTGGTTATGCTAGAGAATAGGACCAGGGCGGAAGCAGCTGCTTGGGTTAGGAAGTATTTCGTTGCGGCTTCTACTGCTCGTGGGTGGTGGGATTTGGCAATTAGGGGAATGATGGCTAGTGCGTTGATCTCCAGTCCTGTCCAGGCCAGAACTCAGTGGTTGCTGGAAATTGTGATTGTGGTGCCCAAGATGAGGCTGAAGGTTATGATTGGGGTCGCGTAAGGGTTCATTAGTAGAGGAGGGGGTTAAACCATCATTTTCGGGGTATGGGCCCGATAGCTTGATTAGCTGACTCTACTAGAAAATAATATAAGGGAAGTATGGAGAATTTTGATTTCTCTTGTGTGGGTTCAATTCCTACTTTTCTAAGGTCAACAGGAAATGAGAGGGCTGTTATACCTCTATGTTCACTTTATCATAGTGACCCTTTGTAGTTCAGGCACATTTCCTTATGTAAGGAGGTAGGCCTGCATAGCAGATAGGTATGCTGATGTGTCAGAGGCACAGAGCTAGTGTGAGGGGTAGGAAGTTTTTTCATAGTAGGTGCATTAGTTGGTCATATCGGAATCGTGGGTATGAAGCTCGGACCCATAAGAAACCAGAAGATAGTAGGAGGACTTTTGTGGCTAGGATGACGGGGAATAGTTCTGTGGGTGGCCCTAGGGCGCTTGGGTTTAGGAATATGATGGCTGTAAGTGTATTTATTAGCATAATGTTCGCATATTCAGCTAGGAAGAATAAGGCGAAGGGTCCTGCGGCGTATTCAACGTTAAACCCTGAGACTAGCTCAGATTCACCCTCTGTGAGGTCAAAAGGAGCTCGGTTTGTCTCTGCTAGGGTGGATATGTATCATATTATTGCTAGGGGTCATGAGGAGAAAATGAAGTATAGAGGCTCCTGTGCGATGGCAAAGGAGCTGAGTGTGTAGCTTCCGCTTAGTATGATTATTGATAGCAGGATTATGGCCAGTGTCACTTCGTATGAAATGGTCTGTGCTACTGCCCGTAGGGCTCCGATTAGTGCGTATTTTGAGTTCGAGGCTCAGCCTGATCATAGGACTGAGTAGACGGCTAGGCTTGACATGGCTATTAGGAAGAGAACTCCGAGGTTTAGATCTGCTAGGGGAAATGGGAGTGGTAGTGGTGCTCAAGTGGTGAGGGCTAGGACAAGGGCTAGTATTGGTATCAGAATGAATAGAAGTGGGGAAGAGGTAGAGGGTCGGATGGGCTCTTTGGTAAATAGTTTCAGTCCGTCCGCAAATGGTTGAAGTAGGCCAAAAGGCCCGACAACGTTAGGGCCTTTGCGGGATTGTATGTAGCTTAGGATTTTCCGTTCTGCTAGGGTTAGGAAGGCTACGGCAATCAGGATTGGGATGATGTATAGGAGGGATATAACGAGGCAGCTTAGTGTTGTTATTTGAATCATGGGTGAAGCTAGGGAGAGGATTTGAACCTCTGGGGAAAGGGCTTAAGCCTTCTGCACTTGCCGGGCTCTGCCACTCTAGCTGGTCCTTTTCTAGGATTGAAAGTGGTGGGGGAAGGCCCTCTTCACGGTTTAGTTGGTTTCACTGCTTAGAGGGGGGGGGCGTGCTTGTGGTATTGGCCCCACTTTCCCGGTCCTTTCGTACTGGGGAGAGTGTGTCATAGATAGAAACCGACCTGGATTGCTCCGGTCTGAACTCAGATCACGTAGGACTGTTAATCGTTGAACAAACGAACCCTTAATAGCGGCTGCACCATTAGGATGTCCTGATCCAACATCGAGGTCGTAAACCCCCCTGTCGATATGGGCTCTTGAGGGGGATTGCGCTGTTATCCCTGGGGTAGCTTGGTCCATTAATCAATTATATTGGGTCTGGTCACTGTTAGCACTTTGAGGGGTAGCTCTAGGTAAAGAGGTATGGTCTTGTTTTTGGAGGATTTGTTCTCCTCCAAGGTCGCCCCAACCGAAAAATATCGACCAGGCTCTGCGATGGTAGTGGCCCCAGTGGGGTTGATTGAGGATTCGCGGTGGTCGTTGATTTTTAAGTTCCACAGGGTCTTCTCGTCTTATGTTCACATCCCCGCTTTTGCACGGGGAGATCAATTTCACTGATTATCTGTGAGAGACAGTTAAGACCTCGTTTAGCCATTCATACAAGTCTCGATTTATGGGACAATTGATTGCGCTACCTTTGCACGGTTAGGATACCGCGGCCGTTAAACCTAAGTCACCGGGCAGGCATCACCTTCAATACTTGTTTAATTTGCTGAAGGCTATGTTTTTGGTAAACAGTCGGGCCTTATTAATTTGCCGAGTTCCTTTCACAGATTTTAATCGCTCTTATAGGCGCTCCTGAGTCGGGTTAACAGGGTTAGTTAATACGTGGTCTTGTAGGGGTTTTTGTATCTGTCTAGGTCTGTTAATAATGTTTCTATGTAAGCTTGCGCCGTTAGAGGGGTGTGGCCCTGTACATGAGGGGCCTAGGATGATTCCTAGGATTGTTATGAGGATGGCAGCGGTTTTGGTGATAAGGGGTATGGTTATTGGGGGGGTTTTGGTTGGTGTGATGAAAGAGGTAATGATTATTCCTGCTGTAATGCTGCCTAGGGCGAGTCGGGTTAGGGGGGCGGTGATTAGTGGGTTGTTTTCGTTTATTGATACTATTGGGGGGATTCGGGTTTGTCCAGCTTGGACTAGGATGGTTATGCGGATGCTGTAGGTTGCGGTGAATGCTGTGGCTATAAGGGTTAGGAGTAGGGCTCAAGTATTTAGGTATGATGTGTTTAAGCTTTCGATGATGAGGTCTTTTGAGTAGAATCCGGCTAGGAATGGGGTTCCTATCAGCGCCAGGTTTCCGATGGTTAGGCAGGAAGTAGTGACTGGGAGTATTTTCTGTAGGCCTCCTATCTTTCGGATATCTTGTTCTCCGTTTAGGTTGTGGATGATAGACCCTGAGCATAGGAATAGTATGGCTTTAAAGAAGGCATGGGTTGAGATGTGTAAGAAGGCTAGTTGTGGGAGGTTTAGTCCGATAGTGACTATTATTAGTCCTAGTTGGCTGGATGTTGAGAAAGCAATGATTTTTTTGATGTCATTTTGGGTTAGGGCGCATGTGGCAGCGAATAGGGTTGATAGAGCACCTAGGCATAGGCAGGCAGTTAGGGCTGTCTGGTTGGTGGCTAGCAGGGGGTGCATGCGGATGAGCAGGAAGATTCCGGCTACTACTATGGTACTGGAGTGCAGTAGGGCTGATACTGGGGTGGGGCCTTCTATTGCTGCGGGCAGTCATGGGTGGAGTCCAAATTGGGCGGATTTTCCTGCGGCTGCGAGGATTAATCCTATGAGGGGGAGGATTGGGGTTTGGTGGGGGTGTACGGCTTGTTGGATCTCTCAGGTGTTGAATGTTGAAGCTAGTCATGCTATGCTCAGGATCAGTCCGATGTCTCCGATTCGGTTGTAGATTACGGCTCGTAGGGCGGCGGTGTTGGCATCTGCTCGGCCTTGTCATCAGCCGATGAGAAGGAAGGACATGATTCGTACTCCTTCCCAGCCTACGAATAGGAGGAATATGTTGTTTGCGGTTGTTAGGAGGAGTATGGCGACTAGGAATGTCAGTAGGTAGGTGAAAAATTTTGTTACGTATGGCTCTGAGGCCATGTATCATATGGCGAATTGTAGGATTGATCATGTTACAAATAGGGCGATTGGAAGAAATGTTATTGAGTATTGGTCTATTTTTAGGCTCAGGGGGATTTTAAAGTTTATAATGAATTTTCACTCCCAGTGGCAGGTGACAGATTCTACTCCCGAGTAGATGAATGCGGTTGTAGGGGCTAGGCTAATTAGGAATGCGGTTTTAACAGCGCGGGTGGTGGCTTGTGGGGTGTTTTTAAAGTTTTTAAATAGAAATGGCAGGATGATTGGGGTTAGGAGGATTGTCAGCGTGAGTAGTGTGAGGGAGTTGATTAGTAGTGTGGGGTTCACTACTTTTACTTGGATTTGCACCAAGATGGGTGGTTCCTAAGACCAGTGGATTGCTGTTATCCTTTAAAAGTAAGGGGGCTGAGGTTTTAGGCTCAGATGTAAGAGTTAGCAGCTCTTGTTGGTTAAACCCTCCCCTCGGCAGGTAAGAAGGTTTGAACTTCTATTCTTAGAATCACAGTCTAATGTTTGGTTTAAACTATACTTGCATGAGGGGATTCCGGAGATCAGTTCGGGTTTGAGGATTAGGAGGAATATTGGGATAATGTGGAGTGTTATGAGCAGGTGTTCTCGCGTGGTTGAGTTTTGCATAGATGTGATGTGGGAGGGGATTGAGCCTCGTTGGGTCATTAGTAGTATGAATAAGGTGTAGGAGGCGGTTAGTAGGGTTGCGATTCCTGTTAGGATGATCGTGAAGGCAGATCAGTTGAATAAGGTGATTATAATGGTTAGCTCTGCTATGAGGTTTGTTGTTGGGGGTAAGGCTATGTTTGTTAGATTGGCCAGCAATCATCAGGTAGCTATGAGTGGTAGGAGAGGTTGTAGGCCTCGTGTGAGTAGTAGAATTCGGCTGTGCGTACGTTCATAGTTTGTGTTGGCTAGGCAGAATAGTATGGAGGAAGTTAGTCCATGGGAAATTATTAGGATCATTGCCCCTGAGAATGATCAGTGGGTTTGGATTATTCCTGCGGCGATAACTAGGCCTATGTGGCTAACGGATGAATAAGCGATTAGTGATTTTAGGTCTGTCTGTCGTAGGCAGATTGAGCTAGTCATTAGGGCGCCTCATAGGGCCAGGGTTAGGAAGGGGTAGTGCAGGAGGTTGGACAGTGGGCCCATAAATAGAGTGACTTGTATAATTCCGTATCCTCCTAGCTTTAGTAGTAGGGCGGCGAGGAGTATTGAGCCTGCGATGGGTGCTTCTACGTGGGCTTTTGGCAGTCAGAGGTGTAGGCCGTATAGTGGGGCTTTTACTATGAATGCTATGAGCAGTGCTAGACCTGATAGTATTCCTGTCCATGAGGTGGATAGGGTTGGGTGGGTTAGTTGTAGGGTTGGCAGGTGCAGGGTGCCAATTTTCACGTATAGGTGTATGATTGTGATTAGCAGGGGTAGAGAGCTTACTGGCGTGTAGAATAGCAGGTAGATGCCAGCGCTTAGGCGTTCTGGTTGGTTCCCCCATCGGGTGATTAAGATTAGGGTGGGAATGAGGGTTGCTTCAAATGAGATGTAAAATAGTGCTAGTTCTGTGGTGGAAAAGGCTAGTAGGATGAATGGCTGGACTGCGACTAAGGTTGAGATAAAGATTCGTTTGCGTTGTAGGGGTTCTTGTTGCAGGTGGTTTTGGCTTGCTATGATTATGAGTGGGAGTAGTCAGCAGGATAGTACTAGGAGGGGGGATGAGATTTGGTCAATTCCTGTTCAGTTGGATAAAAATTTGTAGGGGTAGTAGGTTGGGATTAATCACTGTAGGCTTAGGGCAGCGATTAGGAGGCTGTATAAGGTGGTGTTAGTCCATAGAAATTTTGGTGGAGACAGCAGGGCTGTTGGAAGAAGTATGATTGTGGGTAGGATGATTTTTAGCATTGCAGGAGGTTTAGGTTGTGTAGATGGTCAGAGCCATGTGTGCGGGTGGAGGCTACTAGGATGGCCAGGCCTGTGCCCGCCTCACACGCTGAGAAGGTTAGCATGAGAATTGGTACCATGGTGAATGAGGAGACTTGGTTTTCGATGGATCATATTGATAGGCCTACGAATATCGATAATATTATGCTTTCAAGGCATAGTAGGGCGGATACTAGGTGGGTTCGGTGGAAGGCTAGCCCTAGTCCGCTGAAAATGAAGGCTGAGTAGAAGCTTAAATGTAGGGGCGACATAAGAAAGTTACAGGGTTGGCTGTAATCTGCTGGGTCGAAACCAGCTATCTTTTTGGTTAGACTAACTTTCTGTTATTCTGCTCATTCTAGGCCCCCTTGAATTCACTCGTAGGCCAGTCCGAGTGTTAGGAGAAGGAGGATCACTACAGTTCAGGTGAGGGTCATTAGGGGGGATTGGAGTTGGACGGCTCATGGCAGGGGGAGTAGGAGGGCGATTTCTAGGTCGAATAGGACGAACAGGATGGCTACTGAGGAAGAATCGGACTGAGAATGGTAATCGAGCAGATCCAAGTGGGTCGAATCCACATTCGTACGGTGAGAGTTTCTCTGAGTCGGGGTTTATTTGGGCGAGTCAGAAGTTTAATGCGGTTAGGGCGGCGCTTAGGATTGATGATAGGGCGAATATGAACATGAGTGCGTTCATTGCTCTCCTCTGGGTTTATACCAGATTCTAGAGATTGGAAGTCAATTGTAATTAATATACTAGAAGAGCAAGATCCTCATCAGTAGATGGTTATGTAGAGGAATAGTCAGATGACGTCTACGAAGTGTCAGTATCAGGCTGCTGCCTCGAATCCGAAGTGGTGGTCTGATGTAAAGTGGAACTTGATCAGTCGGAAGAGGCAGACGGTCAGGAAGGAGGATCCGATGATTACGTGGAGTCCGTGGAATCCAGTGGCAACGAAGAAGGTAGATCCGTAGACGCTATCGGCGATTGAGAATGGGGCTTCGTGGTATTCTATTGCTTGTAGGGCTGTGAAGTAGAATCCCAAGAGGATCGTTAGGGTTAGGGCGTGGATGGCATGTTTTCGGTTTCCTTCTGTGATGCTGTGATGGGCTCACGTTACGGTAACGCCTGAGGCTAGTAGGATGGCTGTGTTTAGTAGGGGGACTTCTATCGGGTTGAGTGGTTTAATTCCTGTTGGGGGTCATTGGCCTCCTAGTTCTGGGGTTGGGGCCAGGCTCGAGTGGAAGAATGCTCAGAAGAACCCTAAGAAGAAGAATGCTTCGGATGTGATGAAAAGGATTATGCCGTATCGTAGGCCTTTTTGGACTGTGGGAGTGTGATGGCCTTGGAAGGTGCTTTCTCGTACAATGTCTCGTCATCATTGGAGTATTACTAGGAGTATTGAGATGAGGCCTAGGGTTAGTAGTATGGATGAGTTGTAGTGGAATCACATGATTAATCCTGAGGTTGTGAGTAGGGCGGCGGCTGCCCCGAAGATTGGTCAAGGGCTTGGGTCAACTATGTGGTATGAGTGTGCTTGGTGTGCCATTAGATGTTTTCTTGTAAGTATAGGCTTAGAAGGAGCACGAAGACGTAGGCCTGGATTATGGCTACTGCTACTTCTAGGATGGTTAGGAGTAGTAGGATGATTATTGTTAGGATGGATACTGCAGGAAGGGTGGGTATTAATGCAATGGAGGCTGTAGAGATGAGTTGGATGAGTAAGTGTCCTGCTGTAAGGTTGGCTGTAAGGCGGACTCCGAGGGCTAGGGGGCGGATTAGTAGGCTGGTTGTTTCGATCAGGATTAGTGCGGGGATTAGGGGTGTAGGGGTACCTTCGGGTAATAGGTGGGCTAAAGAGGCTGATGGTTGGTTTCGTAGGCCTGTTAGTAGTGTGGCGAGCCATAGTGGGAAGGCTAGGGCTATGTTCATAGATAGTTGGGTGGTTGGGGTGAATGTATATGGAAGGAGGCCTAGAAGGTTGATTGTAAGAAGTATGATTATTAGGGATGTAAATATTATGGCTCATTTGTGGCCATTTTTGTTGAGTGGGACTATTAGTTGTTTTGTGATTAGGTGAAGGAGTCATGTTTGGATAGTAGAAAGGCGGTTGTTGATTCATCGGTTGTTTGGGGACGGGAATAGTAGGGCTGGGAAGAGTAGGGATAGTAGGATTAAGGGGATGCCAAATAGATTGGGGCTGGAAAATTGGTCAAAGAAGCTTAGGTTCATGGTCAGGATCATGGTGTGGGTTTGGTAGTGAGGGAGGTCTTATTTGATGGGGGGTTGGTTGTGGTGAAGGCTAGTAGTTTTGGTTGGATGAGGAGTGCTAGGGTTAATCAGGTTATAATTATGATTGAAAATCATGGTGCGGGGTTAAGCTGTGGCATATCATTAAGGAGGGGGAAGTCCCTCTTTGGCTAGCTTAAAAGGCTAGTGCTGTTGCATAGCTTCTTAATGATTAGGATGATGATAGAAGGGACGATCAGGCCTCGAAATGTGGGAGTGGGGTTGATTCTACTACAATGGGTATGTAGCTGTGATTAGCCCCGCAAATTTCTGAGCATTGTCCGTAAAAAATCCCAGGCCGGGTGGTAATGAATGAAGTTTGGTTTAGTCGGCCTGGGATTGCGTCTGTTTTAACTCCGAGCGTTGGGACTGCTCAGGAGTGGAGTACGTCTCCTGCAGTAATGATCACGCGGATGGGGGATTCTATTGGGATAACTACGCGGTGGTCAACTTCTAGCAGTCGGAAGTGGCCGTTGGGTAAGTCTGGGGTGGGCACTATGTAGGAGTCGAATGATAGGTCTTTGAAGTCTGTGTATTCGTAGCTTCAGTATCATTGGTGGCCGATGGCTTTTAGGGTGAGGTCTGGTTCGTCGATTTTGTCCATTATGTAGAGGATTTGTAGGGATGGGAGGGCGAGGAGTACCAGGACGATAGCAGGTAGGATTGTCCAGATCAGCTCTACTTCTTGGGCGTCTACAGCATTGGACGAGAGTTTTTCTGTTAGTATGTGGGCTAAAAGGTAGAGAACTAGGCTGCAGATAGCTAGGGCAACGATTAGGGCGTGGTCGTGGAATTCAACGAGTTCTTCTATGATGGGTGATGAGGCGTCTTGGAATCCTAGTTGGGAGTGGTTGGCCACATGAGATGTACAGGATTTTTACCTGTGATTTAGTCTTGACAAGGCTATGTAATTGGTTTACTAACGTCTCATAAGAAAGAAGCATGAGCGGTGAATGCAGTTGGCTTGAAACCAGCATGTGAGGGTTCGATTCCTTCCTTTCTTGTACTTGGACGAAGGCCGGTTCCTCGAAAGTATGGTATGGGGGAGGGCAGCCGTGGATTCATTCAACGTTTGTGGTAGTTAGTTCTGGTTGTAGGACTTTTCGTTTGGCCGAAAAGGCTTCTCAGATGATGAATATTAGTATGATTACGGCTACTATTGAGATTAGGGAGCCGATGGAGGAAATGGTGTTTCATAGTGTGTAGGCGTCGGGATAGTCCGAGTATCGTCGGGGTATTCCTGCTAGGCCTAGGAAGTGCTGGGGGAAGAACGTTAGGTTTACTCCTGTAAATATTACCCCGAAGTGGGCTTTTGCTCATGTTTGGTGTAGGGTAAACCCAGTGAGTAGTGGGAATCAGTGAGTAAATCCTGCTAGAATGGCAAAGACGGCGCCTATGGATAGGACGTAGTGGAAGTGGGCAACTACGTAGTACGTGTCGTGCAGGGCGATGTCTAGGGAAGAGTTTGCAAGAACGATTCCTGTTAATCCTCCGATGGTAAATAGGAAGATAAATCCTAGAGCTCATAGTATTGGGGGGGTCTCATTTGATTGTTCCTCCGTGCAGGGTGGCTAGTCAGCTAAATACTTTGATTCCGGTAGGGATGGCAATGATTATAGTGGCTGATGTAAAGTAGGCTTGGGTATCAACGTCTATTCCTACTGTAAACATGTGGTGAGCTCAGACGATGAATCCTAGGAAGCCGATGGATAGTATGGCTCAGACTATTCCCATGTAGCCGAAGGGCTCCTTTTTGCCTGAGTAGTACGTGACTACGTGTGAGATGATTCCGAACCCCGGTAGGATCAGAATATAGACTTCTGGGTGTCCGAAGAATCAGAATAGGTGTTGGTACAGGATTGGGTCTCCTCCTCCAGCGGGGTCGAAGAATGTGGTGTTTAGGTTTCGATCAGTTAGTAATATTGTAATACCGGCGGCGAGTACGGGGAGTGATAGAAGGAGTAGGATGGCGGTAATTAGTACGGATCAGACAAATAGTGGGGTTTGGTATTGTGAGAGTGCGGGGGGTTTTATGTTGATGGCTGTGGTGATAAAGTTGATGGCCCCAAGGATGGAGGAGATACCGGCTAAGTGGAGTGAGAAGATAGCCAGGTCTACTGAAGCTCTGGCGTGGGCAAGGTTACCTGCTAGGGGAGGGTAGACAGTTCAGCCTGTGCCGGCGCCAGCTTCTACAGTGGATGAGGCTAGTAGGAGGAGGAATGATGGGGGGAGGAGTCAAAAGCTTATGTTGTTTATTCGCGGGAATGCTATGTCGGGGGCACCGATTATGAGGGGGACTAATCAGTTGCCGAATCCTCCGATCATGATGGGTATGACTATAAAGAAGCTTATTACAAAGGCGTGAGCGGTAACAATTACATTGTAAATTTGGTCGTCGCCTAGGAGAGTTCCTGGTTGTCCTAGTTCTGCGCGGATTAATAGGCTGAGTGCGGTGCCGACTATTCCTGCTCATGCCCCGAAGATGAGGTACAGGGTGCCAATATCCTTATGGTTAGTGGAAAATAGTCATCGGTTGATGAAGGTGACGGGTAAGATGGCTGAGTGTTGAAGCGTTAGGCTGTAGTCCTTTTTACAGAGGTTTAATTCCTCTTCTTATCGGCTCTGTAGTGAAATTCATGTTGAGTTGCAAGCTCATCGATGCGCACTAGGGTGCGTCAGGGTCTTTGTAGGCAGAAGCCAATTGGTTTAGGCATTTAGCTGTTAACTAGAGTTTTGTGGGATCGAAGCCCATCTGTCTAGGGAGGCTTTAGCTTAATTAAAGCGTCTGACTTGCATTCAGAAGATACAGGTTAATATTCTGTAAGTCTTAATGTGCAGAAACTAAGAGGGTTTAACTCTTATTTAAGGCTTTGAAGGCCTTCGGTTTGGGGTGTTATCCTAAGTTTCTAGACAATGGCATGTATTATTGGGGACAGGGGAAGTAAGAGGATTGATAGTGAGGCAAGGACCGCAGTAGGTGTGCTTGGGGCTTTGCTAGTGTATCATTGTTTTATGTGGTTAGAGGAGTTGGGGGGAAGGGTAATTGTTGAGTGGTATGCGAGGCGTAGGTAGAAGAAGAGGCTGAGCAGTGATAGCATGGCAATTGCCATGGCTGCTGGTGTTATTTCCTGTTTAGTTAGTTCTTGGATGATAAGTCACTTTGGTATAAAGCCTGTTAATGGGGGGAGGCCTGCTAGGGATAAAAGTACTAGTATTAGGGTGGCGTTTAGCACTGGGGTTTTTGTTCATGAGGTTGTGATCATGGATAGGTTAAGGGCTTTGATTTTGTTAAGGGCTAGGAATACGGCTGATGTTATGATTGTGTATAGGTAGAAGGTAAGTAAGGCCAATTTGGGGCTGTAAACTAGGATGATGGCGATTCAGCCTAAGTGGGAGATGGACGAGAAGGCTAGGATTTTGCGTGTTTGTGTTTGGTTCAGTCCTATTCAGCCTCCTAGTGCTGTTGAGGCTAGGGCCATGGCGGTGAGTAGAGCTGGGTCAAGGGATTTGGATGTTAGTAGGAGCAGGGTTAGTGGGGGGAATTTTATGAGGGTCGAGAGTAGCAGGGCTGTTATTAGTGGCGATCCTTGTAGTACTTCTGGGAATCAGAAGTGAAATGGCACTAGGCCCAGTTTAATAGCGATTGCTGCTGTCAGTAGTAGACAGGAGGTTGGGTGGTTTATTTGTGTGATGTCTCATTGGCCGGTGACTCAGGCATTGGTTATGCTAGAGAATAGGACCAGGGCGGAAGCAGCTGCT
The DNA here is from genome assembly GCF_964034855.1 of Anser brachyrhynchus. NCBI lineage: Eukaryota > Metazoa > Chordata > Aves > Anseriformes > Anatidae > Anser > Anser brachyrhynchus. The sequence goes on along the minus strand of NW_027663935.1, from coordinate 221,196 downwards.
TGGGTTAGGAAGTATTTCGTTGCGGCTTCTACTGCTCGTGGGTGGTGGGATTTGGCAATTAGGGGAATGATGGCTAGTGCGTTGATCTCCAGTCCTGTCCAGGCCAGAACTCAGTGGTTGCTGGAAATTGTGATTGTGGTGCCCAAGATGAGGCTGAAGGTTATGATTGGGGTCGCGTAAGGGTTCATTAGTAGAGGAGGGGGTTAAACCATCATTTTCGGGGTATGGGCCCGATAGCTTGATTAGCTGACTCTACTAGAAAATAATATAAGGGAAGTATGGAGAATTTTGATTTCTCTTGTGTGGGTTCAATTCCTACTTTTCTAAGGTCAACAGGAAATGAGAGGGCTGTTATACCTCTATGTTCACTTTATCATAGTGACCCTTTGTAGTTCAGGCACATTTCCTTATGTAAGGAGGTAGGCCTGCATAGCAGATAGGTATGCTGATGTGTCAGAGGCACAGAGCTAGTGTGAGGGGTAGGAAGTTTTTTCATAGTAGGTGCATTAGTTGGTCATATCGGAATCGTGGGTATGAAGCTCGGACCCATAAGAAACCAGAAGATAGTAGGAGGACTTTTGTGGCTAGGATGACGGGGAATAGTTCTGTGGGTGGCCCTAGGGCGCTTGGGTTTAGGAATATGATGGCTGTAAGTGTATTTATTAGCATAATGTTCGCATATTCAGCTAGGAAGAATAAGGCGAAGGGTCCTGCGGCGTATTCAACGTTAAACCCTGAGACTAGCTCAGATTCGCCCTCTGTGAGGTCAAAAGGAGCTCGGTTTGTCTCTGCTAGGGTGGATACGTATCATATTATTGCTAGGGGTCATGAGGAGAAAATGAAGTATAGAGGCTCCTGTGCGACGGCAAAGGAGCTGAGTGTGTAGCTTCCGCTTAGTATGATTATTGATAGCAGGATTATGGCCAGTGTCACTTCGTATGAAATGGTCTGTGCTACTGCCCGTAGGGCTCCGATTAGTGCGTATTTTGAGTTCGAGGCTCAGCCTGATCATAGGACTGAGTAGACGGCTAGGCTTGACATGGCTATTAGGAAGGGAACTCCGAGGTTTAGATCTGCTAGGGGAAATGGGAGTGGTAGTGGTGCTCAAGTGGTGAGGGCTAGGACAAGGGCTAGTATTGGTATCAGAATGAATAGAAGTGGGGAAGAGGTAGAGGGTCGGATGGGCTCTTTGGTAAATAGTTTCAGTCCGTCCGCAAATGGTTGAAGTAGGCCAAAAGGCCCGACAACGTTAGGGCCTTTGCGGGATTGTATGTAGCTTAGGATTTTCCGTTCTACTAGGGTTAGGAAGGCTACGGCAATCAGGATTGGGATGATGTATAGGAGGGATATAACGAGGCAGCTTAGTGTTGTTATTTGAATCATGGGTGAAGCTAGGGAGAGGATTTGAACCTCTGGGGAAAGGGCTTAAGCCTTCTGCACTTGCCGGGCTCTGCCACTCTAGCTGGTCCTTTTCTAGGATTGAAAGTGGTGGGGGAAGGCCCTCTTCACGGTTTAGTTGGTTTCACTGCTTAGAGGGGGGGGGCGTGCTTGTGGTATTGGCCCCACTTTCCCGGTCCTTTCGTACTGGGGAGAGTGTGTCATAGATAGAAACCGACCTGGATTGCTCCGGTCTGAACTCAGATCACGTAGGACTGTTAATCGTTGAACAAACGAACCCTTAATAGCGGCTGCACCATTAGGATGTCCTGATCCAACATCGAGGTCGTAAACCCCCCTGTCGATATGGGCTCTTGAGGGGGATTGCGCTGTTATCCCTGGGGTAGCTTGGTCCATTAATCAATTATATTGGGTCTGGTCACTGTTAGCACTTTGAGGGGTAGCTCTAGGTAAAGAGGTATGGTCTTGTTTTTGGAGGATTTGTTCTCCTCCAAGGTCGCCCCAACCGAAAAATATCGACCAGGCTCTGCGATGGTAGTGGCCCCAGTGGGGTTGATTGAGGATTCGCGGTGGTCGTTGATTTTTAAGTTCCACAGGGTCTTCTCGTCTTATGTTCACATCCCCGCTTTTGCCCTGGGGATGCACTGCAGTGAGTCCAGAGAGTGCACTGGCACCACTGGGGATGAACTGCAGTGAGTCCAGAGATTGCACTGGCACCACTGGGGATGCAGTGCAGTGAGTCCAGAGACTTCACTGGCACCACCGGGAATGCAGTGCAGTGAGTGCAGAGAGTGCACTGGCACCACTGGGGATGCAGTGCAGTGAGTCCAGAGAGTGCACTGGCACCACTGGGGATGCACTGCAGTGAGTCCAGAGAGTGCACTGGCACCACTGGGGATGCAGTGCAGTGAGTCCAGAGAGTGCACTGGCACCACTGGGGATGCACTGCAGTGAGTCCAGAGAGTGCACTGGCACCACTGGGGATGAACTGCAGTGAGTCCAGAGATTGCACTGGCACCACTGGGGATGCAGTGCAGTGAGTCCAGAGACTTCACTGGCACCACTGGGAATGCAGTGCAGTGAGTCCAGAGAGTGCACTGGCACCACCGGGGATGCACTGCAGTGAGTCCAGAGAGTGCACTGGCACCACTGGGGATGCACTACAGTGAGTCCAGAGATTGCACCATCACCACTGGGGATGCAGTGCAGTGAGTCCAGAGAGTGCACTGGCACCACTGGGGATGCAGTGCAGTGAGTCCAGAGAGTGCACTGGCACCACTGGGGATGCAGTTCAGTGAGTCCAGAGCGTGCACTGGCACCACTGGGGATGCAGTCCAGTGAGTCCAGTGAGTGCACTGGCACCACTGGGGATGCTGTGCAGTGAGTGCAGAGAGTGCACTGGCACCACCGGGGATTCACTGTAGTGAGTCCAGAGAGTGCACTGGCACCACCTGTGATGCAGTACAGTGAGTCCAGTGAGTGCACTGGCACCACTGGGGATGCAGTGCTGTGACTCCGGAGAGCGCACTGGCACCACTGGGGATGCAGTGCAGTCAGTCCAGTGAGTGCACTGGCACCACTTGGGATGCACTTCAGTGACTCGAGAGAGTGCACTGGCACCACTGGCGATGCACTGCAGTGAGTCCAGAGACTGCACTGGCACCACTGGGGATGCACTGCAGTGAGTCCAGAGAGTGCACTGGCACCACTGGGGATGCAGTGCAGTGAGTCCAGAGAGTGCACTGGCACCACTGGGGATGCAGTGCAGTGAGTCCAGAGACTGCACTGGCACCACTGGGGATGCACTGCAGTGAGTCCAGAGACTGCACTGGCACCACTGGGGATGCACTGCAGTGAGTCCAGAGAGTGCACTGGCAGCACTGGGGATGCAGTGCAGTGAGTCCAGAGAGTGCACTGGCACCACTGGTGATGCAGTCCAGTGAGTCCAGTGAATGCACTGGCACCACTGGGGATGCTGTGCAGTGAGTGCAGAGAGTGCACTGGCACCACCTGTAATGCAGTACAGTGTGTCCAGTGAGTGCACTGGCACCACTGGGGATGCAGTGCTGTGACTCCGGAGAGCGCACTGGCACCACTGGGGATGCAGTGCAGTCAGTCCAGTGAGTGCACTGGCACCACTGGGGATGCAGTGCAGTGAGTGCAGAGAGTGCAATGGCACCAATGGGGATGCACTTCAGTGAGTCCAGAGAGTGCACTGGCACCACTGGGGATGCAGTGCAGTGAGTCCAGAGAGTGCACTGGCACCACTGGGGATGCCCTGCAGTGAGTCCAGAGAGTGCACTGGCACCACTGGGGATGCAGTGCAGTGAGTCCAGAGCGTGCACTGGCACCACTGGGGATGCACTGCAGTGAGTCCAGCGTGTGCACTGGCACCACTGTGGATGCAGTACAGTGAGTCCAGAGAGAGCACTGGCACCACTGGGGATGCACTACAGTGAGTCCACAGAGTGCACTGGCACCACTGGGGATGCAGTGCAGTGAGTCCAGAGAGTGCACTGGAACCACTGGGGATGCAGTGCTGTGACTCCAGAGAGCGCACTGGCACCACTGGGGATGCAGTGCAGTGAGTGCAGAGAGTGCACTGGCACCACTGGGGATGGGTTTCAAGCCAACTGCATTAACCGCTCATGCTTCTTTCTTATGAGACGTTAGTAAACCAATTACATAGCCTTGTCAAGACTAAATCACAGGTAAAAATCCTGTACATCTCATGTGGCCAACCACTCCCAACTAGGATTCCAAGAACCAGGAGGTTCGGTGAAAATAGGGCTAGTGCTATTAGAGGGGTGATTATTAGGGTAAGCCCTAAGCTGTCTTTCATGGAGAAGTGTGGGTGGAATGGGATTTTGTCGCAGTCTGATACGATTCCTAGTGGGTTATTTGAGCCTGATTCGTGTAGGAAGGTTAGGTGGACTAGGGTGATTCCTGCAATTAGGAAGGGCAGTAGGAAGTGGATGGCGAAGAATCGGGTTAAGGTTGGATTGTCTACTGAGAATCCTCCTCAGGCTCATTCTACTAGAGTTTGCCCAATGTACGGGATGGCTGAGAATAGGTTGGTGATTACGGTGGCCCCTCAGAATGACATTTGTCCTCATGGTAGGACATACCCTACGAAGGCAGTTGCTATTAGGGTGAGTAGGAGGATTACTCCTGTGTTTCAGGTTTCTTTGTATAAGTAGGAGCCGTAGTAGAGGCCTCGTCCGATGTGTAAGTAGATGCAGATAAAGAAGAGCGAAGCACCATTGGCGTGGAGGTTGCGGATGAGCCATCCGTACTGGACGTCTCGGCATGTGTGAGCTACTGAGGAGAAGGCGAGTGAAGTGTCTGCGGTGTAGTGTATGGCTAGTAGCAGGCCTGTTAGGATTTGTGTGGCTAAGCAGATGGCTAGAAGGGAGCCGAAGTTTCATCAGGCAGAGATGTTGGAGGGGGCAGGTAGGTCGATTAGGGAGTTGTTGATTATTTTTAGTAGGGGATGGGATTTGCGGATGTTAGAGGCCATTAGTGAGTCTGTGTGTTATTAGGATTATTACCAGGATGGAGAGGGCGAAGGATCCTAGGTAGGCCTTAATTAGCCCTGTGTGTATTGAGGTTGCGGCTTTGCTTGCGGCTACTTGTAGTTCAGCAAGGCCCTCTGGCCCTATTTTTTTGAGTCAGGAGAGGTCGATCAAGTGTAGGGCAATGTTTTGTCCCTTTTCTAGTAGGTTTTTGGAGAAGAATCGGTGTACTAGGGGGTTGAAGTACCCTAATGCAGAGGAGAAGTTTATGAGGGGGGTTGGTTTGGGGTGAGTGAGGGTGTGTGTTATGTTCGATAGTTCTAGGGCTAGGATGATTCCTAGGATTGTTATGAGGATGGCAGCAGTTTTGGTGATAAGGGGTATGGTTATTGGGGGGGTTTTGGTTGGTGTGATGAAAGAGGTAATGATTATTCCTGCTGTAATGCTGCCTAGGGCGAGTCGGGTTAGGGGGGCGGTGATTAGTGGGTTGTTTTCGTTTATTGATACTATTGGGGGGATTCGGGTTTGTCCAGCTTGGACTAGGATGGTTATGCGGATGCTGTAGGTTGCGGTGAATGCTGTGGCTATAAGGGTTAGGAGTAGGGCTCAAGTATTTAGGTATGATGTGTTTAAGCTTTCGATGATGAGGTCTTTTGAGTAGAATCCGGCTAGGAATGGGGTTCCTATCAGCGCCAGGTTTCTGATGGTTAGGCAGGAAGTAGTGACTGGGAGTATTTTCTGTAGGCCTCCTATCTTTCGGATATCTTGTTCTCCGTTTAGGTTGTGGATGATAGACCCTGAGCATAGGAATAGTATGGCTTTAAAGAAGGCATGGGTTGAGATGTGTAGGAAGGCTAGTTGTGGGAGGTTTAGTCCGATAGTGACTATTATTAGTCCTAGTTGGCTGGATGTTGAGAAAGCAATGATTTTTTTGATGTCATTTTGGGTTAGGGTGCATGTGGCAGCGAATAGGGTTGATAGAGCACCTAGGCATAGGCAGGCAGTTAGGGCTGTCTGGTTGGTGGCTAGCAGGGGGTGCATGCGGATGAGCAGGAAGATTCCGGCTACTACTATGGTACTGGAGTGCAGTAGGGCTGATACTGGGGTGGGGCCTTCTATTGCTGCGGGCAGTCATGGGTGGAGTCCAAATTGGGCGGATTTTCCTGCGGCTGCGAGGATTAATCCTATGAGGGGGAGGATTGGGGTTTGGTGGGGGTGTACGGCTTGTTGGATCTCTCAGGTGTTGAATGTTGAAGCTAGTCATGCTATGCTCAGGATCAGTCCGATGTCTCCGATTCGGTTGTAGATTACGGCTCGTAGGGCGGCGGTGTTGGCATCTGCTCGGCCTTGTCATCAGCCGATGAGAAGGAAGGACATGATTCGTACTCCTTCCCAGCCTACGAATAGGAGGAATATGTTGTTTGTGGTTGTTAGGAGGAGTATGGCGACTAGGAATGTCAGTAGGTAGGTGAAAAATTTTGTTACGTATGGCTCTGAGGCCATGTATCATATGGCGAATTGTAGGATTGATCATGTTACAAATAGGGCGATTGGAAGAAATGTTATTGAGTATTGGTCTATTTTTAGGCTCAGGGGGATTTTAAAGTTTATAATGAATTTTCACTCCCAGTGGCAGGTGACAGATTCTACTCCCGAGTAGATGAATGCGGTTGTAGGGGCTAGGCTAATTAGGAATGCGGTTTTAACAGCGCGGGTGGTGGCTTGTGGGGTGTTTTTAAAGTTTTTAAATAGAAATGGCAGGATGATTGGGGTTAGGAGGATTGTCAGCGTGAGTAGTGTGAGGGAGTTGATTAGTAGTGTGGGGTTCACTACTTTTACTTGGATTTGCACCAAGATGGGTGGTTCCTAAGACCAGTGGATTGCTGTTATCCTTTAAAAGTAAGGGGGCTGAGGTTTTAGGCTCAGATGTAAGAGTTAGCAGCTCTTGTTGGTTAAACCCTCCCCTCGGCAGGTAAGAAGGTTTGAACTTCTATTCTTAGAATCACAGTCTAATGTTTGGTTTAAACTATACTTGCATGAGGGGATTCCGGAGATCAGTTCGGGTTTGAGGATTAGGAGGAATATTGGGATAATGTGGAGTGTTATGAGCAGGTGTTCTCGCGTGGTTGAGTTTTGCATAGATGTGATGTGGGAGGGGATTGAGCCTCGTTGGGTCATTAGTAGTATGAATAAGGTGTAGGAGGCGGTTAGTAGGGTTGCGATTCCTGTTAGGATGATCGTGAAGGCAGATCAGTTGAATAAGGTGATTATAATGGTTAGCTCTGCTATGAGGTTTGTTGTTGGGGGTAAGGCTATGTTTGTTAGATTGGCCAGCAATCATCAGGTAGCTATGAGTGGTAGGAGAGGTTGTAGGCCTCGTGTGAGTAGTAGAATTCGGCTGTGCGTACGTTCATAGTTTGTGTTGGCTAGGCAGAATAGTATGGAGGAAGTTAGTCCATGGGAAATTATTAGGATCATTGCCCCTGAGAATGATCAGTGGGTTTGGATTATTCCTGCGGCGATAACTAGGCCTATGTGGCTAACGGATGAATAAGCGATTAGTGATTTTAGGTCTGTCTGTCGTAGGCAGATTGAGCTAGTCATTAGGGCGCCTCATAGGGCCAGGGTTAGGAAGGGGTAGTGCAGGAGGTTGGACAGTGGGCCCATAAATAGAGTGACTCGTATAATTCCGTATCCTCCTAGCTTTAGTAGTAGGGCGGCGAGGAGTATTGAGCCTGCGATGGGTGCTTCTACGTGGGCTTTTGGCAGTCAGAGGTGTAGGCCGTATAGTGGGGCTTTTACTATGAATGCTATGAGCAGTGCTAGACCTGATAGTATTCCTGTCCATGAGGTGGATAGGGTTGGGTGGGTTAGTTGTAGGGTTGGCAGGTGCAGGGTGCCAATTTTCACGTATAGGTGTATGATTGTGATTAGCAGGGGTAGAGAGCTTACTGGCGTGTAGAATAGCAGGTAGATGCCAGCGCTTAGGCGTTCTGGTTGGTTCCCCCATCGGGTGATTAAGATTAGGGTGGGAATGAGGGTTGCTTCAAATGAGATGTAAAATAGTGCTAGTTCTGTGGTGGAAAAGGCTAGTAGAATGAATGGCTGGACTGCGACTAAGGTTGAGATAAAGATTCGTTTGCGTTGTAGGGGTTCTTGTTGCAGGTGGTTTTGGCTTGCTATGATTATGAGTGGGAGTAGTCAGCAGGATAGTACTAGGAGGGGGGATGAGATTTGGTCAATTCCTGTTCAGTTGGATAAAAATTTGTAGGGGTAGTAGGTTGGGATTAATCACTGTAGGCTTAGGGCAGCGATTAGGAGGCTGTATAAGGTGGTGTTAGTCCATAGAAATTTTGGTGGAGACAGCAGGGCTGTTGGAAGAAGTATGATTGTGGGTAGGATGATTTTTAGCATTGCAGGAGGTTTAGGTTGTGTAGATGGTCGGAGCCATGTGTGCGGGTGGAGGCTACTAGGATGGCCAGGCCTGTGCCCGCCTCACACGCTGAGAAGGTTAGCATGAGAATTGGTACCATGGTGAATGAGGAGACTTGGTTTTCGATGGATCATATTGATAGGCCTACGAATATCGATAATATTATGCTTTCAAGGCATAGTAGGGCGGATACTAGGTGGGTTCGGTGGAAGGCTAGCCCTAGTCCGCTGAAAATGAAGGCTGAGTAGAAGCTTAAATGTAGGGGCGACATAAGAAAGTTACAGGGTTGGCTGTAATCTGCTGGGTCGAAACCAGCTATCTTTTTGGTTAGACTAACTTTCTGTTATTCTGCTCATTCTAGGCCCCCTTGAATTCACTCGTAGGCCAGTCCGAGTGTTAGGAGAAGGAGGATCACTACAGTTCAGGTGAGGGTCATTAGGGGGGATTGGAGTTGGACGGCTCATGGCAGGGGGAGTAGGAGGGCGATTTCTAGGTCGAATAGGACGAACAGGATGGCTACTGAGGAAGAATCGGACTGAGAATGGTAATCGAGCAGATCCAAGTGGGTCGAATCCACATTCGTACGGTGAGAGTTTCTCTGAGTCGGGGTTTATTTGGGCGAGTCAGAAGTTTAATGCGGTTAGGGCGGCGCTTAGGATTGATGATAGGGCGAATATGAACATGAGTGCGTTCATTGCTCTCCTCTGGGTTTATACCAGATTCTAGAGATTGGAAGTCAATTGTAATTAATATACTAGAAGAGCAAGATCCTCATCAGTAGATGGTTATGTAGAGGAATAGTCAGATGACGTCTACGAAGTGTCAGTATCAGGCTGCTGCCTCGAATCCGAAGTGGTGGTCTGATGTAAAGTGGAACTTGATCAGTCGGAAGAGGCAGACGGTCAGGAAGGAGGATCCGATGATTACGTGGAGTCCGTGGAATCCAGTGGCAACGAAGAAGGTAGATCCGTAGACGCTATCGGCGATTGAGAATGGGGCTTCGTGGTATTCTATTGCTTGTAGGGCTGTGAAGTAGAATCCCAAGAGGATCGTTAGGGTTAGGGCGTGGATGGCGTGTTTTCGGTTTCCTTCTGTGATGCTGTGATGGGCTCACGTTACGGTAACGCCTGAGGCTAGTAGGATGGCTGTGTTTAGTAGGGGGACTTCTATCGGGTTGAGTGGTTTAATTCCTGTTGGGGGTCATTGGCCTCCTAGTTCTGGGGTTGGGGCCAGGCTCGAGTGGAAGAACGCTCAGAAGAACCCTAAGAAGAAGAATGCTTCGGATGTGATGAAAAGGATTATGCCGTATCGTAGGCCTTTTTGGACTGTGGGAGTGTGATGGCCTTGGAAGGTGCTTTCTCGTACAATGTCTCGTCATCATTGGAGTATTACTAGGAGTATTGAGATGAGGCCTAGGGTTAGTAGTATGGATGAGTTGTAGTGGAATCACATGATTAATCCTGAGGTTGTGAGTAGGGCGGCGGCTGCCCCGAAGATTGGTCAAGGGCTTGGGTCAACTATGTGGTATGAGTGTGCTTGGTGTGCCATTAGATGTTTTCTTGTAAGTATAGGCTTAGAAGGAGCACGAAGACGTAGGCCTGGATTATGGCTACTGCTACTTCTAGGATGGTTAGGAGTAGTAGGATGATTATTGTTAGGATGGATACTGCAGGAAGGGTGGGTATTAATGCAATGGAGGCTGTAGAGATGAGTTGGATGAGTAAGTGTCCTGCTGTAAGGTTGGCTGTAAGGCGGACTCCGAGGGCTAGGGGGCGGATTAGTAGGCTGGTTGTTTCGATCAGGATTAGTGCGGGGATCAGGGGTGTAGGGGTACCTTCGGGTAATAGGTGGGCTAAAGAGGCTGATGGTTGGTTTCGTAGGCCTGTTAGTAGTGTGGCGAGCCATAGTGGGAAGGCTAGGGCTATGTTCATAGATAGTTGGGTGGTTGGGGTGAATGTATATGGAAGGAGGCCTAGAAGGTTGATTGTAAGAAGTATGATTATTAGGGATGTAAATATTATGGCTCATTTGTGGCCATTTTTGTTGAGTGGGACTATTAGTTGTTTTGTGATTAGGTGAAGGAGTCATGTTTGGATAGTAGAAAGGCGGTTGTTGATTCATCGGTTGTTTGGGGACGGGAATAGTAGGGCTGGGAAGAGTAGGGATAGTAGGATTAAGGGGATGCCAAATAGATTGGGGCTGGAAAATTGGTCAAAGAAGCTTAGGTTCATGGTCAGGATCATGGTGTGGGTTTGGTAGTGAGGGAGGTCTTATTTGATGGGGGGTTGGTTGTGGTGAAGGCTAGTAGTTTTGGTTGGATGAGGAGTGCTAGGGTTAATCAGGTTATAATTATGATTGAAAATCATGGTGCGGGGTTAAGCTGTGGCATATCATTAAGGAGGGGGAAGTCCCTCTTTGGCTAGCTTAAAAGGCTAGTGCTGTTGCATAGCTTCTTAATGATTAGGATGATGATAGAAGGGACGATCAGGCCTCGAAATGTGGGAGTGGGGTTGATTCTACTACAATGGGTATGTAGCTGTGATTAGCCCCGCAAATTTCTGAGCATTGTCCGTAAAAAATCCCAGGCCGGGTGGTAATGAATGAAGTTTGGTTTAGTCGGCCTGGGATTGCGTCTGTTTTAACTCCGAGCGTTGGGACTGCTCAGGAGTGGAGTACGTCTCCTGCAGTAATGATCACGCGGATGGGGGATTCTATTGGGATAACTACGCGGTGGTCAACTTCTAGCAGTCAGAAGTGGCCGTTGGGTAAGTCTGGGGTGGGCACTATGTAGGAGTTGAATGATAGGTCTTTGAAGTCTGTGTATTCGTAGCTTCAGTATCATTGGTGGTCGATGGCTTTTAGGGTGAGGTCTGGTTCATCGATTTTGTCCATTATGTAGAGGATTTGTAGGGATGGGAGGGCGAGGAGTACCAGGACGATAGCAGGTAGGATTGTCCAGATCAGCTCTACTTCTTGGGCGTCTACAGCATTGGACGAGAGTTTTTCTGTTAGTATGTGGGCTAAAAGGTAGAGAACTAGGCTGCAGATAGCTAGGGCAACGATTAGGGCGTGGTCGTGGAATTCAACGAGTTCTTCTATGATGGGTGATGAGGCGTCTTGGAATCCTAGTTGGGAGTGGTTGGCCACATGAGATGTACAGGATTTTTACCTGTGATTTAGTCTTGACAAGGCTATGTAATTGGTTTACTAACGTCTCATAAGAAAGAAGCATGAGCGGTGAATGCAGTTGGCTTGAAACCAGCATGTGAGGGTTCGATTCCTTCCTTTCTTGTACTTGGACGAAGGCCGGTTCCTCGAAAGTATGGTATGGGGGAGGGCAGCCGTGGATTCATTCAACGTTTGTGGTAGTTAGTTCTGGTTGTAGGACTTTTCGTTTGGCCGAAAAGGCTTCTCAGATGATGAATATTAGTATGATTACGGCTACTATTGAGATTAGGGAGCCGATGGAGGAAATGGTGTTTCATAGTGTGTAGGCGTCGGGATAGTCCGAGTATCGTCGGGGTATTCCTGCTAGGCCTAGGAAGTGCTGGGGGAAGAACGTTAGGTTTACTCCTGTAAATATTACCCCGAAGTGGGCTTTTGCTCATGTTTGGTGTAGGGTAAACCCAGTGAGTAGTGGGAATCAGTGAGTAAATCCTGCTAGAATGGCAAAGACGGCGCCTATGGATAGGACGTAGTGGAAGTGGGCAACTACGTAGTACGTGTCGTGCAGGGCGATGTCTAGGGAAGAGTTTGCAAGAACGATTCCTGTTAATCCTCCGATGGTAAATAGGAAGATAAATCCTAGAGCCCATAGTATTGGGGGGGTCTCATTTGATTGTTCCTCCGTGCAGGGTGGCTAGTCAGCTAAATACTTTGATTCCGGTAGGGATGGCAATGATTATAGTGGCTGATGTAAAGTAGGCTTGGGTATCAACGTCTATTCCTACTGTAAACATGTGGTGAGCTCAGACGATGAATCCTAGGAAGCCGATGGATAGTATGGCTCAGACTATTCCCATGTAGCCGAAGGGCTCCTTTTTGCCTGAGTAGTACGTGACTACGTGTGAGATGATTCCGAACCCCGGTAGGATCAGAATATAGACTTCTGGGTGTCCGAAGAATCAGAATAGGTGTTGGTACAGGATTGGGTCTCCTCCTCCAGCGGGGTCGAAGAATGTGGTGTTTAGGTTTCGATCAGTTAGTAATATTGTAATACCGGCGGCGAGTACGGGGAGTGATAGAAGGAGTAGGATGGCGGTAATTAGTACGGATCAGACAAATAGTGGGGTTTGGTATTGTGAGAGTGCGGGGGGTTTTATGTTGATGGCTGTGGTGATAAAGTTGATGGCCCCAAGGATGGAGGAGATACCGGCTAAGTGGAGTGAGAAGATAGCCAGGTCTACTGAAGCTCCGGCGTGGGCAAGGTCACCTGCTAGGGGAGGGTAGACAGTTCAGCCTGTGCCGGCGCCAGCTTCTACAGTGGATGAGGCTAGTAGGAGGAGGAATGATGGGGGGAGGAGTCAAAAGCTTATGTTGTTTATTCGCGGGAATGCTATGTCGGGGGCACCGATTATGAGGGGGACTAATCAGTTGCCGAATCCTCCGATCATGATGGGTATGACTATAAAGAAGCTTATTACAAAGGCGTGAGCGGTAACGATTACATTGTAAATTTGGTCGTCGCCTAGGAGAGTTCCTGGTTGTCCTAGTTCTGCGCGGATTAATAGGCTGAGTGCGGTGCCGACTATTCCTGCTCATGCCCCGAAGATGAGGTACAGGGTGCCAATATCCTTATGGTTAGTGGAAAATAGTCATCGGTTGATGAAGGTGACGGGTAAGATGGCTGAGTGTTGAAGCGTTAGGCTGTAGTCCTTTTTACAGAGGTTTAATTCCTCTTCTTATCGGCTCTGTAGTGAAATTCATGTTGAGTTGCAAGCTCATCGATGCGCACTAGGGTGCGTCAGGGTCTTTGTAGGCAGAAGCCAATTGGTTTAGGCATTTAGCTGTTAACTAGAGTTTTGTGGGATCGAAGCCCATCTGTCTAGGGAGGCTTTAGCTTAAATAAAGCGTCTGACTTGCATTCAGAAGATACAGGTTAATATTCTGTAAGTCTTAATGTGCAGAAACTAAGAGGGTTTAACTCTTATTTAAGGCTTTGAAGGCCTTCGGTTTGGGGTGTTATCCTAAGTTTCTAGACAATGGCATGTATTATTGGGGACAGGGGAAGTAAGAGGATTGATAGTGAGGCAAGGACCGCAGTAGGTGTGCTTGGGGCTTTGCTAGTGTATCATTGTTTTATGTGGTTAGAGGAGTTGGGGGGAAGGGTAATTGTTGAGTGGTATGCGAGGCGTAGGTAGAAGAAGAGGCTGAGCAGTGATAGCATGGCAATTGCCATGGCTGCTGGTGTTATTTCCTGTTTAGTTAGTTCTTGGATGATAAGTCACTTTGGTATAAAGCCTGTTAATGGGGGGAGGCCTGCTAGGGATAAAAGTACTAGTATTAGGGTGGCGTTTAGCACTGGGGTTTTTGTTCATGAGGTTGTGATCATGGATAGGTTAAGGGCTTTGATTTTGTTAAGGGCTAGGAATACGGCTGATGTTATGATTGTGTATAGGTAGAAGGTAAGTAAGGCCAATTTGGGGCTGTAAACTAGGATGATGGCGATTCAGCCTAAGTGGGAGATGGACGAGAAGGCTAGGATTTTGCGTGTTTGTGTTTGGTTCAGTCCTATTCAGCCTCCTAGTGCTGTTGAGGCTAGGGCCATGGCGGTGAGTAGAGCTGGGTCGAGGGATTTGGATGTTAGTAGGAGCAGGGTTAGTGGGGGGAATTTTATGAGGGTCGAGAGTAGCAGGGCTGTTATTAGTGGCGATCCTTGTAGTACTTCTGGGAATCAGAAGTGAAATGGCACTAGGCCCAGTTTAATAGCGATTGCTGCTGTCAGTAGTAGACAGGAGGTTGGGTGGTTTATTTGTGTGATGTCTCATTGGCCGGTGACTCAGGCATTGGTTATGCTAGAGAATAGGACCAGGGCGGAAGCAGCTGCTTGGGTTAGGAAGTATTTCGTTGCGGCTTCTACTGCTCGTGGGTGGTGGGATTTGGCAATTAGGGGAATGATGGCTAGTGCGTTGATCTCCAGTCCTGTCCAGGCCAGAACTCAGTGGTTGCTGGAAATTGTGATTGTGGTGCCCAAGATGAGGCTGAAGGTTATGATTGGGGTCGCGTAAGGGTTCATTAGTAGAGGAGGGGGTTAAACCATCATTTTCGGGGTATGGGCCCGATAGCTTGATTAGCTGACTCTACTAGAAAATAATATAAGGGAAGTATGGAGAATTTTGATTTCTCTTGTGTGGGTTCAATTCCTACTTTTCTAAGGTCAACAGGAAATGAGAGGGCTGTTATACCTCTATGTTCACTTTATCATAGTGACCCTTTGTAGTTCAGGCACATTTCCTTATGTAAGGAGGTAGGCCTGCATAGCAGATAGGTATGCTGATGTGTCAGAGGCACAGAGCTAGTGTGAGGGGTAGGAAGTTTTTTCATAGTAGGTGCATTAGTTGGTCATATCGGAATCGTGGGTATGAAGCTCGGACCCATAAGAAACCAGAAGATAGTAGGAGGACTTTTGTGGCTAGGATGACGGGGAATAGTTCTGTGGGTGGCCCTAGGGCGCTTGGGTTTAGGAATATGATGGCTGTAAGTGTATTTATTAGCATAATGTTCGCATATTCAGCTAGGAAGAATAAGGCGAAGGGTCCTGCGGCATATTCAACGTTAAACCCTGAGACTAGCTCAGATTCACCCTCTGTGAGGTCAAAAGGAGCTCGGTTTGTCTCTGCTAGGGTGGATACGTATCATATTATTGCTAGGGGTCATGAGGAGAAAATGAAGTATAGAGGCTCCTGTGCGACGGCAAAGGAGCTGAGTGTGTAGCTTCCGCTTAGTATGATTATTGATAGCAGGATTATGGCCAGTGTCACTTCGTATGAAATGGTCTGTGCTACTGCCCGTAGGGCTCCGATTAGTGCGTATTTTGAGTTCGAGGCTCAGCCTGATCATAGGACTGAGTAGACGGCTAGGCTTGACATGGCTATTAGGAAGAGAACTCCGAGGTTTAGATCTGCTAGGGGAAATGGGAGTGGTAGTGGTGCTCAAGTGGTGAGGGCTAGGACAAGGGCTAGTATTGGTATCAGAATGAATAGAAGTGGGGAAGAGGTAGAGGGTCGGATGGGCTCTTTGGTAAATAGTTTCAGTCCGTCCGCAAATGGTTGAAGTAGGCCAAAAGGCCCGACAACGTTAGGGCCTTTGCGGGATTGTATGTAGCTTAGGATTTTCCGTTCTGCTAGGGTTAGGAAGGCTACGGCAATCAGGATTGGGATGATGTATAGGAGGGATATAACGAGGCAGCTTAGTGTTGTTATTTGAATCATGGGTGAAGCTAGGGAGAGGATTTGAACCTCTGGGGAAAGGGCTTAAGCCTTCTGCACTTGCCGGGCTCTGCCACTCTAGCTGGTCCTTTTCTAGGATTGAAAGTGGTGGGGGAAGGCCCTCTTCACGGTTTAGTTGGTTTCACTGCTTAGAGGGGGGGGGCGTGCTTGTGGTATTGGCCCCACTTTCCCGGTCCTTTCGTACTGGGGAGAGTGTGTCATAGATAGAAACCGACCTGGATTGCTCCGGTCTGAACTCAGATCACGTAGGACTGTTAATCGTTGAACAAACGAACCCTTAATAGCGGCTGCACCATTAGGATGTCCTGATCCAACATCGAGGTCGTAAACCCCCCTGTCGATATGGGCTCTTGAGGGGGATTGCGCTGTTATCCCTGGGGTAGCTTGGTCCATTAATCAATTATATTGGGTCTGGTCACTGTTAGCACTTTGAGGGGTAGCTCTAGGTAAAGAGGTATGGTCTTGTTTTTGGAGGATTTGTTCTCCTCCAAGGTCGCCCCAACCGAAAAATATCGACCAGGCTCTGCGATGGTAGTGGCCCCAGTGGGGTTGATTGAGGATTCGCGGTGGTCGTTGATTTTTAAGTTCCACAGGGTCTTCTCGTCTTATGTTCACATCCCCGCTTTTGCACGGGGAGATCAATTTCACTGATTATCTGTGAGAGACAGTTAA
This sequence comes from Anser brachyrhynchus, assembly GCF_964034855.1. NCBI lineage: Eukaryota > Metazoa > Chordata > Aves > Anseriformes > Anatidae > Anser > Anser brachyrhynchus. The sequence continues at coordinate 204,730 of NW_027663935.1, read as the reverse complement.
GACCTCGTTTAGCCATTCATACAAGTCTCGATTTATGGGACAATTGATTGCGCTACCTTTGCACGGTTAGGATACCGCGGCCGTTAAACCTAAGTCACCGGGCAGGCATCACCTTCAATACTTGTTTAATTTGCTGAAGGCTATGTTTTTGGTAAACAGTCGGGCCTTATTAATTTGCCGAGTTCCTTTCACAGATTTTAATCGCTCTTATAGGCGCTCCTGAGTCGGGTTAACAGGGTTAGTTAATACGTGGTCTTGTAGGGGTTTTTGTATCTGTCTAGGTCTGTTAATAATGTTTCTATGTAAGCTTGCGCCGTTAGAGGGGTGTGGCCCTGAGTTACTTATTTTAGCATTAATTCTCCTATATTCATAGGTTGACCTGTTTGTGATAAGGGAATCATCTTATTTTGGTATTTTTAGGTGGTGGAGCTTTGACGCACTCTTTTTTGATGGCTGCTTTAGGGCCCACGGTAGGATCAGTAGTAAGAATTATCCGCTAGTCGAGGTTGTGTCCTTTTTTAATGGAGCTGTCCCTCCATTAAATAGCTCTTAATCATCTCATTAGGGTTCAGGATGTCCGGTAGGGAGGATTAAGGGGGAACTTAGATTCGTTTCACAGGTAACCAGCTATCACCCAGCTCGGTTGGCTTTTCACCTCTACTGACAAGTCATCCCACTCTTTTGCAACAGAGACGGGTTCGCTCTCTTTAACTGCTTGAAAGTAGCTCGCTTGGGTTTCGGGGGGGCAAACTTTAGTTCACTTTGCTTGGTTGTTCTCGCTAAACCATGATGCAAAAGGTACAAGGGTTGATCTTTGCTGTCTGTCGCTTTGATTGTTTCACTGCTATTTCATCTTTCCCTTACGGTACTGGGGTCTCTATCGCGTCTAAGTGTCTTTTCTATCGCCTATACTAAGACTGTAAAATGCTTTAGTTTAATTAGTTTAGTAAATTCTTTAGTTTTGGTGTACTATTTGTGTGGTTGAGCTAGAGGGGGGGCTTCAAGACGATCCGGTCTAGTAGATATCTTTCAGGTGTAAGCTGAGTGCTTTGGTGTTATAGCTACGTCTTGATATTCTAAGTACACCTTCCGGTACACTTACCTTCTTACGACTTACCTCATCTTCAGCGTATTTATGGTATTAGTTATGTGGGATGTGGCTTTTGAGGAGGGTGACGGGCGGTATGTACGTGCCCCAGGGCCGGCTTAAAGTAGGCTCTATTGTCCCACTTTACTGCTAAATCCGCCTTCCAGAAGTGGTTTCACGCTTCTTTCCGTGTGCCCTATGAATAGGGAATGTAGCCCATTTCTTCCACTCCATAGGCTATACCTTGACCTGTCTTATTAGCGGGGTGCTATTGTGTCCACTGTTGTGCTCTCATTCGAGGTGGGCTGGCGACGGCGGTATGTAGGCTGTGTTGGCAAGGGGTGGTTGGGTTAATCGGGGATTATCGATTGTAGAACAGGCTCCTCTAGGTGGGTTTGGGGCACCGCCAAGTCCTTAGAGTTTTAAGCGTTTGTGCTCGTAGTTCTCTGGCGGATACTTCGGTAAAGTAAGTATCAAGATTTAGGGCCAGGCATAGTGGGGTATCTAATCCCAGTTTGGGCCCTGGCTTTCGTGGGTTTAAATCAGTCGTTAGTTCCTAAGATCATCTTAATGGTGTGTTTAGGTGCATCTTGGGCTTATGACAGCTCAGTTGCATTTTGATCTTAGTTAGCTAGGATAGGCATTTTACCACTCTTTACGCCGTGTCAATAGGACGGTTGATTTGGGTTTCTTGTATGACCGCGGTGGCTGGCACAAGATTTACCAACCCTTGAAGTTAGGCTGTTGCTATAACTAAGTCAAGTTTGCACTCATTGCTTAATGTTAATTACTGCTGAATACCCGTGGGGGCGTGGCTTAGCGAGGCGTCTTGGGCTACTACTTGGGTGTGCCTGATACCCGCTCCTCAAGGCCTGTATGGGGGTAGGTGGTCGAGGGCGTTTACACTGGGGCGCGGATACTTGCATGTATATATTTAGCAAAAACCAACCGTAAGGTTAGGACTAAGTCTTTTGTCCGCAGGCATGTTTTATGCCATCTTGGCAACTTCAGTGCCATGCTTTGTGTTAAGCTATGTGGACGGGGGTGTGGTTAGCTGATAGTTGAGTGGTGAGTGAGAGTGAAGTATATGAAATTATTGCTTGTGTTTACTATTTTTAGTACTGGAGTTTCTCTAATAAGTTTAAGTTATTTTGTATGTGTTTGTGTGTATATGTACATCGTTCCGATGATGTCATGGAAGGGATGATTAATGGAGTTTTAGAGGTAGTTTGCTGGGATTGGGCGATGAAGGTTTATGCTACATGGTGGTTAGCGAAAGTTTACTGGTTTAGTTTGTGAAGCGCAGGGGTTGCGCTTAATGATTTGTTGTTTTGTGCTATGTCCAACGAGCATTCATCCAATAGCCCCATTTAACCCGGAGGGTGGAGGTAACATTAACTGAATGTGGTCAAAGTGCATCAGTGTCAGGATGATTCCCCATATACGCCAACCGTCTCATCGAGGGACCCTTGAAATATAGGATAGGCCGTGAGGCAGGTGTGTCCAGGCTTAGATTGTGGGACCCCCGAGATCACTGGGAATAGCCACCTGTGAGGTAACCCCGGAAAAAATAAGAGGAACCAGAGGCGCCAAAAAGCTGGAACATGCCGCGATTACGCATTGAGAAGGTGAAAGTACTCACAGATGCCACTTTGAAGGGCAAGGAGGGGTGAGTGAACCCAATGGATGGCCCTGACCGAGGAACCAGAGGCGCAAAAATGTGAGGAGGGCGAGGGGTTTAGGGGGAACGTATGGGCCTGAAGCTAGTCATACCGGACATTATGTGCAACGGGTTGCTGATTTCACGTGAGGAGTACGATTAATAAATCCGTCTGATACGAACTGCATGAGATATGTGGTGGAGAGTTGTTGTTGGAGCATGTCCTGTGAGCATTCATTAAAATGGGGTCTTGTTATGCGCTTGAGTGGAGTTGTATTGGGTGTTGTGGGGTATGGTCCTAGAACATTCATGCCGGGTGGTTTGGTAGGAGTGTGTTTAAGGGTTTAATGGCCGTGTACATGTATGGGTTTAGCACCTGCTTATAAGATAGTCCGTATATAATGTATATTACTGGTACTATAGTATGTATGTATATGGGGTATATAAATTTATGCACGAATATGCATAACCAAATACCCCCGCCTCGGGGGGGGAGGGGGGGGGGGGTTAAGCATAATGGCATAGATGGGGTAGAATTATTGGGGGCTTGCGGTTAGTTCCTGTAGTTGAGAACAATGGCGGCTTTTCGAGCCGCAGGCCTCGGGTAGTGTCCGGGCAGGAATAATGACTTATTTTATGTTTTTTTTAGGGATTTGCTTTGCGGTGGGTGTTTTGGGTGTGGCGTCGAATCCTTCGCCGTATTATGGGGTTGTTGGTTTGGTGTTAGCGTCTGTGGCGGGGTGCGGGTGGTTGCTGGGCCTTGGGGTTTCGTTCGTGGCTTTAGTGCTGTTTATGGTGTATTTGGGGGGTATGCTGGTGGTGTTTGTTTATTCAGTAGCTTTAGCAGCGGAGCCTTTCCCTGGGGCTTGGGGGGATTGACGGGTGATTGGATGTGCAGTAGCGTTTGTGGCAATTGTTTTTGGGGGGTTGGTGTTTGGGGGGTTTATGGGGGCTTGGAAGTTCGGGGTTTCTACTGTGAATAATGTTGGGGTGTTTGTTGTTCGGTCGGATTTTAGTGGAGTTTCCATGTTTTATTCACATGGGGCAGGGATGTTTTTAGTGGCGGGTTGGGGGCTGTTGTTGACTTTGTTTGTTGTATTGGAGCTTGTGCGGGGGTTGTCGCGGGGTGCTATTCGGGCGGTTTAGGGGTTAGGGTCAGAGAATAGTTTATTGAAAATGCCAGCTTTGGGAGCTGGAGATAAAGGTTTGAGTCCTTTTTTTCTGAGTTTGGGGTACTCTAAGAAGTGGTAAGTCTTCAATCTTTGGTTTACAAGACCAATGTTTTTATAAACTATTAGAGTATTTAGCAGTTGAGTATTTTGTTTTCTAGGGCGCTTGCGGCGGGGAGGAGAAATAGGAGGATAGTGAAGTAGGCGATTGAAGCGAGTTGGCCGATGATGATGAATGGGTGTTCGACGGGTTGGCTTCCTACTCATGTTAGGACGAGGAGGTCGGCGACTAGTACTCAGAATAGGAGCTGGGAGAGTGGTCGGAATGTTATTGCTCGTTGTTTTGATTTGTGCAGGAATGGGATTAGGAATAGGATCAGTACGGAGGCGGCCAGTGCTAATACGCCTCCTAGTTTATTTGGGATTGAACGTAGGATGGCGTAGGCGAATAGGAAGTATCATTCTGGCTTGATGTGTGGTGGGGTTACTAGCGGGTTTGCTGGGGTGAAGATTTCTGGGTCTCCCAGGAGGTTAACCGCTCATGCTTCTTTCTTATGAGACGTTAGTAAACCAATTACATAGCCTTGTCAAGACTAAATCACAGGTAAAAATCCTGTACATCTCATGTGGCCAACCACTCCCAACTAGGATTCCAAGACGCCTCATCACCCATCATAGAAGAACTCGTTGAATTCCACGACCACGCCCTAATCGTTGCCCTAGCTATCTGCAGCCTAGTTCTCTACCTTTTAGCCCACATACTAACAGAAAAACTCTCGTCCAATGCTGTAGACGCCCAAGAAGTAGAGCTGATCTGGACAATCCTACCTGCTATCGTCCTGGTACTCCTCGCCCTCCCATCCCTACAAATCCTCTACATAATGGACGAAATCGACGAACCAGACCTCACCCTAAAAGCCATCGGCCACCAATGATACTGAAGCTACGAATACACAGACTTCAAAGACCTATCATTCGACTCCTACATAGTGCCCACCCCAGACTTACCCAACGGCCACTTCCGACTGCTAGAAGTTGACCACCGCGTAGTTATCCCAATAGAATCCCCCATCCGCGTGATCATTACTGCAGGAGACGTACTCCACTCCTGAGCAGTCCCAACGCTCGGAGTTAAAACAGACGCAATCCCAGGCCGACTAAACCAAACTTCATTCATTACCACCCGGCCTGGGATTTTTTACGGACAATGCTCAGAAATTTGCGGGGCTAATCACAGCTACATACCCATTGTAGTAGAATCAACCCCACTCCCACATTTCGAGGCCTGATCGTCCCTTCTATCATCATCCTAATCATTAAGAAGCTATGCAACAGCACTAGCCTTTTAAGCTAGCCAAAGAGGGACTTCCCCCTCCTTAATGATATGCCACAGCTTAACCCCGCACCATGATTTTCAATCATAATTATAACCTGATTAACCCTAGCACTCCTCATCCAACCAAAACTACTAGCCTTCACCACAACCAACTCCCCATCAAATAAGACCTCCCTCACTACCAAACCCACACCATGATCCTGACCATGAACCTAAGCTTCTTTGACCAATTTTCCAGCCCCAATCTATTTGGCATCCCCTTAATCCTACTATCCCTACTCTTCCCAGCCCTACTATTCCCGTCCCCAAACAACCGATGAGTCAACAACCGCCTTTCTACTATCCAAACATGACTCCTTCACCTAATCACAAAACAACTAATAGTCCCACTCAACAAAAATGGCCACAAATGAGCCATAATATTTACATCCCTAATAATCATACTTCTTACAATCAACCTTCTAGGCCTCCTTCCATATACATTCACCCCAACCACCCAACTATCTATGAACATAGCCCTAGCCTTCCCACTATGGCTCGCCACACTACTAACAGGCATGTTTAACCATGTACGTGCCCCAGGGCCGGCTTAAAGTAGGCTCTATTGTCCCACTTTACTGCTAAATCCGCCTTCCAGAAGTGGTTTCACGCTTCTTTCCGTGTGCCCTATGAATAGGGAATGTAGCCCATTTCTTCCACTCCATAGGCTATACCTTGACCTGTCTTATTAGCGGGGTGCTATTGTGTCCACTGTTGTGCTCTCATTCGAGGTGGGCTGGCGACGGCGGTATGTAGGCTGTGTTGGCAAGGGGTGGTTGGGTTAATCGGGGATTATCGATTGTAGAACAGGCTCCTCTAGGTGGGTTTGGGGCACCGCCAAGTCCTTAGAGTTTTAAGCGTTTGTGCTCGTAGTTCTCTGGCGGATACTTCGGTAAAGTAAGTATCAAGATTTAGGGCCAGGCATAGTGGGGTATCTAATCCCAGTTTGGGCCCTGGCTTTCGTGGGTTTAAATCAGTCGTTAGTTCCTAAGATCATCTTAATGGTGTGTTTAGGTGCATCTTGGGCTTATGACAGCTCAGTTGCATTTTGATCTTAGTTAGCTAGGATAGGCATTTTACCACTCTTTACGCCGTGTCAATAGGACGGTTGATTTGGGTTTCTTGTATGACCGCGGTGGCTGGCACAAGATTTACCAACCCTTGAAGTTAGGCTGTTGCTATAACTAAGTCAAGTTTGCACTCATTGCTTAATGTTAATTACTGCTGAATACCCGTGGGGGCGTGGCTTAGCGAGGCGTCTTGGGCTACTACTTGGGTGTGCCTGATACCCGCTCCTCAAGGCCTGTATGGGGGTAGGTGGTCGAGGGCGTTTACACTGGGGCGCGGATACTTGCATGTATATATTTAGCAAAAACCAACCGTAAGGTTAGGACTAAGTCTTTTGTCCGCAGGCATGTTTTATGCCATCTTGGCAACTTCAGTGCCATGCTTTGTGTTAAGCTATGTGGACGGGGGTGTGGTTAGCTGATAGTTGAGTGGTGAGTGAGAGTGAAGTATATGAAATTATTGCTTGTGTTTACTATTTTTAGTACTGGAGTTTCTCTAATAAGTTTAAGTTATTTTGTATGTGTTTGTGTGTATATGTACATCGTTCCGATGATGTCATGGAAGGGATGATTAATGGAGTTTTAGAGGTAGTTTGCTGGGATTGGGCGATGAAGGTTTATGCTACATGGTGGTTAGCGAAAGTTTACTGGTTTAGTTTGTGAAGCGCAGGGGTTGCGCTTAATGATTTGTTGTTTTGTGCTATGTCCAACGAGCATTCATCCAATAGCCCCATTTAACCCGGAGGGTGGAGGTAACATTAACTGAATGTGGTCAAAGTGCATCAGTGTCAGGATGATTCCCCATATACGCCAACCGTCTCATCGAGGGACCCTTGAAATATAGGATAGGCCGTGAGGCAGGTGTGTCCAGGCTTAGATTGTGGGACCCCCGAGATCACTGGGAATAGCCACCTGTGAGGTAACCCCGGAAAAAATAAGAGGAACCAGAGGCGCCAAAAAGCTGGAACATGCCGCGATTACGCATTGAGAAGGTGAAAGTACTCACAGATGCCACTTTGAAGGGCAAGGAGGGGTGAGTGAACCCAATGGATGGCCCTGACCGAGGAACCAGAGGCGCAAAAATGTGAGGAGGGCGAGGGGTTTAGGGGGAACGTATGGGCCTGAAGCTAGTCATACCGGACATTATGTGCAACGGGTTGCTGATTTCACGTGAGGAGTACGATTAATAAATCCGTCTGATACGAACTGCATGAGATATGTGGTGGAGAGTTGTTGTTGGAGCATGTCCTGTGAGCATTCATTAAAATGGGGTCTTGTTATGCGCTTGAGTGGAGTTGTATTGGGTGTTGTGGGGTATGGTCCTAGAACATTCATGCCGGGTGGTTTGGTAGGAGTGTGTTTAAGGGTTTAATGGCCGTGTACATGTATGGGTTTAGCACCTGCTTATAAGATAGTCCGTATATAATGTATATTACTGGTACTATAGTATGTATGTATATGGGGTATATAAATTTATGCACGAATATGCATAACCAAATACCCCCGCCTCGGGGGGGGAGGGGGGGGGGGTTAAGCATAATGGCATAGATGGGGTAGAATTATTGGGGGCTTGCGGTTAGTTCCTGTAGTTGAGAACAATGGCGGCTTTTCGAGCCGCAGGCCTCGGGTAGTGTCCGGGCAGGAATAATGACTTATTTTATGTTTTTTTTAGGGATTTGCTTTGCGGTGGGTGTTTTGGGTGTGGCGTCGAATCCTTCGCCGTATTATGGGGTTGTTGGTTTGGTGTTAGCGTCTGTGGCGGGGTGCGGGTGGTTGCTGGGCCTTGGGGTTTCGTTCGTGGCTTTAGTGCTGTTTATGGTGTATTTGGGGGGTATGCTGGTGGTGTTTGTTTATTCAGTAGCTTTAGCAGCGGAGCCTTTCCCTGGGGCTTGGGGGGATTGACGGGTGATTGGATGTGCAGTAGCGTTTGTGGCAATTGTTTTTGGGGGGTTGGTGTTTGGGGGGTTTATGGGGGCTTGGAAGTTCGGGGTTTCTACTGTGAATAATGTTGGGGTGTTTGTTGTTCGGTCGGATTTTAGTGGAGTTTCCATGTTTTATTCACATGGGGCAGGGATGTTTTTAGTGGCGGGTTGGGGGCTGTTGTTGACTTTGTTTGTTGTATTGGAGCTTGTGCGGGGGTTGTCGCGGGGTGCTATTCGGGCGGTTTAGGGGTTAGGGTCAGAGAATAGTTTATTGAAAATGCCAGCTTTGGGAGCTGGAGATAAAGGTTTGAGTCCTTTTTTTCTGAGTTTGGGGTACTCTAAGAAGTGGTAAGTCTTCAATCTTTGGTTTACAAGACCAATGTTTTTATAAACTATTAGAGTATTTAGCAGTTGAGTATTTTGTTTTCTAGGGCGCTTGCGGCGGGGAGGAGAAATAGGAGGATAGTGAAGTAGGCGATTGAAGCGAGTTGGCCGATGATGATGAATGGGTGTTCGACGGGTTGGCTTCCTACTCATGTTAGGACGAGGAGGTCGGCGACTAGTACTCAGAATAGGAGCTGGGAGAGTGGTCGGAATGTTATTGCTCGTTGTTTTGATTTGTGCAGGAATGGGATTAGGAATAGGATCAGTACGGAGGCGGCCAGTGCTAATACGCCTCCTAGTTTATTTGGGATTGAACGTAGGATGGCGTAGGCGAATAGGAAGTATCATTCTGGCTTGATGTGTGGTGGGGTTACTAGCGGGTTTGCTGGGGTGAAGATTTCTGGGTCTCCCAGGAGGTTAACCGCTCATGCTTCTTTCTTATGAGACGTTAGTAAACCAATTACATAGCCTTGTCAAGACTAAATCACAGGTAAAAATCCTGTACATCTCATGTGGCCAACCACTCCCAACTAGGATTCCAAGACGCCTCATCACCCATCATAGAAGAACTCGTTGAATTCCACGACCACGCCCTAATCGTTGCCCTAGCTATCTGCAGCCTAGTTCTCTACCTTTTAGCCCACATACTAACAGAAAAACTCTCGTCCAATGCTGTAGACGCCCAAGAAGTAGAGCTGATCTGGACAATCCTACCTGCTATCGTCCTGGTACTCCTCGCCCTCCCATCCCTACAAATCCTCTACATAATGGACGAAATCGACGAACCAGACCTCACCCTAAAAGCCATCGGCCACCAATGATACTGAAGCTACGAATACACAGACTTCAAAGACCTATCATTCGACTCCTACATAGTGCCCACCCCAGACTTACCCAACGGCCACTTCCGACTGCTAGAAGTTGACCACCGCGTAGTTATCCCAATAGAATCCCCCATCCGCGTGATCATTACTGCAGGAGACGTACTCCACTCCTGAGCAGTCCCAACGCTCGGAGTTAAAACAGACGCAATCCCAGGCCGACTAAACCAAACTTCATTCATTACCACCCGGCCTGGGATTTTTTACGGACAATGCTCAGAAATTTGCGGGGCTAATCACAGCTACATACCCATTGTAGTAGAATCAACCCCACTCCCACATTTCGAGGCCTGATCGTCCCTTCTATCATCATCCTAATCATTAAGAAGCTATGCAACAGCACTAGCCTTTTAAGCTAGCCAAAGAGGGACTTCCCCCTCCTTAATGATATGCCACAGCTTAACCCCGCACCATGATTTTCAATCATAATTATAACCTGATTAACCCTAGCACTCCTCATCCAACCAAAACTACTAGCCTTCACCACAACCAACTCCCCATCAAATAAGACCTCCCTCACTACCAAACCCACACCATGATCCTGACCATGAACCTAAGCTTCTTTGACCAATTTTCCAGCCCCAATCTATTCGGCATCCCCTTAATCCTACTATCCCTACTCTTCCCAGCCCTACTATTCCCGTCCCCAAACAACCGATGAGTCAACAACCGCCTTTCTACTATCCAAACATGACTCCTTCACCTAATCACAAAACAACTAATAGTCCCACTCAACAAAAATGGCCACAAATGAGCCATAATATTTACATCCCTAATAATCATACTTCTTACAATCAACCTTCTAGGCCTCCTTCCATATACATTCACCCCAACCACCCAACTATCTATGAACATAGCCCTAGCCTTCCCACTATGGCTCGCCACACTACTAACAGGCATGTTTAACCATGTACGTGCCCCAGGGCCGGCTTAAAGTAGGCTCTATTGTCCCACTTTACTGCTAAATCCGCCTTCCAGAAGTGGTTTCACGCTTCTTTCCGTGTGCCCTATGAATAGGGAATGTAGCCCATTTCTTCCACTCCATAGGCTATACCTTGACCTGTCTTATTAGCGGGGTGCTATTGTGTCCACTGTTGTGCTCTCATTCGAGGTGGGCTGGCGACGGCGGTATGTAGGCTGTGTTGGCAAGGGGTGGTTGGGTTAATCGGGGATTATCGATTGTAGAACAGGCTCCTCTAGGTGGGTTTGGGGCACTGCCAAGTCCTTAGAGTTTTAAGCGTTTGTGCTCGTAGTTCTCTGGCGGATACTTCGGTAAAGTAAGTATCAAGATTTAGGGCCAGGCATAGTGGGGTATCTAATCCCAGTTTGGGCCCTGGCTTTCGTGGGTTTAAATCAGTCGTTAGTTCCTAAGATCATCTTAATGGTGTGTTTAGGTGCATCTTGGGCTTATGACAGCTCAGTTGCATTTTGATCTTAGTTAGCTAGGATAGGCATTTTACCACTCTTTACGCCGTGTCAATAGGACGGTTGATTTGGGTTTCTTGTATGACCGCGGTGGCTGGCACAAGATTTACCAACCCTTGAAGTTAGGCTGTTGCTATAACTAAGTCAAGTTTGCACTCATTGCTTAATGTTAATTACTGCTGAATACCCGTGGGGGCGTGGCTTAGCGAGGCGTCTTGGGCTACTACTTGGGTGTGCCTGATACCCGCTCCTCAAGGCCTGTATGGGGGTAGGTGGTCGAGGGCATTTACACTGGGGCGCGGATACTTGCATGTATATATTTAGCAAAAACCAACCGTAAGGTTAGGACTAAGTCTTTTGTCCGCAGGCATGTTTTATGCCATCTTGGCAACTTCAGTGCCATGCTTTGTGTTAAGTTATGTGGACGGGGGTGTGGTTAGCTGATAGTTGAGTGGTGAGTGAGAGTGAAGTATATGAAATTATTGCTTGTGTTTACTATTTTTAGTACTGGAGTTTCTCTAAGTCCTAGGACTAGGAGGAAATGGTGTTTCATAGTGTGTAGGCGTCGGGATAGTCCGAGTATCGTCGGGGTATTCCTGCTAGGCCTAGGAAGTGCTGGGGGAAGAACGTTAGGTTTACTCCTGTAAATATTACCCCGAAGTGGGCTTTTGCTCATGTTTGGTGTAGGGTAAACCCAGTGAGTAGTGGGAATCAGTGAGTAAATCCTGCTAGAATGGCAAAGACGGCGCCTATGGATAGGACGTAGTGGAAGTGGGCAACTACGCAGTACGTGTCGTGCAGGGCGATGTCTAGGGAAGAGTTTGCAAGAACGATTCCTGTTAATCCTCCGATGGTAAATAGGAAGATAAATCCTAGAGCTCATAGTATTGGGGGGGGTCTCATTTGATTGTTCCTCCGTGCAGGGTGGCTAGTCAGCTAAATACTTTGATTCCGGTAGGGATGGCAATGATTATAGTGGCTGATGTAAAGTAGGCTCGGGTATCAACGTCTATTCCTACTGTAAACATGTGGTGAGCTCAGACGATGAATCCTAGGAAGCCGATGGATAGTATGGCTCAGACTATTCCCATGTAGCCGAAGGGCTCCTTTTTGCCTGAGTAGTACGTGACTACGTGTGAGATGATTCCGAACCCTGGTAGGATCAGAATATAGACTTCTGGGTGTCCGAAGAATCAGAATAGGTGTTGGTACAGGATTGGGTCTCCTCCTCCAGCGGGGTCGAAGAATGTGGTGTTTAGGTTTCGATCAGTTAGTAATATTGTAATACCGGCGGCGAGTACGGGGAGTGATAGAAGGAGTAGGATGGCGGTAATTAGTACGGATCAGACAAATAGTGGGGTTTGGTATTGTGAGAGTGCGGGGGGTTTTATGTTGATGGCTGTGGTGATAAAGTTGATGGCCCCAAGGATGGAGGAGATACCGGCTAAGTGGAGTGAGAAGATAGCCAGGTCTACTGAAGCTCCGGCGTGGGCAAGGTCACCTGCTAGGGGAGGGTAGACAGTTCAGCCTGTGCCGGCGCCAGCTTCTACAGTGGATGAGGCTAGTAGGAGGAGGAATGATGGGGGGAGGAGTCAAAAGCTTATGTTGTTTATTCGCGGGAATGCTATGTCGGGGGCACCGATTATGAGGGGGACTAATCAGTTGCCGAATCCTCCGATCATGATGGGTATGACTATAAAGAAGCTTATTACAAAGGCGTGAGCGGTAACGATTACATTGTAAATTTGGTCGTCGCCTAGGAGAGTTCCTGGTTGTCCTAGTTCTGCGCGGATTAATAGGCTGAGTGCGGTGCCGACTATTCCTGCTCATGCCCCGAAGATGAGGTACAGGGTGCCAATATCCTTATGGTTAGTGGAAAATAGTCATCGGTTGATGAAGGTGACGGGTAAGATGGCTGAGTGTTGAAGCGTTAGGCTGTAGTCCTTTTTACAGAGGTTTAATTCCTCTTCTTATCGGCTCTGTAGTGAAATTCATGTTGAGTTGCAAGCTCATCGATGCGCACTAGGGTGCGTCAGGGTCTTTGTAGGCAGAAGCCAATTGGTTTAGGCATTTAGCTGTTAACTAGAGTTTTGTGGGATCGAAGCCCATCTGTCTAGGGAGGCTTTAGCTTAATTAAAGCGTCTGACTTGCATTCAGAAGATACAGGTTAATATTCTGTAAGTCTTAATGTGCAGAAACTAAGAGGGTTTAACTCTTATTTAAGGCTTTGAAGGCCTTCGGTTTGGGGTGTTATCCTAAGTTTCTAGACAATGGCATGTATTATTGGGGACAGGGGAAGTAAGAGGATTGATAGTGAGGCAAGGACCGCAGTAGGTGTGCTTGGGGCTTTGCTAGTGTATCATTGTTTTATGTGGTTAGAGGAGTTGGGGGGAAGGGTAATTGTTGAGTGGTATGCGAGGCGTAGGTAGAAGAAGAGGCTGAGCAGTGATAGCATGGCAATTGCCATGGCTGCTGGTGTTATTTCCTGTTTAGTTAGTTCTTGGATGATAAGTCACTTTGGTATAAAGCCTGTTAATGGGGGGAGGCCTGCTAGGGATAAAAGTACTAGTATTAGGGTGGCGTTTAGCACTGGGGTTTTTGTTCATGAGGTTGTGATCATGGATAGGTTAAGGGCTTTGATTTTGTTAAGGGCTAGGAATACGGCTGATGTTATGATTGTGTATAGGTAGAAGGTAAGTAAGGCCAATTTGGGGCTGTAAACTAGGATGATGGCGATTCAGCCTAAGTGGGAGATGGACGAGAAGGCTAGGATTTTGCGTGTTTGTGTTTGGTTCAGTCCTATTCAGCCTCCTAGTGCTGTTGAGGCTAGGGCCATGGCGGTGAGTAGAGCTGGGTCGAGGGATTTGGATGTTAGTAGGAGCAGGGTTAGTGGGGGGAATTTTATGAGGGTCGAGAGTAGCAGGGCTGTTATTAGTGGCGATCCTTGTAGTACTTCTGGGAATCAGAAGTGAAATGGCACTAGGCCCAGTTTAATAGCGATTGCTGCTGTCAGTAGTAGACAGGAGGTTGGGTGGTTTATTTGTGTGATGTCTCATTGGCCGGTGACTCAGGCATTGGTTATGCTAGAGAATAGGACCAGGGCGGAAGCAGCTGCTTGGGTTAGGAAGTATTTCGTTGCGGCTTCTACTGCTCGTGGGTGGTGGGATTTGGCAATTAGGGGAATGATGGCTAGTGCGTTGATCTCCAGTCCTGTCCAGGCCAGAACTCAGTGGTTGCTGGAAATTGTGATTGTGGTGCCCAAGATGAGGCTGAAGGTTATGATTGGGGTCGCGTAAGGGTTCATTAGTAGAGGAGGGGGTTAAACCATCATTTTCGGGGTATGGGCCCGATAGCTTGATTAGCTGACTCTACTAGAAAATAATATAAGGGAAGTATGGAGAATTTTGATTTCTCTTGTGTGGGTTCAATTCCTACTTTTCTAAGGTCAACAGGAAATGAGAGGGCTGTTATACCTCTATGTTCACTTTATCATAGTGACCCTTTGTAGTTCAGGCACATTTCCTTATGTAAGGAGGTAGGCCTGCATAGCAGATAGGTATGCTGATGTGTCAGAGGCACAGAGCTAGTGTGAGGGGTAGGAAGTTTTTTCATAGTAGGTGCATTAGTTGGTCATATCGGAATCGTGGGTATGAAGCTCGGACCCATAAGAAACCAGAAGATAGTAGGAGGACTTTTGTGGCTAGGATGACGGGGAATAGTTCTGTGGGTGGCCCTAGGGCGCTTGGGTTTAGGAATATGATGGCTGTAAGTGTATTTATTAGCATAATGTTCGCATATTCAGCTAGGAAGAATAAGGCGAAGGGTCCTGCGGCGTATTCAACGTTAAACCCTGAGACTAGCTCAGATTCACCCTCTGTGAGGTCAAAAGGAGCTCGGTTTGTCTCTGCTAGGGTGGATACGTATCATATTATTGCTAGGGGTCATGAGGAGAAAATGAAGTATAGAGGCTCCTGTGCGACGGCAAAGGAGCTGAGTGTGTAGCTTCCGCTTAGTATGATTATTGATAGCAGGATTATGGCCAGTGTCACTTCGTATGAAATGGTCTGTGCTACTGCCCGTAGGGCTCCGATTAGTGCGTATTTTGAGTTCGAGGCTCAGCCTGATCATAGGACTGAGTAGACGGCTAGGCTTGACATGGCTATTAGGAAGAGAACTCCGAGGTTTAGATCTGCTAGGGGAAATGGGAGTGGTAGTGGTGCTCAAGTGGTGAGGGCTAGGACAAGGGCTAGTATTGGTATCAGAATGAATAGAAGTGGGGAAGAGGTAGAGGGTCGGATGGGCTCTTTGGTAAATAGTTTCAGTCCGTCCGCAAATGGTTGAAGTAGGCCAAAAGGCCCGACAACGTTAGGGCCTTTGCGGGATTGTATGTAGCTTAGGATTTTCCGTTCTGCTAGGGTTAGGAAGGCTACGGCAATCAGGATTGGGATGATGTATAGGAGGGATATAACGAGGCAGCTTAGTGTTGTTATTTGAATCATGGGTGAAGCTAGGGAGAGGATTTGAACCTCTGGGGAAAGGGCTTAAGCCTTCTGCACTTGCCGGGCTCTGCCACTCTAGCTGGTCCTTTTCTAGGATTGAAAGTGGTGGGGGAAGGCCCTCTTCACGGTTTAGTTGGTTTCACTGCTTAGAGGGGGGGGGGCGTGCTTGTGGTATTGGCCCCACTTTCCCGGTCCTTTCGTACTGGGGAGAGTGTGTCATAGATAGAAACCGACCTGGATTGCTCCGGTCTGAACTCAGATCACGTAGGACTGTTAATCGTTGAACAAACGAACCCTTAATAGCGGCTGCACCATTAGGATGTCCTGATCCAACATCGAGGTCGTAAACCCCCCTGTCGATATGGGCTCTTGAGGGGGATTGCGCTGTTATCCCTGGGGTAGCTTGGTCCATTAATCAATTATATTGGGTCTGGTCACTGTTAGCACTTTGAGGGGTAGCTCTAGGTAAAGAGGTATGGTCTTGTTTTTGGAGGATTTGTTCTCCTCCAAGGTCGCCCCAACCGAAAAATATCGACCAGGCTCTGCGATGGTAGTGGCCCCAGTGGGGTTGATTGAGGATTCGCGGTGGTCGTTGATTTTTAAGTTCCACAGGGTCTTCTCGTCTTATGTTCACATCCCCGCTTTTGCACGGGGAGATCAATTTCACTGATTATCTGTGAGAGACAGTTAAGACCTCGTTTAGCCATTCATACAAGTCTCGATTTATGGGACAATTGATTGCGCTACCTTTGCACGGTTAGGATACCGCGGCCGTTAAACCTAAGTCACCGGGCAGGCATCACCTTCAATACTTGTTTAATTTGCTGAAGGCTATGTTTTTGGTAAACAGTCGGGCCTTATTAATTTGCCGAGTTCCTTTCACAGATTTTAATCGCTCTTATAGGCGCTCCTGAGTCGGGTTAACAGGGTTAGTTAATACGTGGTCTTGTAGGGGTTTTTGTATCTGTCTAGGTCTGTTAATAATGTTTCTATGTAAGCTTGCGCCGTTAGAGGGGTGTGGCCCTGAGTTACTTATTTTAGCATTAATTCTCCTATATTCATAGGTTGACCTGTTTGTGATAAGGGAATCATCTTATTTTGGTATTTTTAGGTGGTGGAGCTTTGACGCACTCTTTTTTGATGGCTGCTTTAGGGCCCACGGTAGGATCAGTAGTAAGAATTATCCGCTAGTCGAGGTTGTGTCCTTTTTTAATGGAGCTGTCCCTCCATTAAATAGCTCTTAATCATCTCATTAGGGTTCAGGATGTCCGGTAGGGAGGATTAAGGGGGAACTTAGATTCGTTTCACAGGTAACCAGCTATCACCCAGCTCGGTTGGCTTTTCACCTCTACTGACAAGTCATCCCACTCTTTTGCAACAGAGACGGGTTCGCTCTCTTTAACTGCTTGAAAGTAGCTCGCTTGGGTTTCGGGGGGGCAAACTTTAGTTCACTTTGCTTGGTTGTTCTCGCTAAACCATGATGCAAAAGGTACAAGGGTTGATCTTTGCTGTCTGTCGCTTTGATTGTTTCACTGCTATTTCATCTTTCCCTTACGGTACTGGGGTCTCTATCGCGTCTAAGTGTCTTTTCTATCGCCTATACTAAGACTGTAAAATGCTTTAGTTTAATTAGTTTAGTAAATTCTTTAGTTTTGGTGTACTATTTGTGTGGTTGAGCTAGAGGGGGGGCTTCAAGACGATCCGGTCTAGTAGATATCTTTCAGGTGTAAGCTGAGTGCTTTGGTGTTATAGCTACGTCTTGATATTCTAAGTACACCTTCCGGTACACTTACCTTCTTACGACTTACCTCATCTTCAGCGTATTTATGGTATTAGTTATGTGGGATGTGGCTTTTGAGGAGGGTGACGGGCGGTATGTACGTGCCCCAGGGCCGGCTTAAAGTAGGCTCTATTGTCCCACTTTACTGCTAAATCCGCCTTCCAGAAGTGGTTTCACGCTTCTTTCCGTGTGCCCTATGAATAGGGAATGTAGCCCATTTCTTCCACTCCATAGGCTATACCTTGACCTGTCTTATTAGCGGGGTGCTATTGTGTCCACTGTTGTGCTCTCATTCGAGGTGGGCTGGCGACGGCGGTATGTAGGCTGTGTTGGCAAGGGGTGGTTGGGTTAATCGGGGATTATCGATTGTAGAACAGGCTCCTCTAGGTGGGTTTGGGGCACCGCCAAGTCCTTAGAGTTTTAAGCGTTTGTGCTCGTAGTTCTCTGGCGGATACTTCGGTAAAGTAAGTATCAAGATTTAGGGCCAGGCATAGTGGGGTATCTAATCCCAGTTTGGGCCCTGGCTTTCGTGGGTTTAAATCAGTCGTTAGTTCCTAAGATCATCTTAATGGTGTGTTTAGGTGCATCTTGGGCTTATGACAGCTCAGTTGCATTTTGATCTTAGTTAGCTAGGATAGGCATTTTACCACTCTTTACGCCGTGTCAATAGGACGGTTGATTTGGGTTTCTTGTATGACCGCGGTGGCTGGCACAAGATTTACCAACCCTTGAAGTTAGGCTGTTGCTATAACTAAGTCAAGTTTGCACTCATTGCTTAATGTTAATTACTGCTGAATACCCGTGGGGGCGTGGCTTAGCGAGGCGTCTTGGGCTACTACTTGGGTGTGCCTGATACCCACTCCTCAAGGCCTGTATGGGGGTAGGTGGTCGAGGGCGTTTACACTGGGGCGCGGATACTTGCATGTATATATTTAGCAAAAACCAACCGTAAGGTTAGGACTAAGTCTTTTGTCCGCAGGCATGTTTTATGCCATCTTGGCAACTTCAGTGCCATGCTTTGTGTTAAGCTATGTGGACGGGGGTGTGGTTAGCTGATAGTTGAGTGGTGAGTGAGAGTGAAGTATATGAAATTATTGCTTGTGTTTACTATTTTTAGTACTGGAGTTTCTCTAATAAGTTTAAGTTATTTTGTATGTGTTTGTGTGTATATGTACATCGTTCCGATGATGTCATGGAAGGGATGATTAATGGAGTTTTAGAGGTAGTTTGCTGGGATTGGGCGATGAAGGTTTATGCTACATGGTGGTTAGCGAAAGTTTACTGGTTTAGTTTGTGAAGCGCAGGGGTTGCGCTTAATGATTTGTTGTTTTGTGCTATGTCCAACGAGCATTCATCCAATAGCCCCATTTAACCCGGAGGGTGGAGGTAACATTAACTGAATGTGGTCAAAGTGCATCAGTGTCAGGATGATTCCCCATATACGCCAACCGTCTCATCGAGGGACCCTTGAAATATAGGATAGGCCGTGAGGCAGGTGTGTCCAGGCTTAGATTGTGGGACCCCCGAGATCACTGGGAATAGCCACCTGTGAGGTAACCCCGGAAAAAATAAGAGGAACCAGAGGCGCCAAAAAGCTGGAACATGCCGCGATTACGCATTGAGAAGGTGAAAGTACTCACAGATGCCACTTTGAAGGGCAAGGAGGGGTGAGTGAACCCAATGGATGGCCCTGACCGAGGAACCAGAGGCGCAAAAATGTGAGGAGGGCGAGGGGTTTAGGGGGAACGTATGGGCCTGAAGCTAGTCATACCGGACATTATGTGCAACGGGTTGCTGATTTCACGTGAGGAGTACGATTAATAAATCCGTCTGATACGAACTGCATGAGATATGTGGTGGAGAGTTGTTGTTGGAGCATGTCCTGTGAGCATTCATTAAAATGGGGTCTTGTTATGCGCTTGAGTGGAGTTGTATTGGGTGTTGTGGGGTATGGTCCTAGAACATTCATGCCGGGTGGTTTGGTAGGAGTGTGTTTAAGGGTTTAATGGCCGTGTACATGTATGGGTTTAGCACCTGCTTATAAGATAGTCCGTATATAATGTATATAGTACTGGTACTATAGTATGTATGTATATGGGGTATATAAATTTATGCACGAATATGCATAACCAAATACCCCCGCCCTGGGGGGGGGGGGGGGGGGGGGGTTAAGCATAATGGCATAGATGGGGTAGAATTATTGGGGGCTTGCGGTTAGTTCCTGTAGTTGAGAACAATGGCGGCTTTTCGAGCCGCAGGCCTCGGGTAGTGTCCGGGCAGGAATAATGACTTATTTTATGTTTTTTTTAGGGATTTGCTTTGCGGTGGGTGTTTTGGGTGTGGCGTCGAATCCTTCGCCGTATTATGGGGTTGTTGGTTTGGTGTTAGCGTCTGTGGCGGGGTGCGGGTGGTTGCTGGGCCTTGGGGTTTCGTTCGTGGCTTTAGTGCTGTTTATGGTGTATTTGGGGGGTATGCTGGTGGTGTTTGTTTATTCAGTAGCTTTAGCAGCGGAGCCTTTCCCTGGGGCTTGGGGGGATTGACGGGTGATTGGATGTGCAGTAGCGTTTGTGGCAATTGTTTTTGGGGGGTTGGTGTTTGGGGGGTTTATGGGGGCTTGGAAGTTCGGGGTTTCTACTGTGAATAATGTTGGGGTGTTTGTTGTTCGGTCGGATTTTAGTGGAGTTTCCATGTTTTATTCACATGGGGCAGGGATGTTTTTAGTGGCGGGTTGGGGGCTGTTGTTGACTTTGTTTGTTGTATTGGAGCTTGTGCGGGGGTTGTCGCGGGGTGCTATTCGGGCGGTTTAGGGGTTAGGGTCAGAGAATAGTTTATTGAAAATGCCAGCTTTGGGAGCTGGAGATAAAGGTTTGAGTCCTTTTTTTCTGAGTTTGGGGTACTCTAAGAAGTGGTAAGTCTTCAATCTTTGGTTTACAAGACCAATGTTTTTATAAACTATTAGAGTATTTAGCAGTTGAGTATTTTGTTTTCTAGGGCGCTTGCGGCGGGGAGGAGAAATAGGAGGATAGTGAAGTAGGCGATTGAAGCGAGTTGGCCGATGATGATGAATGGGTGTTCGACGGGTTGGCTTCCTACTCATGTTAGGACGAGGAGGTCGGCGACTAGTACTCAGAATAGGAGCTGGGAGAGTGGTCGGAATGTTATTGCTCGTTGTTTTGATTTGTGCAGGAATGGGATTAGGAATAGGATCAGTACGGAGGCGGCCAGTGCTAATACGCCTCCTAGTTTATTTGGGATTGAACGTAGGATGGCGTAGGCGAATAGGAAGTATCATTCTGGCTTGATGTGTGGTGGGGTTACTAGCGGGTTTGCTGGGGTGAAGTTTTCTGGGTCTCCCAGGAGGTTAACCGCTCATGCTTCTTTCTTATGAGACGTTAGTAAACCAATTACATAGCCTTGTCAAGACTAAATCACAGGTAAAAATCCTGTACATCTCATGTGGCCAACCACTCCCAACTAGGATTCCAAGACGCCTCATCACCCATCATAGAAGAACTCGTTGAATTCCACGACCACGCCCTAATCGTTGCCCTAGCTATCTGCAGCCTAGTTCTCTACCTTTTAGCCCACATACTAACAGAAAAACTCTCGTCCAATGCTGTAGACGCCCAAGAAGTAGAGCTGATCTGGACAATCCTACCTGCTATCGTCCTGGTACTCCTCGCCCTCCCATCCCTACAAATCCTCTACATAATGGACGAAATCGACGAACCAGACCTCACCCTAAAAGCCATCGGCCACCAATGATACTGAAGCTACGAATACACAGACTTCAAAGACCTATCATTCGACTCCTACATAGTGCCCACCCCAGACTTACCCAACGGCCACTTCCGACTGCTAGAAGTTGACCACCGCGTAGTTATCCCAATAGAATCCCCCATCCGCGTGATCATTACTGCAGGAGACGTACTCCACTCCTGAGCAGTCCCAACGCTCGGAGTTAAAACAGACGCAATCCCAGGCCGACTAAACCAAACTTCATTCATTACCACCCGGCCTGGGATTTTTTACGGACAATGCTCAGAAATTTGCGGGGCTAATCACAGCTACATACCCATTGTAGTAGAATCAACCCCACTCCCACATTTCGAGGCCTGATCGTCCCTTCTATCATCATCCTAATCATTAAGAAGCTATGCAACAGCACTAGCCTTTTAAGCTAGCCAAAGAGGGACTTCCCCCTCCTTAATGATATGCCACAGCTTAACCCCGCACCATGATTTTCAATCATAATTATAACCTGATTAACCCTAGCACTCCTCATCCAACCAAAACTACTAGCCTTCACCACAACCAACCCCCCATCAAATAAGACCTCCCTCACTACCAAACCCACACCATGATCCTGACCATGAACCTAAGCTTCTTTGACCAATTTTCCAGCCCCAATCTATTTGGCATCCCCTTAATCCTACTATCCCTACTCTTCCCAGCCCTACTATTCCCGTCCCCAAACAACCGATGAATCAACAACCGCCTTTCTACTATCCAAACATGACTCCTTCACCTAATCACAAAACAACTAATAGTCCCACTCAACAAAAATGGCCACAAATGAGCCATAATATTTACATCCCTAATAATCATACTTCTTACAATCAACCTTCTAGGCCTCCTTCCATATACATTCACCCCAACCACCCAACTATCTATGAACATAGCCCTAGCCTTCCCACTATGGCTCGCCACACTACTAACAGGCCTACGAAACCAACCATCAGCCTCTTTAGCCCACCTATTACCCGAAGGTACCCCTACACCCCTAATCCCCGCACTAATCCTGATCGAAACAACCAGCCTACTAATCCGCCCCCTAGCCCTCGGAGTCTGCCTTACAGCCAACCTTACAGCAGGACACTTACTCATCCAACTCATCTCTACAGCCTCCATTGCATTAATACCCACCCTTCCTGCAGTATCCATCCTAACAATAATCATCCTACTACTCCTAACCATCCTAGAAGTAGCAGTAGCCATAATCCAGGCCTACGTCTTCGTGCTCCTTCTAAGCCTATACTTACAAGAAAACATCTAATGGCACACCAAGCACACTCATACCACATAGTTGACCCAAGCCCTTGACCAATCTTCGGGGCAGCCGCCGCCCTACTCACAACCTCAGGATTAATCATGTGATTCCACTACAACTCATCCATACTACTAACCCTAGGCCTCATCTCAATACTCCTAGTAATACTCCAATGATGACGAGACATTGTACGAGAAAGCACCTTCCAAGGCCATCACACTCCCACAGTCCAAAAAGGCCTACGATACGGCATAATCCTTTTCATCACATCCGAAGCATTCTTCTTCTTAGGGTTCTTCTGAGCGTTCTTCCACTCGAGCCTGGCCCCAACCCCAGAACTAGGAGGCCAATGACCCCCAACAGGAATTAAACCACTCAACCCGATAGAAGTCCCCCTACTAAACACAGCCATCCTACTAGCCTCAGGCGTTACCGTAACGTGAGCCCATCACAGCATCACAGAAGGAAACCGAAAACATGCCATCCACGCCCTAACCCTAACGATCCTCTTGGGATTCTACTTCACAGCCCTACAAGCAATAGAATACCACGAAGCCCCATTCTCAATCGCCGATAGCGTCTACGGATCTACCTTCTTCGTTGCCACTGGATTCCACGGACTCCACGTAATCATCGGATCCTCCTTCCTGACCGTCTGCCTCTTCCGACTGATCAAGTTCCACTTTACATCAGACCACCACTTCGGATTCGAGGCAGCAGCCTGATACTGACACTTCGTAGACGTCATCTGACTATTCCTCTACATAACCATCTACTGATGAGGATCTTGCTCTTCTAGTATATTAATTACAATTGACTTCCAATCTCTAGAATCTGGTATAAACCCAGAGGAGAGCAATGAACGCACTCATGTTCATATTCGCCCTATCATCAATCCTAAGCGCCGCCCTAACCGCATTAAACTTCTGACTCGCCCAAATAAACCCCGACTCAGAGAAACTCTCACCGTACGAATGTGGATTCGACCCACTTGGATCTGCTCGATTACCATTCTCAGTCCGATTCTTCCTCAGTAGCCATCCTGTTCGTCCTATTCGACCTAGAAATCGCCCTCCTACTCCCCCTGCCATGAGCCGTCCAACTCCAATCCCCCCTAATGACCCTCACCTGAACTGTAGTGATCCTCCTTCTCCTAACACTCGGACTGGCCTACGAGTGAATTCAAGGGGGCCTAGAATGAGCAGAATAACAGAAAGTTAGTCTAACCAAAAAGATAGCTGGTTTCGACCCAGCAGATTACAGCCAACCCTGTAACTTTCTTATGTCGCCCCTACATTTAAGCTTCTACTCAGCCTTCATTTTCAGCGGACTAGGGCTAGCCTTCCACCGAACCCACCTAGTATCCGCCCTACTATGCCTTGAAAGCATAATATTATCGATATTCGTAGGCCTATCAATATGATCCATCGAAAACCAAGTCTCCTCATTCACCATGGTACCAATTCTCATGCTAACCTTCTCAGCGTGTGAGGCGGGCACAGGCCTGGCCATCCTAGTAGCCTCCACCCGCACACATGGCTCCGACCATCTACACAACCTAAACCTCCTGCAATGCTAAAAATCATCCTACCCACAATCATACTTCTTCCAACAGCCCTGCTGTCTCCACCAAAATTTCTATGGACTAACACCACCTTATACAGCCTCCTAATCGCTGCCCTAAGCCTACAGTGATTAATCCCAACCTACTACCCCTACAAATTTTTATCCAACTGAACAGGAATTGACCAAATCTCATCCCCCCTCCTAGTACTATCCTGCTGACTACTCCCACTCATAATCATAGCAAGCCAAAACCACCTGCAACAAGAACCCCTACAACGCAAACGAATCTTTATCTCAACCTTAGTCGCAGTCCAGCCATTCATCCTACTAGCCTTTTCCACCACAGAACTAGCACTATTTTACATCTCATTTGAAGCAACCCTCATTCCCACCCTAATCTTAATCACCCGATGGGGGAACCAACCAGAACGCCTAAGCGCTGGCATCTACCTGCTATTCTACACGCCAGTAAGCTCTCTACCCCTGCTAATCACAATCATACACCTATACGTGAAAATTGGCACCCTGCACCTGCCAACCCTACAACTAACCCACCCAACCCTATCCACCTCATGGACAGGAATACTATCAGGTCTAGCACTGCTCATAGCATTCATAGTAAAAGCCCCACTATACGGCCTACACCTCTGACTGCCAAAAGCCCACGTAGAAGCACCCATCGCAGGCTCAATACTCCTCGCCGCCCTACTACTAAAGCTAGGAGGATACGGAATTATACGAGTCACTCTATTTATGGGCCCACTGTCCAACCTCCTGCACTACCCCTTCCTAACCCTGGCCCTATGAGGCGCCCTAATGACTAGCTCAATCTGCCTACGACAGACAGACCTAAAATCACTAATCGCTTATTCATCCGTTAGCCACATAGGCCTAGTTATCGCCGCAGGAATAATCCAAACCCACTGATCATTCTCAGGGGCAATGATCCTAATAATTTCCCATGGACTAACTTCCTCCATACTATTCTGCCTAGCCAACACAAACTATGAACGTACGCACAGCCGAATTCTACTACTCACACGAGGCCTACAACCTCTCCTACCACTCATAGCTACCTGATGATTGCTGGCCAATCTAACAAACATAGCCTTACCCCCAACAACAAACCTCATAGCAGAGCTAACCATTATAATCACCTTATTCAACTGATCTGCCTTCACGATCATCCTAACAGGAATCGCAACCCTACTAACCGCCTCCTACACCTTATTCATACTACTAATGACCCAACGAGGCTCAATCCCCTCCCACATCACATCTATGCAAAACTCAACCACGCGAGAACACCCGCTCATAACACTCCACATTATCCCAATATTCCTCCTAATCCTCAAACCCGAACTGATCTCCGGAATCCCCTCATGCAAGTATAGTTTAAACCAAACATTAGACTGTGATTCTAAGAATAGAAGTTCAAACCTTCTTACCTGCCGAGGGGAGGGTTTAACCAACAAGAGCTGCTAACTCTTACATCTGAGCCTAAAACCTCAGCCCCCTTACTTTTAAAGGATAACAGCAATCCACTGGTCTTAGGAACCACCCATCTTGGTGCAAATCCAAGTAAAAGTAGTGAACCCCACACTACTAATCAACTCCCTCACACTACTCACGCTGACAATCCTCCTAACCCCAATCATCCTGCCATTTCTATTTAAAAACTTTAAAAACACCCCACAAGCCACCACCCGCGCTGTTAAAACCGCATTCCTAATTAGCCTAGCCCCTACAACCGCATTCATCTACTCGGGAGTAGAATCTGTCACCTGCCACTGGGAGTGAAAATTCATTATAAACTTTAAAATCCCCCTGAGCCTAAAAATAGACCAATACTCAATAACATTTCTTCCAATCGCCCTATTTGTAACATGATCAATCCTACAATTCGCCATATGATACATGGCCTCAGAGCCATACGTAACAAAATTTTTCACCTACCTACTGACATTCCTAGTCGCCATACTCCTCCTAACAACCGCAAACAACATATTCCTCCTATTCGTAGGCTGGGAAGGAGTACGAATCATGTCCTTCCTTCTCATCGGCTGATGACAAGGCCGAGCAGATGCCAACACCGCCGCCCTACGAGCCGTAATCTACAACCGAATCGGAGACATCGGACTGATCCTGAGCATAGCATGACTAGCTTCAACATTCAACACCTGAGAGATCCAACAAGCCGTACACCCCCACCAAACCCCAATCCTCCCCCTCATAGGATTAATCCTCGCAGCCGCAGGAAAATCCGCCCAATTTGGACTCCACCCATGACTGCCCGCAGCAATAGAAGGCCCCACCCCAGTATCAGCCCTACTGCACTCCAGTACCATAGTAGTAGCCGGAATCTTCCTGCTCATCCGCATGCACCCCCTGCTAGCCACCAACCAGACAGCCCTAACTGCCTGCCTATGCCTAGGTGCTCTATCAACCCTATTTGCTGCCACATGCGCCCTAACCCAAAATGACATCAAAAAAATCATTGCTTTCTCAACATCCAGCCAACTAGGACTAATAATAGTCACTATCGGACTAAACCTCCCACAACTAGCCTTCCTACACATCTCAACCCATGCCTTCTTTAAAGCCATACTATTCCTATGCTCAGGGTCTATCATCCACAACCTAAACGGAGAACAAGATATCCGAAAGATAGGAGGCCTACAGAAAATACTCCCAGTCACTACTTCCTGCCTAACCATCGGAAACCTGGCGCTGATAGGAACCCCATTCCTAGCCGGATTCTACTCAAAAGACCTCATCATCGAAAGCTTAAACACATCATACCTAAATACTTGAGCCCTACTCCTAACCCTTATAGCCACAGCATTCACCGCAACCTACAGCATCCGCATAACCATCCTAGTCCAAGCTGGACAAACCCGAATCCCCCCAATAGTATCAATAAATGAAAACAACCCACTAATCACCGCCCCCCTAACCCGACTCGCCCTAGGCAGCATTACAGCAGGAATAATCATTACCTCTTTCATCACACCAACCAAAACCCCCCCAATAACCATACCCCTTATCACCAAAACCGCTGCCATCCTCATAACAATCCTAGGAATCATCCTAGGCCCCTCATGTACAGGGCCACACCCCTCTAACGGTGCAAGCTTACATAGAAACATTATTAACAGACCTAGACAGATACAAAAACCCCTACAAGACCACGTATTAACTAACCCTGTTAACCCGACTCAGGAGCGCCTATAAGAGCGATTAAAATCTGTGAAAGGAACTCGGCAAATTAATAAGGCCCGACTGTTTACCAAAAACATAGCCTTCAGCAAATTAAACAAGTATTGAAGGTGATGCCTGCCCGGTGACTTAGGTTTAACGGCCGCGGTATCCTAACCGTGCAAAGGTAGCGCAATCAATTGTCCCATAAATCGAGACTTGTATGAATGGCTAAACGAGGTCTTAACTGTCTCTCACAGATAATCAGTGAAATTGATCTCCCCGTGCAAAAGCGGGGATGTGAACATAAGACGAGAAGACCCTGTGGAACTTAAAAATCAACGACCACCGCGAATCCTCAATCAACCCCACTGGGGCCACTACCATCGCAGAGCCTGGTCGATATTTTTCGGTTGGGGCGACCTTGGAGGAGAACAAATCCTCCAAAAACAAGACCATACCTCTTTACCTAGAGCTACCCCTCAAAGTGCTAACAGTGACCAGACCCAATATAATTGATTAATGGACCAAGCTACCCCAGGGATAACAGCGCAATCCCCCTCAAGAGCCCATATCGACAGGGGGGTTTACGACCTCGATGTTGGATCAGGACATCCTAATGGTGCAGCCGCTATTAAGGGTTCGTTTGTTCAACGATTAACAGTCCTACGTGATCTGAGTTCAGACCGGAGCAATCCAGGTCGGTTTCTATCTATGACACACTCTCCCCAGTACGAAAGGACCGGGAAAGTGGGGCCAATACCACAAGCACGCCCCCCCCCTCTAAGCAGTGAAACCAACTAAACCGTGAAGAGGGCCTTCCCCCACCACTTTCAATCCTAGAAAAGGACCAGCTAGAGTGGCAGAGCCCGGCAAGTGCAGAAGGCTTAAGCCCTTTCCCCAGAGGTTCAAATCCTCTCCCTAGCTTCACCCATGATTCAAATAACAACACTAAGCTGCCTCGTTATATCCCTCCTATACATCATCCCAATCCTGATTGCCGTAGCCTTCCTAACCCTAGCAGAACGGAAAATCCTAAGCTACATACAATCCCGCAAAGGCCCTAACGTTGTCGGGCCTTTTGGCCTACTTCAACCATTTGCGGACGGACTGAAACTATTTACCAAAGAGCCCATCCGACCCTCTACCTCTTCCCCACTTCTATTCATTCTGATACCAATACTAGCCCTTGTCCTAGCCCTCACCACTTGAGCACCACTACCGCTCCCATTTCCCCTAGCAGATCTAAACCTCGGAGTTCTCTTCCTAATAGCCATGTCAAGCCTAGCCGTCTACTCAGTCCTATGATCAGGCTGAGCCTCGAACTCAAAATACGCACTAATCGGAGCCCTACGGGCAGTAGCACAGACCATTTCATACGAAGTGACACTGGCCATAATCCTGCTATCAATAATCATACTAAGCGGAAGCTACACACTCAGCTCCTTTGCCGTCGCACAGGAGCCTCTATACTTCATTTTCTCCTCATGACCCCTAGCAATAATATGATACGTATCCACCCTAGCAGAGACAAACCGAGCTCCTTTTGACCTCACAGAGGGTGAATCTGAGCTAGTCTCAGGGTTTAACGTTGAATACGCCGCAGGACCCTTCGCCTTATTCTTCCTAGCTGAATATGCGAACATTATGCTAATAAATACACTTACAGCCATCATATTCCTAAACCCAAGCGCCCTAGGGCCACCCACAGAACTATTCCCCGTCATCCTAGCCACAAAAGTCCTCCTACTATCTTCTGGTTTCTTATGGGTCCGAGCTTCATACCCACGATTCCGATATGACCAACTAATGCACCTACTATGAAAAAACTTCCTACCCCTCACACTAGCTCTGTGCCTCTGACACATCAGCATACCTATCTGCTATGCAGGCCTACCTCCTTACATAAGGAAATGTGCCTGAACTACAAAGGGTCACTATGATAAAGTGAACATAGAGGTATAACAGCCCTCTCATTTCCTGTTGACCTTAGAAAAGTAGGAATTGAACCCACACAAGAGAAATCAAAATTCTCCATACTTCCCTTATATTATTTTCTAGTAGAGTCAGCTAATCAAGCTATCGGGCCCATACCCCGAAAATGATGGTTTAACCCCCTCCTCTACTAATGAACCCTTACGCGACCCCAATCATAACCTTCAGCCTCATCTTGGGCACCACAATCACAATTTCCAGCAACCACTGAGTTCTGGCCTGGACAGGACTGGAGATCAACGCACTAGCCATCATTCCCCTAATTGCCAAATCCCACCACCCACGAGCAGTAGAAGCCGCAACGAAATACTTCCTAACCCAAGCAGCTGCTTCCGCCCTGGTCCTATTCTCTAGCATAACCAATGCCTGAGTCACCGGCCAATGAGACATCACACAAATAAACCACCCAACCTCCTGTCTACTACTGACAGCAGCAATCGCTATTAAACTGGGCCTAGTGCCATTTCACTTCTGATTCCCAGAAGTACTACAAGGATCGCCACTAATAACAGCCCTGCTACTCTCGACCCTCATAAAATTCCCCCCACTAACCCTGCTCCTACTAACATCCAAATCCCTCGACCCAGCTCTACTCACCGCCATGGCCCTAGCCTCAACAGCACTAGGAGGCTGAATAGGACTGAACCAAACACAAACACGCAAAATCCTAGCCTTCTCGTCCATCTCCCACTTAGGCTGAATCGCCATCATCCTAGTTTACAGCCCCAAATTGGCCTTACTTACCTTCTACCTATACACAATCATAACATCAGCCGTATTCCTAGCCCTTAACAAAATCAAAGCCCTTAACCTATCCATGATCACAACCTCATGAACAAAAACCCCAGTGCTAAACGCCACCCTAATACTAGTACTTTTATCCCTAGCAGGCCTCCCCCCATTAACAGGCTTTATACCAAAGTGACTTATCATCCAAGAACTAACTAAACAGGAAATAACACCAGCAGCCATGGCAATTGCCATGCTATCACTGCTCAGCCTCTTCTTCTACCTACGCCTCGCATACCACTCAACAATTACCCTTCCCCCCAACTCCTCTAACCACATAAAACAATGATACACTAGCAAAGCCCCAAGCACACCTACTGCGGTCCTTGCCTCACTATCAATCCTCTTACTTCCCCTGTCCCCAATAATACATGCCATTGTCTAGAAACTTAGGATAACACCCCAAACCGAAGGCCTTCAAAGCCTTAAATAAGAGTTAAACCCTCTTAGTTTCTGCACATTAAGACTTACAGAATATTAACCTGTATCTTCTGAATGCAAGTCAGACGCTTTAATTAAGCTAAAGCCTCCCTAGACAGATGGGCTTCGATCCCACAAAACTCTAGTTAACAGCTAAATGCCTAAACCAATTGGCTTCTGCCTACAAAGACCCTGACGCACCCTAGTGCGCATCGATGAGCTTGCAACTCAACATGAATTTCACTACAGAGCCGATAAGAAGAGGAATTAAACCTCTGTAAAAAGGACTACAGCCTAACGCTTCAACACTCAGCCATCTTACCCGTCACCTTCATCAACCGATGACTATTTTCCACTAACCATAAGGATATTGGCACCCTGTACCTCATCTTCGGGGCATGAGCAGGAATAGTCGGCACCGCACTCAGCCTATTAATCCGCGCAGAACTAGGACAACCAGGAACTCTCCTAGGCGACGATCAAATTTACAATGTAATCGTTACCGCTCACGCCTTTGTAATAAGCTTCTTTATAGTCATACCCATCATGATCGGAGGATTCGGCAACTGATTAGTCCCCCTCATAATCGGTGCCCCCGACATAGCATTCCCGCGAATAAACAACATAAGCTTTTGACTCCTCCCCCCATCATTCCTCCTCCTACTAGCCTCATCCACTGTAGAAGCTGGCGCCGGCACAGGCTGAACTGTCTACCCTCCCCTAGCAGGTGACCTTGCCCACGCCGGAGCTTCAGTAGACCTGGCTATCTTCTCACTCCACTTAGCCGGTATCTCCTCCATCCTTGGGGCCATCAACTTTATCACCACAGCCATCAACATAAAACCCCCCGCACTCTCACAATACCAAACCCCACTATTTGTCTGATCCGTACTAATTACCGCCATCCTACTCCTTCTATCACTCCCCGTACTCGCCGCCGGTATTACAATATTACTAACTGATCGAAACCTAAACACCACATTCTTCGACCCCGCTGGAGGAGGAGACCCAATCCTGTACCAACACCTATTCTGATTCTTCGGACACCCAGAAGTCTATATTCTGATCCTACCGGGGTTCGGAATCATCTCACACGTAGTCACGTACTACTCAGGCAAAAAGGAGCCCTTCGGCTACATGGGAATAGTCTGAGCCATACTATCCATCGGCTTCCTAGGATTCATCGTCTGAGCTCACCACATGTTTACAGTAGGAATAGACGTTGATACCCAAGCCTACTTTACATCAGCCACTATAATCATTGCCATCCCTACCGGAATCAAAGTATTTAGCTGACTAGCCACCCTGCACGGAGGAACAATCAAATGAGACCCCGCCAATACTATGAGCTCTAGGATTTATCTTCCTATTTACCATCGGAGGATTAACAGGAATCGTTCTTGCAAACTCTTCCCTAGACATCGCCCTGCACGACACGTACTACGTAGTTGCCCACTTCCACTACGTCCTATCCATAGGCGCCGTCTTTGCCATTCTAGCAGGATTTACTCACTGATTCCCACTACTCACTGGGTTTACCCTACACCAAACATGAGCAAAAGCCCACTTC
Organism: Anser brachyrhynchus; assembly: GCF_964034855.1. NCBI lineage: Eukaryota > Metazoa > Chordata > Aves > Anseriformes > Anatidae > Anser > Anser brachyrhynchus. The sequence goes on along the minus strand of NW_027663935.1, from coordinate 172,893 downwards.
GGGGTAATATTTACAGGAGTAAACCTAACGTTCTTCCCCCAGCACTTCCTAGGCCTAGCAGGAATACCCCGACGATACTCGGACTATCCCGACGCCTACACACTATGAAACACCATTTCCTCCATCGGCTCCCTAATCTCAATAGTAGCCGTAATCATACTAATATTCATCATCTGAGAAGCCTTTTCGGCCAAACGAAAAGTCCTACAACCAGAACTAACTACCACAAACGTTGAATGAATCCACGGCTGCCCTCCCCCATACCATACTTTCGAGGAACCGGCCTTCGTCCAAGTACAAGAAAGGAAGGAATCGAACCCTCACATGCTGGTTTCAAGCCAACTGCATTCACCGCTCATGCTTCTTTCTTATGAGACGTTAGTAAACCAATTACATAGCCTTGTCAAGACTAAATCACAGGTAAAAATCCTGTACATCTCATGTGGCCAACCACTCCCAACTAGGATTCCAAGACGCCTCATCACCCATCATAGAAGAACTCGTTGAATTCCACGACCACGCCCTAATCGTTGCCCTAGCTATCTGCAGCCTAGTTCTCTACCTTTTAGCCCACATACTAACAGAAAAAGAGAATAGGTTGGTGATTACGGTGGCCCCTCAGAATGACATTTGTCCTCATGGTAGGACATACCCTACGAAGGCAGTTGCTATTAGGGTGAGTAGGAGGATTACTCCTGTGTTTCAGGTTTCTTTGTATAGGTAGGAGCCGTAGTAGAGGCCTCGTCCGATGTGTAAGTAGATGCAGTTAAAGAAGAGCGAAGCACCATTGGCGTGGAGGTTGCGGATGAGCCATCCGTACTGGACGTCTCGGCATGTGTGAGCTACTGAGGAGAAGGCGAGTGAAGTGTCTGCGGTGTAGTGTATGGCTAGTAGCAGGCCTGTTAGGATTTGTGTGGCTAAGCAGATGGCTAGAAGGGAGCCGAAGTTTCATCAGGCAGAGATGTTGGAGGGGGCAGGTAGGTCGATTAGGGAGTTGTTGATTATTTTTAGTAGGGGATGGGATTTGCGGATGTTAGAGGCCATTAGTGAGTCTGTGTGTTATTAGGATTATTACCAGGATGGAGAGGGCGAAGGATCCTAGGTAGGCCTTAATTAGCCCTGTGTGTATTGAGGTTGCGGCTTTGCTTGCGGCTACTTGTAGTTCAGCAAGGCCCTCTGGCCCTATTTTTTTGAGTCAGGAGAGGTCGATCAAGTGTAGGGCAATGTTTTGTCCCTTTTCTAGTAGGTTTTTGGAGAAGAATCGGTGTACTAGGGGGTTGAAGTACCCTAATGCAGAGGAGAAGTTTATGAGGGGGGTTGGTTTGGGGTGAGTGAGGGTGTGTGTTATGTTCGATAGTTCTAGGGCTAGGATGATTCCTAGGATTGTTATGAGGATGGCAGCAGTTTTGGTGATAAGGGGTATGGTTATTGGGGGGGTTTTGGTTGGTGTGATGAAAGAGGTAATGATTATTCCTGCTGTAATGCTGCCTAGGGCGAGCGAACCCTTAATAGCGGCTGCACCATTAGGATGTCCTGATCCAACATCGAGGTCGTAAACCCCCCTGTCGATATGGGCTCTTGAGGGGGATTGCGCTGTTATCCCTGGGGTAGCTTGGTCCATTAATCAATTATATTGGGTCTGGTCACTGTTAGCACTTTGAGGGGTAGCTCTAGGTAAAGAGGTATGGTCTTGTTTTTGGAGGATTTGTTCTCCTCCAAGGTCGCCCCAACCGAAAAATATCGACCAGGCTCTGCGATGGTAGTGGCCCCAGTGGGGTTGATTGAGGATTCGCGGTGGTCGTTGATTTTTAAGTTCCACAGGGTCTTCTCGTCTTATGTTCACATCCCCGCTTTTGCACGGGGAGATCAATTTCACTGATTATCTGTGAGAGACAGTTAAGACCTCGTTTAGCCATTCATACAAGTCTCGATTTATGGGACAATTGATTGCGCTACCTTTGCACGGTTAGGATACCGCGGCCGTTAAACCTAAGTCACCGGGCAGGCATCACCTTCAATACTTGTTTAATTTGCTGAAGGCTATGTTTTTGGTAAACAGTCGGGCCTTATTAATTTGCCGAGTTCCTTTCACAGATTTTAATCGCTCTTATAGGCGCTCCTGAGTCGGGTTAACAGGGTTAGTTAATACGTGGTCTTGTAGGGGTTTTTGTATCTGTCTAGGTCTGTTAATAATGTTTCTATGTAAGCTTGCGCCGTTAGAGGGGTGTGGCCCTGTACATGAGGGGCCTAGGATGATTCCTAGGATTGTTATGAGGATGGCAGCGGTTTTGGTGATAAGGGGTATGGTTATTGGGGGGGTTTTGGTTGGTGTGATGAAAGAGGTAATGATTATTCCTGCTGTAATGCTGCCTAGGGCGAGTCGGGTTAGGGGGGCGGTGATTAGTGGGTTGTTTTCGTTTATTGATACTATTGGGGGGATTCGGGTTTGTCCAGCTTGGACTAGGATGGTTATGCGGATGCTGTAGGTTGCGGTGAATGCTGTGGCTATAAGGGTTAGGAGTAGGGCTCAAGTATTTAGGTATGATGTGTTTAAGCTTTCGATGATGAGGTCTTTTGAGTAGAATCCGGCTAGGAATGGGGTTCCTATCAGCGCCAGGTTTCCGATGGTTAGGCAGGAAGTAGTGACTGGGAGTATTTTCTGTAGGCCTCCTATCTTTCGGATATCTTGTTCTCCGTTTAGGTTGTGGATGATAGACCCTGAGCATAGGAATAGTATGGCTTTAAAGAAGGCATGGGTTGAGATGTGTAGGAAGGCTAGTTGTGGGAGGTTTAGTCCGATAGTGACTATTATTAGTCCTAGTTGGCTGGATGTTGAGAAAGCAATGATTTTTTTGATGTCATTTTGGGTTAGGGCGCATGTGGCAGCGAATAGGGTTGATAGAGCACCTAGGCATAGGCAGGCAGTTAGGGCTGTCTGGTTGGTGGCTAGCAGGGGGTGCATGCGGATGAGCAGGAAGATTCCGGCTACTACTATGGTACTGGAGTGCAGTAGGGCTGATACTGGGGTGGGGCCTTCTATTGCTGCGGGCAGTCATGGGTGGAGTCCAAATTGGGCGGATTTTCCTGCGGCTGCGAGGATTAATCCTATGAGGGGGAGGATTGGGGTTTGGTGGGGGTGTACGGCTTGTTGGATCTCTCAGGTGTTGAATGTTGAAGCTAGTCATGCTATGCTCAGGATCAGTCCGATGTCTCCGATTCGGTTGTAGATTACGGCTCGTAGGGCGGCGGTGTTGGCATCTGCTCGGCCTTGTCATCAGCCGATGAGAAGGAAGGACATGATTCGTACTCCTTCCCAGCCTACGAATAGGAGGAATATGTTGTTTGCGGTTGTTAGGAGGAGTATGGCGACTAGGAATGTCAGTAGGTAGGTGAAAAATTTTGTTACGTATGGCTCTGAGGCCATGTATCATATGGCGAATTGTAGGATTGATCATGTTACAAATAGGGCGATTGGAAGAAATGTTATTGAGTATTGGTCTATTTTTAGGCTCAGGGGGATTTTAAAGTTTATAATGAATTTTCACTCCCAGTGGCAGGTGACAGATTCTACTCCCGAGTAGATGAATGCGGTTGTAGGGGCTAGGCTAATTAGGAATGCGGTTTTAACAGCGCGGGTGGTGGCTTGTGGGGTGTTTTTAAAGTTTTTAAATAGAAATGGCAGGATGATTGGGGTTAGGAGGATTGTCAGCGTGAGTAGTGTGAGGGAGTTGATTAGTAGTGTGGGGTTCACTACTTTTACTTGGATTTGCACCAAGATGGGTGGTTCCTAAGACCAGTGGATTGCTGTTATCCTTTAAAAGTAAGGGGGCTGAGGTTTTAGGCTCAGATGTAAGAGTTAGCAGCTCTTGTTGGTTAAACCCTCCCCTCGGCAGGTAAGAAGGTTTGAACTTCTATTCTTAGAATCACAGTCTAATGTTTGGTTTAAACTATACTTGCATGAGGGGATTCCGGAGATCAGTTCGGGTTTGAGGATTAGGAGGAATATTGGGATAATGTGGAGTGTTATGAGCGGGTGTTCTCGCGTGGTTGAGTTTTGCATAGATGTGATGTGGGAGGGGATTGAGCCTCGTTGGGTCATTAGTAGTATGAATAAGGTGTAGGAGGCGGTTAGTAGGGTTGCGATTCCTGTTAGGATGATCGTGAAGGCAGATCAGTTGAATAAGGTGATTATAATGGTTAGCTCTGCTATGAGGTTTGTTGTTGGGGGTAAGGCTATGTTTGTTAGATTGGCCAGCAATCATCAGGTAGCTATGAGTGGTAGGAGAGGTTGTAGGCCTCGTGTGAGTAGTAGAATTCGGCTGTGCGTACGTTCATAGTTTGTGTTGGCTAGGCAGAATAGTATGGAGGAAGTTAGTCCATGGGAAATTATTAGGATCATTGCCCCTGAGAATGATCAGTGGGTTTGGATTATTCCTGCGGCGATAACTAGGCCTATGTGGCTAACGGATGAATAAGCGATTAGTGATTTTAGGTCTGTCTGTCGTAGGCAGATTGAGCTAGTCATTAGGGCGCCTCATAGGGCCAGGGTTAGGAAGGGGTAGTGCAGGAGGTTGGACAGTGGGCCCATAAATAGAGTGACTCGTATAATTCCGTATCCTCCTAGCTTTAGTAGTAGGGCGGCGAGGAGTATTGAGCCTGCGATGGGTGCTTCTACGTGGGCTTTTGGCAGTCAGAGGTGTAGGCCGTATAGTGGGGCTTTTACTATGAATGCTATGAGCAGTGCTAGACCTGATAGTATTCCTGTCCATGAGGTGGATAGGGTTGGGTGGGTTAGTTGTAGGGTTGGCAGGTGCAGGGTGCCAATTTTCACGTATAGGTGTATGATTGTGATTAGCAGGGGTAGAGAGCTTACTGGCGTGTAGAATAGCAGGTAGATGCCAGCGCTTAGGCGTTCTGGTTGGTTCCCCCATCGGGTGATTAAGATTAGGGTGGGAATGAGGGTTGCTTCAAATGAGATGTAAAATAGTGCTAGTTCTGTGGTGGAAAAGGCTAGTAGGATGAATGGCTGGACTGCGACTAAGGTTGAGATAAAGATTCGTTTGCGTTGTAGGGGTTCTTGTTGCAGGTGGTTTTGGCTTGCTATGATTATGAGTGGGAGTAGTCAGCAGGATAGTACTAGGAGGGGGGATGAGATTTGGTCAATTCCTGTTCAGTTGGATAAAAATTTGTAGGGGTAGTAGGTTGGGATTAATCACTGTAGGCTTAGGGCAGCGATTAGGAGGCTGTATAAGGTGGTGTTAGTCCATAGAAATTTTGGTGGAGACAGCAGGGCTGTTGGAAGAAGTATGATTGTGGGTAGGATGATTTTTAGCATTGCAGGAGGTTTAGGTTGTGTAGATGGTCGGAGCCATGTGTGCGGGTGGAGGCTACTAGGATGGCCAGGCCTGTGCCCGCCTCACACGCTGAGAAGGTTAGCATGAGAATTGGTACCATGGTGAATGAGGAGACTTGGTTTTCGATGGATCATATTGATAGGCCTACGAATATCGATAATATTATGCTTTCAAGGCATAGTAGGGCGGATACTAGGTGGGTTCGGTGGAAGGCTAGCCCTAGTCCGCTGAAAATGAAGGCTGAGTAGAAGCTTAAATGTAGGGGCGACATAAGAAAGTTACAGGGTTGGCTGTAATCTGCTGGGTCGAAACCAGCTATCTTTTTGGTTAGACTAACTTTCTGTTATTCTGCTCATTCTAGGCCCCCTTGAATTCACTCGTAGGCCAGTCCGAGTGTTAGGAGAAGGAGGATCACTACAGTTCAGGTGAGGGTCATTAGGGGGGATTGGAGTTGGACGGCTCATGGCAGGGGGAGTAGGAGGGCGATTTCTAGGTCGAATAGGACGAACAGGATGGCTACTGAGGAAGAATCGGACTGAGAATGGTAATCGAGCAGATCCAAGTGGGTCGAATCCACATTCGTACGGTGAGAGTTTCTCTGAGTCGGGGTTTATTTGGGCGAGTCAGAAGTTTAATGCGGTTAGGGCGGCGCTTAGGATTGATGATAGGGCGAATATGAACATGAGTGCGTTCATTGCTCTCCTCTGGGTTTATACCAGATTCTAGAGATTGGAAGTCAATTGTAATTAATATACTAGAAGAGCAAGATCCTCATCAGTAGATGGTTATGTAGAGGAATAGTCAGATGACGTCTACGAAGTGTCAGTATCAGGCTGCTGCCTCGAATCCGAAGTGGTGGTCTGATGTAAAGTGGAACTTGATCAGTCGGAAGAGGCAGACGGTCAGGAAGGAGGATCCGATGATTACGTGGAGTCCGTGGAATCCAGTGGCAACGAAGAAGGTAGATCCGTAGACGCTATCGGCGATTGAGAATGGGGCTTCGTGGTATTCTATTGCTTGTAGGGCTGTGAAGTAGAATCCCAAGAGGATCGTTAGGGTTAGGGCATGGATGGCATGTTTTCGGTTTCCTTCTGTGATGCTGTGATGGGCTCACGTTACGGTAACGCCTGAGGCTAGTAGGATGGCTGTGTTTAGTAGGGGGACTTCTATCGGGTTGAGTGGTTTAATTCCTGTTGGGGGTCATTGGCCTCCTAGTTCTGGGGTTGGGGCCAGGCTCGAGTGGAAGAACGCTCAGAAGAACCCTAAGAAGAAGAATGCTTCGGATGTGATGAAAAGGATTATGCCGTATCGTAGGCCTTTTTGGACTGTGGGAGTGTGATGGCCTTGGAAGGTGCTTTCTCGTACAATGTCTCGTCATCATTGGAGTATTACTAGGAGTATTGAGATGAGGCCTAGGGTTAGTAGTATGGATGAGTTGTAGTGGAATCACATGATTAATCCTGAGGTTGTGAGTAGGGCGGCGGCTGCCCCGAAGATTGGTCAAGGGCTTGGGTCAACTATGTGGTATGAGTGTGCTTGGTGTGCCATTAGATGTTTTCTTGTAAGTATAGGCTTAGAAGGAGCACGAAGACGTAGGCCTGGATTATGGCTACTGCTACTTCTAGGATGGTTAGGAGTAGTAGGATGATTATTGTTAGGATGGATACTGCAGGAAGGGTGGGTATTAATGCAATGGAGGCTGTAGAGATGAGTTGGATGAGTAAGTGTCCTGCTGTAAGGTTGGCTGTAAGGCAGACTCCGAGGGCTAGGGGGCGGATTAGTAGGCTGGTTGTTTCGATCAGGATTAGTGCGGGGATTAGGGGTGTAGGGGTACCTTCGGGTAATAGGTGGGCTAAAGAGGCTGATGGTTGGTTTCGTAGGCCTGTTAGTAGTGTGGCGAGCCATAGTGGGAAGGCTAGGGCTATGTTCATAGATAGTTGGGTGGTTGGGGTGAATGTATATGGAAGGAGGCCTAGAAGGTTGATTGTAAGAAGTATGATTATTAGGGATGTAAATATTATGGCTCATTTGTGGCCATTTTTGTTGAGTGGGACTATTAGTTGTTTTGTGATTAGGTGAAGGAGTCATGTTTGGATAGTAGAAAGGCGGTTGTTGATTCATCGGTTGTTTGGGGACGGGAATAGTAGGGCTGGGAAGAGTAGGGATAGTAGGATTAAGGGGATGCCAAATAGATTGGGGCTGGAAAATTGGTCAAAGAAGCTTAGGTTCATGGTCAGGATCATGGTGTGGGTTTGGTAGTGAGGGAGGTCTTATTTGATGGGGGGTTGGTTGTGGTGAAGGCTAGTAGTTTTGGTTGGATGAGGAGTGCTAGGGTTAATCAGGTTATAATTATGATTGAAAATCATGGTGCGGGGTTAAGCTGTGGCATATCATTAAGGAGGGGGAAGTCCCTCTTTGGCTAGCTTAAAAGGCTAGTGCTGTTGCATAGCTTCTTAATGATTAGGATGATGATAGAAGGGACGATCAGGCCTCGAAATGTGGGAGTGGGGTTGATTCTACTACAATGGGTATGTAGCTGTGATTAGCCCCGCAAATTTCTGAGCATTGTCCGTAAAAAATCCCAGGCCGGGTGGTAATGAATGAAGTTTGGTTTAGTCGGCCTGGGATTGCGTCTGTTTTAACTCCGAGCGTTGGGACTGCTCAGGAGTGGAGTACGTCTCCTGCAGTAATGATCACGCGGATGGGGGATTCTATTGGGATAACTACGCGGTGGTCAACTTCTAGCAGTCGGAAGTGGCCGTTGGGTAAGTCTGGGGTGGGCACTATGTAGGAGTCGAATGATAGGTCTTTGAAGTCTGTGTATTCGTAGCTTCAGTATCATTGGTGGCCGATGGCTTTTAGGGTGAGGTCTGGTTCGTCGATTTCGTCCATTATGTAGAGGATTTGTAGGGATGGGAGGGCGAGGAGTACCAGGACGATAGCAGGTAGGATTGTCCAGATCAGCTCTACTTCTTGGGCGTCTACAGCATTGGACGAGAGTTTTTCTGTTAGTATGTGGGCTAAAAGGTAGAGAACTAGGCTGCAGATAGCTAGGGCAACGATTAGGGCGTGGTCGTGGAATTCAACGAGTTCTTCTATGATGGGTGATGAGGCGTCTTGGAATCCTAGTTGGGAGTGGTTGGCCACATGAGATGTACAGGATTTTTACCTGTGATTTAGTCTTGACAAGGCTATGTAATTGGTTTACTAACGTCTCATAAGAAAGAAGCATGAGCGGTTAACCTCCTGGGAGACCCAGAAAACTTCACCCCAGCAAACCCGCTAGTAACCCCACCACACATCAAGCCAGAATGATACTTCCTATTCGCCTACGCCATCCTACGTTCAATCCCAAATAAACTAGGAGGCGTATTAGCACTGGCCGCCTCCGTACTGATCCTATTCCTAATCCCATTCCTGCACAAATCAAAACAACGAGCAATAACATTCCGACCACTCTCCCAGCTCCTATTCTGAGTACTAGTCGCCGACCTCCTCGTCCTAACATGAGTAGGAAGCCAACCCGTCGAACACCCATTCATCATCATCGGCCAACTCGCTTCAATCGCCTACTTCACTATCCTCCTATTTCTCCTCCCCGCCGCAAGCGCCCTAGAAAACAAAATACTCAACTGCTAAATACTCTAATAGTTTATAAAAACATTGGTCTTGTAAACCAAAGATTGAAGACTTACCACTTCTTAGAGTACCCCAAACTCAGAAAAAAAGGACTCAAACCTTTATCTCCAGCTCCCAAAGCTGGCATTTTCAATAAACTATTCTCTGACCCTAACCCCTAAACCGCCCGAATAGCACCCCGCGACAACCCCCGCACAAGCTCCAATACAACAAACAAAGTCAACAACAGCCCCCAACCCGCCACTAAAAACATCCCTGCCCCATGTGAATAAAACATGGAAACTCCACTAAAATCCGACCGAACAACAAACACCCCAACATTATTCACAGTAGAAACCCCGAACTTCCAAGCCCCCATAAACCCCCCAAACACCAACCCCCCAAAAACAATTGCCACAAACGCTACTGCACATCCAATCACCCGTCAATCCCCCCAAGCCCCAGGGAAAGGCTCCGCTGCTAAAGCTACTGAATAAACAAACACCACCAGCATACCCCCCAAATACACCATAAACAGCACTAAAGCCACGAACGAAACCCCAAGGCCCAGCAACCACCCGCACCCCGCCACAGACGCTAACACCAAACCAACAACCCCATAATACGGCGAAGGATTCGACGCCACACCCAAAACACCCACCGCAAAGCAAATCCCTAAAAAAAACATAAAATAAGTCATTATTCCTGCCCGGACACTACCCGAGGCCTGCGGCTCGAAAAGCCGCCATTGTTCTCAACTACAGGAACTAACCGCAAGCCCCCAATAATTCTACCCCATCTATGCCATTATGCTTAACCCCCCCCCCCCCCCCCCCCCAGGGCGGGGGTATTTGGTTATGCATATTCGTGCATAAATTTATATACCCCATATACATACATACTATAGTACCAGTACTATATACATTATATACGGACTATCTTATAAGCAGGTGCTAAACCCATACATGTACACGGCCATTAAACCCTTAAACACACTCCTACCAAACCACCCGGCATGAATGTTCTAGGACCATACCCCACAACACCCAATACAACTCCACTCAAGCGCATAACAAGACCCCATTTTAATGAATGCTCACAGGACATGCTCCAACAACAACTCTCCACCACATATCTCATGCAGTTCGTATCAGACGGATTTATTAATCGTACTCCTCACGTGAAATCAGCAACCCGTTGCACATAATGTCCGGTATGACTAGCTTCAGGCCCATACGTTCCCCCTAAACCCCTCGCCCTCCTCACATTTTTGCGCCTCTGGTTCCTCGGTCAGGGCCATCCATTGGGTTCACTCACCCCTCCTTGCCCTTCAAAGTGGCATCTGTGAGTACTTTCACCTTCTCAATGCGTAATCGCGGCATGTTCCAGCTTTTTGGCGCCTCTGGTTCCTCTTATTTTTTCCGGGGTTACCTCACAGGTGGCTATTCCCAGTGATCTCGGGGGTCCCACAATCTAAGCCTGGACACACCTGCCTCACGGCCTATCCTATATTTCAAGGGTCCCTCGATGAGACGGTTGGCGTATATGGGGAATCATCCTGACACTGATGCACTTTGACCACATTCAGTTAATGTTACCTCCACCCTCCGGGTTAAATGGGGCTATTGGATGAATGCTCGTTGGACATAGCACAAAACAACAAATCATTAAGCGCAACCCCTGCGCTTCACAAACTAAACCAGTAAACTTTCGCTAACCACCATGTAGCATAAACCTTCATCGCCCAATCCCAGCAAACTACCTCTAAAACTCCATTAATCATCCCTTCCATGACATCATCGGAACGATGTACATATACACACAAACACATACAAAATAACTTAAACTTATTAGAGAAACTCCAGTACTAAAAATAGTAAACACAAGCAATAATTTCATATACTTCACTCTCACTCACCACTCAACTATCAGCTAACCACACCCCCGTCCACATAGCTTAACACAAAGCATGGCACTGAAGTTGCCAAGATGGCATAAAACATGCCTGCGGACAAAAGACTTAGTCCTAACCTTACGGTTGGTTTTTGCTAAATATATACATGCAAGTATCCGCGCCCCAGTGTAAACGCCCTCGACCACCTACCCCCATACAGGCCTTGAGGAGTGGGTATCAGGCACACCCAAGTAGTAGCCCAAGACGCCTCGCTAAGCCACGCCCCCACGGGTATTCAGCAGTAATTAACATTAAGCAATGAGTGCAAACTTGACTTAGTTATAGCAACAGCCTAACTTCAAGGGTTGGTAAATCTTGTGCCAGCCACCGCGGTCATACAAGAAACCCAAATCAACCGTCCTATTGACACGGCGTAAAGAGTGGTAAAATGCCTATCCTAGCTAACTAAGATCAAAATGCAACTGAGCTGTCATAAGCCCAAGATGCACCTAAACACACCATTAAGATGATCTTAGGAACTAACGACTGATTTAAACCCACGAAAGCCAGGGCCCAAACTGGGATTAGATACCCCACTATGCCTGGCCCTAAATCTTGATACTTACTTTACCGAAGTATCCGCCAGAGAACTACGAGCACAAACGCTTAAAACTCTAAGGACTTGGCGGTGCCCCAAACCCACCTAGAGGAGCCTGTTCTACAATCGATAATCCCCGATTAACCCAACCACCCCTTGCCAACACAGCCTACATACCGCCGTCGCCAGCCCACCTCGAATGAGAGCACAACAGTGGACACAATAGCACCCCGCTAATAAGACAGGTCAAGGTATAGCCTATGGAGTGGAAGAAATGGGCTACATTCCCTATTCATAGGGCACACGGAAAGAAGCGTGAAACCACTTCTGGAAGGCGGATTTAGCAGTAAAGTGGGACAATAGAGCCTACTTTAAGCCGGCCCTGGGGCACGTACATACCGCCCGTCACCCTCCTCAAAAGCCACATCCCACATAACTAATACCATAAATACGCTGAAGATGAGGTAAGTCGTAAGAAGGTAAGTGTACCGGAAGGTGTACTTAGAATATCAAGACGTAGCTATAACACCAAAGCACTCAGCTTACACCTGAAAGATATCTACTAGACCGGATCGTCTTGAAGCCCCCCCTCTAGCTCAACCACACAAATAGTACACCAAAACTAAAGAATTTACTAAACTAATTAAACTAAAGCATTTTACAGTCTTAGTATAGGCGATAGAAAAGACACTTAGACGCGATAGAGACCCCAGTACCGTAAGGGAAAGATGAAATAGCAGTGAAACAATCAAAGCGACAGACAGCAAAGATCAACCCTTGTACCTTTTGCATCATGGTTTAGCGAGAACAACCAAGCAAAGTGAACTAAAGTTTGCCCCCCCGAAACCCAAGCGAGCTACTTTCAAGCAGTTAAAGAGAGCGAACCCGTCTCTGTTGCAAAAGAGTGGGATGACTTGTCAGTAGAGGTGAAAAGCCAACCGAGCTGGGTGATAGCTGGTTACCTGTGAAACGAATCTAAGTTCCCCCTTAATCCTCCCTACCGGACATCCTGAACCCTAATGAGATGATTAAGAGCTATTTAATGGAGGGACAGCTCCATTAAAAAAGGACACAACCTCGACTAGCGGATAATTCTTACTACTGATCCTACCGTGGGCCCTAAAGCAGCCATCAAAAAAGAGTGCGTCAAAGCTCCACCACCTAAAAATACCAAAATAAGATGATTCCCTTATCACAAACAGGTCAACCTATGAATATAGGAGAATTAATGCTAAAATAAGTAACTCAGGGCCACACCCCTCTAACGGCGCAAGCTTACATAGAAACATTATTAACAGACCTAGACAGATACAAAAACCCCTACAAGACCACGTATTAACTAACCCTGTTAACCCGACTCAGGAGCGCCTATAAGAGCGATTAAAATCTGTGAAAGGAACTCGGCAAATTAATAAGGCCCGACTGTTTACCAAAAACATAGCCTTCAGCAAATTAAACAAGTATTGAAGGTGATGCCTGCCCGGTGACTTAGGTTTAACGGCCGCGGTATCCTAACCGTGCAAAGGTAGCGCAATCAATTGTCCCATAAATCGAGACTTGTATGAATGGCTAAACGAGGTCTTAACTGTCTCTCACAGATAATCAGTGAAATTGATCTCCCCGTGCAAAAGCGGGGATGTGAACATAAGACGAGAAGACCCTGTGGAACTTAAAAATCAACGACCACCGCGAATCCTCAATCAACCCCACTGGGGCCACTACCATCGCAGAGCCTGGTCGATATTTTTCGGTTGGGGCGACCTTGGAGGAGAACAAATCCTCCAAAAACAAGACCATACCTCTTTACCTAGAGCTACCCCTCAAAGTGCTAACAGTGACCAGACCCAATATAATTGATTAATGGACCAAGCTACCCCAGGGATAACAGCGCAATCCCCCTCAAGAGCCCATATCGACAGGGGGGTTTACGACCTCGATGTTGGATCAGGACATCCTAATGGTGCAGCCGCTATTAAGGGTTCGTTTGTTCAACGATTAACAGTCCTACGTGATCTGAGTTCAGACCGGAGCAATCCAGGTCGGTTTCTATCTATGACACACTCTCCCCAGTACGAAAGGACCGGGAAAGTGGGGCCAATACCACAAGCACGCCCCCCCCCTCTAAGCAGTGAAACCAACTAAACCGTGAAGAGGGCCTTCCCCCACCACTTTCAATCCTAGAAAAGGACCAGCTAGAGTGGCAGAGCCCGGCAAGTGCAGAAGGCTTAAGCCCTTTCCCCAGAGGTTCAAATCCTCTCCCTAGCTTCACCCATGATTCAAATAACAACACTAAGCTGCCTCGTTATATCCCTCCTATACATCATCCCAATCCTGATTGCCGTAGCCTTCCTAACCCTAGCAGAACGGAAAATCCTAAGCTACATACAATCCCGCAAAGGCCCTAACGTTGTCGGGCCTTTTGGCCTACTTCAACCATTTGCGGACGGACTGAAACTATTTACCAAAGAGCCCATCCGACCCTCTACCTCTTCCCCACTTCTATTCATTCTGATACCAATACTAGCCCTTGTCCTAGCCCTCACCACTTGAGCACCACTACCACTCCCATTTCCCCTAGCAGATCTAAACCTCGGAGTTCTCTTCCTAATAGCCATGTCAAGCCTAGCCGTCTACTCAGTCCTATGATCAGGCTGAGCCTCGAACTCAAAATACGCACTAATCGGAGCCCTACGGGCAGTAGCACAGACCATTTCATACGAAGTGACACTGGCCATAATCCTGCTATCAATAATCATACTAAGCGGAAGCTACACACTCAGCTCCTTTGCCGTCGCACAGGAGCCTCTATACTTCATTTTCTCCTCATGACCCCTAGCAATAATATGATACGTATCCACCCTAGCAGAGACAAACCGAGCTCCTTTTGACCTCACAGAGGGTGAATCTGAGCTAGTCTCAGGGTTTAACGTTGAATACGCCGCAGGACCCTTCGCCTTATTCTTCCTAGCTGAATATGCGAACATTATGCTAATAAATACACTTACAGCCATCATATTCCTAAACCCAAGCGCCCTAGGGCCACCCACAGAACTATTCCCCGTCATCCTAGCCACAAAAGTCCTCCTACTATCTTCTGGTTTCTTATGGGTCCGAGCTTCATACCCACGATTCCGATATGACCAACTAATGCACCTACTATGAAAAAACTTCCTACCCCTCACACTAGCTCTGTGCCTCTGACACATCAGCATACCTATCTGCTATGCAGGCCTACCTCCTTACATAAGGAAATGTGCCTGAACTACAAAGGGTCACTATGATAAAGTGAACATAGAGGTATAACAGCCCTCTCATTTCCTGTTGACCTTAGAAAAGTAGGAATTGAACCCACACAAGAGAAATCAAAATTCTCCATACTTCCCTTATATTATTTTCTAGTAGAGTCAGCTAATCAAGCTATCGGGCCCATACCCCGAAAATGATGGTTTAACCCCCTCCTCTACTAATGAACCCTTACGCGACCCCAATCATAACCTTCAGCCTCATCTTGGGCACCACAATCACAATTTCCAGCAACCACTGAGTTCTGGCCTGGACAGGACTGGAGATCAACGCACTAGCCATCATTCCCCTAATTGCCAAATCCCACCACCCACGAGCAGTAGAAGCCGCAACGAAATACTTCCTAACCCAAGCAGCTGCTTCCGCCCTGGTCCTATTCTCTAGCATAACCAATGCCTGAGTCACCGGCCAATGAGACATCACACAAATAAACCACCCAACCTCCTGTCTACTACTGACAGCAGCAATCGCTATTAAACTGGGCCTAGTGCCATTTCACTTCTGATTCCCAGAAGTACTACAAGGATCGCCACTAATAACAGCCCTGCTACTCTCGACCCTCATAAAATTCCCCCCACTAACCCTGCTCCTACTAACATCCAAATCCCTCGACCCAGCTCTACTCACCGCCATGGCCCTAGCCTCAACAGCACTAGGAGGCTGAATAGGACTGAACCAAACACAAACACGCAAAATCCTAGCCTTCTCGTCCATCTCCCACTTAGGCTGAATCGCCATCATCCTAGTTTACAGCCCCAAATTGGCCTTACTTACCTTCTACCTATACACAATCATAACATCAGCCGTATTCCTAGCCCTTAACAAAATCAAAGCCCTTAACCTATCCATGATCACAACCTCATGAACAAAAACCCCAGTGCTAAACGCCACCCTAATACTAGTACTTTTATCCCTAGCAGGCCTCCCCCCATTAACAGGCTTTATACCAAAGTGACTTATCATCCAAGAACTAACTAAACAGGAAATAACACCAGCAGCCATGGCAATTGCCATGCTATCACTGCTCAGCCTCTTCTTCTACCTACGCCTCGCATACCACTCAACAATTACCCTTCCCCCCAACTCCTCTAACCACATAAAACAATGATACACTAGCAAAGCCCCAAGCACACCTACTGCGGTCCTTGCCTCACTATCAATCCTCTTACTTCCCCTGTCCCCAATAATACATGCCATTGTCTAGAAACTTAGGATAACACCCCAAACCGAAGGCCTTCAAAGCCTTAAATAAGAGTTAAACCCTCTTAGTTTCTGCACATTAAGACTTACAGAATATTAACCTGTATCTTCTGAATGCAAGTCAGACGCTTTAATTAAGCTAAAGCCTCCCTAGACAGATGGGCTTCGATCCCACAAAACTCTAGTTAACAGCTAAATGCCTAAACCAATTGGCTTCTGCCTACAAAGACCCTGACGCACCCTAGTGCGCATCGATGAGCTTGCAACTCAACATGAATTTCACTACAGAGCCGATAAGAAGAGGAACTAAACCTCTGTAAAAAGGACTACAGCCTAACGCTTCAACACTCAGCCATCTTACCCGTCACCTTCATCAACCGATGACTATTTTCCACTAACCATAAGGATATTGGCACCCTGTACCTCATCTTCGGGGCATGAGCAGGAATAGTCGGCACCGCACTCAGCCTATTAATCCGCGCAGAACTAGGACAACCAGGAACTCTCCTAGGCGACGACCAAATTTACAATGTAATCGTTACCGCTCACGCCTTTGTAATAAGCTTCTTTATAGTCATACCCATCATGATCGGAGGATTCGGCAACTGATTAGTCCCCCTCATAATCGGTGCCCCCGACATAGCATTCCCGCGAATAAACAACATAAGCTTTTGACTCCTCCCCCCATCATTCCTCCTCCTACTAGCCTCATCCACTGTAGAAGCTGGCGCCGGCACAGGCTGAACTGTCTACCCTCCCCTACCAGGTGACCTTGCCCACGCCGGAGCTTCAGTAGACCTGGCTATCTTCTCACTCCACTTAGCCGGTATCTCCTCCATCCTTGGGGCCATCAACTTTATCACCACAGCCATCAACATAAAACCCCCCGCACTCTCACAATACCAAACCCCACTATTTGTCTGATCCGTACTAATTACCGCCATCCTACTCCTTCTATCACTCCCCGTACTCGCCGCCGGTATTACAATATTACTAACTGATCGAAACCTAAACACCACATTCTTCGACCCCGCTGGAGGAGGAGACCCAATCCTGTACCAACACCTATTCTGATTCTTCGGACACCCAGAAGTCTATATTCTGATCCTACCGGGGTTCGGAATCATCTCACACGTAGTCACGTACTACTCAGGCAAAAAGGAGCCCTTCGGCTACATGGGAATAGTCTGAGCCATACTATCCATCGGCTTCCTAGGATTCATCGTCTGAGCTCACCACATGTTTACAGTAGGAATAGACGTTGATACCCGAGCCTACTTTACATCAGCCACTATAATCATTGCCATCCCTACCGGAATCAAAGTATTTAGCTGACTAGCCACCCTGCACGGAGGAACAATCAAATGAGACCCCCCCAATACTATGAGCTCTAGGATTTATCTTCCTATTTACCATCGGAGGATTAACAGGAATCGTTCTTGCAAACTCTTCCCTAGACATCGCCCTGCACGACACGTACTACGTAGTTGCCCACTTCCACTACGTCCTATCCATAGGCGCCGTCTTTGCCATTCTAGCAGGATTTACTCACTGATTCCCACTACTCACTGGGTTTACCCTACACCAAACATGAGCAAAAGCCCACTTCGGGGTAATATTTACAGGAGTAAACCTAATGTTCTTCCCCCAGCACTTCCTAGGCCTAGCAGGAATACCCCGACGATACTCGGACTATCCCGACGCCTACACACTATGAAACACCATTTCCTCCATCGGCTCCCTAATCTCAATAGTAGCCGTAATCATACTAATATTCATCATCTGAGAAGCCTTTTCGGCCAAACGAAAAGTCCTACAACCAGAACTAACTACCACAAACGTTGAATGAATCCACGGCTGCCCTCCCCCATACCATACTTTCGAGGAACCGGCCTTCGTCCAAGTACAAGAAAGGAAGGAATCGAACCCTCACATGCTGGTTTCAAGCCAACTGCATTCACCGCTCATGCTTCTTTCTTATGAGACGTTAGTAAACCAATTACATAGCCTTGTCAAGACTAAATCACAGGTAAAAATCCTGTACATCTCATGTGGCCAACCACTCCCAACTAGGATTCCAAGACGCCTCATCACCCATCATAGAAGAACTCGTTGAATTCCACGACCACGCCCTAATCGTTGCCCTAGCTATCTGCAGCCTAGTTCTCTACCTTTTAGCCCACATACTAACAGAAAAACTCTCGTCCAATGCTGTAGACGCCCAAGAAGTAGAGCTGATCTGGACAATCCTACCTGCTATCGTCCTGGTACTCCTCGCCCTCCCATCCCTACAAATCCTCTACATAATGGACAAAATCGATGAACCAGACCTCACCCTAAAAGCCATCGACCACCAATGATACTGAAGCTACGAATACACAGACTTCAAAGACCTATCATTCGACTCCTACATAGTGCCCACCCCAGACTTACCCAACGGCCACTTCCGACTGCTAGAAGTTGACCACCGCGTAGTTATCCCAATAGAATCCCCCATCCGCGTGATCATTACTGCAGGAGACGTACTCCACTCCTGAGCAGTCCCAACGCTCGGAGTTAAAACAGACGCAATCCCAGGCCGACTAAACCAAACTTCATTCATTACCACCCGGCCTGGGATTTTTTACGGACAATGCTCAGAAATTTGCGGGGCTAATCACAGCTACATACCCATTGTAGTAGAATCAACCCCACTCCCACATTTCGAGGCCTGATCGTCCCTTCTATCATCATCCTAATCATTAAGAAGCTATGCAACAGCACTAGCCTTTTAAGCTAGCCAAAGAGGGACTTCCCCCTCCTTAATGATATGCCACAGCTTAACCCCGCACCATGATTTTCAATCATAATTATAACCTGATTAACCCTAGCACTCCTCATCCAACCAAAACTACTAGCCTTCACCACAACCAACCCCCCATCAAATAAGACCTCCCTCACTACCAAACCCACACCATGATCCTGACCATGAACCTAAGCTTCTTTGACCAATTTTCCAGCCCCAATCTATTTGGCATCCCCTTAATCCTACTATCCCTACTCTTCCCAGCCCTACTATTCCCGTCCCCAAACAACCGATGAATCAACAACCGCCTTTCTACTATCCAAACATGACTCCTTCACCTAATCACAAAACAACTAATAGTCCCACTCAACAAAAATGGCCACAAATGAGCCATAATATTTACATCCCTAATAATCATACTTCTTACAATCAACCTTCTAGGCCTCCTTCCATATACATTCACCCCAACCACCCAACTATCTATGAACATAGCCCTAGCCTTCAAAATCATGGTGCGGGGTTAAGCTGTGGCATATCATTAAGGAGGGGGAAGTCCCTCTTGGCTAGCTTTTGGGGCTTTGCTAGTGTATCATTGTTTTATGTGGTTAGAGGAGTTGGGGGGAAGGGTAATTGTTGAGTGGTATGCGAGGCGTAGGTAGAAGAAGAGGCTGAGCAGTGATAGCATGGCAATTGCCATGGCTTCTGGTGTTATTTCCTGTTTAGTTAGTTCTTGGATGATAAGTCACTTTGGTATAAAGCCTGTTAATGGGGGGAGGCCTGCTAGGGATAAAAGTACTAGTATTAGGGTGGCGTTTAGCACTGGGGTTTTTGTTCATGAGGTTGTGATCATGGATAGGTTAAGGGCTTTGATTTTGTTAAGGGCTAGGAATACGGCTGATGTTATGATTGTGTATAGGTAGAAGGTAAGTAAGGCCAATTTGGGGCTGTAAACTAGGATGATGGCGATTCAGCCTAAGTGGGAGATGGACGAGAAGGCTAGGATTTTGCGTGTTTGTGTTTGGTTCAGTCCTATTCAGCCTCCTAGTGCTGTTGAGGCTAGGGCCATGGCGGTGAGTAGAGCTGGGTCGAGGGATTTGGATGTTAGTAGGAGCAGGGTTAGTGGGGGGAATTTTATGAGGGTCGAGAGTAGCAGGGCTGTTATTAGTGGCGATCCTTGTAGTACTTCTGGGAATCAGAAGTGAAATGGCACTAGGCCCAGTTTAATAGCGATTGCTGCTGTCAGTAGTAGACAGGAGGTTGGGTGGTTTATTTGTGTGATGTCTCATTGGCCGGTGACTCAGGCATTGGTTATGCTAGAGAATAGGACCAGGGCGGAAGCAGCTGCTTGGGTTAGGAAGTATTTCGTTGCGGCTTCTACTGCTCGTGGGTGGTGGGATTTGGCAATTAGGGGAATGATGGCTAGTGCGTTGATCTCCAGTCCTGTCCAGGCCAGAACTCAGTGGTTGCTGGAAATTGTGATTGTGGTGCCCAAGATGAGGCTGAAGGTTATGATTGGGGTCGCGTAAGGGTTCATTAGTAGAGGAGGGGGTTAAACCATCATTTTCGGGGTATGGGCCCGATAGCTTGATTAGCTGACTCTACTAGAAAATAATATAAGGGAAGTATGGAGAATTTTGATTTCTCTTGTGTGGGTTCAATTCCTACTTTTCTAAGGTCAACAGGAAATGAGAGGGCTGTTATACCTCTATGTTCACTTTATCATAGTGACCCTTTGTAGTTCAGGCACATTTCCTTATGTAAGGAGGTAGGCCTGCATAGCAGATAGGTATGCTGATGTGTCAGAGGCACAGAGCTAGTGTGAGGGGTAGGAAGTTTTTTCATAGTAGGTGCATTAGTTGGTCATATCGGAATCGTGGGTATGAAGCTCGGACCCATAAGAAACCAGAAGATAGTAGGAGGACTTTTGTGGCTAGGATGACGGGGAATAGTTCTGTGGGTGGCCCTAGGGCGCTTGGGTTTAGGAATATGATGGCTGTAAGTGTATTTATTAGCATAATGTTCGCATATTCAGCTAGGAAGAATAAGGCGAAGGGTCCTGCGGCGTATTCAACGTTAAACCCTGAGACTAGCTCAGATTCACCCTCTGTGAGGTCAAAAGGAGCTCGGTTTGTCTCTGCTAGGGTGGATACGTATCATATTATTGCTAGGGGTCATGAGGAGAAAATGAAGTATAGAGGCTCCTGTGCGACGGCAAAGGAGCTGAGTGTGTAGCTTCCGCTTAGTATGATTATTGATAGCAGGATTATGGCCAGTGTCACTTCGTATGAAATGGTCTGTGCTACTGCCCGTAGGGCTCCGATTAGTGCGTATTTTGAGTTCGAGGCTCAGCCTGATCATAGGACTGAGTAGACGGCTAGGCTTGACATGGCTATTAGGAAGAGAACTCCGAGGTTTAGATCTGCTAGGGGAAATGGGAGTGGTAGTGGTGCTCAAGTGGTGAGGGCTAGGACAAGGGCTAGTATTGGTATCAGAATGAATAGAAGTGGGGAAGAGGTAGAGGGTCGGATGGGCTCTTTGGTAAATAGTTTCAGTCCGTCCGCAAATGGTTGAAGTAGGCCAAAAGGCCCGACAACGTTAGGGCCTTTGCGGGATTGTATGTAGCTTAGGATTTTCCGTTCTGCTAGGGTTAGGAAGGCTACGGCAATCAGGATTGGGATGATGTATAGGAGGGATATAACGAGGCAGCTTAGTGTTGTTATTTGAATCATGGGTGAAGCTAGGGAGAGGATTTGAACCTCTGGGGAAAGGGCTTAAGCCTTCTGCACTTGCCGGGCTCTGCCACTCTAGCTGGTCCTTTTCTAGGATTGAAAGTGGTGGGGGAAGGCCCTCTTCACGGTTTAGTTGGTTTCACTGCTTAGAGGGGGGGGGCGTGCTTGTGGTATTGGCCCCACTTTCCCGGTCCTTTCGTACTGGGGAGAGTGTGTCATAGATAGAAACCGACCTGGATTGCTCCGGTCTGAACTCAGATCACGTAGGACTGTTAATCGTTGAACAAACGAACCCTTAATAGCGGCTGCACCATTAGGATGTCCTGATCCAACATCGAGGTCGTAAACCCCCCTGTCGATATGGGCTCTTGAGGGGGATTGCGCTGTTATCCCTGGGGTAGCTTGGTCCATTAATCAATTATATTGGGTCTGGTCACTGTTAGCACTTTGAGGGGTAGCTCTAGGTAAAGAGGTATGGTCTTGTTTTTGGAGGATTTGTTCTCCTCCAAGGTCGCCCCAACCGAAAAATATCGACCAGGCTCTGCGATGGTAGTGGCCCCAGTGGGGTTGATTGAGGATTCGCGGTGGTCGTTGATTTTTAAGTTCCACAGGGTCTTCTCGTCTTATGTTCACATCCCCGCTTTTGCACGGGGAGATCAATTTCACTGATTATCTGTGAGAGACAGTTAAGACCTCGTTTAGCCATTCATACAAGTCTCGATTTATGGGACAATTGATTGCGCTACCTTTGCACGGTTAGGATACCGCGGCCGTTAAACCTAAGTCACCGGGCAGGCATCACCTTCAATACTTGTTTAATTTGCTGAAGGCTATGTTTTTGGTAAACAGTCGGGCCTTATTAATTTGCCGAGTTCCTTTCACAGATTTTAATCGCTCTTATAGGCGCTCCTGAGTCGGGTTAACAGGGTTAGTTAATACGTGGTCTTGTAGGGGTTTTTGTATCTGTCTAGGTCTGTTAATAATGTTTCTATGTAAGCTTGCGCCGTTAGAGGGGTGTGGCCCTGAGTTACTTATTTTAGCATTAATTCTCCTATATTCATAGGTTGACCTGTTTGTGATAAGGGAATCATCTTATTTTGGTATTTTTAGGTGGTGGAGCTTTGACGCACTCTTTTTTGATGGCTGCTTTAGGGCCCACGGTAGGATCAGTAGTAAGAATTATCCGCTAGTCGAGGTTGTGTCCTTTTTTAATGGAGCTGTCCCTCCATTAAATAGCTCTTAATCATCTCATTAGGGTTCAGGATGTCCGGTAGGGAGGATTAAGGGGGAACTTAGATTCGTTTCACAGGTAACCAGCTATCACCCAGCTCGGTTGGCTTTTCACCTCTACTGACAAGTCATCCCACTCTTTTGCAACAGAGACGGGTTCGCTCTCTTTAACTGCTTGAAAGTAGCTCGCTTGGGTTTCGGGGGGGCAAACTTTAGTTCACTTTGCTTGGTTGTTCTCGCTAAACCATGATGCAAAAGGTACAAGGGTTGATCTTTGCTGTCTGTCGCTTTGATTGTTTCACTGCTATTTCATCTTTCCCTTACGGTACTGGGGTCTCTATCGCGTCTAAGTGTCTTTTCTATCGCCTATACTAAGACTGTAAAATGCTTTAGTTTAATTAGTTTAGTAAATTCTTTAGTTTTGGTGTACTATTTGTGTGGTTGAGCTAGAGGGGGGGCTTCAAGACGATCCGGTCTAGTAGATATCTTTCAGGTGTAAGCTGAGTGCTTTGGTGTTATAGCTACGTCTTGATATTCTAAGTACACCTTCCGGTACACTTACCTTCTTACGACTTACCTCATCTTCAGCGTATTTATGGTATTAGTTATGTGGGATGTGGCTTTTGAGGAGGGTGACGGGCGGTATGTACGTGCCCCAGGGCCGGCTTAAAGTAGGCTCTATTGTCCCACTTTACTGCTAAATCCGCCTTCCAGAAGTGGTTTCACGCTTCTTTCCGTGTGCCCTATGAATAGGGAATGTAGCCCATTTCTTCCACTCCATAGGCTATACCTTGACCTGTCTTATTAGCGGGGTGCTATTGTGTCCACTGTTGTGCTCTCATTCGAGGTGGGCTGGCGACGGCGGTATGTAGGCTGTGTTGGCAAGGGGTGGTTGGGTTAATCGGGGATTATCGATTGTAGAACAGGCTCCTCTAGGTGGGTTTGGGGCACCGCCAAGTCCTTAGAGTTTTAAGCGTTTGTGCTCGTAGTTCTCTGGCGGATACTTCGGTAAAGTAAGTATCAAGATTTAGGGCCAGGCATAGTGGGGTATCTAATCCCAGTTTGGGCCCTGGCTTTCGTGGGTTTAAATCAGTCGTTAGTTCCTAAGATCATCTTAATGGTGTGTTTAGGTGCATCTTGGGCTTATGACAGCTCAGTTGCATTTTGATCTTAGTTAGCTAGGATAGGCATTTTACCACTCTTTACGCCGTGTCAATAGGACGGTTGATTTGGGTTTCTTGTATGACCGCGGTGGCTGGCACAAGATTTACCAACCCTTGAAGTTAGGCTGTTGCTATAACTAAGTCAAGTTTGCACTCATTGCTTAATGTTAATTACTGCTGAATACCCGTGGGGGCGTGGCTTAGCGAGGCGTCTTGGGCTACTACTTGGGTGTGCCTGATACCCACTCCTCAAGGCCTGTATGGGGGTAGGTGGTCGAGGGCGTTTACACTGGGGCGCGGATACTTGCATGTATATATTTAGCAAAAACCAACCGTAAGGTTAGGACTAAGTCTTTTGTCCGCAGGCATGTTTTATGCCATCTTGGCAACTTCAGTGCCATGCTTTGTGTTAAGCTATGTGGACGGGGGTGTGGTTAGCTGATAGTTGAGTGGTGAGTGAGAGTGAAGTATATGAAATTATTGCTTGTGTTTACTATTTTTAGTACTGGAGTTTCTCTAATAAGTTTAAGTTATTTTGTATGTGTTTGTGTGTATATGTACATCGTTCCGATGATGTCATGGAAGGGATGATTAATGGAGTTTTAGAGGTAGTTTGCTGGGATTGGGCGATGAAGGTTTATGCTACATGGTGGTTAGCGAAAGTTTACTGGTTTAGTTTGTGAAGCGCAGGGGTTGCGCTTAATGATTTGTTGTTTTGTGCTATGTCCAACGAGCATTCATCCAATAGCCCCATTTAACCCGGAGGGTGGAGGTAACATTAACTGAATGTGGTCAAAGTGCATCAGTGTCAGGATGATTCCCCATATACGCCAACCGTCTCATCGAGGGACCCTTGAAATATAGGATAGGCCGTGAGGCAGGTGTGTCCAGGCTTAGATTGTGGGACCCCCGAGATCACTGGGAATAGCCACCTGTGAGGTAACCCCGGAAAAAATAAGAGGAACCAGAGGCGCCAAAAAGCTGGAACATGCCGCGATTACGCATTGAGAAGGTGAAAGTACTCACAGATGCCACTTTGAAGGGCAAGGAGGGGTGAGTGAACCCAATGGATGGCCCTGACCGAGGAACCAGAGGCGCAAAAATGTGAGGAGGGCGAGGGGTTTAGGGGGAACGTATGGGCCTGAAGCTAGTCATACCGGACATTATGTGCAACGGGTTGCTGATTTCACGTGAGGAGTACGATTAATAAATCCGTCTGATACGAACTGCATGAGATATGTGGTGGAGAGTTGTTGTTGGAGCATGTCCTGTGAGCATTCATTAAAATGGGGTCTTGTTATGCGCTTGAGTGGAGTTGTATTGGGTGTTGTGGGGTATGGTCCTAGAACATTCATGCCGGGTGGTTTGGTAGGAGTGTGTTTAAGGGTTTAATGGCCGTGTACATGTATGGGTTTAGCACCTGCTTATAAGATAGTCCGTATATAATGTATATAGTACTGGTACTATAGTATGTATGTATATGGGGTATATAAATTTATGCACGAATATGCATAACCAAATACCCCCGCCCTGGGGGGGGGGGGGGGGGGGGTTAAGCATAATGGCATAGATGGGGTAGAATTATTGGGGGCTTGCGGTTAGTTCCTGTAGTTGAGAACAATGGCGGCTTTTCGAGCCGCAGGCCTCGGGTAGTGTCCGGGCAGGAATAATGACTTATTTTATGTTTTTTTTAGGGATTTGCTTTGCGGTGGGTGTTTTGGGTGTGGCGTCGAATCCTTCGCCGTATTATGGGGTTGTTGGTTTGGTGTTAGCGTCTGTGGCGGGGTGCGGGTGGTTGCTGGGCCTTGGGGTTTCGTTCGTGGCTTTAGTGCTGTTTATGGTGTATTTGGGGGGTATGCTGGTGGTGTTTGTTTATTCAGTAGCTTTAGCAGCGGAGCCTTTCCCTGGGGCTTGGGGGGATTGACGGGTGATTGGATGTGCAGTAGCGTTTGTGGCAATTGTTTTTGGGGGGTTGGTGTTTGGGGGGTTTATGGGGGCTTGGAAGTTCGGGGTTTCTACTGTGAATAATGTTGGGGTGTTTGTTGTTCGGTCGGATTTTAGTGGAGTTTCCATGTTTTATTCACATGGGGCAGGGATGTTTTTAGTGGCGGGTTGGGGGCTGTTGTTGACTTTGTTTGTTGTATTGGAGCTTGTGCGGGGGTTGTCGCGGGGTGCTATTCGGGCGGTTTAGGGGTTAGGGTCAGAGAATAGTTTATTGAAAATGCCAGCTTTGGGAGCTGGAGATAAAGGTTTGAGTCCTTTTTTTCTGAGTTTGGGGTACTCTAAGAAGTGGTAAGTCTTCAATCTTTGGTTTACAAGACCAATGTTTTTATAAACTATTAGAGTATTTAGCAGTTGAGTATTTTGTTTTCTAGGGCGCTTGCGGCGGGGAGGAGAAATAGGAGGATAGTGAAGTAGGCGATTGAAGCGAGTTGGCCGATGATGATGAATGGGTGTTCGACGGGTTGGCTTCCTACTCATGTTAGGACGAGGAGGTCGGCGACTAGTACTCAGAATAGGAGCTGGGAGAGTGGTCGGAATGTTATTGCTCGTTGTTTTGATTTGTGCAGGAATGGGATTAGGAATAGGATCAGTACGGAGGCGGCCAGTGCTAATACGCCTCCTAGTTTATTTGGGATTGAACGTAGGATGGCGTAGGCGAATAGGAAGTACCATTCTGGCTTGATGTGTGGTGGGGTTACTAGCGGGTTTGCTGGGGTGAAGTTTTCTGGGTCTCCCAGGAGGTTAACCGCTCATGCTTCTTTCTTATGAGACGTTAGTAAACCAATTACATAGCCTTGTCAAGACTAAATCACAGGTAAAAATCCTGTACATCTCATGTGGCCAACCACTCCCAACTAGGATTCCAAGACGCCTCATCACCCATCATAGAAGAACTCGTTGAATTCCACGACCACGCCCTAATCGTTGCCCTAGCTATCTGCAGCCTAGTTCTCTACCTTTTAGCCCACATACTAACAGAAAAACTCTCGTCCAATGCTGTAGACGCCCAAGAAGTAGAGCTGATCTGGACAATCCTACCTGCTATCGTCCTGGTACTCCTCGCCCTCCCATCCCTACAAATCCTCTACATAATGGACGAAATCGACGAACCAGACCTCACCCTAAAAGCCATCGGCCACCAATGATACTGAAGCTACGAATACACAGACTTCAAAGACCTATCATTCGACTCCTACATAGTGCCCACCCCAGACTTACCCAACGGCCACTTCCGACTGCTAGAAGTTGACCACCGCGTAGTTATCCCAATAGAATCCCCCATCCGCGTGATCATTACTGCAGGAGACGTACTCCACTCCTGAGCAGTCCCAACGCTCGGAGTTAAAACAGACGCAATCCCAGGCCGACTAAACCAAACTTCATTCATTACCACCCGGCCTGGGATTTTTTACGGACAATGCTCAGAAATTTGCGGGGCTAATCACAGCTACATACCCATTGTAGTAGAATCAACCCCACTCCCACATTTCGAGGCCTGATCGTCCCTTCTATCATCATCCTAATCATTAAGAAGCTATGCAACAGCACTAGCCTTTTAAGCTAGCCAAAGAGGGACTTCCCCCTCCTTAATGATATGCCACAGCTTAACCCCGCACCATGATTTTCAATCATAATTATAACCTGATTAACCCTAGCACTCCTCATCCAACCAAAACTACTAGCCTTCACCACAACCAACCCCCCATCAAATAAGACCTCCCTCACTACCAAACCCACACCATGATCCTGACCATGAACCTAAGCTTCTTTGACCAATTTTCCAGCCCCAATCTATTTGGCATCCCCTTAATCCTACTATCCCTACTCTTCCCAGCCCTACTATTCCCGTCCCCAAACAACCGATGAATCAACAACCGCCTTTCTACTATCCAAACATGACTCCTTCACCTAATCACAAAACAACTAATAGTCCCACTCAACAAAAATGGCCACAAATGAGCCATAATATTTACATCCCTAATAATCATACTTCTTACAATCAACCTTCTAGGCCTCCTTCCATATACATTCACCCCAACCACCCAACTATCTATGAACATAGCCCTAGCCTTCCCACTATGGCTCGCCACACTACTAACAGGCCTACGAAACCAACCATCAGCCTCTTTAGCCCACCTATTACCCGAAGGTACCCCTACACCCCTAATCCCCGCACTAATCCTGATCGAAACAACCAGCCTACTAATCCGCCCCCTAGCCCTCGGAGTCTGCCTTACAGCCAACCTTACAGCAGGACACTTACTCATCCAACTCATCTCTACAGCCTCCATTGCATTAATACCCACCCTTCCTGCAGTATCCATCCTAACAATAATCATCCTACTACTCCTAACCATCCTAGAAGTAGCAGTAGCCATAATCCAGGCCTACGTCTTCGTGCTCCTTCTAAGCCTATACTTACAAGAAAACATCTAATGGCACACCAAGCACACTCATACCACATAGTTGACCCAAGCCCTTGACCAATCTTCGGGGCAGCCGCCGCCCTACTCACAACCTCAGGATTAATCATGTGATTCCACTACAACTCATCCATACTACTAACCCTAGGCCTCATCTCAATACTCCTAGTAATACTCCAATGATGACGAGACATTGTACGAGAAAGCACCTTCCAAGGCCATCACACTCCCACAGTCCAAAAAGGCCTACGATACGGCATAATCCTTTTCATCACATCCGAAGCATTCTTCTTCTTAGGGTTCTTCTGAGCGTTCTTCCACTCGAGCCTGGCCCCAACCCCAGAACTAGGAGGCCAATGACCCCCAACAGGAATTAAACCACTCAACCCGATAGAAGTCCCCCTACTAAACACAGCCATCCTACTAGCCTCAGGCGTTACCGTAACGTGAGCCCATCACAGCATCACAGAAGGAAACCGAAAACATGCCATCCACGCCCTAACCCTAACGATCCTCTTGGGATTCTACTTCACAGCCCTACAAGCAATAGAATACCACGAAGCCCCATTCTCAATCGCCGATAGCGTCTACGGATCTACCTTCTTCGTTGCCACTGGATTCCACGGACTCCACGTAATCATCGGATCCTCCTTCCTGACCGTCTGCCTCTTCCGACTGATCAAGTTCCACTTTACATCAGACCACCACTTCGGATTCGAGGCAGCAGCCTGATACTGACACTTCGTAGACGTCATCTGACTATTCCTCTACATAACCATCTACTGATGAGGATCTTGCTCTTCTAGTATATTAATTACAATTGACTTCCAATCTCTAGAATCTGGTATAAACCCAGAGGAGAGCAATGAACGCACTCATGTTCATATTCGCCCTATCATCAATCCTAAGCGCCGCCCTAACCGCATTAAACTTCTGACTCGCCCAAATAAACCCCGACTCAGAGAAACTCTCACCGTACGAATGTGGATTCGACCCACTTGGATCTGCTCGATTACCATTCTCAGTCCGATTCTTCCTCAGTAGCCATCCTGTTCGTCCTATTCGACCTAGAAATCGCCCTCCTACTCCCCCTGCCATGAGCCGTCCAACTCCAATCCCCCCTAATGACCCTCACCTGAACTGTAGTGATCCTCCTTCTCCTAACACTCGGACTGGCCTACGAGTGAATTCAAGGGGGCCTAGAATGAGCAGAATAACAGAAAGTTAGTCTAACCAAAAAGATAGCTGGTTTCGACCCAGCAGATTACAGCCAACCCTGTAACTTTCTTATGTCGCCCCTACATTTAAGCTTCTACTCAGCCTTCATTTTCAGCGGACTAGGGCTAGCCTTCCACCGAACCCACCTAGTATCCGCCCTACTATGCCTTGAAAGCATAATATTATCGATATTCGTAGGCCTATCAATATGATCCATCGAAAACCAAGTCTCCTCATTCACCATGGTACCAATTCTCATGCTAACCTTCTCAGCGTGTGAGGCGGGCACAGGCCTGGCCATCCTAGTAGCCTCCACCCGCACACATGGCTCCGACCATCTACACAACCTAAACCTCCTGCAATGCTAAAAATCATCCTACCCACAATCATACTTCTTCCAACAGCCCTGCTGTCTCCACCAAAATTTCTATGGACTAACACCACCTTATACAGCCTCCTAATCGCTGCCCTAAGCCTACAGTGATTAATCCCAACCTACTACCCCTACAAATTTTTATCCAACTGAACAGGAATTGACCAAATCTCATCCCCCCTCCTAGTACTATCCTGCTGACTACTCCCACTCATAATCATAGCAAGCCAAAACCACCTGCAACAAGAACCCCTACAACGCAAACGAATCTTTATCTCAACCTTAGTCGCAGTCCAGCCATTCATCCTACTAGCCTTTTCCACCACAGAACTAGCACTATTTTACATCTCATTTGAAGCAACCCTCATTCCCACCCTAATCTTAATCACCCGATGGGGGAACCAACCAGAACGCCTAAGCGCTGGCATCTACCTGCTATTCTACACGCCAGTAAGCTCTCTACCCCTGCTAATCACAATCATACACCTATACGTGAAAATTGGCACCCTGCACCTGCCAACCCTACAACTAACCCACCCAACCCTATCCACCTCATGGACAGGAATACTATCAGGTCTAGCACTGCTCATAGCATTCATAGTAAAAGCCCCACTATACGGCCTACACCTCTGACTGCCAAAAGCCCACGTAGAAGCACCCATCGCAGGCTCAATACTCCTCGCCGCCCTACTACTAAAGCTAGGAGGATACGGAATTATACGAGTCACTCTATTTATGGGCCCACTGTCCAACCTCCTGCACTACCCCTTCCTAACCCTGGCCCTATGAGGCGCCCTAATGACTAGCTCAATCTGCCTACGACAGACAGACCTAAAATCACTAATCGCTTATTCATCCGTTAGCCACATAGGCCTAGTTATCGCCGCAGGAATAATCCAAACCCACTGATCATTCTCAGGGGCAATGATCCTAATAATTTCCCATGGACTAACTTCCTCCATACTATTCTGCCTAGCCAACACAAACTATGAACGTACGCACAGCCGAATTCTACTACTCACACGAGGCCTACAACCTCTCCTACCACTCATAGCTACCTGATGATTGCTGGCCAATCTAACAAACATAGCCTTACCCCCAACAACAAACCTCATAGCAGAGCTAACCATTATAATCACCTTATTCAACTGATCTGCCTTCACGATCATCCTAACAGGAATCGCAACCCTACTAACCGCCTCCTACACCTTATTCATACTACTAATGACCCAACGAGGCTCAATCCCCTCCCACATCACATCTATGCAAAACTCAACCACGCGAGAACACCCGCTCATAACACTCCACATTATCCCAATATTCCTCCTAATCCTCAAACCCGAACTGATCTCCGGAATCCCCTCATGCAAGTATAGTTTAAACCAAACATTAGACTGTGATTCTAAGAATAGAAGTTCAAACCTTCTTACCTGCCGAGGGGAGGGTTTAACCAACAAGAGCTGCTAACTCTTACATCTGAGCCTAAAACCTCAGCCCCCTTACTTTTAAAGGATAACAGCAATCCACTGGTCTTAGGAACCACCCATCTTGGTGCAAATCCAAGTAAAAGTAGTGAACCCCACACTACTAATCAACTCCCTCACACTACTCACGCTGACAATCCTCCTAACCCCAATCATCCTGCCATTTCTATTTAAAAACTTTAAAAACACCCCACAAGCCACCACCCGCGCTGTTAAAACCGCATTCCTAATTAGCCTAGCCCCTACAACCGCATTCATCTACTCGGGAGTAGAATCTGTCACCTGCCACTGGGAGTGAAAATTCATTATAAACTTTAAAATCCCCCTGAGCCTAAAAATAGACCAATACTCAATAACATTTCTTCCAATCGCCCTATTTGTAACATGATCAATCCTACAATTCGCCATATGATACATGGCCTCAGAGCCATACGTAACAAAATTTTTCACCTACCTACTGACATTCCTAGTCGCCATACTCCTCCTAACAACCGCAAACAACATATTCCTCCTATTCGTAGGCTGGGAAGGAGTACGAATCATGTCCTTCCTTCTCATCGGCTGATGACAAGGCCGAGCAGATGCCAACACCGCCGCCCTACGAGCCGTAATCTACAACCGAATCGGAGACATCGGACTGATCCTGAGCATAGCATGACTAGCTTCAACATTCAACACCTGAGAGATCCAACAAGCCGTACACCCCCACCAAACCCCAATCCTCCCCCTCATAGGATTAATCCTCGCAGCCGCAGGAAAATCCGCCCAATTTGGACTCCACCCATGACTGCCCGCAGCAATAGAAGGCCCCACCCCAGTATCAGCCCTACTGCACTCCAGTACCATAGTAGTAGCCGGAATCTTCCTGCTCATCCGCATGCACCCCCTGCTAGCCACCAACCAGACAGCCCTAACTGCCTGCCTATGCCTAGGTGCTCTATCAACCCTATTCGCTGCCACATGCGCCCTAACCCAAAATGACATCAAAAAAATCATTGCTTTCTCAACATCCAGCCAACTAGGACTAATAATAGTCACTATCGGACTAAACCTCCCACAACTAGCCTTCCTACACATCTCAACCCATGCCTTCTTTAAAGCCATACTATTCCTATGCTCAGGGTCTATCATCCACAACCTAAACGGAGAACAAGATATCCGAAAGATAGGAGGCCTACAGAAAATACTCCCAGTCACTACTTCCTGCCTAACCATCGGAAACCTGGCGCTGATAGGAACCCCATTCCTAGCCGGATTCTACTCAAAAGACCTCATCATCGAAAGCTTAAACACATCATACCTAAATACTTGAGCCCTACTCCTAACCCTTATAGCCACAGCATTCACCGCAACCTACAGCATCCGCATAACCATCCTAGTCCAAGCTGGACAAACCCGAATCCCCCCAATAGTATCAATAAACGAAAACAACCCACTAATCACCGCCCCCCTAACCCGACTCGCCCTAGGCAGCATTACAGCAGGAATAATCATTACCTCTTTCATCACACCAACCAAAACCCCCCCAATAACCATACCCCTTATCACCAAAACTGCTGCCATCCTCATAACAATCCTAGGAATCATCCTAGCCCTAGAACTATCGAACATAACACACACCCTCACTCACCCCAAACCAACCCCCCTCATAAACTTCTCCTCTGCATTAGGGTACTTCAACCCCCTAGTACACCGATTCTTCTCCAAAAACCTACTAGAAAAGGGACAAAACATTGCCCTACACTTGATCGACCTCTCCTGACTCAAAAAAATAGGGCCAGAGGGCCTTGCTGAACTACAAGTAGCCGCAAGCAAAGCCGCAACCTCAATACACACAGGGCTAATTAAGGCCTACCTAGGATCCTTCGCCCTCTCCATCCTGGTAATAATCCTAATAACACACAGACTCACTAATGGCCCCTAACATCCGCAAATCCCATCCCCTACTAAAAATAATCAACAACTCCCTAATCGACCTACCTGCCCCCTCCAACATCTCTGCCTGATGAAACTTCGGCTCCCTTCTAGCCATCTGCTTAGCCACACAAATCCTAACAGGCCTGCTACTAGCCATACACTACACCGCAGACACTTCACTCGCCTTCTCCTCAGTAGCTCACACATGCCGAGACGTCCAGTACGGATGGCTCATCCGCAACCTCCACGCCAATGGTGCTTCGCTCTTCTTTATCTGCATCTACTTACACATCGGACGAGGCCTCTACTACGGCTCCTACCTATACAAAGAAACCTGAAACACAGGAGTAATCCTCCTACTCACCCTAATAGCAACTGCCTTCGTAGGGTATGTCCTACCATGAGGACAAATGTCATTCTGAGGGGCCACCGTAATCACCAACCTATTCTCAGCCATCCCGTACATTGGGCAAACTCTAGTAGAATGAGCCTGAGGAGGATTCTCAGTAGACAATCCAACCTTAACCCGATTCTTCGCCATCCACTTCCTACTGCCCTTCCTAATTGCAGGAATCACCCTAGTCCACCTAACCTTCCTACACAAATCAGGCTCAAATAACCCACTAGGAATCGTATCAGACTGCGACAAAATCCCATTCCACCCACACTTCTCCATGAAAGACAGCTTAGGGCTTACCCTAATAATCACCCCTCTAATAGCACTAGCCCTATTTTCACCGAAGCTCCTGGTTCTTGGAATCCTAGTTGGGAGTGGTTGGCCACATGAGATGTACAGGATTTTTACCTGTGATTTAGTCTTGACAAGGCTATGTAATTGGTTTACTAATGTCTCATAAGAAAGAAGCATGAGCGGTTAATGCAGTTGGCTTGAAACCCATCCCCAGTGGTGCCAGTGCACTCTCTGCACTCACTGCACTGCATCCCCAGTGGTGCCAGTGCGCTCTCTGGACTCACTGCACTGCATCCCCAGTGGTGCCAGTGCACTCTCTGGACTCACTGCACTGCATCCCCAGTGGTGCCAGTGCACTCTCTGGACTCACTGCACTGCATCCCCAGTGGTGCCAGTGCACTCTGTGGACTCACTGTAGTGCATCCCCAGTGGTGCCAGTGCTCTCTCTGGACTCACTGTACTGCATCCCCAGTGGTGCCAGTGCACACGCTGGACTCACTGCAGTGCATCCCCAGTGGTGCCAGTGCACTCTCTGGACTCACTGCACTGCATCCCCAGTGGTGCCAGTGCACTCTCTGGACTCACTGCAGGGCATCCCCAGTGGTGCCAGTGCACTCTCTGGACTCACTGCACTGCATCCCCGGTGGTGCCAGTGCACTCTCTGGACTCACTGAAGTGCATCCCCATTGGTGCCATTGCACTCTCTGCACTCACTGCACTGCATCCCCAGTGGTGCCAGTGCGCTCTCCGGAGTCACAGCACTGCATCCCCAGTGGTGCCAGTGCACTCACTGGACACACTGTACTGCATTACAGGTGGTGCCAGTGCACTCTCTGCACTCACTGCACAGCATCCCCAGTGGTGCCAGTGCATTCACTGGACTCACTGGACTGCATCACCAGTGGTGCCAGTGCACTCTCTGGACTCACTGCAGTGCATCCCCAGTGGTGCCAGTGCACTCTCTGGACTCACTGCAGTGCATCCCCAGTGGTGCCAGTGCAGTCTCTGGACTCACTGCAGTGCATCCCCAGTGGTGCCAGTGCAGTCTCTGGACTCACTGCACTGCATCCCCAGTGGTGCCAGTGCACTCTCTGCACTCACTGCACTGCATTCCCAGTGGTGCCAGTGAAGTCTCTGGACTCACTGCAGTGCATCCCCAGTGGTGCCAGTGCAGTCTCTGGACTCACTGCAGTGCATCGCCAGTGGTGCCAGTGCACTCTCTCGAGTCACTGAAGTGCATCCCCAGTGGAGTCAGTGCACTCACTGGACTGACTGCACTGCATCCCCAGTGGTGCCAGTGCGCTCTCCGGAGTCACAGCACTGCATCCCCAGTGGTGCCAGTGCACTCACTGGACTCACTGCACTGCATCACAGGTGGTGCCAGTGCACTCTCTGGACTCACTACAGTGAATCCCCGGTGGTGCCAGTGCACTCTCTGCACTCACTGCACAGCATCCCCAGTGGTGCCAGTGCACTCACTGGACTCACTGGACTGCATCCCCAGTGGTGCCAGTGCACTCTCTGGACTCACTGAACTACATCCCCAGTGGTGCCAGTGCACTCTCTGGACTCACTGCACTGCATCCCCAGTGGTGTCAGTGCACTCTCTGGACTCACTGAAGTGCATCCCCAGTGGTGCCAGTGCACTCTCTGGACTCACTGCAGTGCATCCCCAGTGGTGCCAGTGCACTCTCTGGACTCACTGCACTGCATCCCCAGTGGTGATGGTACAATCTCTGGACTCACTGTAGTGCATCCCCAGTGGTGCCAGTGCACTCTCTGGACTCACTGCAGTGCATCCCCAGTGGTGCCAGTGCACTCTCTGGACTCACTGCACTGCATTCCCAGTGGTGCCAGTGAAGTCTCTGGACTCACTGCAGTGCATCCCCAGTGGTGCCAGTGCACTCTCTGGACTCACTGCAGTGCATCCCCAGTGGTGCCAGTGCACTCTCTGGACTCACTGCACTGAATCCCCAGTGGTGCCAGTGCACTCTCTATACTCACTGCACTGCATTCCCAGTGGTGCCAGTGAAGTCTCTGGACTCACTGCACTGCATCCCCAGTGGTGCCAGTGCAATCTCTGGACTCACTGCAGTTCATCCCCACTGGTGCCAGTGCACTCTCTGGACTCACTGCAGTGCATCCCCAGGGCAAAAGCGGGGATGTGAACATAAGACGAGAAGACCCTGTGGAACTTAAAAATCAACGACCACCGCGAATCCTCAATCAACCCCACTGGGGCCACTACCATCGCAGAGCCTGGTCGATATTTTTCGGTTGGGGCGACCTTGGAGGAGAACAAATCCTCCAAAAACAAGACCATACCTCTTTACCTAGAGCTACCCCTCAAAGTGCTAACAGTGACCAGACCCAATATAATTGATTAATGGACCAAGCTACCCCAGGGATAACAGCGCAATCCCCCTCAAGAGCCCATATCGACAGGGGGGTTTACGACCTCGATGTTGGATCAGGACATCCTAATGGTGCAGCCGCTATTAAGGGTTCGTTTGTTCAACGATTAACAGTCCTACGTGATCTGAGTTCAGACCGGAGCAATCCAGGTCGGTTTCTATCTATGACACACTCTCCCCAGTACGAAAGGACCGGGAAAGTGGGGCCAATACCACAAGCACGCCCCCCCCCTCTAAGCAGTGAAACCAACTAAACCGTGAAGAGGGCCTTCCCCCACCACTTTCAATCCTAGAAAAGGACCAGCTAGAGTGGCAGAGCCCGGCAAGTGCAGAAGGCTTAAGCCCTTTCCCCAGAGGTTCAAATCCTCTCCCTAGCTTCACCCATGATTCAAATAACAACACTAAGCTGCCTCGTTATATCCCTCCTATACATCATCCCAATCCTGATTGCCGTAGCCTTCCTAACCCTAGCAGAACGGAAAATCCTAAGCTACATACAATCCCGCAAAGGCCCTAACGTTGTCGGGCCTTTTGGCCTACTTCAACCATTTGCGGACGGACTGAAACTATTTACCAAAGAGCCCATCCGACCCTCTACCTCTTCCCCACTTCTATTCATTCTGATACCAATACTAGCCCTTGTCCTAGCCCTCACCACTTGAGCACCACTACCGCTCCCATTTCCCCTAGCAGATCTAAACCTCGGAGTTCTCTTCCTAATAGCCATGTCAAGCCTAGCCGTCTACTCAGTCCTATGATCAGGCTGAGCCTCGAACTCAAAATACGCACTAATCGGAGCCCTACGGGCAGTAGCACAGACCATTTCATACGAAGTGACACTGGCCATAATCCTGCTATCAATAATCATACTAAGCGGAAGCTACACACTCAGCTCCTTTGCCGTCGCACAGGAGCCTCTATACTTCATTTTCTCCTCATGACCCCTAGCAATAATATGATACGTATCCACCCTAGCAGAGACAAACCGAGCTCCTTTTGACCTCACAGAGGGTGAATCTGAGCTAGTCTCAGGGTTTAACGTTGAATACGCCGCAGGACCCTTCGCCTTATTCTTCCTAGCTGAATATGCGAACATTATGCTAATAAATACACTTACAGCCATCATATTCCTAAACCCAAGCGCCCTAG
This sequence comes from Anser brachyrhynchus, assembly GCF_964034855.1. Lineage (NCBI taxonomy): Eukaryota > Metazoa > Chordata > Aves > Anseriformes > Anatidae > Anser > Anser brachyrhynchus. The sequence goes on along the minus strand of NW_027663935.1, from coordinate 135,346 downwards.
GGCCACCCACAGAACTATTCCCCGTCATCCTAGCCACAAAAGTCCTCCTACTATCTTCTGGTTTCTTATGGGTCCGAGCTTCATACCCACGATTCCGATATGACCAACTAATGCACCTACTATGAAAAAACTTCCTACCCCTCACACTAGCTCTGTGCCTCTGACACATCAGCATACCTATCTGCTATGCAGGCCTACCTCCTTACATAAGGAAATGTGCCTGAACTACAAAGGGTCACTATGATAAAGTGAACATAGAGGTATAACAGCCCTCTCATTTCCTGTTGACCTTAGAAAAGTAGGAATTGAACCCACACAAGAGAAATCAAAATTCTCCATACTTCCCTTATATTATTTTCTAGTAGAGTCAGCTAATCAAGCTATCGGGCCCATACCCCGAAAATGATGGTTTAACCCCCTCCTCTACTAATGAACCCTTACGCGACCCCAATCATAACCTTCAGCCTCATCTTGGGCACCACAATCACAATTTCCAGCAACCACTGAGTTCTGGCCTGGACAGGACTGGAGATCAACGCACTAGCCATCATTCCCCTAATTGCCAAATCCCACCACCCACGAGCAGTAGAAGCCGCAACGAAATACTTCCTAACCCAAGCAGCTGCTTCCGCCCTGGTCCTATTCTCTAGCATAACCAATGCCTGAGTCACCGGCCAATGAGACATCACACAAATAAACCACCCAACCTCCTGTCTACTACTGACAGCAGCAATCGCTATTAAACTGGGCCTAGTGCCATTTCACTTCTGATTCCCAGAAGTACTACAAGGATCGCCACTAATAACAGCCCTGCTACTCTCGACCCTCATAAAATTCCCCCCACTAACCCTGCTCCTACTAACATCCAAATCCCTCGACCCAGCTCTACTCACCGCCATGGCCCTAGCCTCAACAGCACTAGGAGGCTGAATAGGACTGAACCAAACACAAACACGCAAAATCCTAGCCTTCTCGTCCATCTCCCACTTAGGCTGAATCGCCATCATCCTAGTTTACAGCCCCAAATTGGCCTTACTTACCTTCTACCTATACACAATCATAACATCAGCCGTATTCCTAGCCCTTAACAAAATCAAAGCCCTTAACCTATCCATGATCACAACCTCATGAACAAAAACCCCAGTGCTAAACGCCACCCTAATACTAGTACTTTTATCCCTAGCAGGCCTCCCCCCATTAACAGGCTTTATACCAAAGTGACTTATCATCCAAGAACTAACTAAACAGGAAATAACACCAGCAGCCATGGCAATTGCCATGCTATCACTGCTCAGCCTCTTCTTCTACCTACGCCTCGCATACCACTCAACAATTACCCTTCCCCCCAACTCCTCTAACCACATAAAACAATGATACACTAGCAAAGCCCCAAGCACACCTACTGCGGTCCTTGCCTCACTATCAATCCTCTTACTTCCCCTGTCCCCAATAATACATGCCATTGTCTAGAAACTTAGGATAACACCCCAAACCGAAGGCCTTCAAAGCCTTAAATAAGAGTTAAACCCTCTTAGTTTCTGCACATTAAGACTTACAGAATATTAACCTGTATCTTCTGAATGCAAGTCAGACGCTTTAATTAAGCTAAAGCCTCCCTAGACAGATGGGCTTCGATCCCACAAAACTCTAGTTAACAGCTAAATGCCTAAACCAATTGGCTTCTGCCTACAAAGACCCTGACGCACCCTAGTGCGCATCGATGAGCTTGCAACTCAACATGAATTTCACTACAGAGCCGATAAGAAGAGGAATTAAACCTCTGTAAAAAGGACTACAGCCTAACGCTTCAACACTCAGCCATCTTACCCGTCACCTTCATCAACCGATGACTATTTTCCACTAACCATAAGGATATTGGCACCCTGTACCTCATCTTCGGGGCATGAGCAGGAATAGTCGGCACCGCACTCAGCCTATTAATCCGCGCAGAACTAGGACAACCAGGAACTCTCCTAGGCGACGACCAAATTTACAATGTAATCGTTACCGCTCACGCCTTTGTAATAAGCTTCTTTATAGTCATACCCATCATGATCGGAGGATTCGGCAACTGATTAGTCCCCCTCATAATCGGTGCCCCCGACATAGCATTCCCGCGAATAAACAACATAAGCTTTTGACTCCTCCCCCCATCATTCCTCCTCCTACTAGCCTCATCCACTGTAGAAGCTGGCGCCGGCACAGGCTGAACTGTCTACCCTCCCCTAGCAGGTAACCTTGCCCACGCCGGAGCTTCAGTAGACCTGGCTATCTTCTCACTCCACTTAGCCGGTATCTCCTCCATCCTTGGGGCCATCAACTTTATCACCACAGCCATCAACATAAAACCCCCCGCACTCTCACAATACCAAACCCCACTATTTGTCTGATCCGTACTAATTACCGCCATCCTACTCCTTCTATCACTCCCCGTACTCGCCGCCGGTATTACAATATTACTAACTGATCGAAACCTAAACACCACATTCTTCGACCCCGCTGGAGGAGGAGACCCAATCCTGTACCAACACCTATTCTGATTCTTCGGACACCCAGAAGTCTATATTCTGATCCTACCGGGGTTCGGAATCATCTCACACGTAGTCACGTACTACTCAGGCAAAAAGGAGCCCTTCGGCTACATGGGAATAGTCTGAGCCATACTATCCATCGGCTTCCTAGGATTCATCGTCTGAGCTCACCACATGTTTACAGTAGGAATAGACGTTGATACCCGAGCCTACTTTACATCAGCCACTATAATCATTGCCATCCCTACCGGAATCAAAGTATTTAGCTGACTAGCCACCCTGCACGGAGGAACAATCAAATGAGACCCCCCCAATACTATGAGCTCTAGGATTTATCTTCCTATTTACCATCGGAGGATTAACAGGAATCGTTCTTGCAAACTCTTCCCTAGACATCGCCCTGCACGACACGTACTACGTAGTTGCCCACTTCCACTACGTCCTATCCATAGGCGCCGTCTTTGCCATTCTAGCAGGATTTACTCACTGATTGCCACTACTCACTGGGTTTACCCTACACCAAACATGAGCAAAAGCCCACTTCGGGGTAATATTTACAGGAGTAAACCTAACGTTCTTCCCCCAGCACTTCCTAGGCCTAGCAGGAATACCCCGACGATACTCGGACTATCCCGACGCCTACACACTATGAAACACCATTTCCTCCTAGTCCTAGGACTTAGAGAAACTCCAGTACTAAAAATAGTAAACACAAGCAATAATTTCATATACTTCACTCTCACTCACCACTCAACTATCAGCTAACCACACCCCCGTCCACATAGCTTAACACAAAGCATGGCACTGAAGTTGCCAAGATGGCATAAAACATGCCTGCGGACAAAAGACTTAGCCCTAACCTTACGGTTGGTTTTTGCTAAATATATACATGCAAGTATCCGCGCCCCAGTGTAAACGCCCTCGACCACCTACCCCCATACAGGCCTTGAGGAGCGGGTATCAGGCACACCCAAGTAGTAGCCCAAGACGCCTCGCTAAGCCACGCCCCCACGGGTATTCAGCAGTAATTAACATTAAGCAATGAGTGCAAACTTGACTTAGTTATAGCAACAGCCTAACTTCAAGGGTTGGTAAATCTTGTGCCAGCCACCGCGGTCATACAAGAAACCCAAATCAACCGTCCTATTGACACGGCGTAAAGAGTGGTAAAATGCCTATCCTAGCTAACTAAGATCAAAATGCAACTGAGCTGTCATAAGCCCAAGATGCACCTAAACACACCATTAAGATGATCTTAGGAACTAACGACTGATTTAAACCCACGAAAGCCAGGGCCCAAACTGGGATTAGATACCCCACTATGCCTGGCCCTAAATCTTGATACTTACTTTACCGAAGTATCTGCCAGAGAACTACGAGCACAAACGCTTAAAACTCTAAGGACTTGGTGGTGCCCCAAACCCACCTAGAGGAGCCTGTTCTACAATCGATAATCCCCGATTAACCCAACCACCCCTTGCCAACACAGCCTACATACCGCCGTCGCCAGCCCACCTCGAATGAGAGCACAACAGTGGACACAATAGCACCCCGCTAATAAGACAGGTCAAGGTATAGCCTATGGAGTGGAAGAAATGGGCTACATTCCCTATTCATAGGGCACACGGAAAGAAGCGTGAAACCACTTCTGGAAGGCGGATTTAGCAGTAAAGTGGGACAATAGAGCCTACTTTAAGCCGGCCCTGGGGCACGTACATGGTTAAACATGCCTGTTAGTAGTGTGGCGAGCCATAGTGGGAAGGCTAGGGCTATGTTCATAGATAGTTGGGTGGTTGGGGTGAATGTATATGGAAGGAGGCCTAGAAGGTTGATTGTAAGAAGTATGATTATTAGGGATGTAAATATTATGGCTCATTTGTGGCCATTTTTGTTGAGTGGGACTATTAGTTGTTTTGTGATTAGGTGAAGGAGTCATGTTTGGATAGTAGAAAGGCGGTTGTTGATTCATCGGTTGTTTGGGGACGGGAATAGTAGGGCTGGGAAGAGTAGGGATAGTAGGATTAAGGGGATGCCAAATAGATTGGGGCTGGAAAATTGGTCAAAGAAGCTTAGGTTCATGGTCAGGATCATGGTGTGGGTTTGGTAGTGAGGGAGGTCTTATTTGATGGGGGGTTGGTTGTGGTGAAGGCTAGTAGTTTTGGTTGGATGAGGAGTGCTAGGGTTAATCAGGTTATAATTATGATTGAAAATCATGGTGCGGGGTTAAGCTGTGGCATATCATTAAGGAGGGGGAAGTCCCTCTTTGGCTAGCTTAAAAGGCTAGTGCTGTTGCATAGCTTCTTAATGATTAGGATGATGATAGAAGGGACGATCAGGCCTCGAAATGTGGGAGTGGGGTTGATTCTACTACAATGGGTATGTAGCTGTGATTAGCCCCGCAAATTTCTGAGCATTGTCCGTAAAAAGTCCCAGGCCGGGTGGTAATGAATGAAGTTTGGTTTAGTCGGCCTGGGATTGCGTCTGTTTTAACTCCGAGCGTTGGGACTGCTCAGGAGTGGAGTACGTCTCCTGCAGTAATGATCACGCGGATGGGGGATTCTATTGGGATAACTACGCGGTGGTCAACTTCTAGCAGTCGGAAGTGGCCGTTGGGTAAGTCTGGGGTGGGCACTATGTAGGAGTCGAATGATAGGTCTTTGAAGTCTGTGTATTCGTAGCTTCAGTATCATTGGTGGCCGATGGCTTTTAGGGTGAGGTCTGGTTCGTCGATTTCGTCCATTATGTAGAGGATTTGTAGGGATGGGAGGGCGAGGAGTACCAGGACGATAGCAGGTAGGATTGTCCAGATCAGCTCTACTTCTTGGGCGTCTACAGCATTGGACGAGAGTTTTTCTGTTAGTATGTGGGCTAAAAGGTAGAGAACTAGGCTGCAGATAGCTAGGGCAACGATTAGGGCGTGGTCGTGGAATTCAACGAGTTCTTCTATGATGGGTGATGAGGCGTCTTGGAATCCTAGTTGGGAGTGGTTGGCCACATGAGATGTACAGGATTTTTACCTGTGATTTAGTCTTGACAAGGCTATGTAATTGGTTTACTAACGTCTCATAAGAAAGAAGCATGAGCGGTTAACCTCCTGGGAGACCCAGAAAACTTCACCCCAGCAAACCCGCTAGTAACCCCACCACACATCAAGCCAGAATGATACTTCCTATTCGCCTACGCCATCCTACGTTCAATCCCAAATAAACTAGGAGGCGTATTAGCACTGGCCGCCTCCGTACTGATCCTATTCCTAATCCCATTCCTGCACAAATCAAAACAACGAGCAATAACATTCCGACCACTCTCCCAGCTCCTATTCTGAGTACTAGTCGCCGACGTCCTCGTCCTAACATGAGTAGGAAGCCAACCCGTCGAACACCCATTCATCATCATCGGCCAACTCGCTTCAATCGCCTACTTCACTATCCTCCTATTTCTCCTCCCCGCCGCAAGCGCCCTAGAAAACAAAATACTCAACTGCTAAATACTCTAATAGTTTATAAAAACATTGGTCTTGTAAACCAAAGGTTGAAGACTTACCACTTCTTAGAGTACCCCAAACTCAGAAAAAAAGGACTCAAACCTTTATCTCCAGCTCCCAAAGCTGGCATTTTCAATAAACTATTCTCTGACCCTAACCCCTAAACCGCCCGAATAGCACCCCGCGACAACCCCCGCACAAGCTCCAATACAACAAACAAAGTCAACAACAGCCCCCAACCCGCCACTAAAAACATCCCTGCCCCATGTGAATAAAACATGGAAACTCCACTAAAATCCGACCGAACAACAAACACCCCAACATTATTCACAGTAGAAACCCCGAACTTCCAAGCCCCCATAAACCCCCCAAACACCAACCCCCCAAAAACAATTGCCACAAACGCTACTGCACATCCAATCACCCATCAATCCCCCCAAGCCCCAGGGAAAGGCTCCGCTGCTAAAGCTACTGAATAAACAAACACCACCAGCATACCCCCCAAATACACCATAAACAGCACTAAAGCCACGAACGAAACCCCAAGGCCCAGCAACCACCCGCACCCCGCCACAGACGCTAACACCAAACCAACAACCCCATAATACGGCGAAGGATTCGACGCCACACCCAAAACACCCACCGCAAAGCAAATCCCTAAAAAAAACATAAAATAAGTCATTATTCCTGCCCGGACACTACCCGAGGCCTGCGGCTCGAAAAGCCGCCATTGTTCTCAACTACAGGAACTAACCGCAAGCCCCCAATAATTCTACCCCATCTATGCCATTATGCTTAACCCCCCCCCCCTCCCCCCCCGAGGCGGGGGTATTTGGTTATGCATATTCGTGCATAAATTTATATACCCCATATACATACATACTATAGTACCAGTAATATACATTATATACGGACTATCTTATAAGCAGGTGCTAAACCCATACATGTACACGGCCATTAAACCCTTAAACACACTCCTACCAAACCACCCGGCATGAATGTTCTAGGACCATACCCCACAACACCCAATACAACTCCACTCAAGCGCATAACAAGACCCCATTTTAATGAATGCTCACAGGACATGCTCCAACAACAACTCTCCACCACATATCTCATGCAGTTCGTATCAGACGGATTTATTAATCGTACTCCTCACGTGAAATCAGCAACCCGTTGCACATAATGTCCGGTATGACTAGCTTCAGGCCCATACGTTCCCCCTAAACCCCTCGCCCTCCTCACATTTTTGCGCCTCTGGTTCCTCGGTCAGGGCCATCCATTGGGTTCACTCACCCCTCCTTGCCCTTCAAAGTGGCATCTGTGAGTACTTTCACCTTCTCAATGCGTAATCGCGGCATGTTCCAGCTTTTTGGCGCCTCTGGTTCCTCTTATTTTTTCCGGGGTTACCTCACAGGTGGCTATTCCCAGTGATCTCGGGGGTCCCACAATCTAAGCCTGGACACACCTGCCTCACGGCCTATCCTATATTTCAAGGGTCCCTCGATGAGACGGTTGGCGTATATGGGGAATCATCCTGACACTGATGCACTTTGACCACATTCAGTTAATGTTACCTCCACCCTCCGGGTTAAATGGGGCTATTGGATGAATGCTCGTTGGACATAGCACAAAACAACAAATCATTAAGCGCAACCCCTGCGCTTCACAAACTAAACCAGTAAACTTTCGCTAACCACCATGTAGCATAAACCTTCATCGCCCAATCCCAGCAAACTACCTCTAAAACTCCATTAATCATCCCTTCCATGACATCATCGGAACGATGTACATATACACACAAACACATACAAAATAACTTAAACTTATTAGAGAAACTCCAGTACTAAAAATAGTAAACACAAGCAATAATTTCATATACTTCACTCTCACTCACCACTCAACTATCAGCTAACCACACCCCCGTCCACATAGCTTAACACAAAGCATGGCACTGAAGTTGCCAAGATGGCATAAAACATGCCTGCGGACAAAAGACTTAGCCCTAACCTTACGGTTGGTTTTTGCTAAATATATACATGCAAGTATCCGCGCCCCAGTGTAAACGCCCTCGACCACCTACCCCCATACAGGCCTTGAGGAGCGGGTATCAGGCACACCCAAGTAGTAGCCCAAGACGCCTCGCTAAGCCACGCCCCCACGGGTATTCAGCAGTAATTAACATTAAGCAATGAGTGCAAACTTGACTTAGTTATAGCAACAGCCTAACTTCAAGGGTTGGTAAATCTTGTGCCAGCCACCGCGGTCATACAAGAAACCCAAATCAACCGTCCTATTGACACGGCGTAAAGAGTGGTAAAATGCCTATCCTAGCTAACTAAGATCAAAATGCAACTGAGCTGTCATAAGCCCAAGATGCACCTAAACACACCATTAAGATGATCTTAGGAACTAACGACTGATTTAAACCCACGAAAGCCAGGGCCCAAACTGGGATTAGATACCCCACTATGCCTGGCCCTAAATCTTGATACTTACTTTACCGAAGTATCTGCCAGAGAACTACGAGCACAAACGCTTAAAACTCTAAGGACTTGGTGGTGCCCCAAACCCACCTAGAGGAGCCTGTTCTACAATCGATAATCCCCGATTAACCCAACCACCCCTTGCCAACACAGCCTACATACCGCCGTCGCCAGCCCACCTCGAATGAGAGCACAACAGTGGACACAATAGCACCCCGCTAATAAGACAGGTCAAGGTATAGCCTATGGAGTGGAAGAAATGGGCTACATTCCCTATTCATAGGGCACACGGAAAGAAGCGTGAAACCACTTCTGGAAGGCGGATTTAGCAGTAAAGTGGGACAATAGAGCCTACTTTAAGCCGGCCCTGGGGCACGTACATACCGCCCGTCACCCTCCTCAAAAGCCACATCCCACATAACTAATACCATAAATACGCTGAAGATGAGGTAAGTCGTAACAAGGTAAGTGTACCGGAAGGTGTACTTAGAATATCAAGACGTAGCTATAACACCAAAGCACTCAGCTTACACCTGAAAGATATCTACTAGACCGGATCGTCTTGAAGCCCCCCCTCTAGCTCAACCACACAAATAGTACACCAAAACTAAAGAATTTACTAAACTAATTAAACTAAAGCATTTTACAGTCTTAGTATAGGCGATAGAAAAGACACTTAGACGCGATAGAGACCCCAGTACCGTAAGGGAAAGATGAAATAGCAGTGAAACAATCAAAGCGACAGACAGCAAAGATCAACCCTTGTACCTTTTGCATCATGGTTTAGCGAGAACAACCAAGCAAAGTGAACTAAAGTTTGCCCCCCCGAAACCCAAGCGAGCTACTTTCAAGCAGTTAAAGAGAGCGAACCCGTCTCTGTTGCAAAAGAGTGGGATGACTTGTCAGTAGAGGTGAAAAGCCAACCGAGCTGGGTGATAGCTGGTTACCTGTGAAACGAATCTAAGTTCCCCCTTAATCCTCCCTACCGGACATCCTGAACCCCAATGAGATGATTAAGAGCTATTTAATGGAGGGACAGCTCCATTAAAAAAGGACACAACCTCGACTAGCGGATAATTCTTACTACTGATCCTACCGTGGGCCCTAAAGCAGCCATCAAAAAAGAGTGCGTCAAAGCTCCACCACCTAAAAATACCAAAATAAGATGATTCCCTTATCACAAACAGGTCAACCTATGAATATAGGAGAATTAATGCTAAAATAAGTAACTCAGGGCCACACCCCTCTAACGGTGCAAGCTTACATAGAAACATTATTAACAGACCTAGACAGATACAAAAACCCCTACAAGACCACGTATTAACTAACCCTGTTAACCCGACTCAGGAGCGCCTATAAGAGCGATTAAAATCTGTGAAAGGAACTCGGCAAATTAATAAGGCCCGACTGTTTACCAAAAACATAGCCTTCAGCAAATTAAACAAGTATTGAAGGTGATGCCTGCCCGGTGACTTAGGTTTAACGGCCGCGGTATCCTAACCGTGCAAAGGTAGCGAAATCAATTGTCCCATAAATCGAGACTTGTATGAATGGCTAAACGAGGTCTTAACTGTCTCTCACAGATAATCAGTGAAATTGATCTCCCCGTGCAAAAGCGGGGATGTGAACATAAGACGAGAAGACCCTGTGGAACTTAAAAATCAACGACCACCGCGAATCCTCAATCAACCCCACTGGGGCCACTACCATCGCAGAGCCTGGTCGATATTTTTCGGTTGGGGCGACCTTGGAGGAGAACAAATCCTCCAAAAACAAGACCATACCTCTTTACCTAGAGCTACCCCTCAAAGTGCTAACAGTGACCAGACCCAATATAATTGATTAATGGACCAAGCTACCCCAGGGATAACAGCGCAATCCCCCTCAAGAGCCCATATCGACAGGGGGGTTTACGACCTCGATGTTGGATCAGGACATCCTAATGGTGCAGCCGCTATTAAGGGTTCGTTTGTTCAACGATTAACAGTCCTACGTGATCTGAGTTCAGACCGGAGCAATCCAGGTCGGTTTCTATCTATGACACACTCTCCCCAGTACGAAAGGACCGGGAAAGTGGGGCCAATACCACAAGCACGCCCCCCCCCTCTAAGCAGTGAAACCAACTAAACCGTGAAGAGGGCCTTCCCCCACCACTTTCAATCCTAGAAAAGGACCAGCTAGAGTGGCAGAGCCCGGCAAGTGCAGAAGGCTTAAGCCCTTTCCCCAGAGGTTCAAATCCTCTCCCTAGCTTCACCCATGATTCAAATAACAACACTAAGCTGCCTCGTTATATCCCTCCTATACATCATCCCAATCCTGATTGCCGTAGCCTTCCTAACCCTAGCAGAACGGAAAATCCTAAGCTACATACAATCCCGCAAAGGCCCTAACGTTGTCGGGCCTTTTGGCCTACTTCAACCATTTGCGGACGGACTGAAACTATTTACCAAAGAGCCCATCCGACCCTCTACCTCTTCCCCACTTCTATTCATTCTGATACCAATACTAGCCCTTGTCCTAGCCCTCACCACTTGAGCACCACTACCACTCCCATTTCCCCTAGCAGATCTAAACCTCGGAGTTCTCTTCCTAATAGCCATGTCAAGCCTAGCCGTCTACTCAGTCCTATGATCAGGCTGAGCCTCGAACTCAAAATACGCACTAATCGGAGCCCTACGGGCAGTAGCACAGACCATTTCATACGAAGTGACACTGGCCATAATCCTGCTATCAATAATCATACTAAGCGGAAGCTACACACTCAGCTCCTTTGCCGTCGCACAGGAGCCTCTATACTTCATTTTCTCCTCATGACCCCTAGCAATAATATGATACGTATCCACCCTAGCAGAGACAAACCGAGCTCCTTTTGACCTCACAGAGGGTGAATCTGAGCTAGTCTCAGGGTTTAACGTTGAATACGCCGCAGGACCCTTCGCCTTATTCTTCCTAGCTGAATATGCGAACATTATGCTAATAAATACACTTACAGCCATCATATTCCTAAACCCAAGCGCCCTAGGGCCACCCACAGAACTATTCCCCGTCATCCTAGCCACAAAAATCCTCCTACTATCTTCTGGTTTCTTATGGGTCCGAGCTTCATACCCACGATTCCGATATGACCAACTAATGCACCTACTATGAAAAAACTTCCTACCCCTCACACTAGCTCTGTGCCTCTGACACATCAGCATACCTATCTGCTATGCAGGCCTACCTCCTTACATAAGGAAATGTGCCTGAACTACAAAGGGTCACTATGATAAAGTGAACATAGAGGTATAACAGCCCTCTCATTTCCTGTTGACCTTAGAAAAGTAGGAATTGAACCCACACAAGAGAAATCAAAATTCTCCATACTTCCCTTATATTATTTTCTAGTAGAGTCAGCTAATCAAGCTATCGGGCCCATACCCCGAAAATGATGGTTTAACCCCCTCCTCTACTAATGAACCCTTACGCGACCCCAATCATAACCTTCAGCCTCATCTTGGGCACCACAATCACAATTTCCAGCAACCACTGAGTTCTGGCCTGGACAGGACTGGAGATCAACGCACTAGCCATCATTCCCCTAATTGCCAAATCCCACCACCCACGAGCAGTAGAAGCCGCAACGAAATACTTCCTAACCCAAGCAGCTGCTTCCGCCCTGGTCCTATTCTCTAGCATAACCAATGCCTGAGTCACCGGCCAATGAGACATCACACAAATAAACCACCCAACCTCCAGTCTACTACTGACAGCAGCAATCGCTATTAAACTGGGCCTAGTGCCATTTCACTTCTGATTCCCAGAAGTACTACAAGGATCGCCACTAATAACAGCCCTGCTACTCTCGACCCTCATAAAATTCCCCCCACTAACCCTGCTCCTACTAACATCCAAATCCCTTGACCCAGCTCTACTCACCGCCATGGCCCTAGCCTCAACAGCACTAGGAGGCTGAATAGGACTGAACCAAACACAAACACGCAAAATCCTAGCCTTCTCGTCCATCTCCCACTTAGGCTGAATCGCCATCATCCTAGTTTACAGCCCCAAATTGGCCTTACTTACCTTCTACCTATACACAATCATAACATCAGCCGTATTCCTAGCCCTTAACAAAATCAAAGCCCTTAACCTATCCATGATCACAACCTCATGAACAAAAACCCCAGTGCTAAACGCCACCCTAATACTAGTACTTTTATCCCTAGCAGGCCTCCCCCCATTAACAGGCTTTATACCAAAGTGACTTATCATCCAAGAACTAACTAAACAGGAAATAACACCAGCAGCCATGGCAATTGCCATGCTATCACTGCTCAGCCTCTTCTTCTACCTACGCCTCGCATACCACTCAACAATTACCCTTCCCCCCAACTCCTCTAACCACATAAAACAATGATACACTAGCAAAGCCCCAAGCACACCTACTGCGGTCCTTGCCTCACTATCAATCCTATTACTTCCCCTGTCCCCAATAATACATGCCATTGTCTAGAAACTTAGGATAACACCCCAAACCGAAGGCCTTCAAAGCCTTAAATAAGAGTTAAACCCTCTTAGTTTCTGCACATTAAGACTTACAGAATATTAACCTGTATCTTCTGAATGCAAGTCAGACGCTTTAATTAAGCTAAAGCCTCCCTAGACAGATGGGCTTCGATCCCACAAAACTCTAGTTAACAGCTAAATGCCTAAACCAATTGGCTTCTGCCTACAAAGACCCTGACGCACCCTAGTGCGCATCGATGAGCTTGCAACTCAACATGAATTTCACTACAGAGCCGATAAGAAGAGGAATTAAACCTCTGTAAAAAGGACTACAGCCTAACGCTTCAACACTCAGCCATCTTACCCGTCACCTTCATCAACCGATGACTATTTTCCACTAACCATAAGGATATTGGCACCCTGTACCTCATCTTCGGGGCATGAGCAGGAATAGTCGGCACCGCACTCAGCCTATTAATCCGCGCAGAACTAGGACAACCAGGAACTCTCCTAGGCGACGACCAAATTTACAATGTAATCGTTACCGCTCACGCCTTTGTAATAAGCTTCTTTATAGTCATACCCATCATGATCGGAGGATTCGGCAACTGATTAGTCCCCCTCATAATCGGTGCCCCCGACATAGCATTCCCGCGAATAAACAACATAAGCTTTTGACTCCTCCCCCCATCATTCCTCCTCCTACTAGCCTCATCCACTGTAGAAGCTGGCGCCGGCACAGGCTGAACTGTCTACCCTCCCCTAGCAGGTGACCTTGCCCACGCCGGAGCTTCAGTAGACCTGGCTATCTTCTCACTCCACTTAGCCGGTATCTCCTCCATCCTTGGGGCCATCAACTTTATCACCACAGCCATCAACATAAAACCCCCCGCACTCTCACAATACCAAACCCCACTATTTGTCTGATCCGTACTAATTACCGCCATCCTACTCCCTCTATCACTCCCCGTACTCGCCGCCGGTATTACAATATTACTAACTGATCGAAACCTAAACACCACATTCTTCGACCCCGCTGGAGGAGGAGACCCAATCCTGTACCAACACCTATTCTGATTCTTCGGACACCCAGAAGTCTATATTCTGATCCTACCGGGGTTCGGAATCATCTCACACGTAGTCACGTACTACTCAGGCAAAAAGGAGCCCTTCGGCTACATGGGAATAGTCTGAGCCATACTATCCATCGGCTTCCTAGGATTCATCGTCTGAGCTCACCACATGTTTACAGTAGGAATAGACGTTGATACCCGAGCCTACTTTACATCAGCCACTATAATCATTGCCATCCCTACCGGAATCAAAGTATTTAGCTGACTAGCCACCCTGAACGGAGGAACAATCAAATGAGACCCCCCCAATACTATGAGCTCTAGGATTTATCTTCCTATTTACCATCGGAGGATTAACAGGAATCGTCCTTGCAAACTCTTCCCTAGACATCGCCCTGCACGACACGTACTACGTAGTTGCCCACTTCCACTACGTCCTATCCATAGGCGCCGTCTTTGCCATTCTAGCAGGATTTACTCACTGATTCCCACTACTCACTGGGTTTACCCTACACCAAACATGAGCAAAAGCCCACTTCGGGGTAATATTTACAGGAGTAAACCTAACGTTCTTCCCCCAGCACTTCCTAGGCCTAGCAGGAATACCCCGACGATACTCGGACTATCCCGACGCCTACACACTATGAAACACCATTTCCTCCATCGGCTCCCTAATCTCAATAGTAGCCGTAATCATACTAATATTCATCATCTGAGAAGCCTTTTCGGCCAAACGAAAAGTCCTACAACCAGAACTAACTACCACAAACGTTGAATGAATCCACGGCTGCCCTCCCCCATACCATACTTTCGAGGAACCGGCCTTCGTCCAAGTACAAGAAAGGAAGGAATCGAACCCTCACATGCTGGTTTCAAGCCAACTGCATTAACCGCTCATGCTTCTTTCTTATGAGACGTTAGTAAACCAATTACATAGCCTTGTCAAGACTAAATCACAGGTAAAAATCCTGTACATCTCATGTGGCCAACCACTCCCAACTAGGATTCCAAGACGCCTCATCACCCATCATAGAAGAACTCGTTGAATTCCACGACCACGCCCTAATCGTTGCCCTAGCTATCTGCAGCCTAGTTCTCTACCTTTTAGCCCACATACTAACAGAAAAACTCTCGTCCAATGCTGTAGACGCCCAAGAAGTAGAGCTGATCTGGACAATCCTACCTGCTATCGTCCTGGTACTCCTCGCCCTCCCATCCCTACAAATCCTCTACATAATGGACGAAATCGACGAACCAGACCTCACCCTAAAAGCCATCGGCCACCAATGATACTGAAGCTACGAATACACAGACTTCAAAGACCTATCATTCGACTCCTACATAGTGCCCACCCCAGACTTACCCAACGGCCACTTCCGACTGCTAGAAGTTGACCACCGCGTAGTTATCCCAATAGAATCCCCCATCCGCGTGATCATTGCTGCAGGAGACGTACTCCACTCCTGAGCAGTCCCAACGCTCGGAGTTAAAACAGACGCAATCCCAGGCCGACTAAACCAAACTTCATTCATTACCACCCGGCCTGGGATTTTTTACGGACAATGCTCAGAAATTTGCGGGGCTAATCACAGCTACATACCCATTGTAGTAGAATCAACCCCACTCCCACATTTCGAGGCCTGATCGTCCCTTCTATCATCATCCTAATCATTAAGAAGCTATGCAACAGCACTAGCCTTTTAAGCTAGCCAAAGAGGGACTTCCCCCTCCTTAATGATATGCCACAGCTTAACCCCGCACCATGATTTTCAATCATAATTATAACCTGATTAACCCTAGCACTCCTCATCCAACCAAAACTACTAGCCTTCACCACAACCAACCCCCCATCAAATAAGACCTCCCTCACTACCAAACCCACACCATGATCCTGACCATGAACCTAAGCTTCTTTGACCAATTTTCCAGCCCCAATCTATTTGGCATCCCCTTAATCCTACTATCCCTACTCTTCCCAGCCCTACTATTCCCGTCCCCAAACAACCGATGAATCAACAACCGCCTTTCTACTATCCAAACATGACTCCTTCACCTAATCACAAAACAACTAATAGTCCCACTCAACAAAAATGGCCACAAATGAGCCATAATATTTACATCCCTAATAATCATACTTCTTACAATCAACCTTCTAGGCCTCCTTCCATATACATTCACCCCAACCACCCAACTATCTATGAACATAGCCCTAGCCTTCCCACTATGGCTCGCCACACTACTAACAGGCCTACGAAACCAACCATCAGCCTCTTTAGCCCACCTATTACCCGAAGGTACCCCTACACCCCTAATCCCCACACTAATCCTGATCGAAACAACCAGCCTACTAATCCGCCCCCTAGCCCTCGGAGTCCGCCTTACAGCCAACCTTACAGCAGGACACTTACTCATCCAACTCATCTCTACAGCCTCCATTGCATTAATACCCACCCTTCCTGCAGTATCCATCCTAACAATAATCATCCTACTACTCCTAACCATCCTAGAAGTAGCAGTAGCCATAATCCAGGCCTACGTCTTCGTGCTCCTTCTAAGCCTATACTTACAAGAAAACATCTAATGGCAAACCAAGCACACTCATACCACATAGTTGACCCAAGCCCTTGACCAATCTTCGGGGCAGCCGCCGCCCTACTCACAACCTCAGGATTAATCATGTGATTCCACTACAACTCATCCATACTACTAACCCTAGGCCTCATCTCAATACTCCTAGTAATACTCCAATGATGACGAGACATTGTACGAGAAAGCACCTTCCAAGGCCATCACACTCCCACAGTCCAAAAAGGCCTACGATACGGCATAATCCTTTTCATCACATCCGAAGCATTCTTCTTCTTAGGGTTCTTCTGAGCGTTCTTCCACTCGAGCCTGGCCCCAACCCCAGAACTAGGAGGCCAATGACCCCCAACAGGAATTAAACCACTCAACCCGATAGAAGTCCCCCTACTAAACACAGCCATCCTACTAGCCTCAGGCGTTACCGTAACGTGAGCCCATCACAGCATCACAGAAGGAAACCGAAAACATGCCATCCACGCCCTAACCCTAACGATCCTCTTGGGATTCTACTTCACAGCCCTACAAGCAATAGAATACCACGAAGCCCCATTCTCAATCGCCGATAGCGTCTACGGATCTACCTTCTTCGTTGCCACTGGATTCCACGGACTCCACGTAATCATCGGATCCTCCTTCCTGACCGTCTGCCTCTTCCGACTGATCAAGTTCCACTTTACATCAGACCACCACTTCGGATTCGAGGCAGCAGCCTGATACTGACACTTCGTAGACGTCATCTGACTATTCCTCTACATAACCATCTACTGATGAGGATCTTGCTCTTCTAGTATATTAATTACAATTGACTTCCAATCTCTAGAATCTGGTATAAACCCAGAGGAGAGCAATGAACGCACTCATGTTCATATTCGCCCTATCATCAATCCTAAGCGCCGCCCTAACCGCATTAAACTTCTGACTCGCCCAAATAAACCCCGACTCAGAGAAACTCTCACCGTACGAATGTGGATTCGACCCACTTGGATCTGCTCGATTACCATTCTCAGTCCGATTCTTCCTCAGTAGCCATCCTGTTCGTCCTATTCGACCTAGAAATCGCCCTCCTACTCCCCCTGCCATGAGCCGTCCAACTCCAATCCCCCCTAATGACCCTCACCTGAACTGTAGTGATCCTCCTTCTCCTAACACTCGGACTGGCCTACGAGTGAATTCAAGGGGGCCTAGAATGAGCAGAATAACAGAAAGTTAGTCTAACCAAAAAGATAGCTGGTTTCGACCCAGCAGATTACAGCCAACCCTGTAACTTTCTTATGTCGCCCCTACATTTAAGCTTCTACTCAGCCTTCATTTTCAGCGGACTAGGGCTAGCCTTCCACCGAACCCACCTAGTATCCGCCCTACTATGCCTTGAAAGCATAATATTATCGATATTCGTAGGCCTATCAATATGATCCATCGAAAACCAAGTCTCCTCATTCACCATGGTACCAATTCTCATGCTAACCTTCTCAGCGTGTGAGGCGGGCACAGGCCTGGCCATCCTAGTAGCCTCCACCCGCACACATGGCTCCGACCATCTACACAACCTAAACCTCCTGCAATGCTAAAAATCATCCTACCCACAATCATACTTCTTCCAACAGCCCTGCTGTCTCCACCAAAATTTCTATGGACTAACACCACCTTATACAGCCTCCTAATCGCTGCCCTAAGCCTACAGTGATTAATCCCAACCTACTACCCCTACAAATTTTTATCCAACTGAACAGGAATTGACCAAATCTCATCCCCCCTCCTAGTACTATCCTGCTGACTACTCCCACTCATAATCATAGCAAGCCAAAACCACCTGCAACAAGAACCCCTACAACGCAAACGAATCTTTATCTCAACCTTAGTCGCAGTCCAGCCATTCATCCTACTAGCCTTTTCCACCACAGAACTAGCACTATTTTACATCTCATTTGAAGCAACCCTCATTCCCACCCTAATCTTAATCACCCGATGGGGGAACCAACCAGAACGCCTAAGCGCTGGCATCTACCTGCTATTCTACACGCCAGTAAGCTCTCTACCCCTGCTAATCACAATCATACACCTATACGTGAAAATTGGCACCCTGCACCTGCCAACCCTACAACTAACCCACCCAACCCTATCCACCTCATGGACAGGAATACTATCAGGTCTAGCACTGCTCATAGCATTCATAGTAAAAGCCCCACTATACGGCCTACACCTCTGACTGCCAAAAGCCCACGTAGAAGCACCCATCGCAGGCTCAATACTCCTCGCCGCCCTACTACTAAAGCTAGGAGGATACGGAATTATACGAGTCACTCTATTTATGGGCCCACTGTCCAACCTCCTGCACTACCCCTTCCTAACCCTGGCCCTATGAGGCGCCCTAATGACTAGCTCAATCTGCCTACGACAGACAGACCTAAAATCACTAATCGCTTATTCATCCGTTAGCCACATAGGCCTAGTTATCGCCGCAGGAATAATCCAAACCCACTGATCATTCTCAGGGGCAATGATCCTAATAATTTCCCATGGACTAACTTCCTCCATACTATTCTGCCTAGCCAACACAAACTATGAACGTACGCACAGCCGAATTCTACTACTCACACGAGGCCTACAACCTCTCCTACCACTCATAGCTACCTGATGATTGCTGGCCAATCTAACAAACATAGCCTTACCCCCAACAACAAACCTCATAGCAGAGCTAACCATTATAATCACCTTATTCAACTGATCTGCCTTCACGATCATCCTAACAGGAATCGCAACCCTACTAACCGCCTCCTACACCTTATTCATACTACTAATGACCCAACGAGGCTCAATCCCCTCCCACATCACATCTATGCAAAACTCAACCACGCGAGAACACCTGCTCATAACACTCCACATTATCCCAATATTCCTCCTAATCCTCAAACCCGAACTGATCTCCGGAATCCCCTCATGCAAGTATAGTTTAAACCAAACATTAGACTGTGATTCTAAGAATAGAAGTTCAAACCTTCTTACCTGCCGAGGGGAGGGTTTAACCAACAAGAGCTGCTAACTCTTACATCTGAGCCTAAAACCTCAGCCCCCTTACTTTTAAAGGATAACAGCAATCCACTGGTCTTAGGAACCACCCATCTTGGTGCAAATCCAAGTAAAAGTAGTGAACCCCACACTACTAATCAACTCCCTCACACTACTCACGCTGACAATCCTCCTAACCCCAATCATCCTGCCATTTCTATTTAAAAACTTTAAAAACACCCCACAAGCCACCACCCGCGCTGTTAAAACCGCATTCCTAATTAGCCTAGCCCCTACAACCGCATTCATCTACTCGGGAGTAGAATCTGTCACCTGCCACTGGGAGTGAAAATTCATTATAAACTTTAAAATCCCCCTGAGCCTAAAAATAGACCAATACTCAACAACATTTCTTCCAATCGCCCTATTTGTAACATGATCAATCCTACAATTCGCCATATGATACATGGCCTCAGAGCCATACGTAACAAAATTTTTCACCTACCTACTGACATTCCTAGTCGCCATACTCCTCCTAACAACCGCAAACAACATATTCCTCCTATTCGTAGGCTGGGAAGGAGTACGAATCATGTCCTTCCTTCTCATCGGCTGATGACAAGGCCGAGCAGATGCCAACACCGCCGCCCTACGAGCCGTAATCTACAACCGAATCGGAGACATCGGACTGATCCTGAGCATAGCATGACTAGCTTCAACATTCAACACCTGAGAGATCCAACAAGCCGTACACCCCCACCAAACCCCAATCCTCCCCCTCATAGGATTAATCCTCGCAGCCGCAGGAAAATCCGCCCAATTTGGACTCCACCCATGACTGCCCGCAGCAATAGAAGGCCCCACCCCAGTATCAGCCCTACTGCACTCCAGTACCATAGTAGTAGCCGGAATCTTCCTGCTCATCCGCATGCACCCCCTGCTAGCCACCAACCAGACAGCCCTAACTGCCTGCCTATGCCTAGGTGCTCTATCAACCCTATTCGCTGCCACATGCACCCTAACCCAAAATGACATCAAAAAAATCATTGCTTTCTCAACATCCAGCCAACTAGGACTAATAATAGTCACTATCGGACTAAACCTCCCACAACTAGCCTTCCTACACATCTCAACCCATGCCTTCTTTAAAGCCATACTATTCCTATGCTCAGGGTCTATCATCCACAACCTAAACGGAGAACAAGATATCCGAAAGATAGGAGGCCTACAGAAAATACTCCCAGTCACTACTTCCTGCCTAACCATCGGAAACCTGGCGCTGATAGGAACCCCATTCCTAGCCGGATTCTACTCAAAAGACCTCATCATCGAAAGCTTAAACACATCATACCTAAATACTTGAGCCCTACTCCTAACCCTTATAGCCACAGCATTCACCGCAACCTACAGCATCCGCATAACCATCCTAGTCCAAGCTGGACAAACCCGAATCCCCCCAATAGTATCAATAAACGAAAACAACCCACTAATCACCGCCCCCCTAACCCGACTCGCCCTAGGCAGCATTACAGCAGGAATAATCATTACCTCTTTCATCACACCAACCAAAACCCCCCCAATAACCATACCCCTTATCACCAAAACTGCTGCCATCCTCATAACAATCCTAGGAATCATCCTAGCCCTAGAACTATCGAACATAACACACACCCTCACTCACCCCAAACCAAACCCCCTCATAAACTTCTCCTCTGCATTAGGGTACTTCAACCCCCTAGTACACCGATTCTTCTCCAAAAACCTACTAGAAAAGGGACAAAACATTGCCCTACACTTGATCGACCTCTCCTGACTCAAAAAAATAGGGCCAGAGGGCCTTGCTGAACTACAAGTAGCCGCAAGCAAAGCCGCAACCTCAATACACACAGGGCTAATTAAGGCCTACCTAGGATCCTTCGCCCTCTCCATCCTGGTAATAATCCTAATAACACACAGACTCACTAATGGCCTCTAACATCCGCAAATCCCATCCCCTACTAAAAATAATCAACAACTCCCTAATCGACCTACCTGCCCCCTCCAACATCTCTGCCTGATGAAACTTCGGCTCCCTTCTAGCCATCTGCTTAGCCACACAAATCCTAACAGGCCTGCTACTAGCCATACACTACACCGCAGACACTTCACTCGCCTTCTCCTCAGTAGCTCACACATGCCGAGACGTCCAGTACGGATGGCTCATCCGCAACCTCCACGCCAATGGTGCTTCGCTCTTCTTTATCTGCATCTACTTACACATCGGACGAGGCCTCTACTACGGCTCCTACCTATACAAAGAAACCTGAAACACAGGAGTAATCCTCCTACTCACCCTAATAGCAACTGCCTTCGTAGGGTATGTCCTACCATGAGGACAAATGTCATTCTGAGGGGCCACCGTAATCACCAACCTATTCTCAGCCATCCCGTACATTGGGCAAACTCTAGTAGAATGAGCCTGAGGAGGATTCTCAGTAGACAATCCAACCTTAACCCGATTCTTCGCCATCCACTTCCTACTGCCCTTCCTAATTGCAGGAATCACCCTAGTCCACCTAACCTTCCTACACGAATCAGGCTCAAATAACCCACTAGGAATCGTATCAGACTGCGACAAAATCCCATTCCACCCACACTTCTCCATGAAAGACAGCTTAGGGCTTACCCTAATAATCACCCCTCTAATAGCACTAGCCCTATTTTCACCGAACCTCCTGGTTCTTGGAATCCTAGTTGGGAGTGGTTGGCCACATGAGATGTACAGGATTTTTACCTGTGATTTAGTCTTGACAAGGCTATGTAATTGGTTTACTAACGTCTCATAAGAAAGAAGCATGAGCGGTTAATGCAGTTGGCTTGAAACCCATCCCCAGTGGTGCCAGTGCACTCTCTGCACTCACTGCACTGCATCCCCAGTGGCGCCAGTGCACTCTCTGGAGTCACAGCACTGCATCCCCAGTGGTGCCAGTGCACTCTGTGGACTCACTGTAGTGCATCCCCAGTGGTGCCAGTGCTCTCTCTGGACTCACTGTACTGCATCCACAGTGGTGCCAGTGCACACGCTGGACTCACCGCACTGCACCCTGAGTGGTGCCAGTGCACTCTCTGGACTCACTGCAGTGCATCCCCAGTGTTGCCAGTGCACTCTCTGGACTCACTGCACTGCATCCCCAGTGGTGCCAGTGCACTCTCTGGACTCACTGAAGTGCATCCCCATTGGTGCCATTGCACTCTCTGCACTCACTGCACTGCATCCCCAGTGGTGCCAGTGCACTCACTGGACTGACTGCACTGCATCCCCAGTGGTGCCAGTGCGCTCTCCGGAGTCACAGCACTGCATCCCCAGTGGTGCCAGTGCACTCACTGGACACACTGTACTGCATTACAGGTGGTGCCAGTGCACTCTCTGCACTCACTGCACAGCATCCCCAGTGGTGCCAGTGCATTCACTGGACTCACTGGACTGCATCGCCAGTGGTGCCAGTGCACTCTCTGGACTCACTGCACTGCATCCCCAGTGGTGCCAGTGCACTCTCTGGACTCACTGCACTGCATCCGCAGTGGTGCCAGTGCACTCTCTGGACTCACTGCACTGCATCCCCAGTGGTGCCAGTGCAGTCTCTGGACTCACTGCACTGCATCCCCAGTGGTGCCAGTGCACTCTCTGGACTCACTGCACTGCATCCCCAGTGGTGCCAGTGCACTCTCTGGACTCACTGCAGTGCATCCCCAGTGGTGCCAGTGCAGTCTCTGGACTCACTGCAGTGCATCGCCAGTGGTGCCAGTGCACTCTCTCGAGTCACTGAAGTGCATCCCCAGTGGTGTCAGTGCACTCACTGGACTGACTGCACTGCATCCCCAGTGGTGCCAGTGCGCTCTCCGGAGTCACAGCACTGCATCCCCAGTGGTGCCAGTGCACTCACTGGACTCACTGTACTGCATCACAGGTGGTGCCAGTGCACTCTCTGGACTCACTACAGTGAATCCCCGGTGGTGCCAGTGCACTCTCTGCACTCACTGCACAGCATCCCCAGTGGTGCCAGTGCACTCACTGGACTCACTGGACTGCATCCCCAGTGGTGCCAGTCCACTCTCTGGACTCACTGAACTGCATCCCCAGTGGTGCCAGTGCACTCTCTGGACTCACTGCACTGCATCCCCAGTGGTGTCAGTGCACTCTCTGGACTCACTGAAGTGCATCCCCAGTGGTGCCAGTGCACTCTCTGGACTCACTGCAGTGCATCCCCAGTGGTGCCAGTGCACTCTCTGGACTCACTGCACTGCATCCCCAGTGGTGATGGTACAATCTCTGGACTCACTGTAGTGCATCCCCAGTGGTGCCAGTGCACTCTCTGGACTCACTGCAGTGCATCCCCGGTGGTGCCAGTGCACTCTCTGGACTCACTGCACTGCATTCCCAGTGGTGCCAGTGAAGTCTCTGGACTCACTGCACTGCATCCCCAGTGGTGCCAGTGCAATCTCTGGACTCACTGCAGTTCATCCCCAGTGGTGCCAGTGCACTCTCTGGACTCACTGCAGTGCATCCCCAGTGGTGCCAGTGCACTCTCTGGACTCACTGCACTGCATCCCCAGTGGTGCCAGTGCACTCTCTGGACTCACTGCAGTGCATCCCCAGTGGTGCCAGTGCACTCTCTGGACTCACTGCACTGCATCCCCAGTGGTGCCAGTGCACTCTCTGCACTCACTGCACTGCATTCCCGGTGGTGCCAGTGAAGTCTCTGGACTCACTGCACTGCATCCCCAGTGGTGCCAGTGCAATCTCTGGACTCACTGCAGTTCATCCCCAGTGGTGCCAGTGCACTCTCTGGACTCACTGCAGTGCATCCCCAGGGCAAAAGCGGGGATGTGAACATAAGACGAGAAGACCCTGTGGAACTTAAAAATCAACGACCACCGCGAATCCTCAATCAACCCCACTGGGGCCACTACCATCGCAGAGCCTGGTCGATATTTTTCGGTTGGGGCGACCTTGGAGGAGAACAAATCCTCCAAAAACAAGACCATACCTCTTTACCTAGAGCTACCCCTCAAAGTGCTAACAGTGACCAGACCCAATATAATTGATTAATGGACCAAGCTACCCCAGGGATAACAGCGCAATCCCCCTCAAGAGCCCATATCGACAGGGGGGTTTACGACCTCGATGTTGGATCAGGACATCCTAATGGTGCAGCCGCTATTAAGGGTTCGTTTGTTCAACGATTAACAGTCCTACGTGATCTGAGTTCAGACCGGAGCAATCCAGGTCGGTTTCTATCTATGACACACTCTCCCCAGTACGAAAGGACCGGGAAAGTGGGGCCAATACCACAAGCACGCCCCCCCCCTCTAAGCAGTGAAACCAACTAAACCGTGAAGAGGGCCTTCCCCCACCACTTTCAATCCTAGAAAAGGACCAGCTAGAGTGGCAGAGCCCGGCAAGTGCAGAAGGCTTAAGCCCTTTCCCCAGAGGTTCAAATCCTCTCCCTAGCTTCACCCATGATTCAAATAACAACACTAAGCTGCCTCATTATATCCCTCCTATACATCATCCCAATCCTGATTGCCGTAGCCTTCCTAACCCTAGTAGAACGGAAAATCCTAAGCTACATACAATCCCGCAAAGGCCCTAACGTTGTCGGGCCTTTTGGCCTACTTCAACCATTTGCGGACGGACTGAAACTATTTACCAAAGAGCCCATCCAACCCTCTACCTCTTCCCCACTTCTATTCATTCTGATACCAATACTAGCCCTTGTCCTAGCCCTCACCACTTGAGCACCACTACCACTCCCATTTCCCCTAGCAGATCTAAACCTCGGAGTTCTCTTCCTAATAGCCATGTCAAGCCTAGCCGTCTACTCAGTCCTATGATCAGGCTGAGCCTCGAACTCAAAATACGCACTAATCGGAGCCCTACGGGCAGTAGCACAGACCATTTCATACGAAGTGACACTGGCCATAATCCTGCTATCAATAATCATACTAAGCGGAAGCTACACACTCAGCTCCTTTGCCGTCGCACAGGAGCCTCTATACTTCATTTTCTCCTCATGACCCCTAGCAATAATATGATACGTATCCACCCTAGCAGAGACAAACCGAGCTCCTTTTGACCTCACAGAGGGCGAATCTGAGCTAGTCTCAGGGTTTAACGTTGAATACGCCGCAGGACCCTTCGCCTTATTCTTCCTAGCTGAATATGCGAACATTATGCTAATAAATACACTTACAGCCATCATATTCCTAAACCCAAGCGCCCTAGGGCCACCCACAGAACTATTCCCCGTCATCCTAGCCACAAAAGTCCTCCTACTATCTTCTGGTTTCTTATGGGTCCGAGCTTCATACCCACGATTCCGATATGACCAACTAATGCACCTACTATGAAAAAACTTCCTACCCCTCACACTAGCTCTGTGCCTCTGACACATCAGCATACCTATCTGCTATGCAGGCCTACCTCCTTACATAAGGAAATGTGCCTGAACTACAAAGGGTCACTATGATAAAGTGAACATAGAGGTATAACAGCCCTCTCATTTCCTGTTGACCTTAGAAAAGTAGGAATTGAACCCACACAAGAGAAATCAAAATTCTCCATACTTCCCTTATATTATTTTCTAGTAGAGTCAGCTAATCAAGCTATCGGGCCCATACCCCGAAAATGATGGTTTAACCCCCTCCTCTACTAATGAACCCTTACGCGACCCCAATCATAACCTTCAGCCTCATCTTGGGCACCACAATCACAATTTCCAGCAACCACTGAGTTCTGGCCTGGACAGGACTGGAGATCAACGCACTAGCCATCATTCCCCTAATTGCCAAATCCCACCACCCACGAGCAGTAGAAGCCGCAACGAAATACTTCCTAACCCAAGCAGCTGCTTCCGCCCTGGTCCTATTCTCTAGCATAACCAATGCCTGAGTCACCGGCCAATGAGACATCACACAAATAAACCACCCAACCTCCTGTCTACTACTGACAGCAGCAATCGCTATTAAACTGGGCCTAGTGCCATTTCACTTCTGATTCCCAGAAGTACTACAAGGATCGCCACTAATAACAGCCCTGCTACTCTCGACCCTCATAAAATTCCCCCCACTAACCCTGCTCCTACTAACATCCAAATCCCTTGACCCAGCTCTACTCACCGCCATGGCCCTAGCCTCAACAGCACTAGGAGGCTGAATAGGACTGAACCAAACACAAACACGCAAAATCCTAGCCTTCTCGTCCATCTCCCACTTAGGCTGAATCGCCATCATCCTAGTTTACAGCCCCAAATTGGCCTTACTTACCTTCTACCTATACACAATCATAACATCAGCCGTATTCCTAGCCCTTAACAAAATCAAAGCCCTTAACCTATCCATGATCACAACCTCATGAACAAAAACCCCAGTGCTAAACGCCACCCTAATACTAGTACTTTTATCCCTAGCAGGCCTCCCCCCATTAACAGGCTTTATACCAAAGTGACTTATCATCCAAGAACTAACTAAACAGGAAATAACACCAGCAGCCATGGCAATTGCCATGCTATCACTGCTCAGCCTCTTCTTCTACCTACGCCTCGCATACCACTCAACAATTACCCTTCCCCCCAACTCCTCTAACCACATAAAACAATGATACACTAGCAAAGCCCCAAGCACACCTACTGCGGTCCTTGCCTCACTATCAATCCTCTTACTTCCCCTGTCCCCAATAATACATGCCATTGTCTAGAAACTTAGGATAACACCCCAAACCGAAGGCCTTCAAAGCCTTAAATAAGAGTTAAACCCTCTTAGTTTCTGCACATTAAGACTTACAGAATATTAACCTGTATCTTCTGAATGCAAGTCAGACGCTTTAATTAAGCTAAAGCCTCCCTAGACAGATGGGCTTCGATCCCACAAAACTCTAGTTAACAGCTAAATGCCTAAACCAATTGGCTTCTGCCTACAAAGACCCTGACGCACCCTAGTGCGCATCGATGAGCTTGCAACTCAACATGAATTTCACTACAGAGCCGATAAGAAGAGGAATTAAACCTCTGTAAAAAGGACTACAGCCTAACGCTTCAACACTCAGCCATCTTACCCGTCACCTTCATCAACCGATGACTATTTTCCACTAACCATAAGGATATTGGCACCCTGTACCTCATCTTCGGGGCATGAGCAGGAATAGTCGGCACCGCACTCAGCCTATTAATCCGCGCAGAACTAGGACAACCAGGAACTCTCCTAGGCGACGACCAAATTTACAATGTAATCGTTACCGCTCACGCCTTTGTAATAAGCTTCTTTATAGTCATACCCATCATGATCGGAGGATTCGGCAACTGATTAGTCCCCCTCATAATCGGTGCCCCCGACATAGCATTCCCGCGAATAAACAACATAAGCTTTTGACTCCTCCCCCCATCATTCCTCCTCCTACTAGCCTCATCCACTGTAGAAGCTGGCGCCGGCACAGGCTGAACTGTCTACCCTCCCCTAGCAGGTAACCTTGCCCACGCCGGAGCTTCAGTAGACCTGGCTATCTTCTCACTCCACTTAGCCGGTATCTCCTCCATCCTTGGGGCCATCAACTTTATCACCACAGCCATCAACATAAAACCCCCCGCACTCTCACAATACCAAACCCCACTATTTGTCTGATCCGTACTAATTACCGCCATCCTACTCCTTCTATCACTCCCCGTACTCGCCGCCGGTATTACAATATTACTAACTGATCGAAACCTAAACACCACATTCTTCGACCCCGCTGGAGGAGGAGACCCAATCCTGTACCAACACCTATTCTGATTCTTCGGACACCCAGAAGTCTATATTCTGATCCTACCGGGGTTCGGAATCATCTCACACGTAGTCACGTACTACTCAGGCAAAAAGGAGCCCTTCGGCTACATGGGAATAGTCTGAGCCATACTATCCATCGGCTTCCTAGGATTCATCGTCTGAGCTCACCACATGTTTACAGTAGGAATAGACGTTGATACCCGAGCCTACTTTACATCAGCCACTATAATCATTGCCATCCCTACCGGAATCAAAGTATTTAGCTGACTAGCCACCCTGCACGGAGGAACAATCAAATGAGACCCCCCCAATACTATGAGCTCTAGGATTTATCTTCCTATTTACCATCGGAGGATTAACAGGAATCGTTCTTGCAAACTCTTCCCTAGACATCGCCCTGCACGACACGTACTACGTAGTTGCCCACTTCCACTACGTCCTATCCATAGGCGCCGTCTTTGCCATTCTAGCAGGATTTACTCACTGATTCCCACTACTCACTGGGTTTACCCTACACCAAACATGAGCAAAAGCCCACTTCGGGGTAATATTTACAGGAGTAAACCTAACGTTCTTCCCCCAGCACTTCCTAGGCCTAGCAGGAATACCCCGACGATACTCGGACTATCCCGACGCCTACACACTATGAAACACCATTTCCTCCATCGGCTCCCTAATCTCAATAGTAGCCGTAATCATACTAATATTCATCATCTGAGAAGCCTTTTCGGCCAAACGAAAAGTCCTACAACCAGAACTAACTACCACAAACGTTGAATGAATCCACGGCTGCCCTCCCCCATACCATACTTTCGAGGAACCGGCCTTCGTCCAGGTACAAGAAAGGAAGGAATCGAACCCTCACATGCTGGTTTCAAGCCAACTGCATTCACCGCTCATGCTTCTTTCTTATGAGACGTTAGTAAACCAATTACATAGCCTTGTCAAGACTAAATCACAGGTAAAAATCCTGTACATCTCATGTGGCCAACCACTCCCAACTAGGATTCCAAGACGCCTCATCACCCATCATAGAAGAACTCGTTGAATTCCACGACCACGCCCTAATCGTTGCCCTAGCTATCTGCAGCCTAGTTCTCTACCTTTTAGCCCACATACTAACAGAAAAACTCTCGTCCAATGCTGTAGACGCCCAAGAAGTAGAGCTGATCTGGACAATCCTACCTGCTATCGTCCTGGTACTCCTCGCCCTCCCATCCCTACAAATCCTCTACATAATGGACGAAATCGACGAACCAGACCTCACCCTAAAAGCCATCGGCCACCAATGATACTGAAGCTACGAATACACAGACTTCAAAGACCTATCATTCGACTCCTACATAGTGCCCACCCCAGACTTACCCAACGGCCACTTCCGACTGCTAGAAGTTGACCACCGCGTAGTTATCCCAATAGAATCCCCCATCCGCGTGATCATTACTGCAGGAGACGTACTCCACTCCTGAGCAGTCCCAACGCTCAGAGTTAAAACAGACGCAATCCCAGGCCGACTAAACCAAACTTCATTCATTACCACCCGGCCTGGGATTTTTTACGGACAATGCTCAGAAATTTGCGGGGCTAATCACAGCTACATACCCATTGTAGTAGAATCAACCCCACTCCCACATTTCGAGGCCTGATCGTCCCTTCTATCATCATCCTAATCATTAAGAAGCTATGCAACAGCACTAGCCTTTTAAGCTAGCCAAAGAGGGACTTCCCCCTCCTTAATGATATGCCACAGCTTAACCCCGCACCATGATTTTCAATCATAATTATAACCTGATTAACCCTAGCACTCCTCATCCAACCAAAACTACTAGCCTTCACCACAACCAACCCCCCATCAAATAAGACCTCCCTCACTACCAAACCCACACCATGATCCTGACCATGAACCTAAGCTTCTTTGACCAATTTTCCAGCCCCAATCTATTTGGCATCCCCTTAATCCTACTATCCCTACTCTTCCCAGCCCTACTATTCCCGTCCCCAAACAACCGATGAATCAACAACCGCCTTTCTACTATCCAAACATGACTCCTTCACCTAATCACAAAACAACTAATAGTCCCACTCAACAAAAATGGCCACAAATGAGCCATAATATTTACATCCCTAATAATCATACTTCTTACAATCAACCTTCTAGGCCTCCTTCCATATACATTCACCCCAACCACCCAACTATCTATGAACATAGCCCTAGCCTTCCCACTATGGCTCGCCACACTACTAACAGGCCTACGAAACCAACCATCAGCCTCTTTAGCCCACCTATTACCCGAAGGTACCCCTACACCCCTAATCCCCGCACTAATCCTGATCGAAACAACCAGCCTACTAATCCGCCCCCTAGCCCTCGGAGTCCGCCTTACAGCCAACCTTACAGCAGGACACTTACTCATCCAACTCATCTCTACAGCCTCCATTGCATTAATACCCACCCTTCCTGCAGTATCCATCCTAACAATAATCATCCTACTACTCCTAACCATCCTAGAAGTAGCAGTAGCCATAATCCAGGCCTACGTCTTCGTGCTCCTTCTAAGCCTATACTTACAAGAAAACATCTAATGGCACACCAAGCACACTCATACCACATAGTTGACCCAAGCCCTTGACCAATCTTCGGGGCAGCCGCCGCCCTACTCACAACCTCAGGATTAATCATGTGATTCCACTACAACTCATCCATACTAC
The DNA here is from genome assembly GCF_964034855.1 of Anser brachyrhynchus. Lineage (NCBI taxonomy): Eukaryota > Metazoa > Chordata > Aves > Anseriformes > Anatidae > Anser > Anser brachyrhynchus. The sequence goes on along the minus strand of NW_027663935.1, from coordinate 104,187 downwards.
TAACCCTAGGCCTCATCTCAATACTCCTAGTAATACTCCAATGATGACGAGACATTGTACGAGAAAGCACCTTCCAAGGCCATCACACTCCCACAGTCCAAAAAGGCCTACGATACGGCATAATCCTTTTCATCACATCCGAAGCATTCTTCTTCTTAGGGTTCTTCTGAGCGTTCTTCCACTCGAGCCTGGCCCCAACCCCAGAACTAGGAGGCCAATGACCCCCAACAGGAATTAAACCACTCAACCCGATAGAAGTCCCCCTACTAAACACAGCCATCCTACTAGCCTCAGGCGTTACCGTAACGTGAGCCCATCACAGCATCACAGAAGGAAACCGAAAACATGCCATCCACGCCCTAACCCTAACGATCCTCTTGGGATTCTACTTCACAGCCCTACAAGCAATAGAATACCACGAAGCCCCATTCTCAATCGCTGATAGCGTCTACGGATCTACCTTCTTCGTTGCCACTGGATTCCACGGACTCCACGTAATCATCGGATCCTCCTTCCTGACCGTCTGCCTCTTCCGACTGATCAAGTTCCACTTTACATCAGACCACCACTTCGGATTCGAGGCAGCAGCCTGATACTGACACTTCGTAGACGTCATCTGACTATTCCTCTACATAACCATCTACTGATGAGGATCTTGCTCTTCTAGTATATTAATTACAATTGACTTCCAATCTCTAGAATCTGGTATAAACCCAGAGGAGAGCAATGAACGCACTCATGTTCATATTCGCCCTATCATCAATCCTAAGCGCCGCCCTAACCGCATTAAACTTCTGACTCGCCCAAATAAACCCCGACTCAGAGAAACTCTCACCGTACGAATGTGGATTCGACCCACTTGGATCTGCTCGATTACCATTCTCAGTCCGATTCTTCCTCAGTAGCCATCCTGTTCGTCCTATTCGACCTAGAAATCGCCCTCCTACTCCCCCTGCCATGAGCCGTCCAACTCCAATCCCCCCTAATGACCCTCACCTGAACTGTAGTGATCCTCCTTCTCCTAACACTCGGACTGGCCTACGAGTGAATTCAAGGGGGCCTAGAATGAGCAGAATAACAGAAAGTTAGTCTAACCAAAAAGATAGCTGGTTTCGACCCAGCAGATTACAGCCAACCCTGTAACTTTCTTATGTCGCCCCTACATTTAAGCTTCTACTCAGCCTTCATTTTCAGCGGACTAGGGCTAGCCTTCCACCGAACCCACCTAGTATCCGCCCTACTATGCCTTGAAAGCATAATATTATCGATATTCGTAGGCCTATCAATATGATCCATCGAAAACCAAGTCTCCTCATTCACCATGGTACCAATTCTCATGCTAACCTTCTCAGCGTGTGAGGCGGGCACAGGCCTGGCCATCCTAGTAGCCTCCACCCGCACACATGGCTCTGACCATCTACACAACCTAAACCTCCTGCAATGCTAAAAATCATCCTACCCACAATCATACTTCTTCCAACAGCCCTGCTGTCTCCACCAAAATTTCTATGGACTAACACCACCTTATACAGCCTCCTAATCGCTGCCCTAAGCCTACAGTGATTAATCCCAACCTACTACCCCTACAAATTTTTATCCAACTGAACAGGAATTGACCAAATCTCATCCCCCCTCCTAGTACTATCCTGCTGACTACTCCCACTCATAATCATAGCAAGCCAAAACCACCTGCAACAAGAACCCCTACAACGCAAACGAATCTTTATCTCAACCTTAGTCGCAGTCCAGCCATTCATCCTACTAGCCTTTTCCACCACAGAACTAGCACTATTTTACATCTCATTTGAAGCAACCCTCATTCCCACCCTAATCTTAATCACCCGATGGGGGAACCAACCAGAACGCCTAAGCGCTGGCATCTACCTGCTATTCTACACGCCAGTAAGCTCTCTACCCCTGCTAATCACAATCATACACCTATACGTGAAAATTGGCACCCTGCACCTGCCAACCCTACAACTAACCCACCCAACCCTATCCACCTCATGGACAGGAATACTATCAGGTCTAGCACTGCTCATAGCATTCATAGTAAAAGCCCCACTATACGGCCTACACCTCTGACTGCCAAAAGCCCACGTAGAAGCACCCATCGCAGGCTCAATACTCCTCGCCGCCCTACTACTAAAGCTAGGAGGATACGGAATTATACGAGTCACTCTATTTATGGGCCCACTGTCCAACCTCCTGCACTACCCCTTCCTAACCCTGGCCCTATGAGGCGCCCTAATGACTAGCTCAATCTGCCTACGACAGACAGACCTAAAATCACTAATCGCTTATTCATCCGTTAGCCACATAGGCCTAGTTATCGCCGCAGGAATAATCCAAACCCACTGATCATTCTCAGGGGCAATGATCCTAATAATTTCCCATGGACTAACTTCCTCCATACTATTCTGCCTAGCCAACACAAACTATGAACGTACGCACAGCCGAATTCGACTACTCACACGAGGCCTACAACCTCTCCTACCACTCATAGCTACCTGATGATTGCTGGCCAATCTAACAAACATAGCCTTACCCCCAACAACAAACCTCATAGCAGAGCTAACCATTATAATCACCTTATTCAACTGATCTGCCTTCACGATCATCCTAACAGGAATCGCAACCCTACTAACCGCCTCCTACACCTTATTCATACTACTAATGACCCAACGAGGCTCAATCCCCTCCCACATCACATCTATGCAAAACTCAACCACGCGAGAACACCTGCTCATAACACTCCACATTATCCCAATATTCCTCCTAATCCTCAAACCCGAACTGATCTCCGGAATCCCCTCATGCAAGTATAGTTTAAACCAAACATTAGACTGTGATTCTAAGAATAGAAGTTCAAACCTTCTTACCTGCCGAGGGGAGGGTTTAACCAACAAGAGCTGCTAACTCTTACATCTGAGCCTAAAACCTCAGCCCCCTTACTTTTAAAGGATAACAGCAATCCACTGGTCTTAGGAACCACCCATCTTGGTGCAAATCCAAGTAAAAGTAGTGAACCCCACACTACTAATCAACTCCCTCACACTACTCACGCTGACAATCCTCCTAACCCCAATCATCCTGCCATTTCTATTTAAAAACTTTAAAAACACCCCACAAGCCACCACCCGCGCTGTTAAAACCGCATTCCTAATTAGCCTAGCCCCTACAACCGCATTCATCTACTCGGGAGTAGAATCTGTCACCTGCCACTGGGAGTGAAAATTCATTATAAACTTTAAAATCCCCCTGAGCCTAAAAATAGACCAATACTCAATAACATTTCTTCCAATCGCCCTATTTGTAACATGATCAATCCTACAATTCGCCATATGATACATGGCCTCAGAGCCATACGTAACAAAATTTTTCACCTACCTACTGACATTCCTAGTCGCCATACTCCTCCTAACAACCGCAAACAACATATTCCTCCTATTCGTAGGCTGGGAAGGAGTACGAATCATGTCCTTCCTTCTCATCGGCTGATGACAAGGCCGAGCAGATGCCAACACCGCCGCCCTACGAGCCGTAATCTACAACCGAATCGGAGACATCGGACTGATCCTGAGCATAGCATGACTAGCTTCAACATTCAACACCTGAGAGATCCAACAAGCCGTACACCCCCACCAAACCCCAATCCTCCCCCTCATAGGATTAATCCTCGCAGCCGCAGGAAAATCCGCCCAATTTGGACTCCACCCATGACTGCCCGCAGCAATAGAAGGCCCCACCCCAGTATCAGCCCTACTGCACTCCAGTACCATAGTAGTAGCCGGAATCTTCCTGCTCATCCGCATGCACCCCCTGCTAGCCACCAACCAGACAGCCCTAACTGCCTGCCTATGCCTAGGTGCTCTATCAACCCTATTCGCTGCCACATGCGCCCTAACCCAAAATGACATCAAAAAAATCATTGCTTTCTCAACATCCAGCCAACTAGGACTAATAATAGTCACTATCGGACTAAACCTCCCACAACTAGCCTTCCTACACATCTCAACCCATGCCTTCTTTAAAGCCATACTATTCCTATGCTCAGGGTCTATCATCCACAACCTAAACGGAGAACAAGATATCCGAAAGATAGGAGGCCTACAGAAAATACTCCCAGTCACTACTTCCTGCCTAACCATCGGAAACCTGGCGCTGATAGGAACCCCATTCCTAGCCGGATTCTACTCAAAAGACCTCATCATCGAAAGCTTAAACACATCATACCTAAATACTTGAGCCCTACTCCTAACCCTTATAGCCACAGCATTCACCGCAACCTACAGCATCCGCATAACCATCCTAGTCCAAGCTGGACAAACCCGAATCCCCCCAATAGTATCAATAAACGAAAACAACCCACTAATCACCGCCCCCCTAACCCGACTCGCCCTAGGCAGCATTACAGCAGGAATAATCATTACCTCTTTCATCACACCAACCAAAACCCCTCCAATAACCATACCCCTTATCACCAAAACCGCTGCCATCCTCATAACAATCCTAGGAATCATCCTAGGCCCCTCATGTACAGGGCCACACCCCTCTAACGGCGCAAGCTTACATAGAAACATTATTAACAGACCTAGACAGATACAAAAACCCCTACAAGACCACGTATTAACTAACCCTGTTAACCCGACTCAGGAGCGCCTATAAGAGCGATTAAAATCTGTGAAAGGAACTCGGCAAATTAATAAGGCCCGACTGTTTACCAAAAACATAGCCTTCAGCAAATTAAACAAGTATTGAAGGTGATGCCTGCCCGGTGACTTAGGTTTAACGGCCGCGGTATCCTAACCGTGCAAAGGTAGCGCAATCAATTGTCCCATAAATCGAGACTTGTATGAATGGCTAAACGAGGTCTTAACTGTCTCTCACAGATAATCAGTGAAATTGATCTCCCCGTGCAAAAGCGGGGATGTGAACATAAGACGAGAAGACCCTGTGGAACTTAAAAATCAACGACCACCGCGAATCCTCAATCAACCCCACTGGGGCCACTACCATCGCAGAGCCTGGTCGATATTTTTCGGTTGGGGCGACCTTGGAGGAGAACAAATCCTCCAAAAACAAGACCATACCTCTTTACCTAGAGCTACCCCTCAAAGTGCTAACAGTGACCAGACCCAATATAATTGATTAATGGACCAAGCTACCCCAGGGATAACAGCGCAATCCCCCTCAAGAGCCCATATCGACAGGGGGGTTTACGACCTCGATGTTGGATCAGGACATCCTAATGGTGCAGCCGCTATTAAGGGTTCGTTTGTTCAACGATTAACAGTCCTACGTGATCTGAGTTCAGACCGGAGCAATCCAGGTCGGTTTCTATCTATGACACACTCTCCCCAGTACGAAAGGACCGGGAAAGTGGGGCCAATACCACAAGCACGCCCCCCCCCTCTAAGCAGTGAAACCAACTAAACCGTGAAGAGGGCCTTCCCCCACCACTTTCAATCCTAGAAAAGGACCAGCTAGAGTGGCAGAGCCCGGCAAGTGCAGAAGGCTTAAGCCCTTTCCCCAGAGGTTCAAATCCTCTCCCTAGCTTCACCCATGATTCAAATAACAACACTAAGCTGCCTCATTATATCCCTCCTATACATCATCCCAATCCTGATTGCCGTAGCCTTCCTAACCCTAGTAGAACGGAAAATCCTAAGCTACATACAATCCCGCAAAGGCCCTAACGTTGTCGGGCCTTTTGGCCTACTTCAACCATTTGCGGACGGACTGAAACTATTTACCAAAGAGCCCATCCAACCCTCTACCTCTTCCCCACTTCTATTCATTCTGATACCAATACTAGCCCTTGTCCTAGCCCTCACCACTTGAGCACCACTACCACTCCCATTTCCCCTAGCAGATCTAAACCTCGGAGTTCTCTTCCTAATAGCCATGTCAAGCCTAGCCGTCTACTCAGTCCTATGATCAGGCTGAGCCTCGAACTCAAAATACGCACTAATCGGAGCCCTACGGGCAGTAGCACAGACCATTTCATACGAAGTGACACTGGCCATAATCCTGCTATCAATAATCATACTAAGCGGAAGCTACACACTCAGCTCCTTTGCCGTCGCACAGGAGCCTCTATACTTCATTTTCTCCTCATGACCCCTAGCAATAATATGATACGTATCCACCCTAGCAGAGACAAACCGAGCTCCTTTTGACCTCACAGAGGGCGAATCTGAGCTAGTCTCAGGGTTTAACGTTGAATACGCCGCAGGACCCTTCGCCTTATTCTTCCTAGCTGAATATGCGAACATTATGCTAATAAATACACTTACAGCCATCATATTCCTAAACCCAAGCGCCCTAGGGCCACCCACAGAACTATTCCCCGTCATCCTAGCCACAAAAGTCCTCCTACTATCTTCTGGTTTCTTATGGGTCCGAGCTTCATACCCACGATTCCGATATGACCAACTAATGCACCTACTATGAAAAAACTTCCTACCCCTCACACTAGCTCTGTGCCTCTGACACATCAGCATACCTATCTGCTATGCAGGCCTACCTCCTTACATAAGGAAATGTGCCTGAACTACAAAGGGTCACTATGATAAAGTGAACATAGAGGTATAACAGCCCTCTCATTTCCTGTTGACCTTAGAAAAGTAGGAATTGAACCCACACAAGAGAAATCAAAATTCTCCATACTTCCCTTATATTATTTTCTAGTAGAGTCAGCTAATCAAGCTATCGGGCCCATACCCCGAAAATGATGGTTTAACCCCCTCCTCTACTAATGAACCCTTACGCGACCCCAATCATAACCTTCAGCCTCATCTTGGGCACCACAATCACAATTTCCAGCAACCACTGAGTTCTGGCCTGGACAGGACTGGAGATCAACGCACTAGCCATCATTCCCCTAATTGCCAAATCCCACCACCCACGAGCAGTAGAAGCCGCAACGAAATACTTCCTAACCCAAGCAGCTGCTTCCGCCCTGGTCCTATTCTCTAGCATAACCAATGCCTGAGTCACCGGCCAATGAGACATCACACAAATAAACCACCCAACCTCCTGTCTACTACTGACAGCAGCAATCGCTATTAAACTGGGCCTAGTGCCATTTCACTTCTGATTCCCAGAAGTACTACAAGGATCGCCACTAATAACAGCCCTGCTACTCTCGACCCTCATAAAATTCCCCCCACTAACCCTGCTCCTACTAACATCCAAATCCCTTGACCCAGCTCTACTCACCGCCATGGCCCTAGCCTCAACAGCACTAGGAGGCTGAATAGGACTGAACCAAACACAAACACGCAAAATCCTAGCCTTCTCGTCCATCTCCCACTTAGGCTGAATCGCCATCATCCTAGTTTACAGCCCCAAATTGGCCTTACTTACCTTCTACCTATACACAATCATAACATCAGCCGTATTCCTAGCCCTTAACAAAATCAAAGCCCTTAACCTATCCATGATCACAACCTCATGAACAAAAACCCCAGTGCTAAACGCCACCCTAATACTAGTACTTTTATCCCTAGCAGGCCTCCCCCCATTAACAGGCTTTATACCAAAGTGACTTATCATCCAAGAACTAACTAAACAGGAAATAACACCAGCAGCCATGGCAATTGCCATGCTATCACTGCTCAGCCTCTTCTTCTACCTACGCCTCGCATACCACTCAACAATTACCCTTCCCCCCAACTCCTCTAACCACATAAAACAATGATACACTAGCAAAGCCCCAAGCACACCTACTGCGGTCCTTGCCTCACTATCAATCCTCTTACTTCCCCTGTCCCCAATAATACATGCCATTGTCTAGAAACTTAGGATAACACCCCAAACCGAAGGCCTTCAAAGCCTTAAATAAGAGTTAAACCCTCTTAGTTTCTGCACATTAAGACTTACAGAATATTAACCTGTATCTTCTGAATGCAAGTCAGACGCTTTAATTAAGCTAAAGCCTCCCTAGACAGATGGGCTTCGATCCCACAAAACTCTAGTTAACAGCTAAATGCCTAAACCAATTGGCTTCTGCCTACAAAGACCCTGACGCACCCTAGTGCGCATCGATGAGCTTGCAACTCAACATGAATTTCACTACAGAGCCGATAAGAAGAGGAATTAAACCTCTGTAAAAAGGACTACAGCCTAACGCTTCAACACTCAGCCATCTTACCCGTCACCTTCATCAACCGATGACTATTTTCCACTAACCATAAGGATATTGGCACCCTGTACCTCATCTTCGGGGCATGAGCAGGAATAGTCGGCACCGCACTCAGCCTATTAATCCGCGCAGAACTAGGACAACCAGGAACTCTCCTAGGCGACGACCAAATTTACAATGTAATCGTTACCGCTCACGCCTTTGTAATAAGCTTCTTTATAGTCATACCCATCATGATCGGAGGATTCGGCAACTGATTAGTCCCCCTCATAATCGGTGCCCCCGACATAGAATTCCCGCGAATAAACAACATAAGCTTTTGACTCCTCCCCCCATCATTCCTCCTCCTACTAGCCTCATCCACTGTAGAAGCTGGCGCCGGCACAGGCTGAACTGTCTACCCTCCCCTAGCAGGTAACCTTGCCCACGCCGGAGCTTCAGTAGACCTGGCTATCTTCTCACTCCACTTAGCCGGTATCTCCTCCATCCTTGGGGCCATCAACTTTATCACCACAGCCATCAACATAAAACCCCCCGCACTCTCACAATACCAAACCCCACTATTTGTCTGATCCGTACTAATTACCGCCATCCTACTCCTTCTATCACTCCCCGTACTCGCCGCCGGTATTACAATATTACTAACTGATCGAAACCTAAACACCACATTCTTCGACCCCGCTGGAGGAGGAGACCCAATCCTGTACCAACACCTATTCTGATTCTTCGGACACCCAGAAGTCTATATTCTGATCCTACCGGGGTTCGGAATCATCTCACACGTAGTCACGTACTACTCAGGCAAAAAGGAGCCCTTCGGCTACATGGGAATAGTCTGAGCCATACTATCCATCGGCTTCCTAGGATTCATCGTCTGAGCTCACCACATGTTTACAGTAGGAATAGACGTTGATACCCGAGCCTACTTTACATCAGCCACTATAATCATTGCCATCCCTACCGGAATCAAAGTATTTAGCTGACTAGCCACCCTGCACGGAGGAACAATCAAATGAGACCCCCCCCCAATACTATGAGCTCTAGGATTTATCTTCCTATTTACCATCGGAGGATTAACAGGAATCGTTCTTGCAAACTCTTCCCTAGACATCGCCCTGCACGACACGTACTACGTAGTTGCCCACTTCCACTACGTCCTATCCATAGGCGCCGTCTTTGCCATTCTAGCAGGATTTACTCACTGATTCCCACTACTCACTGGGTTTACCCTACACCAAACATGAGCAAAAGCCCACTTCGGGGTAATATTTACAGGAGTAAACCTAACGTTCTTCCCCCAGCACTTCCTAGGCCTAGCATCCCCAGTGGTGCCAGTGCACTCTCTGGAGTCACAGCACTGCATCCCCAGTGGTGCCAGTGCACTCTCTGGACTCACTGCAGTGCATCCCCAGTGGTGCCAGTGCACTCTCTGGACTCACTGAAGTGCATCCCCAGTGGTGCCAGTGCACTCTCTGGACTCACTGAAGGGCATTCTCAGTGGTGCCAGTGCACTCTCTGGACTCACTGCAGTGCATCCCCAGTGGTGCCAGTACACTCACTGGACTCACTGCACTGCATCCCCAGTGGTGCCAGTGCACTCTCTGGACTCACTAAACTGCATCACCAGTGGTGCCTCTGCACTCTCTGGACCCACTGCACTGCTTCCCCAGTGGTGCCAGTGCACTCACTGGACTCACTGCAGTGCATCCCCAGTGGTGCCAGTGCACTCTCTGGGCTCACTGCAGTGCATCCCCAGTGGTGCCAGTGCACTCTCTGGAGTCACTGCACTGCATCCCCAGTGGTGCCTGTGCGCTCTCTGGAGTCACAGCACTGCATCCCCAGTGGTGCCAGTGCAATCTCTGGACTCACTGCACTGCATCCCCAGTGGTGCCAGTGCACTCTCTGGACTCACTGAAGTGCATTCTCAGTGGTGCCAGTGCACTCTCTGGACTCACTGCACTGCATCCCCAGTGGTGCCAGTGCAATCTCTGGACTCACTGAATTGCATCCCCAGTGGTGCCAGTGCACTCTCTGGACTCACTGCACTGCATCCCCAGTGGTGCCAGTGCACTCTCTGGACTCACTGCACTGCATCCCCACTGGTGCCAGTGTACTCTCTGGACTCACTGCAGTGCATCCCCAGTGGTGCCAGTGCACTCTCTGGACTCACTGCACTGCATCCCCAGTGGTGTCAGTGCACTCTCTGGACTCACTGAAGTGCATCCCCAGTTGTGCCAGTGCACTCTCTGGACTCACTGCACTGCATCCCCAGTGGTGCCAGTGCACTCTCTGGACTCACTGCACTGCATCCCCAGTGGTGCCAGTGCAATCTCTGGACTCACTGAAGTGCATCCCCAGTGGTGCCAGTGCACTCTCTGGACTCACTGTACTGCATCACCAGTGGTGCCAGTGCACTCTCTGGACTCACTGCAGTGCATTCCCAGTGGTGCCAGTGCACTCTTTGGACTCACTGCACTGCAGCCCCATTGGTGCCAGTGCACTCTCTGGACTCACTGCACTGCATCACAGGTGGTGCCAGTGCACTCTCTGGACTCACTGCACTGCATCCCCAGTGGTGCCAGTGCACTCTCTGGACTCACTGCACTGCATCCCCAGTGGTGCCAATGCACTCTCTGGACTCACTGCACTGCATCCCCAGTGGTGCCACTGCACTTTCTGGACTCACTGCACTGCATGTCCAGTGGTGCCAGTGCACTCTCTGCACTCACTGCACTGCATCCCCAGTGGTGCCAGTGCACTCACTGGACTCACTGCCGTGCATTCCCTCTGGTGCCAGTGCACTCTCTGGACTCACTGCACTGCATCCCCAGTGGTGCCAGTGCACTCTCTGGACTCACTGCAGTGCATCCCCAGTGGTGCCAGTGCACTCTCTGGACTCACTGCAGTGCATCCCCAGTGGTGCCAGTGCACTCTCTGGACTCACTGAAGTACATCCCCAGTGGTGCCAGTGCACTCTCTGGACTCACTGCACTGCATCCCCAGTGGTGCCAGAGCACTCTCTGGACTCACTGCACTGCATCCTCTGTGCTGCCAGTGCACTCTCTGGACTCACTGCACTGCATCCCCAGTGGTGCCACTGCACTCTCTGGACTCACTGTACTGCATCCCCAGTGGAGCGCGTGCACTCTCTGGACTCACTGAAGTGCATCCCCAGTGGTGCCAGTGCACTCTCTGGACTCACTGCACTGCATCCCCAGTGGTGCCACTGCACTCTCTGGACTCACTGCACTGCATGTCCAGTGGTGCCAGTGCACTCTCTGCACTCACTGCACTGCATCCCCAGTGGTGCCAGTGCACTCACTGGACTCACTGCCGTGCATTCCCTCTGGTGCCAGTGCACTCTCTGGACTCACTGCACTGCATCCCCAGTGGTGCCAGTGCACTCTCTGGACTCACTGCACTGCATCCCCAGTGGTGCCAGTGCACTCTCTGGACTCACTGCAGTGCATCCCCAGTGGTGCCAGTGCACTCTCTGGACTCACTGAAGTGCATCCCCAGTGGTGCCAGTGCACTCTCTGGACTCACTGCACTGCATCCCCAGTGGTGCCAGTGCACTCTCTGGACTCACTGCACTGCATCCCCAGTGGTGCCAGAGCACTCTCTGGACTCACTGCACTGCATCCTCTGTGCTGCCAGTGCACTCTCTGGACTCACTGCACTGCATCCCCAGTGGTGCCAGTGCACTCTCTGGACTCACTGTACTGCATCCCCAGTGGAGCGCGTGCACTCTCTGGACTCACTGAAGTGCATCCCCAGTGGTGCCAGTGCACTCTCTGGACTCACTGCACTGCATCCCCAGTCATGCCAGTGCACTCTGTGGACTCACTGCAGTGCATCCCCAGTGGTGCCAGTGCACTCTCTGGACTCACTGAAGGGCATTCTCAGTGGTGCCAGTGCACTCTCTGGACTCACTGCAGTGCATCCCCAGTGGTGCCAGTACACTCACTGGACTCACTGCACTGCATCCCCAGTGGTGCCAGTGCACTCTCTGGACTCACCGCACCGCATCCCCAGTGGTGCCAGTGCACTCTCTGGAGTAACTGCAGTGCATCCCCAGTGGTGCCAGTGCACTCTCTGGACTCACTGCACTGCATCCCCAGTGGTGCCAGTGCACTCTCTGGACTCACTGCAGTGCATCCCCAGTGGTGCCAGAGCACTCTCTGGACTCACTGCACTGCATCCCCAGTGGTGCCAGTGCACTCTCTGGACTCACTGCACTGCATCCCCAGTGGTGCCAGTGCACTCTCTGGACTCACTGCACTGCATCCCCAGTGGTGCCAGTGCACTCTATGGACTCCCGGCACCGCATCCCCAGTGGTGCCTGTGCACTCTCTGGGCTCACTGCAGTGCATCCCCAGTGGTGCCAGTGCACTCTCTTGACTCACTGCACTGCATCCCCAGTGGTGCCAGTGCACTCACTGGATTCACTGCACTGCATCCCCAGTGGTGCTAGTGCACTCTCTGGACTCACTGCAGTGCATCCCCAGTGGAACCAGTGCACTCTCTGGACTCACTGAAGTGCATTCTCAGTGGTGCCAGTGCACTCTGTGGACTCACTGCAGTGCATCCCCAGTGGTGCCAGTGCGCTCTCTGGACTCCCGGCACCGCATCCCCAGTGGTGCCAGTGCACTCTCTGGACTCACTGAAGTGCATCTCCAGTGGTGCCAATGCACTCTCTGGACTCACTGCAGTGCATCCCCAGTGGTGCCAGTGCACTCTCTGGACTCACTGCACTGCATCCCCAGTGGTGCCACTGCACTCTCTGGACTCACTGCAGTGCATCCCCAGTGGCACCAGTGCACTCTCTGGACTCACTGCAGTGCATCCCCAGTGGTACCAGTGCACTCTCTGGACTCACAGCAGTGCATCCCCAGTGGTGCCAGTGCACTCTCTGGACTCACTGCACTGCATCCCCAGTGGTGCCAATGCACTCTCTGGACTCACTGCACTGCATCCCCAGTGGTGCCAGTGCACTCTCTGGACTCACTGCACTGCATCCCAAGTGGTGCCAGTGCACTCTCTCGAGTCACTGCACTACATCCCCAGTGGTGCCAGTGCCCTCACTGGACTCACTGTACTGCATCATCAGTGGTGCCAGTGCACTCTCTGGAGTGAATGCAGTGCATCCCCAGTGGTGCCAGTGCACTCTCTGGACTCACTGCACTGCATCCCCAGTGGTGCCAATGCACTCTCTGGACTCACTGCACTGCATCCCCAGTGGTGCCAGTGCACTCACTGGACTCACTGCACTGCATCCCAAGTGGTACCAGTGCACTCTCTGCACTCACTGCACTGCATCCCCAGTGGTGCCAGTGCACTCTCTCGAGTCACTGCACTACATCCCCAGTGGTGCCAGTGCACTCACTGGACTCACTGTACTGCATTCCCAGTGGTGCTAGTGCACTCTCTGGACTCACTGCAGTGCATCCCCAGTGGTGCCAGTGCACTCTTTGGACTCACTGAAGTGCATTCTCAGTGGTGCCAGTGCACTCTCTGGACTCACTGCACTGCATCCCCAGTGGTGCCAGTGCACTCTCTGGACTCACTGAAGTGCAATCTCAGTGGTGCCAGTGCACTCTCTGGACTCACTGCAGTGCATCCCCAGTGGTGCCAGTACACTCACTGGACTCACTGCACTGCATCCCCAGTGGTGCCAGTGCACTCTCTGGACTCACTGCACTGCATCCCCAGTGGTGCCAGTGCACTCTCTGGACTCACTGGACTGCATCCCCAGTGCTGCCTGTGCACTCTCTGGACTCACTGCACTGCATCCCCAGTGGTGTCACTGCACTCTCTGGACTCACTGCACTGCATCCCCAGTTGTGCCAGTGCACTCTCTGCACTCACTGCACTGCATACCCAGTGGTGCTAGTGCACTCACTGGACTCATTGCAGTGCATTCCCTCTGGTGCCAGTGTACTCTCTGGACTCACTGCAGTGCATCCCCAGTGGTGCCAGTGCACTCTCTGGACTCACTGCACTGCATCCCCAGTGGTGCCAGTGCACTCTCTGGACTCACTGCAGTGCATCACCTGTGGTGCCAGTGCACTCTCTGGACTAACTGAAGTGCATCCCCAGTGGTGCCAGTGCAATCTCTGGACTCACTGCACTGCATTCCCAGTCGTGCCAGTGCACACTCTGGACTCACTGCACTGCATCCCCAGTGGTGCCAGTGCACTCTCTGGACTCACTGCACTGCAACCCCAGTGTTGCCAGTGCACTCTCTGGACTCACTGCACTGCATCCCCAGTGGTGCCAGTGCACTCTCTGGACTCACTTCAGTGCATCCCCAGTGGTGCCAGAGCACTCTCTGGACTCACTGCACTGCATCCCCAGTGGTGCCAGTGCACTCTCTGGACTCACTGCACTGCATCCCCAGTGCTGCCAGTGCACTCTCTGGACTCACTGCACTGCATCCCCAGTGGTGCCACTGCACTCTCTGGACTCACTGCACTGCATGTCCAGTGGTGCCAGTGCACTCTCTGCACTCACTGCACTGCATCCCCAGTGGTGCCAGTGCACTCTCTGGACTCACTGCCGTGCATTCCCTCTGGTGCCAGTGCACTCTCTGGACTCACTGCACTGCATCCCCAGTGGTGCCAGTGCACTCTCTGGACTCACTGCAGTGCATCCCCAGTGGTGCCAGTGCACTCTCTGGACTCACTGCAGTGCATCCCCAGTGGTGCCAGTGCACTCTCTGGACTCACTGAAGTGCATCCCCAGTGGTGCCAGTGCACTCTCTGGACTCACTGCACTGCATCCCCAGTGGTGCCAGTGCACTCTCTGGACTCACTGCACTGCATCCCCAGTGGTGCCAGAGCACTCTCTGGACTCACTGCACTGCATCCTCTGTGCTGCCAGTGCACTCTCTGGACTCACTGCACTGCATCCCCAGTGGTGCCAGTGCACTCTCTGGACTCACTGTACTGCATCCCCAGTGGAGCGCGTGCACTCTCTGGACTCACTGAAGTGCATCCCCAGTGGTGCCAGTGCACTCTCTGGACTCACTGCACTGCATCCCCAGTGGTGCCACTGCACTCTCTGGACTCACTGCACTGCATGTCCAGTGGTGCCAGTGCACTCTCTGCACTCACTGCACTGCATCCCCAGTGGTGCCAGTGCACTCACTGGACTCACTGCCGTGCATTCCCTCTGGTGCCAGTGCACTCTCTGGACTCACTGCACTGCATCCCCAGTGGTGCCAGTGCACTCTCTGGACTCACTGCAGTGCATCCCCAGTGGTGCCAGTGCACTCTCTGGACTCACTGCAGTGCATCCCCAGTGGTGCCAGTGCACTCTCTGGACTCACTGAAGTGCATCCCCAGTGGTGCCAGTGCACTCTCTGGACTCACTGCACTGCATCCCCAGTGGTGCCAGTGCACTCTCTGGACTCACTGCACTGCATCCCCAGTGGTGCCAGAGCACTCTCTGGACTCACTGCACTGCATCCTCTGTGCTGCCAGTGCACTCTCTGGACTCACTGCAGTGACACTCTGGACTATCCCGACGCCTACACACTATGAAACACCATTTCCTCCATCGGCTCCCTAATCTCAATAGTAGCCGTAATCATACTAATATTCATCATCTGAGAAGCCTTTTCGGCCAAACGAAAAGTCCTACAACCAGAACTAACTACCACAAACGTTG
This sequence comes from Anser brachyrhynchus, assembly GCF_964034855.1. NCBI lineage: Eukaryota > Metazoa > Chordata > Aves > Anseriformes > Anatidae > Anser > Anser brachyrhynchus. The sequence goes on along the minus strand of NW_027663935.1, from coordinate 88,367 downwards.
AATGAATCCACGGCTGCCCTCCCCCATACCATACTTTCGAGGAACCGGCCTTCGTCCAAGTACAAGAAAGGAAGGAATCGAACCCTCACATGCTGGTTTCAAGCCAACTGCATTCACCGCTCATGCTTCTTTCTTATGAGACGTTAGTAAACCAATTACATAGCCTTGTCAAGACTAAATCACAGGTAAAAATCCTGTACATCTCATGTGGCCAACCACTCCCAACTAGGATTCCAAGACGCCTCATCACCCATCATAGAAGAACTCGTTGAATTCCACGACCACGCCCTAATCGTTGCCCTAGCTATCTGCAGCCTAGTTCTCTACCTTTTAGCCCACATACTAACAGAAAAACTCTCGTCCAATGCTGTAGACGCCCAAGAAGTAGAGCTGATCTGGACAATCCTACCTGCTATCGTCCTGGTACTCCTCGCCCTCCCATCCCTACAAATCCTCTACATAATGGACGAAATCGACGAACCAGACCTCACCCTAAAAGCCATCGGCCACCAATGATACTGAAGCTACGAATACACAGACTTCAAAGACCTATCATTCGACTCCTACATAGTGCCCACCCCAGACTTACCCAACGGCCACTTCCGACTGCTAGAAGTTGACCACCGCGTAGTTATCCCAATAGAATCCCCCATCCGCGTGATCATTACTGCAGGAGACGTACTCCACTCCTGAGCAGTCCCAACGCTCGGAGTTAAAACAGACGCAATCCCAGGCCGACTAAACCAAACTTCATTCATTACCACCCGGCCTGGGATTTTTTACGGACAATGCTCAGAAATTTGCGGGGCTAATCACAGCTACATACCCATTGTAGTAGAATCAACCCCACTCCCACATTTCGAGGCCTGATCGTCCCTTCTATCATCATCCTAATCATTAAGAAGCTATGCAACAGCACTAGCCTTTTAAGCTAGCCAAAGAGGGACTTCCCCCTCCTTAATGATATGCCACAGCTTAACCCCGCACCATGATTTTCAATCATAATTATAACCTGATTAACCCTAGCACTCCTCATCCAACCAAAACTACTAGCCTTCACCACAACCAACCCCCCATCAAATAAGACCTCCCTCACTACCAAACCCACACCATGATCCTGACCATGAACCTAAGCTTCTTTGACCAATTTTCCAGCCCCAATCTATTCGGCATCCCCTTAATCCTACTATCCCTACTCTTCCCAGCCCTACTATTCCCGTCCCCAAACAACCGATGAATCAACAACCGCCTTTCTACTATCCAAACATGACTCCTTCACCTAATCACAAAACAACTAATAGTCCCACTCAACAAAAATGGCCACAAATGAGCCATAATATTTACATCCCTAATAATCATACTTCTTACAATCAACCTTCTAGGCCTCCTTCCATATACATTCACCCCAACCACCCAACTATCTATGAACATAGCCCTAGCCTTCCCACTATGGCTCGCCACACTACTAACAGGCATGTTTAACCATGTACGTGCCCCAGGGCCGGCTTAAAGTAGGCTCTATTGTCCCACTTTACTGCTAAATCCGCCTTCCAGAAGTGGTTTCACGCTTCTTTCCGTGTGCCCTATGAATAGGGAATGTAGCCCATTTCTTCCACTCCATAGGCTATACCTTGACCTGTCTTATTAGCGGGGTGCTATTGTGTCCACTGTTGTGCTCTCATTCGAGGTGGGCTGGCGACGGCGGTATGTAGGCTGTGTTGGCAAGGGGTGGTTGGGTTAATCGGGGATTATCGATTGTAGAACAGGCTCCTCTAGGTGGGTTTGGGGCACCGCCAAGTCCTTAGAGTTTTAAGCGTTTGTGCTCGTAGTTCTCTGGCGGATACTTCGGTAAAGTAAGTATCAAGATTTAGGGCCAGGCATAGTGGGGTATCTAATCCCAGTTTGGGCCCTGGCTTTCGTGGGTTTAAATCAGTCGTTAGTTCCTAAGATCATCTTAATGGTGTGTTTAGGTGCATCTTGGGCTTATGACAGCTCAGTTGCATTTTGATCTTAGTTAGCTAGGATAGGCATTTTACCACTCTTTACGCCGTGTCAATAGGACGGTTGATTTGGGTTTCTTGTATGACCGCGGTGGCTGGCACAAGATTTACCAACCCTTGAAGTTAGGCTGTTGCTATAACTAAGTCAAGTTTGCACTCATTGCTTAATGTTAATTACTGCTGAATACCCGTGGGGGCGTGGCTTAGCGAGGCGTCTTGGGCTACTACTTGGGTGTGCCTGATACCCGCTCCTCAAGGCCTGTATGGGGGTAGGTGGTCGAGGGCGTTTACACTGGGGCGCGGATACTTGCATGTATATATTTAGCAAAAACCAACCGTAAGGTTAGGACTAAGTCTTTTGTCCGCAGGCATGTTTTATGCCATCTTGGCAACTTCAGTGCCATGCTTTGTGTTAAGCTATGTGGACGGGGGTGTGGTTAGCTGATAGTTGAGTGGTGAGTGAGAGTGAAGTATATGAAATTATTGCTTGTGTTTACTATTTTTAGTACTGGAGTTTCTCTAAGTCCTAGGACTAGGAGGAAATGGTGTTTCATAGTGTGTAGGCGTCGGGATAGTCCGAGTATCGTCGGGGTATTCCTGCTAGGCCTAGGAAGTGCTGGGGGAAGAACGTTAGGTTTACTCCTGTAAATATTACCCCGAAGTGGGCTTTTGCTCATGTTTGGTGTAGGGTAAACCCAGTGAGTAGTGGGAATCAGTGAGTAAATCCTGCTAGAATGGCAAAGACGGCGCCTATGGATAGGACGTAGTGGAAGTGGGCAACTACGTAGTACGTGTCGTGCAGGGCGATGTCTAGGGAAGAGTTTGCAAGAACGATTCCTGTTAATCCTCCGATGGTAAATAGGAAGATAAATCCTAGAGCTCATAGTATTGGGGGGGGTCTCATTTGATTGTTCCTCCGTGCAGGGTGGCTAGTCAGCTAAATACTTTGATTCCGGTAGGGATGGCAATGATTATAGTGGCTGATGTAAAGTAGGCTCGGGTATCAACGTCTATTCCTACTGTAAACATGTGGTGAGCTCAGACGATGAATCCTAGGAAGCCGATGGATAGTATGGCTCAGACTATTCCCATGTAGCCGAAGGGCTCCTTTTTGCCTGAGTAGTACGTGACTACGTGTGAGATGATTCCGAACTCTGGTAGGATCAGAATATAGACTTCTGGGTGTCCGAAGAATCAGAATAGGTGTTGGTACAGGATTGGGTCTCCTCCTCCAGCGGGGTCGAAGAATGTGGTGTTTAGGTTTCGATCAGTTAGTAATATTGTAATACCGGCGGCGAGTACGGGGAGTGATAGAAGGAGTAGGATGGCGGTAATTAGTACGGATCAGACAAATAGTGGGGTTTGGTATTGTGAGAGTGCGGGGGGTTTTATGTTGATGGCTGTGGTGATAAAGTTGATGGCCCCAAGGATGGAGGAGATACCGGCTAAGTGGAGTGAGAAGATAGCCAGGTCTACTGAAGCTCCGGCGTGGGCAAGGTCACCTGCTAGGGGAGGGTAGACAGTTCAGCCTGTGCCGGCGCCAGCTTCTACAGTGGATGAGGCTAGTAGGAGGAGGAATGATGGGGGGAGGAGTCAAAAGCTTATGTTGTTTATTCGCGGGAATGCTATGTCGGGGGCACCGATTATGAGGGGGACTAATCAGTTGCCGAATCCTCCGATCATGATGGGTATGACTATAAAGAAGCTTATTACAAAGGCGTGAGCGGTAACGATTACATTGTAAATTTGGTCGTCGCCTAGGAGAGTTCCTGGTTGTCCTAGTTCTGCGCGGATTAATAGGCTGAGTGCGGTGCCGACTATTCCTGCTCATGCCCCGAAGATGAGGTACAGGGTGCCAATATCCTTATGGTTAGTGGAAAATAGTCATCGGTTGATGAAGGTGACGGGTAAGATGGCTGAGTGTTGAAGCGTTAGGCTGTAGTCCTTTTTACAGAGGTTTAATTCCTCTTCTTATCGGCTCTGTAGTGAAATTCATGTTGAGTTGCAAGCTCATCGATGCGCACTAGGGTGCGTCAGGGTCTTTGTAGGCAGAAGCCAATTGGTTTAGGCATTTAGCTGTTAACTAGAGTTTTGTGGGATCGAAGCCCATCTGTCTAGGGAGGCTTTAGCTTAATTAAAGCGTCTGACTTGCATTCAGAAGATACAGGTTAATATTCTGTAAGTCTTAATGTGCAGAAACTAAGAGGGTTTAACTCTTATTTAAGGCTTTGAAGGCCTTCGGTTTGGGGTGTTATCCTAAGTTTCTAGACAATGGCATGTATTATTGGGGACAGGGGAAGTAAGAGGATTGATAGTGAGGCAAGGACCGCAGTAGGTGTGCTTGGGGCTTTGCTAGTGTATCATTGTTTTATGTGGTTAGAGGAGTTGGGGGGAAGGGTAATTGTTGAGTGGTATGCGAGGCGTAGGTAGAAGAAGAGGCTGAGCAGTGATAGCATGGCAATTGCCATGGCTGCTGGTGTTATTTCCTGTTTAGTTAGTTCTTGGATGATAAGTCACTTTGGTATAAAGCCTGTTAATGGGGGGAGGCCTGCTAGGGATAAAAGTACTAGTATTAGGGTGGCGTTTAGCACTGGGGTTTTTGTTCATGAGGTTGTGATCATGGATAGGTTAAGGGCTTTGATTTTGTTAAGGGCTAGGAATACGGCTGATGTTATGATTGTGTATAGGTAGAAGGTAAGTAAGGCCAATTTGGGGCTGTAAACTAGGATGATGGCGATTCAGCCTAAGTGGGAGATGGACGAGAAGGCTAGGATTTTGCGTGTTTGTGTTTGGTTCAGTCCTATTCAGCCTCCTAGTGCTGTTGAGGCTAGGGCCATGGCGGTGAGTAGAGCTGGGTCGAGGGATTTGGATGTTAGTAGGAGCAGGGTTAGTGGGGGGAATTTTATGAGGGTCGAGAGTAGCAGGGCTGTTATTAGTGGTGATCCTTGTAGTACTTCTGGGAATCAGAAGTGAAATGGCACTAGGCCCAGTTTAATAGCGATTGCTGCTGTCAGTAGTAGACAGGAGGTTGGGTGGTTTATTTGTGTGATGTCTCATTGGCCGGTGACTCAGGCATTGGTTATGCTAGAGAATAGGACCAGGGCGGAAGCAGCTGCTTGGGTTAGGAAGTATTTCGTTGCGGCTTCTACTGCTCGTGGGTGGTGGGATTTGGCAATTAGGGGAATGATGGCTAGTGCGTTGATCTCCAGTCCTGTCCAGGCCAGAACTCAGTGGTTGCTGGAAATTGTGATTGTGGTGCCCAAGATGAGGCTGAAGGTTATGATTGGGGTCGCGTAAGGGTTCATTAGTAGAGGAGGGGGTTAAACCATCATTTTCGGGGTATGGGCCCGATAGCTTGATTAGCTGACTCTACTAGAAAATAATATAAGGGAAGTATGGAGAATTTTGATTTCTCTTGTGTGGGTTCAATTCCTACTTTTCTAAGGTCAACAGGAAATGAGAGGGCTGTTATACCTCTATGTTCACTTTATCATAGTGACCCTTTGTAGTTCAGGCACATTTCCTTATGTAAGGAGGTAGGCCTGCATAGCAGATAGGTATGCTGATGTGTCAGAGGCACAGAGCTAGTGTGAGGGGTAGGAAGTTTTTTCATAGTAGGTGCATTAGTTGGTCATATCGGAATCGTGGGTATGAAGCTCGGACCCATAAGAAACCAGAAGATAGTAGGAGGACTTTTGTGGCTAGGATGACGGGGAATAGTTCTGTGGGTGGCCCTAGGGCGCTTGGGTTTAGGAATATGATGGCTGTAAGTGTATTTATTAGCATAATGTTCGCATATTCAGCTAGGAAGAATAAGGCGAAGGGTCCTGCGGCGTATTCAACGTTAAACCCTGAGACTAGCTCAGATTCGCCCTCTGTGAGGTCAAAAGGAGCTCGGTTTGTCTCTGCTAGGGTGGATACGTATCATATTATTGCTAGGGGTCATGAGGAGAAAATGAAGTATAGAGGCTCCTGTGCGACGGCAAAGGAGCTGAGTGTGTAGCTTCCGCTTAGTATGATTATTGATAGCAGGATTATGGCCAGTGTCACTTCGTATGAAATGGTCTGTGCTACTGCCCGTAGGGCTCCGATTAGTGCGTATTTTGAGTTCGAGGCTCAGCCTGATCATAGGACTGAGTAGACGGCTAGGCTTGACATGGCTATTAGGAAGGGAACTCCGAGGTTTAGATCTGCTAGGGGAAATGGGAGTGGTAGTGGTGCTCAAGTGGTGAGGGCTAGGACAAGGGCTAGTATTGGTATCAGAATGAATAGAAGTGGGGAAGAGGTAGAGGGTTGGATGGGCTCTTTGGTAAATAGTTTCAGTCCGTCCGCAAATGGTTGAAGTAGGCCAAAAGGCCCGACAACGTTAGGGCCTTTGCGGGATTGTATGTAGCTTAGGATTTTCCGTTCTACTAGGGTTAGGAAGGCTACGGCAATCAGGATTGGGATGATGTATAGGAGGGATATAATGAGGCAGCTTAGTGTTGTTATTTGAATCATGGGTGAAGCTAGGGAGAGGATTTGAACCTCTGGGGAAAGGGCTTAAGCCTTCTGCACTTGCCGGGCTCTGCCACTCTAGCTGGTCCTTTTCTAGGATTGAAAGTGGTGGGGGAAGGCCCTCTTCACGGTTTAGTTGGTTTCACTGCTTAGAGGGGGGGGGCGTGCTTGTGGTATTGGCCCCACTTTCCCGGTCCTTTCGTACTGGGGAGAGTGTGTCATAGATAGAAACCGACCTGGATTGCTCCGGTCTGAACTCAGATCACGTAGGACTGTTAATCGTTGAACAAACGAACCCTTAATAGCGGCTGCACCATTAGGATGTCCTGATCCAACATCGAGGTCGTAAACCCCCCTGTCGATATGGGCTCTTGAGGGGGATTGCGCTGTTATCCCTGGGGTAGCTTGGTCCATTAATCAATTATATTGGGTCTGGTCACTGTTAGCACTTTGAGGGGTAGCTCTAGGTAAAGAGGTATGGTCTTGTTTTTGGAGGATTTGTTCTCCTCCAAGGTCGCCCCAACCGAAAAATATCGACCAGGCTCTGCGATGGTAGTGGCCCCAGTGGGGTTGATTGAGGATTCGCGGTGGTCGTTGATTTTTAAGTTCCACAGGGTCTTCTCGTCTTATGTTCACATCCCCGCTTTTGCACGGGGAGATCAATTTCACTGATTATCTGTGAGAGACAGTTAAGACCTCGTTTAGCCATTCATACAAGTCTCGATTTATGGGACAATTGATTGCGCTACCTTTGCACGGTTAGGATACCGCGGCCATTAAACCTAAGTCACCGGGCAGGCATCACCTTCAATACTTGTTTAATTTGCTGAAGGCTATGTTTTTGGTAAACAGTCGGGCCTTATTAATTTGCCGAGTTCCTTTCACAGATTTTAATCGCTCTTATAGGCGCTCCTGAGTCGGGTTAACAGGGTTAGTTAATACGTGGTCTTGTAGGGGTTTTTGTATCTGTCTAGGTCTGTTAATAATGTTTCTATGTAAGCTTGCGCCGTTAGAGGGGTGTGGCCCTGTACATGAGGGGCCTAGGATGATTCCTAGGATTGTTATGAGGATGGCAGCGGTTTTGGTGATAAGGGGTATGGTTATTGGGGGGGTTTGGTTGGTGTGATGAAAGAGGTAATGATTATTCCTGCTGTAATGCTGCCTAGGGCGAGTCGGGTTAGGGGGGCGGTGATTAGTGGGTTGTTTTCGTTTATTGATACTATTGGGGGGATTCGGGTTTGTCCAGCTTGGACTAGGATGGTTATGCGGATGCTGTAGGTTGCGGTGAATGCTGTGGCTATAAGGGTTAGGAGTAGGGCTCAAGTATTTAGGTATGATGTGTTTAAGCTTTCGATGATGAGGTCTTTTGAGTAGAATCCGGCTAGGAATGGGGTTCCTATCAGCGCCAGGTTTCCGATGGTTAGGCAGGAAGTAGTGACTGGGAGTATTTTCTGTAGGCCTCCTATCTTTCGGATATCTTGTTCTCCGTTTAGGTTGTGGATGATAGACCCTGAGCATAGGAATAGTATGGCTTTAAAGAAGGCATGGGTTGAGATGTGTAGGAAGGCTAGTTGTGGGAGGTTTAGTCCGATAGTGACTATTATTAGTCCTAGTTGGCTGGATGTTGAGAAAGCAATGATTTTTTTGATGTCATTTTGGGTTAGGGCGCATGTGGCAGCGAATAGGGTTGATAGAGCACCTAGGCATAGGCAGGCAGTTAGGGCTGTCTGGTTGGTGGCTAGCAGGGGGTGCATGCGGATGAGCAGGAAGATTCCGGCTACTACTATGGTACTGGAGTGCAGTAGGGCTGATACTGGGGTGGGGCCTTCTATTGCTGCGGGCAGTCATGGGTGGAGTCCAAATTGGGCGGATTTTCCTGCGGCTGCGAGGATTAATCCTATGAGGGGGAGGATTGGGGTTTGGTGGGGGTGTACGGCTTGTTGGATCTCTCAGGTGTTGAATGTTGAAGCTAGTCATGCTATGCTCAGGATCAGTCCGATGTCTCCGATTCGGTTGTAGATTACGGCTCGTAGGGCGGCGGTGTTGGCATCTGCTCGGCCTTGTCATCAGCCGATGAGAAGGAAGGACATGATTCGTACTCCTTCCCAGCCTACGAATAGGAGGAATATGTTGTTTGCGGTTGTTAGGAGGAGTATGGCGACTAGGAATGTCAGTAGGTAGGTGAAAAATTTTGTTACGTATGGCTCTGAGGCCATGTATCATATGGCGAATTGTAGGATTGATCATGTTACAAATAGGGCGATTGGAAGAAATGTTATTGAGTATTGGTCTATTTTTAGGCTCAGGGGGATTTTAAAGTTTATAATGAATTTTCACTCCCAGTGGCAGGTGACAGATTCTACTCCCGAGTAGATGAATGCGGTTGTAGGGGCTAGGCTAATTAGGAATGCGGTTTTAACAGCGCGGGTGGTGGCTTGTGGGGTGTTTTTAAAGTTTTTAAATAGAAATGGCAGGATGATTGGGGTTAGGAGGATTGTCAGCGTGAGTAGTGTGAGGGAGTTGATTAGTAGTGTGGGGTTCACTACTTTTACTTGGATTTGCACCAAGATGGGTGGTTCCTAAGACCAGTGGATTGCTGTTATCCTTTAAAAGTAAGGGGGCTGAGGTTTTAGGCTCAGATGTAAGAGTTAGCAGCTCTTGTTGGTTAAACCCTCCCCTCGGCAGGTAAGAAGGTTTGAACTTCTATTCTTAGAATCACAGTCTAATGTTTGGTTTAAACTATACTTGCATGAGGGGATTCCGGAGATCAGTTCGGGTTTGAGGATTAGGAGGAATATTTGGATAATGTGGAGTGTTATGAGCGGGTGTTCTCGCGTGGTTGAGTTTTGCATAGATGTGATGTGGGAGGGGATTGAGCCTCGTTGGGTCATTAGTAGTATGAATAAGGTGTAGGAGGCGGTTAGTAGGGTTGCGATTCCTGTTAGGATGATCGTGAAGGCAGATCAGTTGAATAAGGTGATTATAATGGTTAGCTCTGCTATGAGGTTTGTTGTTGGGGGTAAGGCTATGTTTGTTAGATTGGCCAGCAATCATCAGGTAGCTATGAGTGGTAGGAGAGGTTGTAGGCCTCGTGTGAGTAGTAGAATTCGGCTGTGCGTACGTTCATAGTTTGTGTTGGCTAGGCAGAATAGTATGGAGGAAGTTAGTCCATGGGAAATTATTAGGATCATTGCCCCTGAGAATGATCAGTGGGTTTGGATTATTCCTGCGGCGATAACTAGGCCTATGTGGCTAACGGATGAATAAGCGATTAGTGATTTTAGGTCTGTCTGTCGTAGGCAGATTGAGCTAGTCATTAGGGCGCCTCATAGGGCCAGGGTTAGGAAGGGGTAGTGCAGGAGGTTGGACAGTGGGCCCATAAATAGAGTGACTCGTATAATTCCGTATCCTCCTAGCTTTAGTAGTAGGGCGGCGAGGAGTATTGAGCCTGCGATGGGTGCTTCTACGTGGGCTTTTGGCAGTCAGAGGTGTAGGCCGTATAGTGGGGCTTTTACTATGAATGCTATGAGCAGTGCTAGACCTGATAGTATTCCTGTCCATGAGGTGGATAGGGTTGGGTGGGTTAGTTGTAGGGTTGGCAGGTGCAGGGTGCCAATTTTCACGTATAGGTGTATGATTGTGATTAGCAGGGGTAGAGAGCTTACTGGCGTGTAGAATAGCAGGTAGATGCCAGCGCTTAGGCGTTCTGGTTGGTTCCCCCATCGGGTGTTTAAGATTAGGGTGGGAATGAGGGTTGCTTCAAATGAGATGTAAAATAGTGCTAGTTCTGTGGTGGAAAAGGCTAGTAGGATGAATGGCTGGACTGCGACTAAGGTTGAGATAAAGATTCGTTTGCGTTGTAGGGGTTCTTGTTGCAGGTGGTTTTGGCTTGCTATGATTATGAGTGGGAGTAGTCAGCAGGATAGTACTAGGAGGGGGGATGAGATTTGGTCAATTCCTGTTCAGTTGGATAAAAATTTGTAGGGGTAGTAGGTTGGGATTAATCACTGTAGGCTTAGGGCAGCGATTAGGAGGCTGTATAAGGTGGTGTTAGTCCATAGAAATTTTGGTGGAGACAGCAGGGCTGTTGGAAGAAGTATGATTGTGGGTAGGATGATTTTTAGCATTGCAGGAGGTTTAGGTTGTGTAGATGGTCGGAGCCATGTGTGCGGGTGGAGGCTACTAGGATGGCCAGGCCTGTGCCCGCCTCACACGCTGAGAAGGTTAGCATGAGAATTGGTACCATGGTGAATGAGGAGACTTGGTTTTCGATGGATCATATTGATAGGCCTACGAATATCGATAATATTATGCTTTCAAGGCATAGTAGGGCGGATACTAGGTGGGTTCGGTGGAAGGCTAGCCCTAGTCCGCTGAAAATGAAGGCTGAGTAGAAGCTTAAATGTAGGGGCGACATAAGAAAGTTACAGGGTTGGCTGTAATCTGCTGGGTCGAAACCAGCTATCTTTTTGGTTAGACTAACTTTCTGTTATTCTGCTCATTCTAGGCCCCCTTGAATTCACTCGTAGGCCAGTCCGAGTGTTAGGAGAAGGAGGATCACTACAGTTCAGGTGAGGGTCATTAGGGGGGATTGGAGTTGGACGGCTCATGGCAGGGGGAGTAGGAGGGCGATTTCTAGGTCGAATAGGACGAACAGGATGGCTACTGAGGAAGAATCGGACTGAGAATGGTAATCGAGCAGATCCAAGTGGGTCGAATCCACATTCGTACGGTGAGAGTTTCTCTGAGTCGGGGTTTATTTGGGCGAGTCAGAAGTTTAATGCGGTTAGGGCGGCGCTTAGGATTGATGATAGGGCGAATATGAACATGAGTGCGTTCATTGCTCTCCTCTGGGTTTATACCAGATTCTAGAGATTGGAAGTCAATTGTAATTAATATACTAGAAGAGCAAGATCCTCATCAGTAGATGGTTATGTAGAGGAATAGTCAGATGACGTCTACGAAGTGTCAGTATCAGGCTGCTGCCTCGAATCCGAAGTGGTGGTCTGATGTAAAGTGGAACTTGATCAGTCGGAAGAGGCAGACGGTCAGGAAGGAGGATCCGATGATTACGTGGAGTCCGTGGAATCCAGTGGCAACGAAGAAGGTAGATCCGTAGACGCTATCGGCGATTGAGAATGGGGCTTCGTGGTATTCTATTGCTTGTAGGGCTGTGAAGTAGAATCCCAAGAGGATCGTTAGGGTTAGGGCGTGGATGGCATGTTTTCGGTTTCCTTCTGTGATGCTGTGATGGGCTCACGTTACGGTAACGCCTGAGGCTAGTAGGATGGCTGTGTTTAGTAGGGGGACTTCTATCGGGTTGAGTGGTTTAATTCCTGTTGGGGGTCATTGGCCTCCTAGTTCTGGGGTTGGGGCCAGGCTCGAGTGGAAGAACGCTCAGAAGAACCCTAAGAAGAAGAATGCTTCGGATGTGATGAAAAGGATTATGCCGTATCGTAGGCCTTTTTGGACTGTGGGAGTGTGATGGCCTTGGAAGGTGCTTTCTCGTACAATGTCTCGTCATCATTGGAGTATTACTAGGAGTATTGAGATGAGGCCTAGGGTTAGTAGTATGGATGAGTTGTAGTGGAATCACATGATTAATCCTGAGGTTGTGAGTAGGGCGGCGGCTGCCCCGAAGATTGGTCAAGGGCTTGGGTCAACTATGTGGTATGAGTGTGCTTGGTGTGCCATTAGATGTTTTCTTGTAAGTATAGGCTTAGAAGGAGCACGAAGACGTAGGCCTGGATTATGGCTACTGCTACTTCTAGGATGGTTAGGAGTAGTAGGATGATTATTGTTAGGATGGATACTGCAGGAAGGGTGGGTATTAATGCAATGGAGGCTGTAGAGATGAGTTGGATGAGTAAGTGTCCTGCTGTAAGGTTGGCTGTAAGGCGGACTCCGAGGGCTAGGGGGCGGATTAGTAGGCTGGTTGTTTCGATCAGGATTAGTGCGGGGATTAGGGGTGTAGGGGTACCTTCGGGTAATAGGTGGGCTAAAGAGGCTGATGGTTGGTTTCGTAGGCCTGTTAGTAGTGTGGCGAGCCATAGTGGGAAGGCTAGGGCTATGTTCATAGATAGTTGGGTGGTTGGGGTGAATGTATATGGAAGGAGGCCTAGAAGGTTGATTGTAAGAAGTATGATTATTAGGGATGTAAATATTATGGCTCATTTGTGGCCATTTTTGTTGAGTGGGACTATTAGTTGTTTTGTGATTAGGTGAAGGAGTCATGTTTGGATAGTAGAAAGGCGGTTGTTGATTCATCGGTTGTTTGGGGACGGGAATAGTAGGGCTGGGAAGAGTAGGGATAGTAGGATTAAGGGGATGCCGAATAGATTGGGGCTGGAAAATTGGTCAAAGAAGCTTAGGTTCATGGTCAGGATCATGGTGTGGGTTTGGTAGTGAGGGAGGTCTTATTTGATGGGGGGTTGGTTGTGGTGAAGGCTAGTAGTTTTGGTTGGATGAGGAGTGCTAGGGTTAATCAGGTTATAATTATGATTGAAAATCATGGTGCGGGGTTAAGCTGTGGCATATCATTAAGGAGGGGGAAGTCCCTCTTTGGCTAGCTTAAAAGGCTAGTGCTGTTGCATAGCTTCTTAATGATTAGGATGATGATAGAAGGGACGATCAGGCCTCGAAATGTGGGAGTGGGGTTGATTCTACTACAATGGGTATGTAGCTGTGATTAGCCCCGCAAATTTCTGAGCATTGTCCGTAAAAAATCCCAGGCCGGGTGGTAATGAATGAAGTTTGGTTTAGTCGGCCTGGGATTGCGTCTGTTTTAACTCCGAGCGTTGGGACTGCTCAGGAGTGGAGTACGTCTCCTGCAGTAATGATCACGCGGATGGGGGATTCTATTGGGATAACTACGCGGTGGTCAACTTCTAGCAGTCGGAAGTGGCCGTTGGGTAAGTCTGGGGTGGGCACTATGTAGGAGTCGAATGATAGGTCTTTGAAGTCTGTGTATTCGTAGCTTCAGTATCATTGGTGGCCGATGGCTTTTAGGGTGAGGTCTGGTTCGTCGATTTCGTCCATTATGTAGAGGATTTGTAGGGATGGGAGGGCGAGGAGTACCAGGACGATAGCAGGTAGGATTGTCCAGATCAGCTCTACTTCTTGGGCGTCTACAGCATTGGACGAGAGTTTTTCTGTTAGTATGTGGGCTAAAAGGTAGAGAACTAGGCTGCAGATAGCTAGGGCAACGATTAGGGCGTGGTCGTGGAATTCAACGAGTTCTTCTATGATGGGTGATGAGGCGTCTTGGAATCCTAGTTGGGAGTGGTTGGCCACATGAGATGTACAGGATTTTTACCTGTGATTTAGTCTTGACAAGGCTATGTAATTGGTTTACTAACGTCTCATAAGAAAGAAGCATGAGCGGTTAACCTCCTGGGAGACCCAGAAAACTTCACCCCAGCAAACCCGCTAGTAACCCCACCACACATCAAGCCAGAATGATACTTCCTATTCGCCTACGCCATCCTACGTTCAATCCCAAATAAACTAGGAGGCGTATTAGCACTGGCCGCCTCCGTACTGATCCTATTCCTAATCCCATTCCTGCACAAATCAAAACAACGAGCAATAACATTCCGACCACTCTCCCAGCTCCTATTCTGAGTACTAGTCGCCGACGTCCTCGTCCTAACATGAGTAGGAAGCCAACCCGTCGAACACCCATTCATCATCATCGGCCAACTCGCTTCAATCGCCTACTTCACTATCCTCCTATTTCTCCTCCCCGCCGCAAGCGCCCTAGAAAACAAAATACTCAACTGCTAAATACTCTAATAGTTTATAAAAACATTGGTCTTGTAAACCAAAGATTGAAGACTTACCACTTCTTAGAGTACCCCAAACTCAGAAAAAAAGGACTCAAACCTTTATCTCCAGCTCCCAAAGCTGGCATTTTCAATAAACTATTCTCTGACCCTAACCCCTAAACCGCCCGAATAGCACCCCGCGACAACCCCCGCACAAGCTCCAATACAACAAACAAAGTCAACAACAGCCCCCAACCCGCCACTAAAAACATCCCTGCCCCATGTGAATAAAACATGGAAACTCCACTAAAATCCGACCGAACAACAAACACCCCAACATTATTCACAGTAGAAACCCCGAACTTCCAAGCCCCCATAAACCCCCCAAACACCAACCCCCCAAAAACAATTGCCACAAACGCTACTGCACATCCAATCACCCGTCAATCCCCCCAAGCCCCAGGGAAAGGCTCCGCTGCTAAAGCTACTGAATAAACAAACACCACCAGCATACCCCCCAAATACACCATAAACAGCACTAAAGCCACGAACGAAACCCCAAGGCCCAGCAACCACCCGCACCCCGCCACAGACGCTAACACCAAACCAACAACCCCATAATACGGCGAAGGATTCGACGCCACACCCAAAACACCCACCGCAAAGCAAATCCCTAAAAAAAACATAAAATAAGTCATTATTCCTGCCCGGACACTACCCGAGGCCTGCGGCTCGAAAAGCCGCCATTGTTCTCAACTACAGGAACTAACCGCAAGCCCCCAATAATTCTACCCCATCTATGCCATTATGCTTAACCCCCCCCCCCCCCCCCGAGGCGGGGGTATTTGGTTATGCATATTCGTGCATAAATTTATATACCCCATATACATACATACTATAGTACCAGTAATATACATTATATACGGACTATCTTATAAGCAGGTGCTAAACCCATACATGTACACGGCCATTAAACCCTTAAACACACTCCTACCAAACCACCCGGCATGAATGTTCTAGGACCATACCCCACAACACCCAATACAACTCCACTCAAGCGCATAACAAGACCCCATTTTAATGAATGCTCACAGGACATGCTCCAACAACAACTCTCCACCACATATCTCATGCAGTTCGTATCAGACGGATTTATTAATCGTACTCCTCACGTGAAATCAGCAACCCGTTGCACATAATGTCCGGTATGACTAGCTTCAGGCCCATACGTTCCCCCTAAACCCCTCGCCCTCCTCACATTTTTGCGCCTCTGGTTCCTCGGTCAGGGCCATCCATTGGGTTCACTCACCCCTCCTTGCCCTTCAAAGTGGCATCTGTGAGTACTTTCACCTTCTCAATGCGTAATCGCGGCATGTTCCAGCTTTTTGGCGCCTCTGGTTCCTCTTATTTTTTCCAGGGTTACCTCACAGGTGGCTATTCCCAGTGATCTCGGGGGTCCCACAATCTAAGCCTGGACACACCTGCCTCACGGCCTATCCTATATTTCAAGGGTCCCTCGATGAGACGGTTGGCGTATATGGGGAATCATCCTGACACTGATGCACTTTGACCACATTCAGTTAATGTTACCTCCACCCTCCGGGTTAAATGGGGCTATTGGATGAATGCTCGTTGGACATAGCACAAAACAACAAATCATTAAGCGCAACCCCTGCGCTTCACAAACTAAACCAGTAAACTTTCGCTAACCACCATGTAGCATAAACCTTCATCGCCCAATCCCAGCAAACTACCTCTAAAACTCCATTAATCATCCCTTCCATGACATCATCGGAACGATGTACATATACACACAAACACATACAAAATAACTTAAACTTATTAGAGAAACTCCAGTACTAAAAATAGTAAACACAAGCAATAATTTCATATACTTCACTCTCACTCACCACTCAACTATCAGCTAACCACACCCCCGTCCACATAGCTTAACACAAAGCATGGCACTGAAGTTGCCAAGATGGCATAAAACATGCCTGCGGACAAAAGACTTAGCCCTAACCTTACGGTTGGTTTTTGCTAAATATATACATGCAAGTATCCGCGCCCCAGTGTAAACGCCCTCGACCACCTACCCCCATACAGGCCTTGAGGAGCGGGTATCAGGCACACCCAAGTAGTAGCCCAAGACGCCTCGCTAAGCCACGCCCCCACGGGTATTCAGCAGTAATTAACATTAAGCAATGAGTGCAAACTTGACTTAGTTATAGCAACAGCCTAACTTCAAGGGTTGGTAAATCTTGTGCCAGCCACCGCGGTCATACAAGAAACCCAAATCAACCGTCCTATTGACACGGCGTAAAGAGTGGTAAAATGCCTATCCTAGCTAACTAAGATCAAAATGCAACTGAGCTGTCATAAGCCCAAGATGCACCTAAACACACCATTAAGATGATCTTAGGAACTAACGACTGATTTAAACCCACGAAAGCCAGGGCCCAAACTGGGATTAGATACCCCACTATGCCTGGCCCTAAATCTTGATACTTACTTTACCGAAGTATCCGCCAGAGAACTACGAGCACAAACGCTTAAAACTCTAAGGACTTGGCGGTGCCCCAAACCCACCTAGAGGAGCCTGTTCTACAATCGATAATCCCCGATTAACCCAACCACCCCTTGCCAACACAGCCTACATACCGCCGTCGCCAGCCCACCTCGAATGAGAGCACAACAGTGGACACAATAGCACCCCGCTAATAAGACAGGTCAAGGTATAGCCTATGGAGTGGAAGAAATGGGCTACATTCCCTATTCATAGGGCACACGGAAAGAAGCGTGAAACCACTTCTGGAAGGCGGATTTAGCAGTAAAGTGGGACAATAGAGCCTACTTTAAGCCGGCCCTGGGGCACGTACATGGTTAAACATGCCTGTTAGTAGTGTGGCGAGCCATAGTGGGAAGGCTAGGGCTATGTTCATAGATAGTTGGGTGGTTGGGGTGAATGTATATGGAAGGAGGCCTAGAAGGTTGATTGTAAGAAGTATGATTATTAGGGATGTAAATATTATGGCTCATTTGTGGCCATTTTTGTTGAGTGGGACTATTAGTTGTTTTGTGATTAGGTGAAGGAGTCATGTTTGGATAGTAGAAAGGCGGTTGTTGATTCATCGGTTGTTTGGGGACGGGAATAGTAGGGCTGGGAAGAGTAGGGATAGTAGGATTAAGGGGATGCCGAATAGATTGGGGCTGGAAAATTGGTCAAAGAAGCTTAGGTTCATGGTCAGGATCATGGTGTGGGTTTGGTAGTGAGGGAGGTCTTATTTGATGGGGGGTTGGTTGTGGTGAAGGCTAGTAGTTTTGGTTGGATGAGGAGTGCTAGGGTTAATCAGGTTATAATTATGATTGAAAATCATGGTGCGGGGTTAAGCTGTGGCATATCATTAAGGAGGGGGAAGTCCCTCTTTGGCTAGCTTAAAAGGCTAGTGCTGTTGCATAGCTTCTTAATGATTAGGATGATGATAGAAGGGACGATCAGGCCTCGAAATGTGGGAGTGGGGTTGATTCTACTACAATGGGTATGTAGCTGTGATTAGCCCCGCAAATTTCTGAGCATTGTCCGTAAAAAATCCCAGGCCGGGTGGTAATGAATGAAGTTTGGTTTAGTCGGCCTGGGATTGCGTCTGTTTTAACTCCGAGCGTTGGGACTGCTCAGGAGTGGAGTACGTCTCCTGCAGTAATGATCACGCGGATGGGGGATTCTATTGGGATAACTACGCGGTGGTCAACTTCTAGCAGTCGGAAGTGGCCGTTGGGTAAGTCTGGGGTGGGCACTATGTAGGAGTCGAATGATAGGTCTTTGAAGTCTGTGTATTCGTAGCTTCAGTATCATTGGTGGCCGATGGCTTTTAGGGTGAGGTCTGGTTCATCGATTTTGTCCATTATGTAGAGGATTTGTAGGGATGGGAGGGCGAGGAGTACCAGGACGATAGCAGGTAGGATTGTCCAGATCAGCTCTACTTCTTGGGCGTCTACAGCATTGGACGAGAGTTTTTCTGTTAGTATGTGGGCTAAAAGGTAGAGAACTAGGCTGCAGATAGCTAGGGCAACGATTAGGGCGTGGTCGTGGAATTCAACGAGTTCTTCTATGATGGGTGATGAGGCGTCTTGGAATCCTAGTTGGGAGTGGTTGGCCACATGAGATGTACAGGATTTTTACCTGTGATTTAGTCTTGACAAGGCTATGTAATTGGTTTACTAACGTCTCATAAGAAAGAAAAGCCGGCCCTGGGGCACGTACATACCGCCCGTCACCCTCCTCAAAAGCCACATCCCACATAACTAATACCATAAATACGCTGAAGATGAGGTAAGTCGTAACAAGGTAAGTGTACCGGAAGGTGTACTTAGAATATCAAGACGTAGCTATAACACCAAAGCACTCAGCTTACACCTGAAAGATATCTACTAGACCGGATCGTCTTGAAGCCCCCCCTCTAGCTCAACCACACAAATAGTACACCAAAACTAAAGAATTTACTAAACTAATTAAACTAAAGCATTTTACAGTCTTAGTATAGGCGATAGAAAAGACACTTAGACGCGATAGAGACCCCAGTACCGTAAGGGAAAGATGAAATAGCAGTGAAACAATCAAAGCGACAGACAGCAAAGATCAACCCTTGTACCTTTTGCATCATGGTTTAGCGAGAACAACCAAGCAAAGTGAACTAAAGTTTGCCCCCCCGAAACCCAAGCGAGCTACTTTCAAGCAGTTAAAGAGAGCGAACCCGTCTCTGTTGCAAAAGAGTGGGATGACTTGTCAGTAGAGGTGAAAAGCCAACCGAGCTGGGTGATAGCTGGTTACCTGTGAAACGAATCTAAGTTCCCCCTTAATCCTCCCTACCGGACATCCTGAACCCCAATGAGATGATTAAGAGCTATTTAATGGAGGGACAGCTCCATTAAAAAAGGACACAACCTCGACTAGCGGATAATTCTTACTACTGATCCTACCGTGGGCCCTAAAGCAGCCATCAAAAAAGAGTGCGTCAAAGCTCCACCACCTAAAAATACCAAAATAAGATGATTCCCTTATCACAAACAGGTCAACCTATGAATATAGGAGAATTAATGCTAAAATAAGTAACTCAGGGCCACACCCCTCTAACGGCGCAAGCTTACATAGAAACATTATTAACAGACCTAGACAGATACAAAAACCCCTACAAGACCACGTATTAACTAACCCTGTTAACCCGACTCAGGAGCGCCTATAAGAGCGATTAAAATCTGTGAAAGGAACTCGGCAAATTAATAAGGCCCGACTGTTTACCAAAAACATAGCCTTCAGCAAATTAAACAAGTATTGAAGGTGATGCCTGCCCGGTGACTTAGGTTTAACGGCCGCGGTATCCTAACCGTGCAAAGGTAGCGAAATCAATTGTCCCATAAATCGAGACTTGTATGAATGGCTAAACGAGGTCTTAACTGTCTCTCACAGATAATCAGTGAAATTGATCTCCCCGTGCAAAAGCGGGGATGTGAACATAAGACGAGAAGACCCTGTGGAACTTAAAAATCAACAACCACCGCGAATCCTCAATCAACCCCACTGGGGCCACTACCATCGCAGAGCCTGGTCGATATTTTTCGGTTGGGGCGACCTTGGAGGAGAACAAATCCTCCAAAAACAAGACCATACCTCTTTACCTAGAGCTACCCCTCAAAGTGCTAACAGTGACCAGACCCAATATAATTGATTAATGGACCAAGCTACCCCAGGGATAACAGCGCAATCCCCCTCAAGAGCCCATATCGACAGGGGGGTTTACGACCTCGATGTTGGATCAGGACATCCTAATGGTGCAGCCGCTATTAAGGGTTCGTTTGTTCAACGATTAACAGTCCTACGTGATCTGAGTTCAGACCGGAGCAATCCAGGTCGGTTTCTATCTATGACACACTCTCCCCAGTACGAAAGGACCGGGAAAGTGGGGCCAATACCACAAGCACGCCCCCCCCCTCTAAGCAGTGAAACCAACTAAACCGTGAAGAGGGCCTTCCCCCACCACTTTCAATCCTAGAAAAGGACCAGCTAGAGTGGCAGAGCCCGGCAAGTGCAGAAGGCTTAAGCCCTTTCCCCAGAGGTTCAAATCCTCTCCCTAGCTTCACCCATGATTCAAATAACAACACTAAGCTGCCTCATTATATCCCTCCTATACATCATCCCAATCCTGATTGCCGTAGCCTTCCTAACCCTAGCAGAACGGAAAATCCTAAGCTACATACAATCCCGCAAAGGCCCTAACGTTGTCGGGCCTTTTGGCCTACTTCAACCATTTGCGGACGGACTGAAACTATTTACCAAAGAGCCCATCCGACCCTCTACCTCTTCCCCACTTCTATTCATTCTGATACCAATACTAGCCCTTGTCCTAGCCCTCACCACTTGAGCACCACTACCACTCCCATTTCCCCTAGCAGATCTAAACCTCGGAGTTCCCTTCCTAATAGCCATGTCAAGCCTAGCCGTCTACTCAGTCCTATGATCAGGCTGAGCCTCGAACTCAAAATACGCACTAATCGGAGCCCTACGGGCAGTAGCACAGACCATTTCATACGAAGTGACACTGGCCATAATCCTGCTATCAATAATCATACTAAGCGGAAGCTACACACTCAGCTCCTTTGCCGTCGCACAGGAGCCTCTATACTTCATTTTCTCCTCATGACCCCTAGCAATAATATGATACGTATCCACCCTAGCAGAGACAAACCGAGCTCCTTTTGACCTCACAGAGGGTGAATCTGAGCTAGTCTCAGGGTTTAACGTTGAATACGCCGCAGGACCCTTCGCCTTATTCTTCCTAGCTGAATATGCGAACATTATGCTAATAAATACACTTACAGCCATCATATTCCTAAACCCAAGCGCCCTAGGGCCACCCACAGAACTATTCCCCGTCATCCTAGCCACAAAAGTCCTCCTACTATCTTCTGGTTTCTTATGGGTCCGAGCTTCATACCCACGATTCCGATATGACCAACTAATGCACCTACTATGAAAAAACTTCCTACCCCTCACACTAGCTCTGTGCCTCTGACACATCAGCATACCTATCTGCTATGCAGGCCTACCTCCTTACATAAGGAAATGTGCCTGAACTACAAAGGGTCACTATGATAAAGTGAACATAGAGGTATAACAGCCCTCTCATTTCCTGTTGACCTTAGAAAAGTAGGAATTGAACCCACACAAGAGAAATCAAAATTCTCCATACTTCCCTTATATTATTTTCTAGTAGAGTCAGCTAATCAAGCTATCGGGCCCATACCCCGAAAATGATGGTTTAACCCCCTCCTCTACTAATGAACCCTTACGCGACCCCAATCATAACCTTCAGCCTCATCTTGGGCACCACAATCACAATTTCCAGCAACCACTGAGTTCTGGCCTGGACAGGACTGGAGATCAACGCACTAGCCATCATTCCCCTAATTGCCAAATCCCACCACCCACGAGCAGTAGAAGCCGCAACGAAATACTTCCTAACCCAAGCAGCTGCTTCCGCCCTGGTCCTATTCTCTAGCATAACCAATGCCTGAGTCACCGGCCAATGAGACATCACACAAATAAACCACCCAACCTCCTGTCTACTACTGACAGCAGCAATCGCTATTAAACTGGGCCTAGTGCCATTTCACTTCTGATTCCCAGAAGTACTACAAGGATCGCCACTAATAACAGCCCTGCTACTCTCGACCCTCATAAAATTCCCCCCACTAACCCTGCTCCTACTAACATCCAAATCCCTTGACCCAGCTCTACTCACCGCCATGGCCCTAGCCTCAACAGCACTAGGAGGCTGAATAGGACTGAACCAAACACAAACACGCAAAATCCTAGCCTTCTCGTCCATCTCCCACTTAGGCTGAATCGCCATCATCCTAGTTTACAGCCCCAAATTGGCCTTACTTACCTTCTACCTATACACAATCATAACATCAGCCGTATTCCTAGCCCTTAACAAAATCAAAGCCCTTAACCTATCCATGATCACAACCTCATGAACAAAAACCCCAGTGCTAAACGCCACCCTAATACTAGTACTTTTATCCCTAGCAGGCCTCCCCCCATTAACAGGCTTTATACCAAAGTGACTTATCATCCAAGAACTAACTAAACAGGAAATAACACCAGCAGCCATGGCAATTGCCATGCTATCACTGCTCAGCCTCTTCTTCTACCTACGCCTCGCATACCACTCAACAATTACCCTTCCCCCCAACTCCTCTAACCACATAAAACAATGATACACTAGCAAAGCCCCAAGCACACCTACTGCGGTCCTTGCCTCACTATCAATCCTCTTACTTCCCCTGTCCCCAATAATACATGCCATTGTCTAGAAACTTAGGATAACACCCCAAACCGAAGGCCTTCAAAGCCTTAAATAAGAGTTAAACCCTCTTAGTTTCTGCACATTAAGACTTACAGAATATTAACCTGTATCTTCTGAATGCAAGTCAGACGCTTTAATTAAGCTAAAGCCTCCCTAGACAGATGGGCTTCGATCCCACAAAACTCTAGTTAACAGCTAAATGCCTAAACCAATTGGCTTCTGCCTACAAAGACCCTGACGCACCCTAGTGCGCATCGATGAGCTTGCAACTCAACATGAATTTCACTACAGAGCCGATAAGAAGAGGAATTAAACCTCTGTAAAAAGGACTACAGCCTAACGCTTCAACACTCAGCCATCTTACCCGTCACCTTCATCAACCGATGACTATTTTCCACTAACCATAAGGATATTGGCACCCTGTACCTCATCTTCGGGGCATGAGCAGGAATAGTCGGCACCGCACTCAGCCTATTAATCCGCGCAGAACTAGGACAACCAGGAACTCTCCTAGGCGACGACCAAATTTACAATGTAATCGTTACCGCTCACGCCTTTGTAATAAGCTTCTTTATAGTCATACCCATCATGATCGGAGGATTCGGCAACTGATTAGTCCCCCTCATAATCGGTGCCCCCGACATAGCATTCCCGCGAATAAACAACATAAGCTTTTGACTCCTCCCCCCATCATTCCTCCTCCTACTAGCCTCATCCACTGTAGAAGCTGGCGCCGGCACAGGCTGAACTGTCTACCCTCCCCTAGCAGGTAACCTTGCCCACGCCGGAGCTTCAGTAGACCTGGCTATCTTCTCACTCCACTTAGCCGGTATCTCCTCCATCCTTGGGGCCATCAACTTTATCACCACAGCCATCAACATAAAACCCCCCGCACTCTCACAATACCAAACCCCACTATTTGTCTGATCCGTACTAATTACCGCCATCCTACTCCTTCTATCACTCCCCGTACTCGCCGCCGGTATTACAATATTACTAACTGATCGAAACCTAAACACCACATTCTTCGACCCCGCTGGAGGAGGAGACCCAATCCTGTACCAACACCTATTCTGATTCTTCGGACACCCAGAAGTCTATATTCTGATCCTACCGGGGTTCGGAATCATCTCACACGTAGTCACGTACTACTCAGGCAAAAAGGAGCCCTTCGGCTACATGGGAATAGTCTGAGCCATACTATCCATCGGCTTCCTAGGATTCATCGTCTGAGCTCACCACATGTTTACAGTAGGAATAGACGTTGATACCCGAGCCTACTTTACATCAGCCACTATAATCATTGCCATCCCTACCGGAATCAAAGTATTTAGCTGACTAGCCACCCTGCACGGAGGAACAATCAAATGAGACCCCCCCAATACTATGAGCTCTAGGATTTATCTTCCTATTTACCATCGGAGGATTAACAGGAATCGTTCTTGCAAACTCTTCCCTAGACATCGCCCTGCACGACACGTACTACGTAGTTGCCCACTTCCACTACGTCCTATCCATAGGCGCCGTCTTTGCCATTCTAGCAGGATTTACTCACTGATTCCCACTACTCACTGGGTTTACCCTACACCAAACATGAGCAAAAGCCCACTTCGGGGTAATATTTACAGGAGTAAACCTAACGTTCTTCCCCCAGCACTTCCTAGGCCTAGCAGGAATACCCCGACGATACTCGGACTATCCCGACGCCTACACACTATGAAACACCATTTCCTCCATCGGCTCCCTAATCTCAATAGTAGCCGTAATCATACTAATATTCATCATCTGAGAAGCCTTTTCGGCCAAACGAAAAGTCCTACAACCAGAACTAACTACCACAAACGTTGAATGAATCCACGGCTGCCCTCCCCCATACCATACTTTCGAGGAACCGGCCTTCGTCCAAGTACAAGAAAGGAAGGAATCGAACCCTCACATGCTGGTTTCAAGCCAACTGCATTCACCGCTCATGCTTCTTTCTTATGAGACGTTAGTAAACCAATTACATAGCCTTGTCAAGACTAAATCACAGGTAAAAATCCTGTACATCTCATGTGGCCAACCACTCCCAACTAGGATTCCAAGACGCCTCATCACCCATCATAGAAGAACTCGTTGAATTCCACGACCACGCCCTAATCGTTGCCCTAGCTATCTGCAGCCTAGTTCTCTACCTTTTAGCCCACATACTAACAGAAAAACTCTCGTCCAATGCTGTAGACGCCCAAGAAGTAGAGCTGATCTGGACAATCCTACCTGCTATCGTCCTGGTACTCCTCGCCCTCCCATCCCTACAAATCCTCTACATAATGGACAAAATCGATGAACCAGACCTCACCCTAAAAGCCATCGGCCACCAATGATACTGAAGCTACGAATACACAGACTTCAAAGACCTATCATTCGACTCCTACATAGTGCCCACCCCAGACTTACCCAACGGCCACTTCCGACTGCTAGAAGTTGACCACCGCGTAGTTATCCCAATAGAATCCCCCATCCGCGTGATCATTACTGCAGGAGACGTACTCCACTCCTGAGCAGTCCCAACGCTCGGAGTTAAAACAGACGCAATCCCAGGCCGACTAAACCAAACTTCATTCATTACCACCCGGCCTGGGATTTTTTACGGACAATGCTCAGAAATTTGCGGGGCTAATCACAGCTACATACCCATTGTAGTAGAATCAACCCCACTCCCACATTTCGAGGCCTGATCGTCCCTTCTATCATCATCCTAATCATTAAGAAGCTATGCAACAGCACTAGCCTTTTAAGCTAGCCAAAGAGGGACTTCCCCCTCCTTAATGATATGCCACAGCTTAACCCCGCACCATGATTTTCAATCATAATTATAACCTGATTAACCCTAGCACTCCTCATCCAACCAAAACTACTAGCCTTCACCACAACCAACCCCCCATCAAATAAGACCTCCCTCACTACCAAACCCACACCATGATCCTGACCATGAACCTAAGCTTCTTTGACCAATTTTCCAGCCCCAATCTATTTGGCATCCCCTTAATCCTACTATCCCTACTCTTCCCAGCCCTACTATTCCCGTCCCCAAACAACCGATGAATCAACAACCGCCTTTCTACTATCCAAACATGACTCCTTCACCTAATCACAAAACAACTAATAGTCCCACTCAACAAAAATGGCCACAAATGAGCCATAATATTTACATCCCTAATAATCATACTTCTTACAATCAACCTTCTAGGCCTCCTTCCATATACATTCACCCCAACCACCCAACTATCTATGAACATAGCCCTAGCCTTCCCACTATGGCTCGCCACACTACTAACAGGCCTACGAAACCAACCATCAGCCTCTTTAGCCCACCTATTACCCGAAGGTACCCCTACACCCCTAATCCCCGCACTAATCCTGATCGAAACAACCAGCCTACTAATCCGCCCCCTAGCCCTCGGAGTCCGCCTTACAGCCAACCTTACAGCAGGACACTTACTCATCCAACTCATCTCTACAGCCTCCATTGCATTAATACCCACCCTTCCTGCAGTATCCATCCTAACAATAATCATCCTACTACTCCTAACCATCCTAGAAGTAGCAGTAGCCATAATCCAGGCCTACGTCTTCGTGCTCCTTCTAAGCCTATACTTACAAGAAAACATCTAATGGCACACCAAGCACACTCATACCACATAGTTGACCCAAGCCCTTGACCAATCTTCGGGGCAGCCGCCGCCCTACTCACAACCTCAGGATTAATCATGTGATTCCACTACAACTCATCCATACTACTAACCCTAGGCCTCATCTCAATACTCCTAGTAATACTCCAATGATGACGAGACATTGTACGAGAAAGCACCTTCCAAGGCCATCACACTCCCACAGTCCAAAAAGGCCTACGATACGGCATAATCCTTTTCATCACATCCGAAGCATTCTTCTTCTTAGGGTTCTTCTGAGCGTTCTTCCACTCGAGCCTGGCCCCAACCCCAGAACTAGGAGGCCAATGACCCCCAACAGGAATTAAACCACTCAACCCGATAGAAGTCCCCCTACTAAACACAGCCATCCTACTAGCCTCAGGCGTTACCGTAACGTGAGCCCATCACAGCATCACAGAAGGAAACCGAAAACATGCCATCCACGCCCTAACCCTAACGATCCTCTTGGGATTCTACTTCACAGCCCTACAAGCAATAGAATACCACGAAGCCCCATTCTCAATCGCCGATAGCGTCTACGGATCTACCTTCTTCGTTGCCACTGGATTCCACGGACTCCACGTAATCATCGGATCCTCCTTCCTGACCGTCTGCCTCTTCCGACTGATCAAGTTCCACTTTACATCAGACCACCACTTCGGATTCGAGGCAGCAGCCTGATACTGACACTTCGTAGACGTCATCTGACTATTCCTCTACATAACCATCTACTGATGAGGATCTTGCTCTTCTAGTATATTAATTACAATTGACTTCCAATCTCTAGAATCTGGTATAAACCCAGAGGAGAGCAATGAACGCACTCATGTTCATATTCGCCCTATCATCAATCCTAAGCGCCGCCCTAACCGCATTAAACTTCTGACTCGCCCAAATAAACCCCGACTCAGAGAAACTCTCACCGTACGAATGTGGATTCGACCCACTTGGATCTGCTCGATTACCATTCTCAGTCCGATTCTTCCTCAGTAGCCATCCTGTTCGTCCTATTCGACCTAGAAATCGCCCTCCTACTCCCCCTGCCATGAGCCGTCCAACTCCAATCCCCCCTAATGACCCTCACCTGAACTGTAGTGATCCTCCTTCTCCTAACACTCGGACTGGCCTACGAGTGAATTCAAGGGGGCCTAGAATGAGCAGAATAACAGAAAGTTAGTCTAACCAAAAAGATAGCTGGTTTCGACCCAGCAGATTACAGCCAACCCTGTAACTTTCTTATGTCGCCCCTACATTTAAGCTTCTACTCAGCCTTCATTTTCAGCGGACTAGGGCTAGCCTTCCACCGAACCCACCTAGTATCCGCCCTACTATGCCTTGAAAGCATAATATTATCGATATTCGTAGGCCTATCAATATGATCCATCGAAAACCAAGTCTCCTCATTCACCATGGTACCAATTCTCATGCTAACCTTCTCAGCGTGTGAGGCGGGCACAGGCCTGGCCATCCTAGTAGCCTCCACCCGCACACATGGCTCCGACCATCTACACAACCTAAACCTCCTGCAATGCTAAAAATCATCCTACCCACAATCATACTTCTTCCAACAGCCCTGCTGTCTCCACCAAAATTTCTATGGACTAACACCACCTTATACAGCCTCCTAATCGCTGCCCTAAGCCTACAGTGATTAATCCCAACCTACTACCCCTACAAATTTTTATCCAACTGAACAGGAATTGACCAAATCTCATCCCCCCTCCTAGTACTATCCTGCTGACTACTCCCACTCATAATCATAGCAAGCCAAAACCACCTGCAACAAGAACCCCTACAACGCAAACGAATCTTTATCTCAACCTTAGTCGCAGTCCAGCCATTCATTCTACTAGCCTTTTCCACCACAGAACTAGCACTATTTTACATCTCATTTGAAGCAACCCTCATTCCCACCCTAATCTTAATCACCCGATGGGGGAACCAACCAGAACGCCTAAGCGCTGGCATCTACCTGCTATTCTACACGCCAGTAAGCTCTCTACCCCTGCTAATCACAATCATACACCTATACGTGAAAATTGGCACCCTGCACCTGCCAACCCTACAACTAACCCACCCAACCCTATCCACCTCATGGACAGGAATACTATCAGGTCTAGCACTGCTCATAGCATTCATAGTAAAAGCCCCACTATACGGCCTACACCTCTGACTGCCAAAAGCCCACGTAGAAGCACCCATCGCAGGCTCAATACTCCTCGCCGCCCTACTACTAAAGCTAGGAGGATACGGAATTATACGAGTCACTCTATTTATGGGCCCACTGTCCAACCTCCTGCACTACCCCTTCCTAACCCTGGCCCTATGAGACGCCCTAATGACTAGCTCAATCTGCCTACGACAGACAGACCTAAAATCACTAATCGCTTATTCATCCGTTAGCCACATAGGCCTAGTTATCGCCGCAGGAATAATCCAAACCCACTGATCATTCTCAGGGGCAATGATCCTAATAATTTCCCATGGACTAACTTCCTCCATACTATTCTGCCTAGCCAACACAAACTATGAACGTACGCACAGCCGAATTCTACTACTCACACGAGGCCTACAACCTCTCCTACCACTCATAGCTACCTGATGATTGCTGGCCAATCTAACAAACATAGCCTTACCCCCAACAACAAACCTCATAGCAGAGCTAACCATTATAATCACCTTATTCAACTGATCTGCCTTCACGATCATCCTAACAGGAATCGCAACCCTACTAACCGCCTCCTACACCTTATTCATACTACTAATGACCCAACGAGGCTCAATCCCCTCCCACATCACATCTATGCAAAACTCAACCACGCGAGAACACCTGCTCATAACACTCCACATTATCCCAATATTCCTCCTAATCCTCAAACCCGAACTGATCTCCGGAATCCCCTCATGCAAGTATAGTTTAAACCAAACATTAGACTGTGATTCTAAGAATAGAAGTTCAAACCTTCTTACCTGCCGAGGGGAGGGTTTAACCAACAAGAGCTGCTAACTCTTACATCTGAGCCTAAAACCTCAGCCCCCTTACTTTTAAAGGATAACAGCAATCCACTGGTCTTAGGAACCACCCATCTTGGTGCAAATCCAAGTAAAAGTAGTGAACCCCACACTACTAATCAACTCCCTCACACTACTCACGCTGACAATCCTCCTAACCCCAATCATCCTGCCATTTCTATTTAAAAACTTTAAAAACACCCCACAAGCCACCACCCGCGCTGTTAAAACCGCATTCCTAATTAGCCTAGCCCCTACAACCGCATTCATCTACTCGGGAGTAGAATCTGTCACCTGCCACTGGGAGTGAAAATTCATTATAAACTTTAAAATCCCCCTGAGCCTAAAAATAGACCAATACTCAATAACATTTCTTCCAATCGCCCTATTTGTAACATGATCAATCCTACAATTCGCCATATGATACATGGCCTCAGAGCCATACGTAACAAAATTTTTCACCTACCTACTGACATTCCTAGTCGCCATACTCCTCCTAACAACCGCAAACAACATATTCCTCCTATTCGTAGGCTGGGAAGGAGTACGAATCATGTCCTTCCTTCTCATCGGCTGATGACAAGGCCGAGCAGATGCCAACACCGCCGCCCTACGAGCCGTAATCTACAACCGAATCGGAGACATCGGACTGATCCTGAGCATAGCATGACTAGCTTCAACATTCAACACCTGAGAGATCCAACAAGCCGTACACCCCCACCAAACCCCAATCCTCCCCCTCATAGGATTAATCCTCGCAGCCGCAGGAAAATCCGCCCAATTTGGACTCCACCCATGACTGCCCGCAGCAATAGAAGGCCCCACCCCAGTATCAGCCCTACTGCACTCCAGTACCATAGTAGTAGCCGGAATCTTCCTGCTCATCCGCATGCACCCCCTGCTAGCCACCAACCAGACAGCCCTAACTGCCTGCCTATGCCTAGGTGCTCTATCAACCCTATTCGCTGCCACATGCGCCCTAACCCAAAATGACATCAAAAAAATCATTGCTTTCTCAACATCCAGCCAACTAGGACTAATAATAGTCACTATCGGACTAAACCTCCCACAACTAGCCTTCCTACACATCTCAACCCATGCCTTCTTTAAAGCCATACTATTCCTATGCTCAGGGTCTATCATCCACAACCTAAACGGAGAACAAGATATCCGAAAGATAGGAGGCCTACAGAAAATACTCCCAGTCACTACTTCCTGCCTAACCATCGGAAACCTGGCGCTGATAGGAACCCCATTCCTAGCCGGATTCTACTCAAATGACCTCATCATCGAAAGCTTAAACACATCATACCTAAATACTTGAGCCCTACTCCTAACCCTTATAGCCACAGCATTCACCGCAACCTACAGCATCCGCATAACCATCCTAGTCCAAGCTGGACAAACCCGAATCCCCCCAATAGTATCAATAAACGAAAACAACCCACTAATCACCGCCCCCCTAACCCGACTCGCCCTAGGCAGCATTACAGCAGGAATAATCATTACCTCTTTCATCACACCAACCAAAACCCCCCCAATAACCATACCCCTTATCACCAAAACTGCTGCCATCCTCATAACAATCCTAGGAATCATCCTAGCCCTAGAACTATCGAACATAACACACACCCTCACTCACCCCAAACCAAACCCCCTCATAAACTTCTCCTCTGCATTAGGGTACTTCAACCCCCTAGTACACCGATTCTTCTCCAAAAACCTACTAGAAAAGGGACAAAACATTGCCCTACACTTGATCGACCTCTCCTGACTCAAAAAAATAGGGCCAGAGGGCCTTGCTGAACTACAAGTAGCCGCAAGCAAAGCCGCAACCTCAATACACACAGGGCTAATTAAGGCCTACCTAGGATCCTTCGCCCTCTCCATCCTGGTAATAATCCTAATAACACACAGACTCACTAATGGCCTCTAACATCCGCAAATCCCATCCCCTACTAAAAATAATCAACAACTCCCTAATCGACCTACCTGCCCCCTCCAACATCTCTGCCTGATGAAACTTCGGCTCCCTTCTAGCCATCTGCTTAGCCACACAAATCCTAACAGGCCTGCTACTAGCCATACACTACACCGCAGACACTTCACTCGCCTTCTCCTCAGTAGCTCACACATGCCGAGACGTCCAGTACGGATGGCTCATCCGCAACCTCCACGCCAATGGTGCTTCGCTCTTCTTAATCTGCATCTACTTACACATCGGACGAGGCCTCTACTACGGCTCCTACCTATACAAAGAAACCTGAAACACAGGAGTAATCCTCCTACTCACCCTAATAGCAACTGCCTTCGTAGGGTATGTCCTACCATGAGGACAAATGTCATTCTGAGGGGCCACCGTAATCACCAACCTATTCTCAGCCATCCCGTACATTGGGCAAACTCTAGTAGAATGAGCCTGAGGAGGATTCTCAGTAGACAATCCAACCTTAACCCGATTCTTCGCCATCCACTTCCTACTGCCCTTCCTAATTGCAGGAATCACCCTAGTCCACCTAACCTTCCTACACGAATCAGGCTCAAATAACCCACTAGGAATCGTATCAGACTGCGACAAAATCCCATTCCACCCACACTTCTCCATGAAAGACAGCTTAGGGCTTACCCTAATAATCACCCCTCTAATAGCACTAGCCCTATTTTCACCGAACCTCCTGGTTCTTGGAATACTAGTTGGGAGTGGTTGGCCACATGAGATGTACAGGATTTTTACCAGTGATTTAGTCTGGACAAGGCTATGTAATTGGTTTACTAACGTCTCATAAGAAAGAAGCATGAGCGGTTAATGCAGTTGGCTTGAAACCCATCCCCAGTGGTGCCAGTGCACTCTCTGCACTCACTGCACTGCATCCCCAGTGGTGCCAGTGCGCTCTCTGGAGTCACAGCACTGCATCCCCAGTGGTGCCAGTGCACTCTCTGGACTCACTGCACTGCATCCCCAGTGGTGCCAGTGCACTCTGTGGACTCACTGTAGTGCATCCCCAGTGGTGCCAGTGCTCTCTCTGGACTCACTGTACTGCATCCACAGTGGTGCCAGTGCACACGCTGGACTCACTGCAGTGCATCCCCAGTGGTGCCAGTGCACTCTCTGGACTCACTGCACTGCATCCCCAGTGGTGCCAGTGCACTCTCTGGACTCACTGCAGGGCATCCCCAGTGGTGCCAGTGCACTCTCTGGACTCACTGCACTGCATCCCCAGTGGTGCCAGTGCACTCTCTGGACTCACTGAAGTGCATCCCCATTGGTGCCATTGCACTCTCTGCACTCACTGCACTGCATCCCCAGTGGTGCCAGTGAACTCACTGGACTGACTGCACTGCATCCCCAGTGGTGCCAGTGCGCTCTCCGGAGTCACAGCACTGCATCCCCAGTGGTGCCAGTGCACTCACTGGACACACTGTACTGCATTACAGGTGGTGCCAGTGCACTCTCTGCACTCACTGCACAGCATCCCCAGTGGTGCCAGTGCATTCACTGGACTCACTGGACTGCATCCCCAGTGGTGCCAGTGCACTCTCTGGACTCACTGCACTGCATCCCCAGTGCTGCCAGTGCACTCTCTGGACTCACTGCAGTGCATCCCCAGTGGTGCCAGTGCAGTCTCTGGACTCACTGCAGTGCATCCCCAGTGGTGCCAGTGCAGTCTCTGGACTCACTGCACTGCATCCCCAGTGGTGCCAGTGCACTCTCTGGACTCACTGCACTGCATCCCCAGTGGTGCCAGTGCACTCTCTGGACTCACTGCAGTGCATCCCCAGTGGTGCCAGTGCAGTCTCTGGACTCACTGCAGTGCATCGCCAGTGGTGCCAGTGCACTCTCTCGAGTCACTGAAGTGCATCCCAAGTGGTGCCAGTGCACTCACTGGACTGACTGCACTGCATCCCCAGTGGTGCCAGTGCGCTCTCCGGAGTCACAGCACTGCATCCCCATTGGTGCCAGTGCACTCACTGGACTCACTGTACTGCATCACAGGTGGTGCCAGTGCACTCACTGGACTCACTGGACTGCATCCCCAGTGGTGCCAGTGCACTCTCTGGACTCACTGAACTGCATCCCCAGTGGTGCCAGTGCACTCTCTGGACTCACTGCACTGCATCCCCAGTGGTGCCAGTGCACTCTCTGGACTCACTGCACTGCATCCCCAGTGGTGATGGTACAATCTCTGGACTCACTGTAGTGCATCCCCAGCGGTGCCAGTGCACTCTCTGGACTCACTGCAGTGCATCCCCGGTGGTGCCAGTGCACTCTCTGGACTCACTGCACTGCATTCCCAGTGGTGCCAGTGAAGTCTCTGGACTCACTGCACTGCATCCCCAGTGGTGCCAGTGCAATCTCTGGACTCACTGCAGTTCATCCCCAGTGGTGCCAGTGCACTCTCTGGACTCACTGCAGTGCATCCCCAGTGGTGCCAGTGCACTCTCTGGACTCACTGCACTGCATCCCCAGTGGTGCCAGTGCACTCTCTGGACTCACTGCAGTGCATCCCCAGTGGTGCCAGTGCACTCTCTGGACTCACTGCACTGCATCCCCAGTGGTGCCAGTGCACTCTCTGCACTCACTGCACTGCATTCCCGGTGGTGCCAGTGAAGTCTCTGGACTCACTGCACTGCATCCCCAGTGGTGCCAGTGCAATCTCTGGACTCACTGCAGTTCATCCCCAGTGGTGCCAGTGCACTCTCTGGACTCACTGCAGTGCATCCCCAGGGCAAAAGCGGGGATGTGAACATAAGACGAGAAGACCCTGTGGAACTTAAAAATCAACGACCACCGCGAATCCTCAATCAACCCCACTGGGGCCACTACCATCGCAGAGCCTGGTTGATATTTTTCGGTTGGGGCGACCTTGGAGGAGAACAAATCCTCCAAAAACAAGACCATACCTCTTTACCTAGAGCTACCCCTCAAAATGCTAACAGTGACCAGACCCAATATAATTGATTAATGGACCAAGCTACCCCAGGGATAACAGCGCAATCCCCCTCAAGAGCCCATATCGACAGGGGGGTTTACGACCTCGATGTTGGATCAGGACATCCTAATGGTGCAGCCGCTATTAAGGGTTCGTTTGTTCAACGATTAACAGTCCTACGTGATCTGAGTTCAGACCGGAGCAATCCAGGTCGGTTTCTATCTATGACACACTCTCCCCAGTACGAAAGGACCGGGAAAGTGGGGCCAATACCACAAGCACGCCCCCCCCCTCTAAGCAGTGAAACCAACTAAACCGTGAAGAGGGCCTTCCCCCACCACTTTCAATCCTAGAAAAGGACCAGCTAGAGTGGCAGAGCCCGGCAAGTGCAGAAGGCTTAAGCCCTTTCCCCAGAGGTTCAAATCCTCTCCCTAGCTTCACCCATGATTCAAATAACAACACTAAGCTGCCTCATTATATCCCTCCTATACATCATCCCAATCCTGATTGCCGTAGCCTTCCTAACCCTAGCAGAACGGAAAATCCTAAGCTACATACAATCCCGCAAAGGCCCTAACGTTGTCGGGCCTTTTGGCCTACTTCAACCATTTGCGGACGGACTGAAACTATTTACCAAAGAGCCCATCCGACCCTCTACCTCTTCCCCACTTCTATTCATTCTGATACCAATACTAGCCCTTGTCCTAGCCCTCACCACTTGAGCACCACTACCACTCCCATTTCCCCTAGCAGATCTAAACCTCGGAGTTCCCTTCCTAATAGCCATGTCAAGCCTAGCCGTCTACTCAGTCCTATGATCAGGCTGAGCCTCGAACTCAAAATACGCACTAATCGGAGCCCTACGGGCAGTAGCACAGACCATTTCATACGAAGTGACACTGGCCATAATCCTGCTATCAATAATCATACTAAGCGGAAGCTACACACTCAGCTCCTTTGCCGTCGCACAGGAGCCTCTATACTTCATTTTCTCCTCATGACCCCTAGCAATAATATGATACGTATCCACCCTAGCAGAGACAAACCGAGCTCCTTTTGACCTCACAGAGGGTGAATCTGAGCTAGTCTCAGGGTTTAACGTTGAATACGCCGCAGGACCCTTCGCCTTATTCTTCCTAGCTGAATATGCGAACATTATGCTAATAAATACACTTACAGCCATCATATTCCTAAACCCAAGCGCCCTAGGGCCACCCACAGAACTATTCCCCGTCATCCTAGCCACAAAAGTCCTCCTACTATCTTCTGGTTTCTTATGGGTCCGAGCTTCATACCCACGATTCCGATATGACCAACTAATGCACCTACTATGAAAAAACTTCCTACCCCTCACACTAGCTCTGTGCCTCTGACACATCAGCATACCTATCTGCTATGCAGGCCTACCTCCTTACATAAGGAAATGTGCCTGAACTACAAAGGGTCACTATGATAAAGTGAACATAGAGGTATAACAGCCCTCTCATTTCCTGTTGACCTTAGAAAAGTAGGAATTGAACCCACACAAGAGAAATCAAAATTCTCCATACTTCCCTTATATTATTTTCTAGTAGAGTCAGCTAATCAAGCTATCGGGCCCATACCCCGAAAATGATGGTTTAACCCCCTCCTCTACTAATGAACCCTTACGCGACCCCAATCATAACCTTCAGCCTCATCTTGGGCACCACAATCACAATTTCCAGCAACCACTGAGTTCTGGCCTGGACAGGACTGGAGATCAACGCACTAGCCATCATTCCCCTAATTGCCAAATCCCACCACCCACGAGCAGTAGAAGCCGCAACGAAATACTTCCTAACCCAAGCAGCTGCTTCCGCCCTGGTCCTATTCTCTAGCATAACCAATGCCTGAGTCACCGGCCAATGAGACATCACACAAATAAACCACCCAACCTCCTGTCTACTACTGACAGCAGCAATCGCTATTAAACTGGGCCTAGTGCCATTTCACTTCTGATTCCCAGAAGTACTACAAGGATCGCCACTAATAACAGCCCTGCTACTCTCGACCCTCATAAAATTCCCCCCACTAACCCTGCTCCTACTAACATCCAAATCCCTTGACCCAGCTCTACTCA
This sequence comes from Anser brachyrhynchus, assembly GCF_964034855.1. Classification (NCBI taxonomy): domain Eukaryota; kingdom Metazoa; phylum Chordata; class Aves; order Anseriformes; family Anatidae; genus Anser; species Anser brachyrhynchus. Next base: position 52,002 of record NW_027663935.1, on the reverse strand, counting down.
CCGCCATGGCCCTAGCCTCAACAGCACTAGGAGGCTGAATAGGACTGAACCAAACACAAACACGCAAAATCCTAGCCTTCTCGTCCATCTCCCACTTAGGCTGAATCGCCATCATCCTAGTTTACAGCCCCAAATTGGCCTTACTTACCTTCTACCTATACACAATCATAACATCAGCCGTATTCCTAGCCCTTAACAAAATCAAAGCCCTTAACCTATCCATGATCACAACCTCATGAACAAAAACCCCAGTGCTAAACGCCACCCTAATACTAGTACTTTTATCCCTAGCAGGCCTCCCCCCATTAACAGGCTTTATACCAAAGTGACTTATCATCCAAGAACTAACTAAACAGGAAATAACACCAGCAGCCATGGCAATTGCCATGCTATCACTGCTCAGCCTCTTCTTCTACCTACGCCTCGCATACCACTCAACAATTACCCTTCCCCCCAACTCCTCTAACCACATAAAACAATGATACACTAGCAAAGCCCCAAGCACACCTACTGCGGTCCTTGCCTCACTATCAATCCTCTTACTTCCCCTGTCCCCAATAATACATGCCATTGTCTAGAAACTTAGGATAACACCCCAAACCGAAGGCCTTCAAAGCCTTAAATAAGAGTTAAACCCTCTTAGTTTCTGCACATTAAGACTTACAGAATATTAACCTGTATCTTCTGAATGCAAGTCAGACGCTTTAATTAAGCTAAAGCCTCCCTAGACAGATGGGCTTCGATCCCACAAAACTCTAGTTAACAGCTAAATGCCTAAACCAATTGGCTTCTGCCTACAAAGACCCTGACGCACCCTAGTGCGCATCGATGAGCTTGCAACTCAACATGAATTTCACTACAGAGCCGATAAGAAGAGGAATTAAACCTCTGTAAAAAGGACTACAGCCTAACGCTTCAACACTCAGCCATCTTACCCGTCACCTTCATCAACCGATGACTATTTTCCACTAACCATAAGGATATTGGCACCCTGTACCTCATCTTCGGGGCATGAGCAGGAATAGTCGGCACCGCACTCAGCCTATTAATCCGCGCAGAACTAGGACAACCAGGAACTCTCCTAGGCGACGACCAAATTTACAATGTAATTGTTACCGCTCACGCCTTTGTAATAAGCTTCTTTATAGTCATACCCATCATGATCGGAGGATTCGGCAACTGATTAGTCCCCCTCATAATCGGTGCCCCCGACATAGCATTCCCGCGAATAAACAACATAAGCTTTTGACTCCTCCCCCCATCATTCCTCCTCCTACTAGCCTCATCCACTGTAGAAGCTGGCGCCGGCACAGGCTGAACTGTCTACCCTCCCCTAGCAGGTAACCTTGCCCACGCTGGAGCTTCAGTAGACCTGGCTATCTTCTCACTCCACTTAGCCGGTATCTCCTCCATCCTTGGGGCCATCAACTTTATCACCACAGCCATCAACATAAAACCCCCCGCACTCTCACAATACCAAACCCCACTATTTGTCTGATCCGTACTAATTACCGCCATCCTACTCCTTCTATCACTCCCCGTACTCGCCGCCGGTATTACAATATTACTAACTGATCGAAACCTAAACACCACATTCTTCGACCCCGCTGGAGGAGGAGACCCAATCCTGTACCAACACCTATTCTGATTCTTCGGACACCCAGAAGTCTATATTCTGATCCTACCGGGGTTCGGAATCATCTCACACGTAGTCACGTACTACTCAGGCAAAAAGGAGCCCTTCGGCTACATGGGAATAGTCTGAGCCATACTATCCATCGGCTTCCTAGGATTCATCGTCTGAGCTCACCACATGTTTACAGTAGGAATAGACGTTGATACCCGAGCCTACTTTACATCAGCCACTATAATCATTGCCATCCCTACCGGAATCAAAGTATTTAGCTGACTAGCCACCCTGCACGGAGGAACAATCAAATGAGACCCCCCCAATACTATGAGCTCTAGGATTTATCTTCCTATTTACCATCGGAGGATTAACAGGAATCGTTCTTGCAAACTCTTCCCTAGACATCGCCCTGCACGACACGTACTACGTAGTTGCCCACTTCCACTACGTCCTATCCATAGGCGCCGTCTTTGCCATTCTAGCAGGATTTACTCACTGATTCCCACTACTCACTGGGTTTACCCTACACCAAACATGAGCAAAAGCCCACTTCGGGGTAATATTTACAGGAGTAAACCTAACGTTCTTCCCCCAGCACTTCCTAGGCCTAGCAGGAATACCCCGACGATACTCGGACTATCCCGACGCCTACACACTATGAAACACCATTTCCTCCATCGGCTCCCTAATCTCAATAGTAGCCGTAATCATACTAATATTCATCATCTGAGAAGCCTTTTCGGCCAAACGAAAAGTCCTACAACCAGAACTAACTACCACAAACGTTGAATGAATCCACGGCTGCCCTCCCCCATACCATACTTTCGAGGAACCGGCCTTCGTCCAAGTACAAGAAAGGAAGGAATCGAACCCTCACATGCTGGTTTCAAGCCAACTGCATTCACCGCTCATGCTTCTTTCTTATGAGACGTTAGTAAACCAATTACATAGCCTTGTCAAGACTAAATCACAGGTAAAAATCCTGTACATCTCATGTGGCCAACCACTCCCAACTAGGATTCCAAGACGCCTCATCACCCATCATAGAAGAACTCGTTGAATTCCACGACCACGCCCTAATCGTTGCCCTAGCTATCTGCAGCCTAGTTCTCTACCTTTTAGCCCACATACTAACAGAAAAACTCTCGTCCAATGCTGTAGACGCCCAAGAAGTAGAGCTGATCTGGACAATCCTACCTGCTATCGTCCTGGTACTCCTCGCCCTCCCATCCCTACAAATCCTCTACATAATGGACAAAATCGATGAACCAGACCTCACCCTAAAAGCCATCGGCCACCAATGATACTGAAGCTACGAATACACAGACTTCAAAGACCTATCATTCGACTCCTACATAGTGCCCACCCCAGACTTACCCAACGGCCACTTCCGACTGCTAGAAGTTGACCACCGCGTAGTTATCCCAATAGAATCCCCCATCCGCGTGATCATTACTGCAGGAGACGTACTCCACTCCTGAGCAGTCCCAACGCTCGGAGTTAAAACAGACGCAATCCCAGGCCGACTAAACCAAACTTCATTCATTACCACCCGGCCTGGGATTTTTTACGGACAATGCTCAGAAATTTGCGGGGCTAATCACAGCTACATACCCATTGTAGTAGAATCAACCCCACTCCCACATTTCGAGGCCTGATCGTCCCTTCTATCATCATCCTAATCATTAAGAAGCTATGCAACAGCACTAGCCTTTTAAGCTAGCCAAAGAGGGACTTCCCCCTCCTTAATGATATGCCACAGCTTAACCCCGCACCATGATTTTCAATCATAATTATAACCTGATTAACCCTAGCACTCCTCATCCAACCAAAACTACTAGCCTTCACCACAACCAACCCCCCATCAAATAAGACCTCCCTCACTACCAAACCCACACCATGATCCTGACCATGAACCTAAGCTTCTTTGACCAATTTTCCAGCCCCAATCTATTTGGCATCCCCTTAATCCTACTATCCCTACTCTTCCCAGCCCTACTATTCCCGTCCCCAAACAACCGATGAATCAACAACCGCCTTTCTACTATCCAAACATGACTCCTTCACCTAATCACAAAACAACTAATAGTCCCACTCAACAAAAATGGCCACAAATGAGCCATAATATTTACATCCCTAATAATCATACTTCTTACAATCAACCTTCTAGGCCTCCTTCCATATACATTCACCCCAACCACCCAACTATCTATGAACATAGCCCTAGCCTTCCCACTATGGCTCGCCACACTACTAACAGGCCTACGAAACCAACCATCAGCCTCTTTAGCCCACCTATTACCCGAAGGTACCCCTACACCCCTAATCCCCGCACTAATCCTGATCGAAACAACCAGCCTACTAATCCGCCCCCTAGCCCTCGGAGTCCGCCTTACAGCCAACCTTACAGCAGGACACTTACTCATCCAACTCATCTCTACAGCCTCCATTGCATTAATACCCACCCTTCCTGCAGTATCCATCCTAACAATAATCATCCTACTACTCCTAACCATCCTAGAAGTAGCAGTAGCCATAATCCAGGCCTACGTCTTCGTGCTCCTTCTAAGCCTATACTTACAAGAAAACATCTAATGGCACACCAAGCACACTCATACCACATAGTTGACCCAAGCCCTTGACCAATCTTCGGGGCAGCCGCCGCCCTACTCACAACCTCAGGATTAATCATGTGATTCCACTACAACTCATCCATACTACTAACCCTAGGCCTCATCTCAATACTCCTAGTAATACTCCAATGATGACGAGACATTGTACGAGAAAGCACCTTCCAAGGCCATCACACTCCCACAGTCCAAAAAGGCCTACGATACGGCATAATCCTTTTCATCACATCCGAAGCATTCTTCTTCTTAGGGTTCTTCTGAGCGTTCTTCCACTCGAGCCTGGCCCCAACCCCAGAACTAGGAGGCCAATGACCCCCAACAGGAATTAAACCACTCAACCCGATAGAAGTCCCCCTACTAAACACAGCCATCCTACTAGCCTCAGGCGTTACCGTAACGTGAGCCCATCACAGCATCACAGAAGGAAACCGAAAACATGCCATCCACGCCCTAACCCTAACGATCCTCTTGGGATTCTACTTCACAGCCCTACAAGCAATAGAATACCACGAAGCCCCATTCTCAATCGCCGATAGCGTCTACGGATCTACCTTCTTCGTTGCCACTGGATTCCACGGACTCCACGTAATCATCGGATCCTCCTTCCTGACCGTCTGCCTCTTCCGACTGATCAAGTTCCACTTTACATCAGACCACCACTTCGGATTCGAGGCAGCAGCCTGATACTGACACTTCGTAGACGTCATCTGACTATTCCTCTACATAACCATCTACTGATGAGGATCTTGCTCTTCTAGTATATTAATTACAATTGACTTCCAATCTCTAGAATCTGGTATAAACCCAGAGGAGAGCAATGAACGCACTCATGTTCATATTCGCCCTATCATCAATCCTAAGCGCCGCCCTAACCGCATTAAACTTCTGACTCGCCCAAATAAACCCCGACTCAGAGAAACTCTCACCGTACGAATGTGGATTCGACCCACTTGGATCTGCTCGATTACCATTCTCAGTCCGATTCTTCCTCAGTAGCCATCCTGTTCGTCCTATTCGACCTAGAAATCGCCCTCCTACTCCCCCTGCCATGAGCCGTCCAACTCCAATCCCCCCTAATGACCCTCACCTGAACTGTAGTGATCCTCCTTCTCCTAACACTCGGACTGGCCTACGAGTGAATTCAAGGGGGCCTAGAATGAGCAGAATAACAGAAAGTTAGTCTAACCAAAAAGATAGCTGGTTTCGACCCAGCAGATTACAGCCAACCCTGTAACTTTCTTATGTCGCCCCTACATTTAAGCTTCTACTCAGCCTTCATTTTCAGCGGACTAGGGCTAGCCTTCCACCGAACCCACCTAGTATCCGCCCTACTATGCCTTGAAAGCATAATATTATCGATATTCGTAGGCCTATCAATATGATCCATCGAAAACCAAGTCTCCTCATTCACCATGGTACCAATTCTCATGCTAACCTTCTCAGCGTGTGAGGCGGGCACAGGCCTGGCCATCCTAGTAGCCTCCACCCGCACACATGGCTCTGACCATCTACACAACCTAAACCTCCTGCAATGCTAAAAATCATCCTACCCACAATCATACTTCTTCCAACAGCCCTGCTGTCTCCACCAAAATTTCTATGGACTAACACCACCTTATACAGCCTCCTAATCGCTGCCCTAAGCCTACAGTGATTAATCCCAACCTACTACCCCTACAAATTTTTATCCAACTGAACAGGAATTGACCAAATCTCATCCCCCCTCCTAGTACTATCCTGCTGACTACTCCCACTCATAATCATAGCAAGCCAAAACCAGCTGCAACAAGAACCCTTACAACGCAAACGAATCTTTATCTCAACCTTAGTCGCAGTCCAGCCATTCATCCTACTAGCCTTTTCCACCACAGAACTAGCACTATTTTACATCTCATTTGAAGCAACCCTCATTCCCACCCTAATCTTAATCACCCGATGGGGGAACCAACCAGAACGCCTAAGCGCTGGCATCTACCTGCTATTCTACACGCCAGTAAGCTCTCTACCCCTGCTAATCACAATCATACACCTATACGTGAAAATTGGCACCCTGCACCTGCCAACCCTACAACTAACCCACCCAACCCTATCCACCTCATGGACAGGAATACTATCAGGTCTAGCACTGCTCATAGCATTCATAGTAAAAGCCCCACTATACGGCCTACACCTCTGACTGCCAAAAGCCCACGTAGAAGCACCCATCGCAGGCTCAATACTCCTCGCCGCCCTACTACTAAAGCTAGGAGGATACGGAATTATACGAGTCACTCTATTTATGGGCCCACTGTCCAGCCTCCTGCACTACCCCTTCCTAACCCTGGCCCTATGAGGCGCCCTAATGACTAGCTCAATCTGCCTACGACAGACAGACCTAAAATCACTAATCGCTTATTCATCCGTTAGCCACATAGGCCTAGTTATCGCCGCAGGAATAATCCAAACCCACTGATCATTCTCAGGGGCAATGATCCTAATAATTTCCCATGGACTAACTTCCTCCATACTATTCTGCCTAGCCAACACAAACTATGAACGTACGCACAGCCGAATTCTACTACTCACACGAGGCCTACAACCTCTCCTACCACTCATAGCTACCTGATGATTGCTGGCCAATCTAACAAACATAGCCTTACCCCCAACAACAAACCTCATAGCAGAGCTAACCATTATAATCACCTTATTCAACTGATCTGCCTTCACGATCATCCTAACAGGAATCGCAACCCTACTAACCGCCTCCTACACCTTATTCATACTACTAATGACCCAACGAGGCTCAATCCCCTCCCACATCACATCTATGCAAAACTCAACCACGCGAGAACACCTGCTCATAACACTCCACATTATCCCAATATTCCTCCTAATCCTCAAACCCGAACTGATCTCCGGAATCCCCTCATGCAAGTATAGTTTAAACCAAACATTAGACTGTGATTCTAAGAATAGAAGTTCAAACCTTCTTACCTGCCGAGGGGAGGGTTTAACCAACAAGAGCTGCTAACTCTTACATCTGAGCCTAAAACCTCAGCCCCCTTACTTTTAAAGGATAACAGCAATCCACTGGTCTTAGGAACCACCCATCTTGGTGCAAATCCAAGTAAAAGTAGTGAACCCCACACTACTAATCAACTCCCTCACACTACTCACGCTGACAATCCTCCTAACCCCAATCATCCTGCCATTTCTATTTAAAAACTTTAAAAACACCCCACAAGCCACCACCCGCGCTGTTAAAACCGCATTCCTAATTAGCCTAGCCCCTACAACCGCATTCATCTACTCGGGAGTAGAATCTGTCACCTGCCACTGGGAGTGAAAATTCATTATAAACTTTAAAATCCCCCTGAGCCTAAAAATAGACCAATACTCAATAACATTTCTTCCAATCGCCCTATTTGTAACATGATCAATCCTACAATTCGCCATATGATACATGGCCTCAGAGCCATACGTAACAAAATTTTTCACCTACCTACTGACATTCCTAGTCGCCATACTCCTCCTAACAACCGCAAACAACATATTCCTCCTATTCGTAGGCTGGGAAGGAGTACGAATCATGTCCTTCCTTCTCATCGGCTGATGACAAGGCCGAGCAGATGCCAACATCGCCGCCCTACGAGCCGTAATCTACAACCGAATCGGAGACATCGGACTGATCCTGAGCATAGCATGACTAGCTTCAACATTCAACACCTGAGAGATCCAACAAGCCGTACACCCCCACCAAACCCCAATCCTCCCCCTCATAGGATTAATCCTCGCAGCCGCAGGAAAATCCGCCCAATTTGGACTCCACCCATGACTGCCCGCAGCAATAGAAGGCCCCACCCCAGTATCAGCCCTACTGCACTCCAGTACCATAGTAGTAGCCGGAATCTTCCTGCTCATCCGCATGCACCCCCTGCTAGCCACCAACCAGACAGCCCTAACTGCCTGCCTATGCCTAGGTGCTCTATCAACCCTATTCGCTGCCACATGCGCCCTAACCCAAAATGACATCAAAAAAATCATTGCTTTCTCAACATCCAGCCAACTAGGACTAATAATAGTCACTATCGGACTAAACCTCCCACAACTAGCCTTCTTACACATCTCAACCCATGCCTTCTTTAAAGCCATACTATTCCTATGCTCAGGGTCTATCATCCACAACCTAAACGGAGAACAAGATATCCGAAAGATAGGAGGCCTACAGAAAATACTCCCAGTCACTACTTCCTGCCTAACCATCGGAAACCTGGCGCTGATAGGAACCCCATTCCTAGCCGGATTCTACTCAAAAGACCTCATCATCGAAAGCTTAAACACATCATACCTAAATACTTGAGCCCTACTCCTAACCCTTATAGCCACAGCATTCACCGCAACCTACAGCATCCGCATAACCATCCTAGTCCAAGCTGGACAAACCCGAATCCCCCCAATAGTATCAATAAACGAAAACAACCCACTAATCACCGCCCCCCTAACCCGACTCGCCCTAGGCAGCATTACAGCAGGAATAATCATTACCTCTTTCATCACACCAACCAAAACCCCCCCAATAACCATACCCCTTATCACCAAAACCGCTGCCATCCTCATAACAATCCTAGGAATCATCCTAGGCCCCTCATGTACAGGGCCACACCCCTCTAACGGCGCAAGCTTACATAGAAACATTATTAACAGACCTAGACAGATACAAAAACCCCTACAAGACCACGTATTAACTAACCCTGTTAACCCGACTCAGGAGCGCCTATAAGAGCGATTAAAATCTGTGAAAGGAACTCGGCAAATTAATAAGGCCCGACTGTTTACCAAAAACATAGCCTTCAGCAAATTAAACAAGTATTGAAGGTGATGCCTGCCCGGTGACTTAGGTTTAACGGCCGCGGTATCCTAACCGTGCAAAGGTAGCGCAATCAATTGTCCCATAAATCGAGACTTGTATGAATGGCTAAACGAGGTCTTAACTGTCTCTCACAGATAATCAGTGAAATTGATCTCCCCGTGCAAAAGCGGGGATGTGAACATAAGACGAGAAGACCCTGTGGAACTTAAAAATCAACGACCACCGCGAATCCTCAATCAACCCCACTGGGGCCACTACCATCGCAGAGCCTGGTCGATATTTTTCGGTTGGGGCGACCTTGGAGGAGAACAAATCCTCCAAAAACAAGACCATACCTCTTTACCTAGAGCTACCCCTCAAAGTGCTAACAGTGACCAGACCCAATATAATTGATTAATGGACCAAGCTACCCCAGGGATAACAGCGCAATCCCCCTCAAGAGCCCATATCGACAGGGGGGTTTACGACCTCGATGTTGGATCAGGACATCCTAATGGTGCAGCCGCTATTAAGGGTTCGTTTGTTCAACGATTAACAGTCCTACGTGATCTGAGTTCAGACCGGAGCAATCCAGGTCGGTTTCTATCTATGACACACTCTCCCCAGTACGAAAGGACCGGGAAAGTGGGGCCAATACCACAAGCACGCCCCCCCCCTCTAAGCAGTGAAACCAACTAAACCGTGAAGAGGGCCTTCCCCCACCACTTTCAATCCTAGAAAAGGACCAGCTAGAGTGGCAGAGCCCGGCAAGTGCAGAAGGCTTAAGCCCTTTCCCCAGAGGTTCAAATCCTCTCCCTAGCTTCACCCATGATTCAAATAACAACACTAAGCTGCCTCGTTATATCCCTCCTATACATCATCCCAATCCTGATTGCCGTAGCCTTCCTAACCCTAGTAGAACGGAAAATCCTAAGCTACATACAATCCCACAAAGGCCCTAACGTTGTCGGGCCTTTTGGCCTACTTCAACCATTTGCGGACGGACTGAAACTATTTACCAAAGAGCCCATCCGACCCTCTACCTCTTCCCCACTTCTATTCATTCTGATACCAATACTAGCCCTTGTCCTAGCCCTCACCACTTGAGCACCACTACCACTCCCATTTCCCCTAGCAGATCTAAACCTCGGAGTTCTCTTCCTAATAGCCATGTCAAGCCTAGCCGTCTACTCAGTCCTATGATCAGGCTGAGCCTCGAACTCAAAATACGCACTAATCGGAGCCCTACGGGCAGTAGCACAGACCATTTCATACGAAGTGACACTGGCCATAATCCTGCTATCAATAATCATACTAAGCGGAAGCTACACACTCAGCTCCTTTGCCATCGCACAGGAGCCTCTATACTTCATTTTCTCCTCATGACCCCTAGCAATAATATGATACGTATCCACCCTAGCAGAGACAAACCGAGCTCCTTTTGACCTCACAGAGGGTGAATCTGAGCTAGTCTCAGGGTTTAACGTTGAATACGCCGCAGGACCCTTCGCCTTATTCTTCCTAGCTGAATATGCGAACATTATGCTAATAAATACACTTACAGCCATCATATTCCTAAACCCAAGCGCCCTAGGGCCACCCACAGAACTATTCCCCGTCATCCTAGCCACAAAAGTCCTCCTACTATCTTCTGGTTTCTTATGGGTCCGAGCTTCATACCCACGATTCCGATATGACCAACTAATGCACCTACTATGAAAAAACTTCCTACCCCTCACACTAGCTCTGTGCCTCTGACACATCAGCATACCTATCTGCTATGCAGGCCTACCTCCTTACATAAGGAAATGTGCCTGAACTACAAAGGGTCACTATGATAAAGTGAACATAGAGGTATAACAGCCCTCTCATTTCCTGTTGACCTTAGAAAAGTAGGAATTGAACCCACACAAGAGAAATCAAAATTCTCCATACTTCCCTTATATTATTTTCTAGTAGAGTCAGCTAATCAAGCTATCGGGCCCATACCCCGAAAATGATGGTTTAACCCCCTCCTCTACTAATGAACCCTTACGCGACCCCAATTATAACCTTCAGCCTCATCTTGGGCACCACAATCACAATTTCCAGCAACCACTGAGTTCTGGCCTGGACAGGACTGGAGATCAACGCACTAGCCATCATTCCCCTAATTGCCAAATCCCACCACCCACGAGCAGTAGAAGCCGCAACGAAATACTTCCTAACCCAAGCAGCTGCTTCCGCCCTGGTCCTATTCTCTAGCATAACCAATGCCTGAGTCACCGGCCAATGAGACATCACACAAATAAACCACCCAACCTCCTGTCTACTACTGACAGCAGCAATCGCTATTAAACTGGGCCTAGTGCCATTTCACTTCTGATTCCCAGAAGTACTACAAGGATCGCCACTAATAACAGCCCTGCTACTCTCGACCCTCATAAAATTCCCCCCACTAACCCTGCTCCTACTAACATCCAAATCCCTTGACCCAGCTCTACTCACCGCCATGGCCCTAGCCTCAACAGCACTAGGAGGCTGAATAGGACTGAACCAAACACAAACACGCAAAATCCTAGCCTTCTCGTCCATCTCCCACTTAGGCTGAATCGCCATCATCCTAGTTTACAGCCCCAAATTGGCCTTACTTACCTTCTACCTATACACAATCATAACATCAGCCGTATTCCTAGCCCTTAACAAAATCAAAGCCCTTAACCTATCCATGATCACAACCTCATGAACAAAAACCCCAGTGCTAAACGCCACCCTAATACTAGTACTTTTATCCCTAGCAGGCCTCCCCCCATTAACAGGCTTTATACCAAAGTGACTTATCATCCAAGAACTAACTAAACAGGAAATAACACCAGCAGCCATGGCAATTGCCATGCTATCACTGCTCAGCCTCTTCTTCTACCTACGCCTCGCATACCACTCAACAATTACCCTTCCCCCCAACTCCTCTAACCACATAAAACAATGATACACTAGCAAAGCCCCAAGCACACCTACTGCGGTCCTTGCCTCACTATCAATCCTCTTACTTCCCCTGTCCCCAATAATACATGCCATTGTCTAGAAACTTAGGATAACACCCCAAACCGAAGGCCTTCAAAACCTTAAATAAGAGTTAAACCCTCTTAGTTTCTGCACATTAAGACTTACAGAATATTAACCTGTATCTTCTGAATGCAAGTCAGACGCTTTAATTAAGCTAAAGCCTCCCTAGACAGATGGGCTTCGATCCCACAAAACTCTAGTTAACAGCTAAATGCCTAAACCAATTGGCTTCTGCCTACAAAGACCCTGACGCACCCTAGTGCGCATCGATGAGCTTGCAACTCAACATGAATTTCACTACAGAGCCGATAAGAAGAGGAATTAAACCTCTGTAAAAAGGACTACAGCCTAACGCTTCAACACTCAGCCATCTTACCCGTCACCTTCATCAACCGATGACTATTTTCCACTAACCATAAGGATATTGGCACCCTGTACCTCATCTTCGGGGCATGAGCAGGAATAGTCGGCACCGCACTCAGCCTATTAATCCGCGCAGAACTAGGACAACCAGGAACTCTCCTAGGCGACGACCAAATTTACAATGTAATCGTTACCGCTCACGCCTTTGTAATAAGCTTCTTTATAGTCATACCCATCATGATCGGAGGATTCGGCAACTGATTAGTCCCCCTCATAATCGGTGCCCCCGACATAGCATTCCCGCGAATAAACAACATAAGCTTTTGACTCCTCCCCCCATCATTCCTCCTCCTACTAGCCTCATCCACTGTAGAAGCTGGCACCGGCACAGGCTGAACTGTCTACCCTCCCCTAGCAGGTAACCTTGCCCACGCCGGAGCTTCAGTAGACCTGGCTATCTTCTCACTCCACTTAGCCGGTATCTCCTCCATCCTTGGGGCCATCAACTTTATCACCACAGCCATCAACATAAAACCCCCCGCACTCTCACAATACCAAACCCCACTATTTGTCTGATCCGTACTAATTACCGCCATCCTACTCCTTCTATCACTCCCCGTACTCGCCGCCGGTATTACAATATTACTAACTGATTGAAACCTAAACACCACATTCTTCGACCCCGCTGGAGGAGGAGACCCAATCCTGTACCAACACCTATTCTGATTCTTCGGACACCCAGAAGTCTATATTCTGATCCTACCGGGGTTTGGAATCATCTCACACGTAGTCACGTACTACTCAGGCAAAAAGGAGCCCTTCGGCTACATGGGAATAGTCTGAGCCATACTATCCATCGGCTTCCTAGGATTCATCGTCTGAGCTCACCACATGTTTACAGTAGGAATAGACGTTGATACCCGAGCCTACTTTACATCAGCCACTATAATCATTGCCATCCCTACCGGAATCAAAGTATTTAGCTGACTAGCCACCCTGCACGGAGGAACAATCAAATGAGACCCCCCCAATACTATGAGCTCTAGGATTTATCTTCCTATTTACCATCGGAGGATTAACAGGAATCGTTCTTGCAAACTCTTCCCTAGACATCGCCCTGCACGACACGTACTACGTAGTTGCCCACTTCCACTACGTCCTATCCATAGGCGCCGTCTTTGCCATTCTAGCAGGATTTACTCACTGATTCCCACTACTCACTGGGTTTACCCTACACCAAACATGAGCAAAAGCCCACTTCGGGGTAATATTTACAGGAGTAAACCTAACGTTCTTCCCCCAGCACTTCCTAGGCCTAGCAGGAATACCCCGACGATACTCGGACTATCCCGACGCCTACACACTATGAAACACCATTTCCTCCATCGGCTCCCTAATCTCAATAGTAGCCGTAATCATACTAATATTCATCATCTGAGAAGCCTTTTCGGCCAAACGAAAAGTCCTACAACCAGAACTAACTACCACAAACGTTGAATGAATCCACGGCTGCCCTCCCCCATACCATACTTTCGAGGAACCGGCCTTCGTCCAAGTACAAGAAAGGAAGGAATCGAACCCTCACATGCTGGTTTCAAGCCAACTGCATTCACCGCTCATGCTTCTTTCTTATGAGACGTTAGTAAACCAATTACATAGCCTTGTCAAGACTAAATCACAGGTAAAAATCCTGTACATCTCATGTGGCCAACCACTCCCAACTAGGATTCCAAGACGCCTCATCACCCATCATAGAAGAACTCGTTGAATTCCACGACCACGCCCTAATCGTTGCCCTAGCTATCTGCAGCCTAGTTCTCTACCTTTTAGCCCACATACTAACAGAAAAACTCTCGTCCAATGCTGTAGACGCCCAAGAAGTAGAGCTGATCTGGACAATCCTACCTGCTATCGTCCTGGTACTCCTCGCCCTCCCATCCCTACAAATCCTCTACATAATGGACAAAATCGATGAACCAGACCTCACCCTAAAAGCCATCGGCCACCAATGATACTGAAGCTACGAATACACAGACTTCAAAGACCTATCATTCGACTCCTACATAGTGCCCACCCCAGACTTACCCAACAGCCACTTCCGACTGCTAGAAGTTGACCACCGCGTAGTTATCCCAATAGAATCCCCCATCCGCGTGATCATTACTGCAGGAGACGTACTCCACTCCTGAGCAGTCCCAACGCTCGGAGTTAAAACAGACGCAATCCCAGGCCGACTAAACCATCAACAGTCCTACGTGATCTGAGTTCAGACCGGAGCAATCCAGGTCGGTTTCTATCTATGACACACTCTCCCCAGTACGAAAGGACCGGGAAAGTGGGGCCAATACCACAAGCACGCCCCCCCCCTCTAAGCAGTGAAACCAACTAAACCGTGAAGAGGGCCTTCCCCCACCACTTTCAATCCTAGAAAAGGACCAGCTAGAGTGGCAGAGCCCGGCAAGTGCAGAAGGCTTAAGCCCTTTCCCCAGAGGTTCAAATCCTCTCCCTAGCTTCACCCATGATTCAAATAACAACACTAAGCTGCCTCATTATATCCCTCCTATACATCATCCCAATCCTGATTGCCGTAGCCTTCCTAACCCTAGTAGAACGGAAAATCCTAAGCTACATACAATCCCGCAAAGGCCCTAACGTTGTTGGGCCTTTTGGCCTACTTCAACCATTTGCGGACGGACTGAAACTATTTACCAAAGAGCCCATCCGACCCTCTACCTCTTCCCCACTTCTATTCATTCTGATACCAATACTAGCCCTTGTCCTAGCCCTCACCACTTGAGCACCACTACCACTCCCATTTCCCCTAGCAGATCTAAACCTCGGAGTTCTCTTCCTAATAGCCATGTCAAGCCTAGCCGTCTACTCAGTCCTATGATCAGGCTGAGCCTCGAACTCAAAATACGCACTAATCGGAGCCCTACGGGCAGTAGCACAGACCATTTCATACGAAGTGACACTGGCCATAATCCTGCTATCAATAATCATACTAAGCGGAAGCTACACACTCAGCTCCTTTGCCATCGCACAGGAGCCTCTATACTTCATTTTCTCCTCATGACCCCTAGCAATAATATGATACGTATCCACCCTAGCAGAGACAAACCGAGCTCCTTTTGACCTCACAGAGGGTGAATCTGAGCTAGTCTCAGGGTTTAACGTTGAATACGCCGCAGGACCCTTCGCCTTATTCTTCCTAGCTGAATATGCGAACATTATGCTAATAAATACACTTACAGCCATCATATTCCTAAACCCAAGCGCCCTAGGGCCACCCACAGAACTATTCCCCGTCATCCTAGCCACAAAAGTCCTCCTACTATCTTCTGGTTTCTTATGGGTCCGAGCTTCATACCCACGATTCCGATATGACCAACTAATGCACCTACTATGAAAAAACTTCCTACCCCTCACACTAGCTCTGTGCCTCTGACACATCAGCATACCTATCTGCTATGCAGGCCTACCTCCTTACATAAGGAAATGTGCCTGAACTACAAAGGGTCACTATGATAAAGTGAACATAGAGGTATAACAGCCCTCTCATTTCCTGTTGACCTTAGAAAAGTAGGAATTGAACCCACACAAGAGAAATCAAAATTCTCCATACTTCCCTTATATTATTTTCTAGTAGAGTCAGCTAATCAAGCTATCGGGCCCATACCCCGAAAATGATGGTTTAACCCCCTCCTCTACTAATGAACCCTTACGCGACCCCAATCATAACCTTCAGCCTCATCTTGGGCACCACAATCACAATTTCCAGCAACCACTGAGTTCTGGCCTGGACAGGACTGGAGATCAACGCACTAGCCATCATTCCCCTAATTGCCAAATCCCACCACCCACGAGCAGTAGAAGCCGCAACGAAATACTTCCTAACCCAAGCAGCTGCTTCCGCCCTGGTCCTATTCTCTAGCATAACCAATGCCTGAGTCACCGGCCAATGAGACATCACACAAATAAACCACCCAACCTCCTGTCTACTACTGACAGCAGCAATCGCTATTAAACTGGGCCTAGTGCCATTTCACTTCTGATTCCCAGAAGTACTACAAGGATCGCCACTAATAACAGCCCTGCTACTCTCGACCCTCATAAAATTCCCCCCACTAACCCTGCTCCTACTAACATCCAAATCCCTCGACCCAGCTCTACTCACCGCCATGGCCCTAGCCTCAACAGCACTAGGAGGCTGAATAGGACTGAACCAAACACAAACACGCAAAATCCTAGCCTTCTCGTCCATCTCCCACTTAGGCTGAATCGCCATCATCCTAGTTTACAGCCCCAAATTGGCCTTACTTACCTTCTACCTATACACAATCATAACATCAGCCGTATTCCTAGCCCTTAACAAAATCAAAGCCCTTAACCTATCCATGATCACAACCTCATGAACAAAAACCCCAGTGCTAAACGCCACCCTAATACTAGTACTTTTATCCCTAGCAGGCCTCCCCCCATTAACAGGCTTTATACCAAAGTGACTTATCATCCAAGAACTAACTAAACAGGAAATAACACCAGCAGCCATGGCAATTGCCATGCTATCACTGCTCAGCCTCTTCTTCTACCTACGCCTCGCATACCACTCAACAATTACCCTTCCCCCCAACTCCTCGAACCACATAAAACAATGATACACTAGCAAAGCCCCAAGCACACCTACTGCGGTCCTTGCCTCACTATCAATCCTCTTACTTCCCCTGTCCCCAATAATACATGCCATTGTCTAGAAACTTAGGATAACACCCCAAACCGAAGGCCTTCAAAGCCTTAAATAAGAGTTAAACCCTCTTAGTTTCTGCACATTAAGACTTACAGAATATTAACCTGTATCTTCTGAATGCAAGTCAGACGCTTTAATTAAGCTAAAGCCTCCCTAGACAGATGGGCTTCGATCCCACAAAACTCTAGTTAACAGCTAAATGCCTAAACCAATTGGCTTCTGCCTACAAAGACCCTGACGCACCCTAGTGCGCATCGATGAGCTTGCAACTCAACATGAATTTCACTACAGAGCCGATAAGAAGAGGAATTAAACCTCTGTAAAAAGGACTACAGCCTAACGCTTCAACACTCAGCCATCTTACCCGTCACCTTCATCAACCGATGACTATTTTCCACTAACCATAAGGATATTGGCACCCTGTACCTCATCTTCGGGGCATGAGCAGGAATAGTCGGCACCGCACTCAGCCTATTAATCCGCGCAGAACTAGGACAACCAGGAACTCTCCTAGGCGACGACCAAATTTACAATGTAATCGTTACCGCTCACGCCTTTGTAATAAGCTTCTTTATAGTCATACCCATCATGATCGGAGGATTCGGCAACTGATTAGTCCCCCTCATAATCGGTGCCCCCGACATAGCATTCCCGCGAATAAACAACATAAGCTTTTGACTCCTCCCCCCATCATTCCTCCTCCTACTAGCCTCATCCACTGTAGAAGCTGGCGCCGGCACAGGCTGAACTGTCTACCCTCCCCTAGCAGGTAACCTTGCCCACGCCGGAGCTTCAGTAGACCTGGCTATCTTCTCACTCCACTTAGCCGGTATCTCCTCCATCCTTGGGGCCATCAACTTTATCACCACAGCCATCAACATAAAACCCCCCGCACTCTCACAATACCAAACCCCACTATTTGTCTGATCCGTACTAATTACCGCCATCCTACTCCTTCTATCACTCCCCGTACTCGCCGCCGGTATTACAATATTACTAACTGATCGAAACCTAAACACCACATTCTTCGACCCCGCTGGAGGAGGAGACCCAATCCTGTACCAACACCTATTCTGATTCTTCGGACACCCAGAAGTCTATATTCTGATCCTACCGGGGTTCGGAATCATCTCACACGTAGTCACATACTACTCAGGCAAAAAGGAGCCCTTCGGCTACATGGGAATAGTCTGAGCCATACTATCCATCGGCTTCCTAGGATTCATCGTCTGAGCTCACCACATGTTTACAGTAGGAATAGACGTTGATACCCGAGCCTACTTTACATCAGCCACTATAATCATTGCCATCCCTACCGGAATCAAAGTATTTAGCTGACTAGCCACCCTGCACGGAGGAACAATCAAATGAGACCCCCCCCAATACTATGAGCTCTAGGATTTATCTTCCTATTTACCATCGGAGGATTAACAGGAATCGTTCTTGCAAACTCTTCCCTAGACATCGCCCTGCACGACACGTACTACGTAGTTGCCCACTTCCACTACGTCCTATCCATAGGCGCCGTCTTTGCCATTCTAGCAGGATTTACTCACTGATTCCCACTACTCACTGGGTTTACCCTACACCAAACATGAACAAAAGCCCACTTCGGGGTAATATTTACAGGAGTAAACCTAACGTTCTTCCCCCAGCACTTCCTAGGCCTAGCATCCCCAGTGGTGCCAGTGCACTCTCTGGAGTCACAGCACTGCATCCCCAGTGGTGCCAGTGCACTCTCTGGACTCACTGCAGTGCATCCCCAGTGGTGCCAGTGCACTCTCTGGACTCACTGAAGTGCATCCCCAGTGGTGCCAGTGCACTCTCTGGACTCACTGAAGTGCATTCTCAGTGGTGCCAGTGCACTCTCTGGACTCACTGCAGTGCATCCCCAGTGGTGCCAGTACACTCACTGGACTCACTGCACTGCATCCCCAGTGGTGCCAGTGCACTCTCTGGACTCACTAAACTGCATCACCAGTGGTGCCTCTGCACTCTCTGGACTCACTGCACTGCTTCCCCAGTGGTGCCAGTGCACTCACTGGACTCACTGCAGTGCATCCCCAGTGGTGCCAGTGCACTCTCTGGGCTCACTGCAGTGCATCCCCAGTGGTGCCAGTGCACTCTCTGGACTCACTGCACTGCATCCCCAGTGGTGCCTGTGTGCTCTCTGGAGTCACAGCACTGCATCCCCAGTGGTGCCAGTGCAATCTCTGGACTCACTGCACTGCATCCCCAGTGGTGCCAGTGCACTCTCTGGACTCACTGAAGTGCATTCTCAGTGGTGCCAGTGCACTCTCTGGACTCACTGCACTGCATCCCCAGTGGTGCCAGTGCACTCTCTGGACTCACTGAACTGCATCCCCAGTGGTGCCAGTGCACTCTCTGGACTCACTGCACTGCATCCCCAGTGCTGCCAGTGCACTCTCTGGACTCACTGCACTGCATCCCCACTGGTGCCAGTGTACTCTCTGGACTCACTGCAGTGCATCCCCAGTGGTGCCAGTGCACTCTCTGGACTCACTGCACTGCATCCCCAGTGGTGTCAGTGCACTCTCTGGACTCACTGAAGTGCATCCCCAGTTGTGCCAGTGCACTCTCTGGACTCACTGCACTGCATCCCCAGTGGTGCCAGTGCACTCTCTGGACTCACTGCACTGCATCCCCAGTGGTGCCAGTGCAATCTCTGGACTCACTGTAGTGCATCCCCAGTGGTGCCAGTGCACTCTCTGGACTCACTGCAGTGCATCCCCAGTGGTGCCAGTGCACTCTCTGGACTCACTGTACTGCATCACCAGTGGTGCCAGTGCACTCTCTGGACTCACTGCAGTGCATTCCCAGTGGTGCCAGTGCACTCTTTGGACTCACTGCACTGCAGCCCCATTGGTGCCAGTGCACTCTCTGGACTCACTGCACTGCATCACAGGTGGTGCCAGTGCACTCTCTGGACTCACTGCAGTGCATCCCCAGTGGTGCCAGTGCACTCTCTGGACTCACTGCACTGCATCCCCAGTGGTGCCAGTGCACTCTCTGCACTCACTTCTCTGCATTCCCAGTGGTGCCAGTGAAGTCTCTGGACTCACTGCACTGCATCCACAGTGGTGCCAGTGCAATCTCTGGACTCACTGCAGTGCATCCCCAGTGGTGCCAGTGCACTCTCTGGACTCACTGCAGTGCATCCCCAGTGGTGCCAGTGCACTCTCTGGACTCACTGCAGTGCATCCCCAGTGGTGCCAGTGCACTCTCTGGACTCACTGCACTGCATCCCCAGTGGTGCAAGTGCACTCTCTCGAGTCACTGCACTACATCCCCAGTGGTACCAGTGTACTCACTGGACTCACTGTACTGCATCATCTGTGGTGCCAGTGCACTCTCTGGACTCACTGCAATGCATCCCCAGTGGTGCCAGTGCACTCTCTGGACTCACTGCACTGCATCCCCAGTGGTGCCAGTGCACTCACTGGATTCACTGCAGTGCATCCCCAGTGGTGCCAGTGCACTCTCTGGACTCACTGCACTGCATCCCCAGTGGTGCCAGTGCACTCTGTGGACTCACTGCACTGCATCCCCATTGGTGCCAGTGCACTCTCTGGACTCACTGCAGTGCATCCCCACTGGTGCCAGTGCAGTCTCTGGAGTAACTGCAGTGCATCCCCACTGGTGCCAAAGCACTCTCTGGACTCCCGGCACCGCATCCCCAGTGGTGCCAGTGCACTCTCTGGACTCACTGCACTGCACCCCAGTGGTGCCAGTGCACTCTCTGGAGTCACAGCACTGCATCCCCAGTGGTGCCAGTGCACTCTCTGGACTCACTGCAGTGCATCCCCAGTGGTGCCAGTGCACTCTCTGGACTCACTGAAGTGCATTCTCAGTGGTGCCAGTGCACTCTCTGGACTCACTGCAGTGCATCCCCAATGGTGCCAGTACACTCACTGGACTCACTGCACTGCATCCCCAGTGGTGCCAGTGCACTCTCTGGACTCACTAAACTGCATCACCAGTGGTGCCAGTGCACTCTCTGGACTCACTGCACTGCTTCCCCAGTGGTGCCAGTGCACTCACTGGACTCACTGCAGTGCATCCCCACTGGTGCCAGTGCACTCTCTGGGCTCACTGCAGTGCATCCCCAGTGGTGCCAGTGCACTCTCTGGACTCACTGCACTGCATCCCCAGTGGTGCCTGTGCGCTCTATGGAGTCACAGCACTGCATCCCCAGTGGTGCCAGTGCAATCTCTGGACTCACTGCACTGCATCCCCAGTGGTGCCAGTGCAGTCTCTGGACTCACTGAAGTGCATTCTCAGTGGTGCCAGTGCACTCTCTGGACTCACTGCAGTGCATCCCCACTGGTGCCAGTGCACTCTCTGGGCTCACTGCAGTGCATCCCCAGTGGTGCCAGTGCACTCTCTGGACTCACTGCACTGCATCCCCAGTGGTGCCTGTGCGCTCTCTGGAGTCACAGCACTGCTTCCCCAGTGGTGCCAGTGCACTCTCTGGACTCACTGCACTGCATCCCCAGTGGTGCCAGTGCACTCACTGGACTCACTGCAGTGCATCCCCACTGGTGCCAGTGCACTCTCTGGACTCACTGCACTGCATCCCCAGTGGTTCCAGCGCACTCTCTGGACTCACTGCACTGCATCCCCAGTGGTGCTAGTGCACTCTGTGGACTCACTGCAGTGCATCCCCAGTGGTGCCAGTGCACTCTCTGGACTCACTGTACTGCACCCCCCGTGGTGCCAGTGCACTCACTGGACTGACTGCACTGCATCCCCAGTGGTGCCAGTGCACTCTCTGGACTCACTGCACTGCATCCCCACTGGTGCCAGTGTACTCTCTGGACTCACTGCACTGCATCCCCAGTGGTGCCAGTGCACTCTCTCGAGTCACTGCACTACATCCCCAGTGGTGCCAGTGCACTCTCTGGTCTCACTGCAGTGCATCCCCAGTGGTGCCAGTGCACTCTCTGGACTCACTGCACTGCATCCCCACTGGTGCCAGTGTACTCTCTGGACTCACTGCAGTGCATCCCCAGTGGTGCCAGTGCACTCTCTGGACTCACTGCAGTGCATCCCCAGTGGTGCCAGTGCACTCTCTGGACTCACTGTACTGCATCACCAGTGGTGCCAGTGCACTCTCTGGACTCACTGCAGTGCATTCCCAGTGGTGCCAGTGCACTCTTTGGACTCACTGCACTGCAGCCCCATTGGTGCCAGTGCACTCTCTGGACTCACTGCACTGCATCACAGGTGGTACCAGTGCACTCTCTGCACTCACTTCTCTGCATGCCCAGTGGTGCCAGTGAAGTCTCTGGACTCACTGCACTGCATCCACAGTGGTGCCAGTGCACTCTCTGGACTCACTGCAGTGCATCCCCAGTGGTGCCAGTGCACTCTCTGGACTCACTGAAGTGCATTCTCAGTGGTGCCAGTGCACTCTCTGGACTCACTGCAGTGCATCCCCAGTGGTACCAGTGAACTCTCTGGACTCACTGCACTGCATCCCCAGTGGTGCCAGTGCACTCTCTGGACTCACTGCACTGCATCCCCAGTGGTGCCAGTGCACTCTCTGCACTCACTTCTCGGCATGCCCAGTGGTGCCAGTGAAGTCTCTGGACTCACTGCACTGCATCCACAGTGGTGCCAGTGCAATCTCTGGACTCACTGCAGTGCATCACCAGTGGTGCCAGTGCACTCTCTGGACTCACTGCACTGCATCCCCAGTGGTGCCAGTGCACTCTCTGGACTCACTGCAGTGCATCCCCAGTGGTGCCAGTGCACTCTCTGGACTCACTGCACTGCATCCCCAGTGGTGCAAGTGCACTCTCTCGAGTCACTGCACTACATCCCCAGTGGTACCAGTGCACTCACTGGACTCACTGTACTGCATCCCCAGTGGTGCCAGTGCACTCTCTGGACTCACTGCAATGCATCCCCAGTGGTGCCAGTGCACTCTCTAGACTCACTGCACTGCATCCCCAGTGGTGCCAGTGCACTCTCTGGACTCACTGCACTGTATCCCCAGTGGTGCCAGTGCACTCACTGGATTCACTGCAGTGCATCCCCAGTGGTGCCAGTGCACTCTCTGGACTCACTGCACTGCTACCCCAGTGGTGCCAGTGCACTCTGTGGACTCACTGCACTGCATCCCCAGTGGTGACAGTGCACTCTCTGGAGTCACAGCACTGCATCCCCAGTGGTGCCAGTGCCCTCTCTGGACTCACTGCAGTGCATCCCCAGTGGTGCCAGTGCACTCTCTGGACTCACTGAAGTGCATTTTCAGTGTTGCCAGTGCACTCTCTGGACTCACTGCAGTGCATCCCCAGTGGTGCCAGTACACTCACTGGACTCACTGCACTGCATCCCCAGTGGTGCCAGTGCACTCTCTGGACTCACTAAACTGCATCACCAGTGGTGCCTCTGCACTCTCTGGACTCACTGCACTGCTTCCCCAGTGGTGCCAGTGCACTCACTGGACTCACTGCAGTGCATCCCCACTGGTGCCAGTGCACTCTCTGGGCTCACTGCAGTGCATCCCCAGTGGTGCCAGTGCACTCTCTGGACTCACTGCACTGCATCCCCAGTGGTGCCTGTGCGCTCTCTGGAGTCACAGCACTGCATCCCCAGTGGTGCCAGTGCAATCTCTGGACTCACTGCACTGCATCCCCAGTGGTGCCAGTGCACTCTCTGGACTCACTGAAGTGCATTCTCAGTGGTGCCAGTGCACTCTCTGGACTCACTGCACTGCATCCCCAGTGGTGCCAGTGCACTCTCTGGACTCACTGAACTGCATCCCCAGTGGTGCCAGTGCACTCTCTGGACTCACTGTACTGCACCCCCAGTGGTGCCAGTGCACTCACTGGACTGACTGCACTGCATCCCCAGTGGTGCCAGTGCACTCTCTGGACTCACTGCACTGCATCCCCACTGGTGCCAGTGTACTCTCTGGACTCACTGCACTGCATCCCCAGTGGTGCCAGTGCACTCTCTCGAGTCACTGCACTACATCCCCAGTGGTGCCAGTGCACTCTCTGGTCTCACTGCAGTGCATCCCCAGTGGTGCCAGTGCACTCTCTGGACTCACTGCACTGCATCCCCACTGGTGCCAGTGTACTCTCTGGACTCACTGCAGTGCATCCCCAGTGGTGCCAGTGCACTCTCTGGACTCACTGCACTGCATCCCCAGTGGTGCCAGTGCACTCTCTGGACTCACTGTACTGCATCACCAGTGGTGCCAGTGCACTCTCTGGACTCACTGCAGTGCATTCAAAGTGGTGCCAGTGCACTCTTTGGACTCACTGCACTGCAGCCCCATTGGTGCCAGTGCACTCTCTGGACTCACTGCACTGCATCACAGGTGGTACCAGTGAACTCTCTGGACTCACTGCACTGCATACCCAGTGGTGCCAGTGCACTCTCTGGACTCACTGCACTGCATCCCCAGTGGTGCCAGTGCACTCTCTGCACTCACTTCTCTGCATGCCCAGTGGTGCCAGTGAAGTCTCTGGACTCACTGCACTGCATCCACAGTGGTGCCAGTGCACTCTCTGGACTCACTGCAGTGCATCCCCAGTGGTGCCAGTGCACTCTCTGGACTCACTGAAGTGCATTCTCAGTGGTGCCAGTGCACTCTCTGGACTCACTGCAGTGCATCCCCAGTGGTACCAGTGAACTCTCTGGACTCACTGCACTGCATCCCCAGTGGTGCCAGTGCACTCTCTGGACTCACTGCACTGCATCCCCAGTGGTGCCAGTGCACTCTCTGCACTCACTTCTCGGCATGCCCAGTGGTGCCAGTGAAGTCTCTGGACTCACTGCACTGCATCCACAGTGGTGCCAGTGCAATCTCTGGACTCACTGCAGTGCATCACCAGTGGTGCCAGTGCACTCTCTGGACTCACTGCACTGCATCCCCAGTGGTGCCAGTGCACTCTCTGGACTCACTGCAGTGCATCCCCAGTGGTGCCAGTGCACTCTCTGGACTCACTGCACTGCATCCCCAGTGGTGCAAGTGCACTCTCTCGAGTCACTGCACTACATCCCCAGTGGTGCAAGTGCACTCACTGGACTCACTGTACTGCATCCCCAGTGGTGCCAGTGCACTCTCTGGACTCACTGCAATGCATCCCCAGTGGTGCCAGTGCACTCTCTAGACTCACTGCACTGCATCCCCAGTGGTGCCAGTGCACTCTCTGGACTCACTGCACTGTATCCCCAGTGGTGCCAGTGCACTCACTGGATTCACTGCAGTGCATCCCCAGTGGTGCCAGTGCACTCTCTGGACTCACTGCACTGCTACCCCAGTGGTGCCAGTGCACTCTGTGGACTCACTGCACTGCATCCCCAGTGGTGACAGTGCACTCTCTGGACTCACTGCACTGCATCCCCAGTGGTGCCAGTGCACTCTCTGGACTCACTGCGCTGCATACCCAGTGGTGCCAGTGCAGTCTCTGGAGTAACTGCAGTGCATCCCCACTGGTGCCAAAGCACTCTCTGGACTCCCGGCACCGCATCCGCAGTGGTGCCAGTGCACTCTCTGGACTCACTGCACTGCATCCCCAGTGGTGCCAGTGCACTCTCTGGAGTCACAGCACTGCATCCCCAGTGGTGCCAGTGCCCTCTCTGGACTCACTGCAGTGCATCCCCAGTGGTGCCAGTGCACTCTCTGGACTCACTGAAGTGCATTTTCAGTGGTGCCAGTGCACTCTCTGGACTCACTGCAGTGCATCCCCAGTGGTGCCAGTACACTCACTGGACTCACTGCACTGCATCCCCAGTGGTGCCAGTGCACTCTCTGGACTCACTAAACTGCATCACCAGTGGTGCTTCTGCACTCTCTGGACTCACTGCACTGCTTCCCCAGTGGTGCCAGTGCACTCACTGGACTCACTGCAGTGCATCCCCACTGGTGCCAGTGCACTCTCTGGGCTCACTGCAGTGCATCCCCAGTGGTGCCAGTGCACTCTCTGGACTCACTGCACTGCATCCCCAGTGGTGCCTTTGCGCTCTCTGGAGTCACAGCACTGCATCCCCAGTGGTGCCAGTGCAATCTCTGGACTCACTGCACTGCATCCCCAGTGGTGCCAGTGCACTCTCTGGACTCACTGAAGTGCATTCTCAGTGGTGCCAGTGCACTCTCTGGACTCACTGCACTGCATCCCCAGTGGTGCCAGTGCACTCTCTGGACTCACTGAACTGCATCCCCAGTGGTGCCAGTGCACTCTCTGGACTCACTGCACTGCATCCCCAGTGCTGCCAGTGCACTCTCTGGACTCACTGCACTGCATCCCCAGTGGTGCCACTGCACTCTCTGGACTCACTGCACTGCTTCCCCAGTGGTGCCAGTGCACTCTCTGGACTCACTGCACTGCATCCCCAGTGGTGCCAGTGCACTCACTGGACTCACTGCAGTGCATCCCCACTGGTGCCAGTGCACTCTCTGGACTCACTGCACTGCATCCCCAGTGGTGCCAGTGCACTCTCTGGACTCACTGCACTGCATCCCCAGTGGTTCCAGCGCACTCTCTGGACTCACTGCACTGCATCCCCAGTGGTGCTAGTGCACTCTGTGGACTCACTGCAGTGCATCCCCAGTGGTGCCAGTGCACTCTCTGGACTCATTGAAGTGCATTCTCAGTGGTGCCAGTGCACTCTCTGGACTCACTTCAGTGCATCCCCAGTGGTGCCATTACACTCTCTGGACTCACTGCAGTGCATCCCCAGTGGTGCCAGTGCACTCTCTGGACTCACTGCAGTGCATCCCCAGTGGAGCCAGTGCACTCTCTGGACTCACTGCAGTGCATCCGCAGTGGTGCCATTGCACTCTCTGGACTCACTGCACTGCATCTCCAGTGGTGCCAGTGCACTCTCTGGACTCACTGCACTGCATCCCCAGTGGTGCCAGTGCACTCTCTTGAGTCACTGCACTGCATCCCCTGTGGTGCAAGAGCACTCTCTGGACTCACAGCAGTGCATCACCAGTGGTGCCAGTGCACTCTCTGGACTCACTGCACTGCATCCCCAGTGGTGCCAGTGCACTCTCTGGACTCACTGCACTGCATCCCCAGTGGTGCTAGTGCACTGTGTGGACTCACTGTACTGCATCCCCAGTGGTGCCAGTGCGCTCTCTGGACTCACTGCAGTGCATCCCCAGTGGTGCCAGTGCACTCTCAGGACTCACTGCACTGCATCCCCAGTGGTGCCAGTGCACTCTCTGCACTCACTGCACTGCATCCCCAGTAGTGACAGTGCACTCTCTGGACTCACTGCAGTGCATCCCCAGTGGTGCCAGTGCACTCTCTGGACTCACTGCACTGCATCCCCAGTGGTGCCAGTGCACTCTCTGGACTCACTGCACTGCATCCCCAGTGGTGCCAGTGCACTCACTGGATTCACTGCACTGCATCCCCAGTGGTGCCAGTGCACTCTCTGGACTCACTGCACTGCATCCCCAGTGGTGCCAGTGCACTCTGTGGACTCACTGTACTGCATCCCCAGTGGTGACAGTGCACTCTCTGGACTCACTGCAGTGCATCCCCAGTGGTGCCAGTGCACTCTCTGGACTCACTGCAGTGCATCCCCACTGGTGCCAAAGCACTCTCTGGACTCACTGCACTGCATCCCCAGTGGTGCCAGTGCAGTCTCTGGAGAAACTGCAGTGCATCCCCACTGGTGCCAAAGCACTCTCTGGACTCACTGCAGTGCATCCCCAGTGGTGCCACTGCACTCTCTGGACTCACTGCAGTGCATCCCCAGTGGTGCCAGTGCACTCTTAGGACTCATTGAAGTGCATTCTCAGTGGTGCCAGTGCACTCTCTGGACTCACTGCAGTGCATCCCCAGTGGTGCCAGTACACTCACTGGACTCACTGCACTGCATCCCCAGTGGTGCCAGTGCACTCTCTGGACTCACTGCAGTGCATCCCCAGTGGTGCCACTGCACTCTCTGGACTCACTGCACTGCTTCCACAGTGGTGCCAGTGCACTCACTGGACTCACTGCAGTGCATCCCCACTGGTGCCAGTGCACTCTCTGGGCTCACTGCAGTGCATCCCCAGTGGTGCCAGTGCACTCTCTGGACTCACTGCACTGCATCCCCAGTGGAGCCAGTGCGCTCTCTGGAGTCACAACACTGCATCCCCAGTGGTGCCAGTGCAATCTCTGGACTCACTGCACTGCATCCCCAGTGGTGCCAGTGCACTCTCTGGACTCACTGTACTGCATCCCCGGTGGTGCCAGCGCAGTCTCTGGAGTAACTGCACTGCATCCCCATTGGTGCCAAAGCACTCTCTGGACTCCCAGCACCGCATCCCCAGTGGTGCCAGTGTACTCTCTGGACTCACTGTAGTGCATCCCCAGTGGTGCCAGTGCACTCTCTGGACTCCCAGCACTGCATCCCCATTGGTGCCAAAGCACTCTCTGGACTCCCAGCACCGCATCCCCAGTGGTGCCAGTGCACTCTCTGGACTCACTGTACTGCATCCCCAGTGGTGACAGTGCACTCTCTGGACTCAATGCACTGCATCCCCAGTGGTGCCAGTGCACTCTCTGGACTCACTGCAGTGCATCCCCAGTGGTGCCAGTGCACTCTCTGGACTCACTGCACTGAAGCCCCAGTGGTGGCAGTGCACTCTCTGGACTCACTGCACTGCATCCCCAGTGCTGCCAGTGCACTCTCTGGACTCACTGCACTGCATCCCCAGTGGTGCCAGTGCACTCTCTGGACTCACTGCAGGGCATCCCCAGTGGTGCCAGTGCACTGTCTGGACTCACTGCAGTGCATCCCCAGTGGTGCCAGTGCACTCTCTGGACTCACTGTACTGCACCCCCAGTGGTGCCAGTGCACTCACTGGACTGACTGCACTGCATCCCCAGTGGTGCCAGTGCACTCTCTGGACTCACTGCACTGCATCCCCAGTGGTGCCAGTGCAATCTCTGCACTCACTGTAGTGCATCCCCAGTGGTGCCAGTGCACTCTCTGGACTCACTGCAGTGCATCCCCAGTGGTGCCAGTGCAGTCTCTGGACTCACTGTACTGCATCACCAGTGGTGCCAGTGCACTCTCTGGACTCACTGCAGTGCATTCCCAGTGGTGCCAGTGCACTCTTTGGACTCACTGCACTGCAGCCCCACTGGTGCCAGTGCACTCTCTGGACTCACTGCACTGCATCACAGGTGGTGCCAGTGCACTCTCTGGACTCACTGCACTGCATCCCCAGTGGTGCCAGTGCACTCTCTGGACTCACTGCACTGCATCCCCAGTGGTGCCAGTGCACTCTCTGCACTCACTTCTCTGCATTCCCAGTGGTGCCAGTGAAGTCTCTGGACTCACTGCACTGCATCCACAGTGGTGCCAGTGCAATCTGTGGACTCACTGCAGTGCATCACCAGTGGTGCCTGTGCACTCTCTGGACTCACTGCACTGCATCCCCAGTGGTGCCAGTGCACTCTCTGGACTCACTGCAGTGCATCCCCAGTGGTGCCAGTGCACTCTCTGGACTCACTGCACTGCATCCCCAGTGGTGCCAGTGCACTCTCTGGACTCACTGCACTGTATCCCCAGTGGTGCCAGTGCACTCACTGGATTCACTGCAGTGCATCCCCAGTGGTGCCAGTGCACTCTCTGGACTCACTGCACTGCATCCCCAGTGGTGCCAGTGCACTCTCTGGGCTCATTGCACTGCATCCCCAGTGGTGCCAGTGCACTCTCTGGACTCACTGCAGTGCATCCCCAGTGGTGACAGTGCACTCTCTGGACTCACTGCAGTGCATCCCCAGTGGTGCCAGTGCACTCTCTGGACTCACTGCACTGCATCCCCAGTGGTGCCAGTGCAGTCTCTGGAGTAACTGCAGTGCATCCCCACTGGTGCCAAAGCACTCTCTGGACTCCCGGCACCGCATCCCCAGTGGTGCCCGTGCACTCTCTGGACTCACTGCACTGCATCCCCAGTGGTGCCAGTGCACTCTCTGGAGTCACAGCACTGCATCCCCAGTGGTGCCAGTGCACTCTCTGGACTCACTGAAGTGCATCCCCAGTGGTGCCAATGCACTCTCTGGACTCACTGAAGTGCATTCTCAGTGGTGCCAGTGCACTCTCTGGACTCACTGCAGTTCATCCCCAGTGGTGCCAGTACACTCACTGGACTCACTGCACTGCATCCCCAGTGGTGCCAGTGCACTCTCTGGACTCACTAAACTGCATCACCAGTGGTGCCTCTGCACTCTCTGGACTCACTGTACTGCTTCCCCAGTGGTGCCAGTGCACTCACTGGACTCACTGCAGTGCATCCCCACTGGTGCCAGTGCACTCTCTGGGCTCACTGCAGTGCATCCCCAGTGGTTCCAGTGCACTCTCTGGACTCACTGCACTGCATCCCCAGTGGTGCCTGTGCGCTCTCTGGAGTCACAGCACTGCATCCCCAGTGGTGCCAGTGCAATCTCTGGACTCACTGCACTGCATCCCCAGTGGTGCCAGTGCACTCTCTGGACTCACTGAACTGCATCGCTAGTGGTGCCAGTGCACTCTCTGGACTCACTGCACTGCATCCCCAGTGCTGCCAGTGCACTCTCTGGACTCACTGCACTGCATCCCTAGTGGTGCCACTGCACTCTCTGGACTCACTGCACTGCTTCCCCAGTGGTGCCAGTGCACTCTCTGGACTCACTGCACTGCATCCCCAGTGGTGCCAGTGCACTCACTGGACTCACTGCAGTGCATCCCCACTGGTGCCAGTGCACTCTCTGGACTCACTGCACTGCATTCCCAGTGGTGCCAGTGCACTCTCTGGACTCACTGCACTGCATCCCCAGTGGTTCCAGCGCACTCTCTGGACTCACTGCACTGATATGGTATGGAAGAGGTAATGATTATTCCTGCTGTAATGCTGCCTAGGGCGAGTCGGGTTAGGGGGGCGGTGATTAGTGGGTTGTTTTCGTTTATTGATACTATTGGGGGGATTCGGGTTTGTCCAGCTTGGACTAGGATGGTTATGCGGATGCTGTAGGTTGCGGTGAATGCTGTGGCTATAAGGGTTAGGAGTAGGGCTCAAGTATTTAGGTATGATGTGTTTAAGCTTTCGATGATGAGGTCTTTTGAGTAGAATCCGGCTAGGAATGGGGTTCCTATCAGCGCCAGGTTTCCGATGGTTAGGCAGGAAGTAGTGACTGGGAGTATTTTCTGTAGGCCTCCTATCTTTCGGATATCTTGTTCTCCGTTTAGGTTGTGGATGATAGACCCTGAGCATAGGAATAGTATGGCTTTAAAGAAGGCATGGGTTGAGATGTGTAGGAAGGCTAGTTGTGGGAGGTTTAGTCCGATAGTGACTATTATTAGTCCTAGTTGGCTGGATGTTGAGAAAGCAATGATTTTTTTGATGTCATTTTGGGTTAGGGCGCATGTGGCAGCGAATAGGGTTGATAGAGCACCTAGGCATAGGCAGGCAGTTAGGGCTGTCTGGTTGGTGGCTAGCAGGGGGTGCATGCGGATGAGCAGGAAGATTCCGGCTACTACTATGGTACTGGAGTGCAGTAGGGCTGATACTGGGGTGGGGCCTTCTATTGCTGCGGGCAGTCATGGGTGGAGTCCAAATTGGGCGGATTTTCCTGCGGCTGCGAGGATTAATCCTATGAGGGGGAGGATTGGGGTTTGGTGGGGGTGTACGGCTTGTTGGATCTCTCAGGTGTTGAATGTTGAAGCTAGTCATGCTATGCTCAGGATCAGTCCGATGTCTCCGATTCGGTTGTAGATTACGGCTCGTAGGGCGGCGGTGTTGGCATCTGCTCGGCCTTGTCATCAGCCGATGAGAAGGAAGGACATGATTCGTACTCCTTCCCAGCCTACGAATAGGAGGAATATGTTGTTTGCGGTTGTTAGGAGGAGTATGGCGACTAGGAATGTCAGTAGGTAGGTGAAAAATTTTGTTACGTATGGCTCTGAGGCCATGTATCATATGGCGAATTGTAGGATTGATCATGTTACAAATAGGGCGATTGGAAGAAATGTTGTTGAGTATTGGTCTATTTTTAGGCTCAGGGGGATTTTAAAGTTTATAATGAATTTTCATTCCCAGTGGCAGGTGACAGATTCTACTCCCGAGTAGATGAATGCGGTTGTAGGGGCTAGGCTAATTAGGAATGCGGTTTTAACAGCGCGGGTGGTGGCTTGTGGGGTGTTTTTAAAGTTTTTAAATAGAAATGGCAGGATGATTGGGGTTAGGAGGATTGTCAGCGTGAGTAGTGTGAGGGAGTTGATTAGTAGTGTGGGGTTCACTACTTTTACTTGGATTTGCACCAAGATGGGTGGTTCCTAAGACCAGTGGATTGCTGTTATCCTTTAAAAGTAAGGGGGCTGAGGTTTTAGGCTCAGATGTAAGAGTTAGCAGCTCTTGTTGGTTAAACCCTCCCCTCGGCAGGTAAGAAGGTTTGAACTTCTATTCTTAGAATCACAGTCTAATGTTTGGTTTAAACTATACTTGCATGAGGGGATTCCGGAGATCAGTTCGGGTTTGAGGATTAGGAGGAATATTGGGATAATGTGGAGTGTTATGAGCGGGTGTTCTCGCGTGGTTGAGTTTTGCATAGATGTGATGTGGGAGGGGATTGAGCCTCGTTGGGTCATTAGTAGTATGAATAAGGTGTAGGAGGCGGTTAGTAGGGTTGCGATTCCTGTTAGGATGATCGTGAAGGCAGATCAGTTGAATAAGGTGATTATAATGGTTAGCTCTGCTATGAGGTTTGTTGTTGGGGGTAAGGCTATGTTTGTTAGATTGGCCAGCAATCATCAGGTAGCTATGAGTGGTAGGAGAGGTTGTAGGCCTCGTGTGAGTAGTAGAATTCGGCTGTGCGTACGTTCATAGTTTGTGTTGGCTAGGCAGAATAGTATGGAGGAAGTTAGTCCATGGGAAATTATTAGGATCATTGCCCCTGAGAATGATCAGTGGGTTTGGATTATTCCTGCGGCGATAACTAGGCCTATGTGGCTAACGGATGAATAAGCGATTAGTGATTTTAGGTCTGTCTGTCGTAGGCAGATTGAGCTAGTCATTAGGGCGCCTCATAGGGCCAGGGTTAGGAAGGGGTAGTGCAGGAGGTTGGACAGTGGGCCCATAAATAGAGTGACTCGTATAATTCCGTATCCTCCTAGCTTTAGTAGTAGGGCGGCGAGGAGTATTGAGCCTGCGATGGGTGCTTCTACGTGGGCTTTTGGCAGTCAGAGGTGTAGGCCGTATAGTGGGGCTTTTACTATGAATGCTATGAGCAGTGCTAGACCTGATAGTATTCCTGTCCATGAGGTGGATAGGGTTGGGTGGGTTAGTTGTAGGGTTGGCAGGTGCAGGGTGCCAATTTTCACGTATAGGTGTATGATTGTGATTAGCAGGGGTAGAGAGCTTACTGGCGTGTAGAATAGCAGGTAGATGCCAGCGCTTAGGCGTTCTGGTTGGTTCCCCCATCGGGTGATTAAGATTAGGGTGGGAATGAGGGTTGCTTCAAATGAGATGTAAAATAGTGCTAGTTCTGTGGTGGAAAAGGCTAGTAGGATGAATGGCTGGACTGCGACTAAGGTTGAGATAAAGATTCGTTTGCGTTGTAGGGGTTCTTGTTGCAGGTGGTTTTGGCTTGCTATGATTATGAGTGGGAGTAGTCAGCAGGATAGTACTAGGAGGGGGGATGAGATTTGGTCAATTCCTGTTCAGTTGGATAAAAATTTGTAGGGGTAGTAGGTTGGGATTAATCACTGTAGGCTTAGGGCAGCGATTAGGAGGCTGTATAAGGTGGTGTTAGTCCATAGAAATTTTGGTGGAGACAGCAGGGCTGTTGGAAGAAGTATGATTGTGGGTAGGATGATTTTTAGCATTGCAGGAGGTTTAGGTTGTGTAGATGGTCGGAGCCATGTGTGCGGGTGGAGGCTACTAGGATGGCCAGGCCTGTGCCCGCCTCACACGCTGAGAAGGTTAGCATGAGAATTGGTACCATGGTGAATGAGGAGACTTGGTTTTCGATGGATCATATTGATAGGCCTACGAATATCGATAATATTATGCTTTCAAGGCATAGTAGGGCGGATACTAGGTGGGTTCGGTGGAAGGCTAGCCCTAGTCCGCTGAAAATGAAGGCTGAGTAGAAGCTTAAATGTAGGGGCGACATAAGAAAGTTACAGGGTTGGCTGTAATCTGCTGGGTCGAAACCAGCTATCTTTTTGGTTAGACTAACTTTCTGTTATTCTGCTCATTCTAGGCCCCCTTGAATTCACTCGTAGGCCAGTCCGAGTGTTAGGAGAAGGAGGATCACTACAGTTCAGGTGAGGGTCATTAGGGGGGATTGGAGTTGGACGGCTCATGGCAGGGGGAGTAGGAGGGCGATTTCTAGGTCGAATAGGACGAACAGGATGGCTACTGAGGAAGAATCGGACTGAGAATGGTAATCGAGCAGATCCAAGTGGGTCGAATCCACATTCGTACGGTGAGAGTTTCTCTGAGTCGGGGTTTATTTGGGCGAGTCAGAAGTTTAATGCGGTTAGGGCGGCGCTTAGGATTGATGATAGGGCGAATATGAACATGAGTGCGTTCATTGCTCTCCTCTGGGTTTATACCAGATTCTAGAGATTGGAAGTCAATTGTAATTAATATACTAGAAGAGCAAGATCCTCATCAGTAGATGGTTATGTAGAGGAATAGTCAGATGACGTCTACGAAGTGTCAGTATCAGGCTGCTGCCTCGAATCCGAAGTGGTGGTCTGATGTAAAGTGGAACTTGATCAGTCGGAAGAGGCAGACGGTCAGGAAGGAGGATCCGATGATTACGTGGAGTCCGTGGAATCCAGTGGCAACGAAGAAGGTAGATCCGTAGACGCTATCGGCGATTGAGAATGGGGCTTCGTGGTATTCTATTGCTTGTAGGGCTGTGAAGTAGAATCCCAAGAGGATCGTTAGGGTTAGGGCGTGGATGGCATGTTTTCGGTTTCCTTCTGTGATGCTGTGATGGGCTCACGTTACGGTAACGCCTGAGGCTAGTAGGATGGCTGTGTTTAGTAGGGGGACTTCTATCGGGTTGAGTGGTTTAATTCCTGTTGGGGGTCATTGGCCTCCTAGTTCTGGGGTTGGGGCCAGGCTCGAGTGGAAGAACGCTCAGAAGAACCCTAAGAAGAAGAATGCTTCGGATGTGATGAAAAGGATTATGCCGTATCGTAGGCCTTTTTGGACTGTGGGAGTGTGATGGCCTTGGAAGGTGCTTTCTCGTACAATGTCTCGTCATCATTGGAGTATTACTAGGAGTATTGAGATGAGGCCTAGGGTTAGTAGTATGGATGAGTTGTAGTGGAATCACATGATTAATCCTGAGGTTGTGAGTAGGGCGGCGGCTGCCCCGAAGATTGGTCAAGGGCTTGGGTCAACTATGTGGTATGAGTGTGCTTGGTGTGCCATTAGATGTTTTCTTGTAAGTATAGGCTTAGAAGGAGCACGAAGACGTAGGCCTGGATTATGGCTACTGCTACTTCTAGGATGGTTAGGAGTAGTAGGATGATTATTGTTAGGATGGATACTGCAGGAAGGGTGGGTATTAATGCAATGGAGGCTGTAGAGATGAGTTGGATGAGTAAGTGTCCTGCTGTAAGGTTGGCTGTAAGGCGGACTCCGAGGGCTAGGGGGCGGATTAGTAGGCTGGTTGTTTCGATCAGGATTAGTGCGGGGATTAGGGGTGTAGGGGTACCTTCGGGTAATAGGTGGGCTAAAGAGGCTGATGGTTGGTTTCGTAGGCCTGTTAGTAGTGTGGCGAGCCATAGTGGGAAGGCTAGGGCTATGTTCATAGATAGTTGGGTGGTTGGGGTGAATGTATATGGAAGGAGGCCTAGAAGGTTGATTGTAAGAAGTATGATTATTAGGGATGTAAATATTATGGCTCATTTGTGGCCATTTTTGTTGAGTGGGACTATTAGTTGTTTTGTGATTAGGTGAAGGAGTCATGTTTGGATAGTAGAAAGGCGGTTGTTGATTCATCGGTTGTTTGGGGACGGGAATAGTAGGGCTGGGAAGAGTAGGGATAGTAGGATTAAGGGGATGCCAAATAGATTGGGGCTGGAAAATTGGTCAAAGAAGCTTAGGTTCATGGTCAGGATCATGGTGTGGGTTTGGTAGTGAGGGAGGTCTTATTTGATGGGGGGTTGGTTGTGGTGAAGGCTAGTAGTTTTGGTTGGATGAGGAGTGCTAGGGTTAATCAGGTTATAATTATGATTGAAAATCATGGTGCGGGGTTAAGCTGTGGCATATCATTAAGGAGGGGGAAGTCCCTCTTTGGCTAGCTTAAAAGGCTAGTGCTGTTGCATAGCTTCTTAATGATTAGGATGATGATAGAAGGGACGATCAGGCCTCGAAATGTGGGAGTGGGGTTGATTCTACTACAATGGGTATGTAGCTGTGATTAGCCCCGCAAATTTCTGAGCATTGTCCGTAAAAAATCCCAGGCCGGGTGGTAATGAATGAAGTTTGGTTTAGTCGGCCTGGGATTGCGTCTGTTTTAACTCCGAGCGTTGGGACTGCTCAGGAGTGGAGTACGTCTCCTGCAGTAATGATCACGCGGATGGGGGATTCTATTGGGATAACTACGCGGTGGTCAACTTCTAGCAGTCGGAAGTGGCCGTTGGGTAAGTCTGGGGTGGGCACTATGTAGGAGTCGAATGATAGGTCTTTGAAGTCTGTGTATTCGTAGCTTCAGTATCATTGGTGGCCGATGGCTTTTAGGGTGAGGTCTGGTTCATCGATTTTGTCCATTATGTAGAGGATTTGTAGGGATGGGAGGGCGAGGAGTACCAGGACGATAGCAGGTAGGATTGTCCAGATCAGCTCTACTTCTTGGGCGTCTACAGCATTGGACGAGAGTTTTTCTGTTAGTATGTGGGCTAAAAGGTAGAGAACTAGGCTGCAGATAGCTAGGGCAACGATTAGGGCGTGGTCGTGGAATTCAACGAGTTCTTCTATGATGGGTGATGAGGCGTCTTGGAATCCTAGTTGGGAGTGGTTGGCCACATGAGATGTACAGGATTTTTACCTGTGATTTAGTCTTGACAAGGCTATGTAATTGGTTTACTAACGTCTCATAAGAAAGAAGCATGAGCGGTGAATGCAGTTGGCTTGAAACCAGCATGTGAGGGTTCGATTCCTTCCTTTCTTGTACCTGGACGAAGGCCGGTTCCTCGAAAGTATGGTATGGGGGAGGGCAGCCGTGGATTCATTCAACGTTTGTGGTAGTTAGTTCTGGTTGTAGGACTTTTCGTTTGGCCGAAAAGGCTTCTCAGATGATGAATATTAGTATGATTACGGCTACTATTGAGATTAGGGAGCCGATGGAGGAAATGGTGTTTCATAGTGTGTAGGCGTCGGGATAGTCCGAGTATCGTCGGGGTATTCCTGCTAGGCCTAGGAAGTGCTGGTGGAAGAACGTTAGGTTTACTCCTGTAAATATTACCCCGAAGTGGGCTTTTGCTCATGTTTGGTGTAGGGTAAACCCAGTGAGTAGTGGGAATCAGTGAGTAAATCCTGCTAGAATGGCAAAGACGGCGCCTATGGATAGGACGTAGTGGAAGTGGGCAACTACGTAGTACGTGTCGTGCAGGGCGATGTCTAGGGAAGAGTTTGCAAGAACGATTCCTGTTAATCCTCCGATGGTAAATAGGAAGATAAATCCTAGAGCTCATAGTATTGGGGGGGTCTCATTTGATTGTTCCTCCGTGCAGGGTGGCTAGTCAGTGGTGCCAGTGCACTCTCTGGACTCACTTCAGTGCATCCCCAGTGGTGCCAGTACACTCTCTGGACTCACTGCAGTGCATCCCCAGTGGTGCCAGTGCACTCTCTGGACTCACTGCACTGCATCCCCAGTGGTGCCAGTGCACTCACTGGATTCACTGCACTGCATCCCCAGTGGTGCCAGTGCACTCTCTGGACTCACTGCACTGCATCCCTAGTGGTGCCACTGCACTCTCTGGACTCACTGTACTGCATCCCCAGTGGTGACAGTGCACTCTCTGGACTCACTGCAGTGCATCCCCAGTGGTGCCAGTGCACTCTCTGGACTCACTGCAGTGCATCTCCAGTGGTGCCAGTGCACTCTCCGGACTCACTGCACTGCATCCCCAGTGGTGCCAGTGCAGTCTCTGGAGTAACTGCAGTGCATCCCCACTGGTGCCAAAGCACTCTCTGGACTCACTGCAGTGCATCCCCAGTGGTGCCACTGCACTCTCTGGACTCACTGCAGTGCATCCCCAGTGGTGCCAGTGCACTCTCTGGACTCATTGAAGTGCATTCTCAGTGGTGCCAGTGCACTCTCTGGACTCACTGCAGTGCATCCCCAGTGGTGCCAGTACACTCACTGGACTCACTGCACTGCATCCCCAGTGGTGCCAGTGCACTCTCTGGACTCACTGCAGTGCATCCCCAGTGGTGCCACTGCACTCTCTGGACTCACTGCACTGCTTCCCCAGTGGTGCCAGTGCACTCACTGGACTCACTGCAGTGCATCCCCACTGGTGCCAGTGCACTCTCTGGGCTCACTGCAGTGCATCCCCAGTGGTGCCAGTGCACTCTCTGGACTCACTGCACTGCATCCCCAGTGGAGCCAGTGCGCTCTCTGGAGTCACAGCACTGCATCCCCATTGGTGCCAAAGCACTCTCTGGACTCCCAGCACCGCATCCCCAGTGGTGCCAGTGCACTCTCTGGACTCACTGCACTGCATGCCCAGTGGTGCCAGTGCACTCTCTGGACTCACTGTACTGCATACCACTGGTGCCAGTGCACTCTGTGGACTCACTGCAGTGCATCCCCAGTGGTGCCAGTGCACTCTCTGGACTCACTGCACTGCATGCCCAGTGGTGCCAGTGCACTCTCTGCACTCCCAGCACTGCATCCCCATTGGTGCCAAAGCACTCTCTGGACTCCCAGCACCGCATCCCCAGTGGTGCCAGTGCACTCTCTGGACTCACTGTACTGCATCCCCAGTGGTGACAGTGCACTCTCTGGACTCACTGCACTGCATCACCAGTGGTGCCAGTGCACTCTCTGGACTCACTGCACTGCATCCCCAGTGGTGCCAGTGCACTCTCTGGACTCACTGCAGGGCATCCCCAGTGGTGCCAGTGCACTCTGTGGACTCACTGCAGTGCATCCCCAGTGGTGCCAGTGCACTCTCTGGACTCACTGTACTGCACCCCCAGTGGTGCCAGTGCACTCACTGGACTGACTGCACTGCATCCCCAGTGGTGCCAGTGCACTCTCTGGACTCACTGCACTGCATCCCCACTGGTGCCAGTGTACTC
The DNA here is from genome assembly GCF_964034855.1 of Anser brachyrhynchus. Classification (NCBI taxonomy): domain Eukaryota; kingdom Metazoa; phylum Chordata; class Aves; order Anseriformes; family Anatidae; genus Anser; species Anser brachyrhynchus. Next base: position 12,462 of record NW_027663935.1, on the reverse strand, counting down.
TCTGGACTCACTGCAGTGCATCCCCAGTGGTGCCAGTGCACTCTCTGGACTCACTGCACTGCATCCCCACTGGTGCCAGTGCACTCTCTGGACTCACTGAAGTGCATCCCCAGTTGTGCCAGTGCACTCTCTGGACTCAATGCACTGCATCCCCAGTGGTGCCAGTGCAATCTCTGCACTCACTGTAGTGCATCCCCAGTGGTGCCAGTGCACTCTCTGGACTCACTGCAGTGCATCCCCAGTGGTGCCAGTGCACTCTCTGGACTCACTGTACTGCATCACCAGTGGTGCCAGTGCACTCTCTGGACTCACTGCCGTGCATTCCCATTGGTGCCAGTGCACTCTTTGGACTCACTGCACTGCAGCCCCATTGGTGCCAGTGCACTCTCTGTACTCACTGCACTGCATCACAGGTGGTGCCAGTGCACTCTCTGGACTCACTGCACTGCATCCCCAGTGGTGCCAGTGCACTCTCTGGACTCACTGCACTGCATCCCCAGTGGTGCCAGTGCACTCTCTGCACTCACTTCTCTGCATTCCCAGTGGTGCCCGTGAAGTCTCTGGACTCACTGCACTACATCCACAGTGGTGCCAGTGCAATCTCTGGACTCACTGCAGTGCATCACCAGTGGTGCCAGTGCACTCTCTGGACTCACTGCACTGCATCCCCAGTGGTGCCAGTGCAATCTCTGGACTCACTGCAGTGCATCCCCAGTGGTGCCAGTGCACTCTCTGGACTCACTGCACTGCATCCCCAGTGGTGCCAGTGCACTCTGTGGACTCACTGCACTGCATCCCCAGTGGTGCCAGTGCACTCTCTGGACTCACTGCACTGCATCCCCAGTGGTGACAGTGCACTCTCTGGACTCACTGCAGTGCATCCCCAGTGGTGCCAGTGCACTCTCTGGACTCACTGCAGTGCATCCCCAGTGGTGCCAGTGCAGTCTCTGGAGTAACTGCAGTGCATCCCCACTGGTGCCAAAGCACTCTCTGGACTCCCGGCACCGCATCCCCAGTGGTGCCAGTGCACTCTCTGGACTCACTGCACTGCATCCCCAGTGGTGCCAGTGCACTCTCTGGAGTCACAGCACTGCATCCCCAGTGGTGCCAGTGCACTCTCTGGACTCACTGAAGTGCATCCCCAGTGGTGCCAGTGCACTCTCTGGACTCACTGAAGTGCATTCTCAGTGGTGCCAGTGCACTCTCTGGACTCACTGCACTGCATCCCCAGTGGTGCCAGTGCACTCTCTGGACTCACTAAACTGCATCACCAGTGGTGCCTCTGCACTCTCTGGACTCACTGCACTGCTTCCACAGTGGTGCCAGTGCACTCACTGGACTCACTGCAGTGCATCCCCAGTGGTGCCAGTGCACTCTCTGGGCTCACTGCAGTGCATCCCCAGTGGTGCCAGTGCACTCTCTGGACTCACTGCACTGCATCCCCAGTGGTGCCACTGCACTCTCTGGACTCACTGCACTGCATCCCCAGTGGTGCCAGTGCAATCTCTGGACTCACTGCACTGCATCCCCAGTGGTGCCAGTGCACTCTCTGGACTCACTGAAGTGCATTCTCAGTGGTGCCAGTGCACTCTCTGGACTCACTGCACTGCATCCCCAGTGGTGCCAGTGCACTCTCTGGACTCACTGCACTGCATCCCTAGTGGTGCCAGTGCACTCTCTGGACTCACTGCAGTGCATCCCCAGTGGTGCCAGTGCACTCTCAGGACTCACTGCACTGCATCCCCAGTGGTGCCAGTGCACTCTCTGGACTCACTGCACTGCTTCCCCAGTGGTGCCAGTGCACTCTCTGGACTCACTGAACTGCACCCCCGGTGGTGCCAGTGCACTCTCTGGACTCACTGCACTGCATCCCCAGTGCTGCCAGTGCACTCTCTGGACTCACTGCACTGCATCCCTAGTAGTGCCACTGCACTCTCTGGACTCACTGCAGTGCATCCCCAGTGGTGCCAGTGCACTCTCTGGACTCACTGTACTGCACCCCCAGTGGTGCCAGTGCACTCACTGGACTGACTGCACTGCATCCCCAGTGGTGCCAGTGCACTCTCTGGACTCACTGCACTGCATCCCCACTGGTGCCAGTGTACTCTCTGGACTCACTGCAGTGCATCCCCAGTGGTGCCAGTGCACTCTCTGGACTCACTGCACTGCATCCCCACTGGTGCCAGTGCACTCTCTGGACTCACTGAAGTGCATCCCCAGTTGTGCCAGTGCACTCTCTGGACTCACTGTACTGCATCACCAGTGGTGCCAGTGCACTCTCTGGACTCACTGCAGTGCATTCCCAGTGGTGCCAGTGCACTCTTTGGACTCACTGCACTGCAGCCCCATTGGTGTCAGTGCACTCTCTGTACTCACTGCACTGCATCACAGGTGGTGCCAGTGCACTCTCTGGACTCACTGCACTGCATCCCCAGTGGTGCCAGTGCACTCTCTGGACTCACTGCACTGCATCCCCAGTGGTGCCAGTGCACTCTCTGCACTCACTTCTCTGCATTCCCAGTGGTGCCAGTGAAGTCTCTGGACTCACTGCACTACATCCACAGTGGTGCCAGTGCAATCTCTGGACTCACTGCAGTGCATCACCAGTGGTGCCAGTGTACTCTCTGGACTCACTGCACTGCATCCCCAGTGGTGCCAGTGCACTCTCTGGACTCACTGTAGTGCATCCCCAGTGGTGCCAGTGCACTCTCTGGACTCACTGCACTGCATCCCCAGTGGTGCAAGTGCACTCTCTCGAGTCACTGCACTACATCCCCAGTGGTGCCAGTGCACTCACTGGACTCACTGTACTGCATCATCTGTGGTGCCAGTGCACTCTCTGGACTCACTGCAATGCATCCCCAGTGGTGCCAGTGCACTCTCTGGACTCACTGCACTGCATCCCCAGTGGTGCCAGTGCACTCTCTGGACTCACTGCACTGTATCCCCAGTGGTGCCAGTGCACTCACTGGATTCACTGCAGTGCATCCCCAGTGGTGCCAGTGCGCTCTCTGGACTCACTGCACTGCATCCCCAGTGGTGCCAGTGCACTCTGTGGACTCACTGCACTGCATCCCCAGTGGTGCCAGTGCACTCTCTGGACTCACTGCAGTGCATCCCCAGTGGTGCCAGTGCACTCTCTGGACTCACTGCACTGCATCCCCAGTGGTGCCAGTGCACTCTCTGGACTCACTGCACTGCATCCCCAGTGGTGCCAGTGCACTCTCTGGAGTCACAGCACTGCATCCCCAGTGGTGCCAGTGCACTCTCTGGACTCACTGAAGTGCATCCCCAGTGGTGCCAGTGCACTCTCTGGACTCACTGAAGTGCATTCTCAGTGGTGCCAGTGCACTCTCTGGACTCACTGCACTGCATCCCCAGTGGTGCCAGTGCACTCTCTGGACTCACTAAACTGCATCACCAGTGGTGCCTCTGCACTCTCTGGACTCACTGCACTGCTTCCACAGTGGTGCCAGTGCACTCACTGGACTCACTGCAGTGCATCCCCACTGGTGCCAGTGCACTCTCTGGGCTCACTGCAGTGCATCCCCAGTGGTGCCAGTGCACTCTCTGGACTCACTGCACTGCATCCCCAGTGGAGCCAGTGCGCTCTCTGGAGTCACAGCACTGCATCCCCATTGGTGCCAAAGCACTCTCTGGACTCCCAGCACCGCATCCCCAGTGGTGCCAGTGCACTCTCTGGACTCACTGCACTGCATGCCCAGTGGTGCCAGTGCACTCTCTGGACTCACTGTACTGCATACCACTGGTGCCAGTGCACTCTGTGGACTCACTGCAGTGCATCCCCAGTGGTGCCAGTGCACTCTCTGGACTCACTGCACTGCATGCCCAGTGGTGCCAGTGCACTCTCTGCACTCCCAGCACTGCATCCCCATTGGTGCCAAAGCACTCTCTGGACTCCCAGCACCGCGTCCCCAGTGGTGCCAGTGCACTCTCTGGACTCACTGTACTGCATCCCCAGTGGTGACAGTGCACTCTCTGGACTCACTGCACTGCATCCCCAGTGGTGCCAGTGCACTCTCTGGACTCACTGCACTGCATCCCCAGTGGTGCCAGTGCACTCTCTGGACACACTGCAGGGCATCCCCAGTGGTGCCAGTGCACTGTCTGGACTCACTGCAGTGCATCCCCAGTGGTGCCAGTGCACTCTCTGGACTCACTGTACTGCACCCCCAGTGGTGCCAGTGCACTCACTGGACTGACTGCACTGCATCCCCAGTGCTGCCAGTGCACTCTCTGGACTCACTGCACTGCATCCCCACTGGTGCCAGTGCACTCTCTGGACTCACTGAAGTGCATCCCCAGTTGTGCCAGTGCACTCTCTGGACTCAATGCACTGCATCCCCAGTGGTGCCAGTGCACTCTCTGGACTCACTGCACTGCATCCCCAGTGGTGCCAGTGCAATCTCTGCACTCACTGTAGTGCATCCCCAGTGGTGCCAGTGCACTCTCTGGACTCACTGCAGTGCATCCCCAGTGGTGCCAGTGCACTCTCTGGACTCACTGTACTGCATCACCAGTGGTGCCAGTGCACTCTCTGGACTCACTGCAGTGCATTCCCAGTGGTGCCAGTGCACTCTTTGGACTCACTGCACTGCAGCCCCATTGGTGCCAGTGCACTCTCTGTACTCACTGCACTGCATCACAGGTGGTGCCAGTGCACTCTCTGGACTCACTGCACTGCACCCCAGTGGTGCCAGTGCACTCTCTGGACTCACTGCACTGCATCCCCAGTGGTGCCAGTGCACTCTCTGCACTCACTTCTCTGCATTCCCAGTGGTGCCAGTGAAGTCTCTGGACTCACTGCACTACATCCACAGTGGTGCCAGTGCAATCTCTGGACTCACTGCAGTGCATCACCAGTGGTGCCAGTGCACTCTCTGGACTCACTGCACTGCATCCCCAGTGGTGCCAGTGCAATCTCTGGACTCACTGCTGTGCATCCCCAGTGGTGCCAGTGCACTCTCTGCACTCACTGCACTGCATCCCCAGTGGTGCAAGTGTACTCTCTCGAGTCACTGCACTACATCCCCAGTGGTGCCAGTGCACTCACTGGACTCACTGTACTGCATCATCTGTGGTGCCAGTGCACTCTCTGGACTCACTGCAATGCATCCTCAGTGGTGCCAGTGCACTCTCTGGACTCACTGCACTGCATCCCCAGTGGTGCCAGTGCACTCTCTGGACTCACTGCACTGTATCCCCAGTGGTGCCAGTGCACTCACTGGATTCACTGCAGTGCATCCCCAGTGGTGCCAGTGCACTCTCTGGACTCACTGCACTGCATCCCCAGTGGTGCCAGTGCACTCTGTGGACTCACTGCACTGCATCCCCAGTGGTGACAGTGCACTCTCTGGACTCACTGCAGTGCATCCCCAGTGGTGACAGTGCACTCTCTGGACTCACTGCAGTGCATCCCCAGTGGTGCCAGTGCACTCTCTGGACTCACTGCACTGCATCCCCAGTGGTGCCAGTGCAGTCTCTGGAGTAACTGCAGTGCATCCCCACTGGTGCCAAAGCACTCTCTGGACTCCCGGCACCGCATCCCCAGTGGTGCCAGTGCACTCTCTGGACTCACTGCACTGCATCCCCAGTGGTGCCAGTGCACTCTCTGGACTCACTGAAGTGCATTCTCAGTGGTGCCAGTGCACTCTCTGGACTCACTGCACTGCATCCCCAGTGGTGCCAGTGCACTCTCTGGACTCACTAAACTGCATCACCAGTGGTGCCTCTGCACTCACTGGACTCACTGCACTGCTTCCACAGTGGTGCCAGTGTACTCACTGGACTCACTGCAGTGCATCCCCAGTGGTGCCAGTGCACTCTCTGGGCTCACTGCAGTGCATCCCCAGTGGTGCCAGTGCACTCTCATAACTCACTGCACTGCATCCCCAGTGGTGCCACTGCACTCTCTGGACTCACTGCACTGCATCCCCAGTGGTGCCAGTGCAATCTCTGGACTCACTGCACTGCATCCCCAGTGGTGCCAGTGCACTCTCTGGACTCACTGAAGTGCATTCTCAGTGGTGCCAGTGCACTCTCTGGACTCACTGCACTGCATCCCCAGTGGTGCCAGTGCACTCTCTGGACTCACTGAACTGCATCCCCAGTGCTGCCAGTGCACTCTCTGGACTCACTGCACTGCATCCCCAGTGGTGCCAGTGCACTCTCTGGACTCACTGCACTGCATCCCTAGTGGTGCCAGTGCACTCACTGGACTCACTGCAGTGCATCCCAAGTGGTGCCAGTGCACTCTCAGGACTCACTGCACTGCATCCCCAGTGGTGCCAGTGCACTCTCTGGACTCACTGAAGTGCTTCCCCAGTGGTGCCAGTGCACTCTCTGGACTCACTGAACTGCATCCCCAGTGGTGCCAGTGCACTCTCTGGACTCACTGCACTGCATCCCCAGTGCTGCCAGTGCACTCTCTGGACTCACTGCACTGCATCCCTAGTGGTGCCACTGCACTCTCTGGACTCACTGCAGTGCATCCCCAGTGGTGCCAGTGCACTCTCTGGACTCACTGCAGTGCATCCCCAGTGGTGCCAGTGCACTCTCTGGACTGACTGCACTGCATCCCCAGTGGTGCCAGTGCACTCTCTGGACTCACTGCACTGCATCCCCACTGGTGCCAGTGTACTCACTGGACTCACTGCAGTGCATCCCCAGTGGTGCCAGTGCACTCTCTGGACTCACTGCACTGCATCCCCACTGGTGCCAGTGCACTCTCTGGACTCACTGAAGTGCATCCCCAGTTGTGCCAGTGCACTCTCTGGACTCACTGTACTGCATCACCAGTGGTGCCAGTGCACTCTCTGGACTCACTGCAGTGCATTCCCAGTGGTGCCAGTGCACTCTTTGGACTCACTGCACTGCAGCCCCATTGGTGCCAGTGCACTCTCTGTACTCACTGCACTGCATCACAGGTGGTGCCAGTGCACTCTGTGGACTCACTGCACTGCATCCCCAGTGGTGCCAGTGCACTCTCTGGACTCACTGCACTGCATCCCCAGTGGTGCCAGTGCACTCTCTGCACTCACTTCTCTGCATTCCCAGTGGTGCCAGTGAAGTCTCTGGACTCACTGCACTACATCCACAGTGGTGCCAGTGCAATCTCTGGACTCACTGCAGTGCATCACCAGTGGTGCCAGTGCACTCTCTGGACTCACTGCACTGCATCCCCAGTGGTGCCAGTGCAATCTCTGGACTCACTGCAGTGCATCCCCAGTGGTGCCAGTGCACTCTCTGGACTCACTGCACTGCATCCCCAGTGGTGCAAGTGCACTCTCTCGAGTCACTGCACTACATCCCCAGTGGTGCCAGTGCACTCACTGGACTCACTGTACTGCATCATCTGTGGTGCCAGTGCACTCTCTGGACTCACTGCAATGCATCCCCAGTGGTGCCAGTGCACTCTCTGGACTCACTGCACTGCATCCCCAGTGGTGCCAGTGCACTCTCTGCACTCACTGCACTGTATCCCCAGTGGTGCCAGTGCACTCACTGGATTCACTGCAGTGCATCCCCAGTGGTGCCAGTGCACTCTATGGACTCACTGCACTGCATCCCCAGTGGTGCCAGTGCACTCTGTGGACTCACTGCACTGCATCCCCAGTGGTGACAGTGCACTCTCTGGACTCACTGCAGTGCATCCCCAGTGGTGACAGTGCACTCTCTGGACTCACTGCAGTGCATCCCCAGTGGTGCCAGTGCACTCTCTGGACTCACTGCACTGCATCCCCAGTGGTGCCAGTGCAGTCTCTGGAGTAACTGCAGTGCATCCCCACTGGTGCCAAAGCACTCTCTGGACTCCCGGCACCGCATCCCCAGTGGTGCCAGTGCACTCTCTGGACTCACTGCACTGCATCCCCAGTGGTGCCAGTGCACTCTCTGGACTCACTGAAGTGCATTCTCAGTGGTGCCAGTGCACTCTCTGGACTCACTGCACTGCATCCCCAGTGGTGCCAGTGCACTCTCTGGACTCACTAAACTGCATCACCAGTGGTGCCTCTGCACTCTCTGGACTCACTGCACTGCTTCCACAGTGGTGCCAGTGCACTCACTGGACTCACTGCAGTGCATCCCCAGTGGTGCCAGTGCACTCTCTGGGCTCACTGCAGTGCATCCCCAGTGGTGCCAGTGCACTCTCTGGACTCACTGCACTGCATCCCCAGTGGTGCCACTGCACTCTCTGGACTCACTGCACTGCATCCCCAGTGGTGCCAGTGCAATCTCTGGACTCACTGCACTGCATCCCCAGTGGTGCCAGTGCACTCTCTGGACTCACTGAAGTGCATTCTCAGTGGTGCCAGTGCACTCTCTGGACTCACTGCACTGCATCCCCAGTGGTGCCAGTGCACTCTCTGGACTCACTGAACTGCATCCCCAGTGCTGCCAGTGCACTCTCTGGACTCACTGCACTGCATCCCCAGTGCTGCCAGTGCACTCTCTGGACTCACTGCACTGCATCCCTAGTGGTGCCAGTGCACTCACTGGACTCACTGCAGTGCATCCCCAGTGGTGCCAGTGCACTCTCAGGACTCACTGCACTGCATCCCCAGTGGTGCCAGTGCACTCTCTGGACTCACTGCACTGCTTCCCCAGTGGTGCCAGTGCACTCTCTGGACTCACTGAACTGCATCCCCAGTGGTGCCAGTGCACTCTCTGGACTCACTGCACTGCATCCCTAGTGGTGCCACTGCACTCTCTGGACTCACTGCAGTGCATCCCCAGTGGTGCCAGTGCACTCTCTGGACTCACTGCAGTGCATCCCCGGTGGTGCCAGTGCACTCTCTGGACTGACTGCACTGCATCCCCAGTGGTGCCAGTGCACTCTCTGGACTCACTGCACTGCATCCCCAGTGGTGCCAGTGCACTCTCTGGACTCACTGAAGTGCATTCTCAGTGGTGCCAGTGCACTCTCTGGACTCACTGCACTGCATCCCCAGTGGTGCCAGTGCACTCTCTGGACTCACTAAACTGCATCACCAGTGGTGCCTCTGCACTCTCTGGACTCACTGCACTGCTTCCACAGTGGTGCCAGTGCACTCACTGGACTCACTGCAGTGCATCCCCAGTGGTGCCAGTGCACTCTCTGGGCTCACTGCAGTGCATCCCCAGTGGTGCCAGTGCACTCTCATAACTCACTGCACTGCATCCCTAGTGGTGCCACTGCACTCTCTGGACTCACTGCACTGCATCCCCAGTGGTGCCAGTGCAATCTCTGGACTCACTGCACTGCATCCCCAGTGGTGCCAGTGCACTCTCTGGACTCACTGAAGTGCATTCTCAGTGGTGCCAGTGCACTCTCTGGACTCACTGCACTGCATCCCCAGTGGTGCCAGTGCACTCTCTGGACTCACTGAACTGCATCCCCAGTGCTGCCAGTGCACTCTCTGGACTCACTGCACTGCATCCCCAGTGGTGCCAGTGCACTCTCTGGACTCACTGCACTGCATCCCTAGTGGTGCCAGTGCACTCTCTGGACTCACTGCACTGCATCCCCAGTGGTGCCAGTGCACTCTCAGGACTCACTGCACTGCATCCCCAGTGGTGCCAGTGCACTCTCTGGACTCACTGCAGTGCTTCCCCAGTGGTGCCAGTGCACTCTCTGGACTCACTGAACTGCATCCCCAGTGGTGCCAGTGCACTCTCTGGACTCACTGCACTGCATCCCCAGTGCTGCCAGTGCACTCTCTGGACTCACTGCACTGCATCCCTAGTGGTGCCACTGCACTCTCTGGACTCACTGCAGTGCATCCCCAGTGGTGCCAGTGCACTCTCTGGACTCACTGCAGTGCATCCCCAGTGGTGCCAGTGCACTCTCTGGACTGACTGCACTGCATCCCCAGTGGTGCCAGTGCACTCTCTGGACTCACTGCACTGCATCCCCACTGGTGCCAGTGTACTCTCTGGACTCACTGCAGTGCATCCCCAATGGTGCCAGTGCACTCTCTGGACTCACTGCACTGCATCCCCAGTGGTGCCAGTGCACTCTCTGGACTCACTGAAGTGCATCCCCAGTTGTGCCAGTGCACTCTCTGGACTCACTGTACTGCATCACCAGTGGTGCCAGTGCACTCTCTGGACTCACTGCAGTGCATTCCCAGTGGTGCCAGTGCACTCTTTGGACTCACTGCACTGCAGCCCCATTGGTGCCAGTGCACTCTCTGTACTCACTGCACTGCATCACAGGTGGTGCCAGTGCACTCTCTGGACTCACTGCACTGCATCCCCAGTGGTGCCAGTGCACTCTCTGGACTCACTGCACTGCATCCCCAGTGGTGCCATTGCACTCTGTGGACTCACTGTCCTGCATCCCCAGTGGTGACAGTGCACTCTCTGGACTCACTGCAGTGCATCCCCAGTGGTGCCAGTGCACTCTCTGGACTCACTGCAGTGCATCCCCAGTGGTGCCAGTGCACTCTCTGGACTCACTGCACTGCATCCCCAGTGGTGCCAGTGCAGTCTCTGGAGTAACTGCAGTGCATCCCCACTGGTGCCAAAGCACTCTCTGGACTCACTGCAGTGCATCCCCAGTGGTGCCACTGCACTCTCTGGACTCACTGCAGTGCATCCCCAGTGGTGCCAGTGCACTCTCTGGATTCATTGAAGTGCATTCTCAGTGGTGCCAGTGCACTCTCTGGACTCACTGCAGTGCATCCCCAGTGGTGCCAGTACACTCACTGGACTCACTGCACTGCATCCCCAGTGGTGCCAGTGCACTCTCTGGACTCACTGCAGTGCATTCCCAGTGGTGCCACTGCACTCTCTGGACTCACTGCACTGCTTCCCCAGTGGTGCCAGTGCACTCACTGGACTCACTGCACTGCATCCCCACTGGTGCCAGTGCACTCTCTGGGCTCACTGCAGTGCATCCCCAGTGGTGCCAGTGCACTCTCTGGACTCACTGCACTGCATCCCCAGTGGAGCCAGTGCGCTCTCTGGAGTCACAGCACTGCATCCCCAGTGGTGCCAGTGCAATCTCTGGACTCACTGCACTGCATCCCCAGTGGTGCCAGTGCACTCTCTGGACTCACTGCACTGCATCCCCGGTGGTGCCAGTGCAGTCTCTGGAGTAACTGCACTGCATCCCCATTGGTGCCAAAGCACTCTCTGGACTCCCAGCACCGCATCCCCAGTGGTGCCAGTGCACTCTCTGGACTCACTGCACTGCATGCCCAGTGGTGCCAGTGCACTCTCTGCACTCCCAGCACTGCATCCCCATTGGTGCCAAAGCACTCTCTGGACTCCCAGCACCGCATCCCCAGTGGTGCCAGTGCACTCTCTGGACTCACTGTACTGCATCCCCAGTGGTGACAGTGCACTCTCTGGACTCACTGCACTGCATCCCCAGTGGTGCCAGTGCACTCTCTGGACTCACTGCAGTGCATCCCCAGTGGTGCCAGTGCACTCTCTGGACTCACTGCACTGCATCCCCAGTGGTGCCAGTGCACTCTCTGGACTCACTGCACTGCATCCCCACTGGTGCCAGTGTACTCTCTGGACTCACTGCAGTGCATCCCCAGTGGTGCCAGTGCACTCTCTGGACTCACTGCACTGCATCCCCACTGGTGCCAGTGCACTCTCTGGACTCACTGAAGTGCATCCCCAGTTGTGCCAGTGCACTCTCTGGACTCAATGCACTGCATCCCCAGTGGTGCCAGTGCACTCTCTGGACTCACTGCACTGCATCCCCAGTGGTGCCAGTGCAATCTCTGCACTCACTGTAGTGCATCCCCAGTGGTGCCAGTGCACTCTCTGGACTCACTGCAGTGCATCCCCAGTGGTGCCAGTGCACTCTCTGGACTCACTGTACTGCATCCCCAGTGGTGCCAGTGCACTCTCTGCACTCACTGCAGTGCATTCCCAGTGGTGCCAGTGCACTCTTTGGACTCACTGCACTGCAGCCCCATTGGTGCCAGTGCACTCTCTGGACTCACTGCACTACATCACAGGTGGTGCCAGTGCACTCTCTGGACTCACTGCACTGCATCCCCAGTGGTGCCAGTGCACTCTCTGGACTCACTGCAGTGCATCCCCAGTGGTGCCAGTGCACTCTCTGCACTCACTTCTCTGCATTCCCAGTGGTGCCAGTGAAGTCTCTGGACTCACTGCACTGCATCCACAGTGGTGCCAGTGCAATCTCTGGACTCACTGCAGTGCATCACCAGTGGTGCCAGTGCACTCTCTGGACTCTGCACTGCATCCCCAGTGGTGCAAGTGCACTCTCTCGAGTCACTGCACTACATCCCCAGTGGTGCCAGTGCACTCACTGGACTCACTGTACTGCATCATCTGTGGTGCCAGTGCACTCTCTGGACTCACTGCAATGCATCCCCAGTGGTGCCAGTGCACTCTCTGGACTCACTGCACTGCATCCCCAGTGGTGCCAGTGCAGTCTCTGGAGTAACTGCAGTGCATCCCCACTGGTGCCAAAGC